>NC_139803.1:40804302-41418469 GCF_963457635.1 Microchirus variegatus
GTCTCTAAAGTGACGCTAAACTTTAGAAACAGACGCACACATACTCAGTACACAGGTACGCCGGTTATTTGTACCGCTAATCTTTTCATTTAATAAACAGACCACTCCAGTTCGACTGTAGGCGTGCTAAAGGAGCTAAAGGAGCTAACGGAGCTAACGGAGCTAACGAAGCTAACTGGTAAACGGTGCCTGGACTCCGGTGTCGCGGCACGTAAACACGCTAACGTGCGTTAACCTTTTGCTCAGCACTAATTATTATAATAATAATACCTATTATTTTATAAATTACACAACTTATAAAAATATACATGTAATATATGAGCATGTTTAGTCTTTTTATTATAGTTGTCCATATGTTATATATATAATATGTTATTATGAAATTGCGTGAAATAATACACACATGTATGTTATTGTGTTTTTTTTAGCTTATATTTTTTATATACCTTACAGAGAATCCCCTGTAATTTTATATTTGATCACACCGTAGTGGTAGTAGTACTAGTAGCTTCTTAGTATAGAGCTAACAAATATGGCTAATAAGGCGCGGGCCGCAAAAAGTCCTTAGAAAGGTCGAAAACTAAATATCAAAGGCAAAAAAACAAGGACAGACCACAACAACATGGAGATGAATTGTGACTGCGGTGCTTTAAAGACACAGGAACACAGTCAAGGCCTTGGTTTGTCCCTGCAGGGACGAAGAGGACCATGTTATTTAGACCATAAATTCACTGGAATATCTCTCCCACCAAAAGGGAAGAAAAAAATCCACATCAATGGAGGTCATTTGTAGAAAAAAAAACGCCAATAAATCAATGGACCTTTGTCCAAATGTACCACGGCGGAGACGTGAGTCCGAAAAGCTTCATGTGATCTTGAATTTATTCTCTCACAATCAGACTCCGTCAAAACGGATTTGACAAACCTAAAAAATATCAGTCAGAATCATGACTTATCATCAGCTCAGTGTTGGGACGTGGGGATGATTTTAATGTTTCTGTGGCTTTAAACAGAGGAGGTGGACGGGGGAGTTGTACTATACAGCACACACACACAGCACACACACACACACACACACACACACACACACACACACACACACACACACACACACACACACACACACAGCTATTCTGGGCGCCTAATCAAGGCCCTTCCCTAACCTTCACCATAACCAAACTCAAACCTGAACCTAACCCTAACCACAATCCATATCTCAGCTGAACCAGATCCTCAGAAATGAGGTTCTGCCTCATTACCAGGGGCTGGGAATCACCAGAGACACCACGATACAATATTATCACGATATATAAGACGCGGTATATGATATTATCATGATATTTAAGTAACAATATACGATATTATCATGATATTTGAGACACAATATACGATAGTATGTCGATATTTAAGTCACAATACTTTGTCAAATTTTGGACCAACATATTTTTTCAGATTTTGGACGACAGTATAGTATGATGTTTTTGTCAAATTTTGGACCAACATTTTTTTTTTTTTTTTTCAGATTTTGGACAACAGTATCGTATGACGTTTTTGTCAAATTTTGGATCAAAAAAAAAAAAAAAAAAAAATCAGATTTTGGACGACAGTATAGTATGATGTTTTTGTCAATTTTTTGACCAACATTTTTTTTTCAAAAAAAAATTCAGATTTTGGACAACAGTATCGTATGACGTTTTTGTCAAATTTGGACCAAAAAATGTTTTTCTAAAAAAATTTCAGATTTTGGACGACATAGTATAGTATGATGTTTTTGTTAAATTTTGGACCAATAAATAATAAAAAAAAAATGTTCCCAAAAATTGACAAATTTTGGACAATATAGTATAGTATGAGGTTTTTGTCCAAGTTTGGACCAACATTTTTTTTCCAAAAAAATTCAGATTTTGGACAACAGTATCGTATGACGTTTTTGTCAAATTTTGGACCAAAAACATTTTTTTCCACAAAAATTGGTCAAAATTTTTGACGACATAGTATAGTAAGACTTTCTTGTCAAAATTTAGACCAATTTTTTTTTTTTTTTTTTTTTTAAGATTTTGGACAACATAGTATAGTATGACGTTTTTGTCAAATTTTGGACCAACATTTTTTTTTCAAAAAGAAATTCAGATTTTGGACGACATAGTATCCTATGACGTTTTTGTCAAGTTTTGGACCAAAACATTTTTTTCCCCAAAAAAATTCAGATTTTGGACGACTTAGTATAGTATAAGGATTTTGTCAAATTTTGACCACTAAACGCCTAACCCTGAAAGCCCATTAAAGTTGCAAGGACGAGGCAGAATGTCCTCACTTTCTCCAAAATGTCCTCAAATGTTTTTTTTTTTTTAGTCCTCGCAAACACACACACACACTCCCCCCCCCCCCCCCCCCCCCACACACACACACACACACAGCATCCAGGTCCCACATCCTGGTACTTTGTGAGCCTTGTCAGCCTCGGCTCGGGCAAACACACACACACACACACATACAGGGGGAAAGTAGCTGCAGTGTCCTGGCACCAACATTTCTGTCCTCCGCCGCTCGCTAAACTGTCCCCGGAAACTTAGCGCTAACTCAAAGGTAAAAAAAAACAAATGCATGTTTTCCCATCTACGCGTCACTGGGCGTCCTGCTTTGCGGCAGTAAAGCGCGGGTTTTGTTCCGCTGGGCTTCTTTTTCGACAGGCGGCAGCGGGCACACACACACACACACACAGTCACAGTGTGTGGACAAACAGGGGGAAGGTACTGTATATATATGTCCATTGTACCCGCTCGCAGAGACACCGCTGTTTGCGCCACTTGCGCTTCTTTCGTGTTGCCCTTTTTTTTTTTCCTGCGCCGAATCACCAACGCGCTATTGTCGAGTCGATTTGCGGCGTTCGCGGCGAAATGGAGCCTGAATAAAAGATGGAAAAATGGCTCTCGGCGGACAAGAAACGGGACATGTTTAAAGGGACAGTGTCACTCCGCTTCCTTCCGGCTTCCTGTTCCTCCTTTCGTCTGCACGCGCACGGACACGTCGTCCGTGTCACGGACTGTGGACATAAAAACAAATATGTCACCTTCTTACGAAACAAACGGACGCTGTGTTTGACTGTGTAGTGAAGCGTGGTCAGCGCCTCACGTGGAGGTAAAAAGGGCTGTTTACAAGTGTTGTGCTCGGGCACAGGGCGTTCCAGTGTGTGTCCATTGTCCTCTACGGCGTCTGTCCTGTCTTTACACAGACAGAAGGACATTGGGACACTGCTGTTTTTGGCTAAAAAGGAAGGACAAGTAATGAAAAGGACAAGAAATGTGCTGCAATATCAGTAGTTGTTTGCTTTGTGGTGTGAATTTAACTGTGCGTGTGTGTTGCCCTTGGGTCATTTTCGCAGGTTTACCCGGTTTCCAAACTCCCCTAATGTTCGTGTGAATGATTCTTCATTGAGAAAACGCGTCAACGGCTAGGAGCTAACGAAGCTAACTGGTAAACGGTGCCTGGAGTCCAGTGCGGCGGCACCACGCAAACATGACGTCATGCGTGGTATTTTTCCGGTCAGTCGTCATGGAAACACATCGTGCGATATCGCTGACGCTGTTAACCGCCGTTAGCATGTGTCTAATTAAAAGGCGTTAAGGACGTCAACGTATGTCATGTTTCAATGACGACTGACGTGACGTCATGTTTACGTGACTCCGGATTGTTAAAACGAGTCTCTAAAGTAACGCTAACCTTTAAAAACAGAGGCACACATACGCAGTACTACAGGTTCGACTGTAGGCGCGCTAACTGGCGCTAAGAGGAGCTAACTGGTAAACGGTGCCTGGACTCCGGTACTTCGCGGCACGTAAACCTGACGCCATTCGCGCCTTTTTCCCGTCATGGAAACATGTCGTGTCATGCGTTAACCTTGCGTTAATTCACTCTCAAGAATCAGTATATAGTTGAATTATATCCTTTGTAGGTTGAATTTGTCAGGGCTGTCGTGCTGCTCGACCCCTCGAGCCTTTATAGTTCTCCGACGTGGTGGCGGGTACGCACTGCAATTTCCCGCCCCAATCACCGCGATAACGCTCATTGTCTCATTGTCCCTTGACGGAGTGACGGACACTTATAAATATATTTTGTGCAGCCGGACACGGCTTCTCCGGCTACATAGAGGGGTCTCCGTAACCAACGTAGAGCACTTTACGCAGGTGGTGATGTTTGCTAACTTCCTGGCCTTCACCGCTTAGCGGTCACCTGATGAAACGAATACCAAACCTCCTGCTCACCATTGTTCTATTCTCTCCCACAGGCCACCTGCTCGCTGATGTGATGCGTGACAGACCTGGCAGCTGCTCGGCATCGCGGACACACTCCCAGAGCGACGTCGCCGAAAGAGGGGACGCCATGTGATGTGATAACGATGGCAGCGGAGAAGGAGTCCGGACTAAAAGGCATGAACTGATTCCTGTCGGATAAAGAACCGAGGAGCAGACCAAGCTGGCCGTACTATGCCGACTGCGAAAGACAAAGGTGGCGCGGCGCCGACGACGCACCACTACCGGGCTGCGTCGCGATACGACGACACCACGCTCGCGCAAAAGAGAGAATACTGGAGAACCAAGAAGCGAGAGCAGAGGGCCCGGCGCACGGCACGGCGAGGACGGTCGACACAAAGCAATCGAGGGGAACAGCGGCGACATCTAAACGCTCCTGTGGTGGTGAATTCCGGTTTACCTGGATCCTTCGCCGCTCCGTCGTCTCCCGTGTGGAATAATGCCGAGTTATTTACATTGGCCAGTGCCACGCCTGCGTCTCAGAATCCCTGTGCGTCCGCTGACATCCAAAAGACAAAGTGGGTTCAGCACCCAGTGGCGCTCAACGCCGTCTTGACTCAGCTGCCGGCGCCGTGTATTGACATGGCTGCGGCGAAATGCAGAGGGCCGAGGCGGCCCGCGAACAAAGCCATTACCTCACCCACTCCCACTAAAACCCAGCTGAACACAAACTCTTCAGTGCCTCCAGTCAGAGAGACCCGGATTACCAACGGTAGCTTTGCCCAAACAACACCTCAGCCGTGCGTGTCTATGCAGGGCACGTTAGTTCCCGACATGCAACTCAAAAACGAAGATGCGCTACGCGCCCAGCTCAGTCTCTCGCCCACCGACGTCTTCGTCAAAGCGGAAGACGCGAACAACGCAAACACAACACCTCAAAGCGGAACACAGAGTGCCTTGGTCACGTCGCCGAGAGCCAAACCGTTGGAAGAGACTGACGAGGAGAAGGCGGCCAAGCGCAGAGAGCAGTGGCGGATCAAAAAGCGAGAGCAGCGAGCAAAGCTGGCGGCGCAGCTCGGCAAAGCCAGGGAGAGGACGCTGGGGCCGGAGATGCTGAGGCAAGCGGCGCAAAAGACGGCGCTCACAGGCGCCATACGAAGTCTTTCATCTCAGTCGTTTTTGAAAGCAGCAGGTGACAGGCGACAGTGCTCGGCTCGAGGCAAAGCTGCATTTACACCTGGAAAAAGAGACAATTTTAAACTGCAACCTGGCGCAGGGAGGTTAGCGACGGTTAATTTGCAGGTTAACGTGCAGAATCCAAGTGAGAACAGGACAACAAATGCTTCTGATGGTACGTCTGGGAAAAGGCCAGGGGACTTGCTGAGAAGGTATCCGAGTTACGCTCACCTGTCCAATATCAGTCGAGCGATGGTGCGATGTAAAACGCCCAGACAGCGGTTCATCGACGCCCAGTGGAGTTTCTTGAATCTGAGGAACATGAGATGCAGGTCGCCATTCTTCACCTCGGTCTTCGCTTCGAGAAACATCCCCAGGATCGACCCCAACGACACGCCGGAGCAGATCATCGCCAAGCGGCGCGAGTACTGGCGGGTGAAGAAGCGTGAGCAGCGAGCCAAGCTGACCATGGAGATGAAGTCTCGCTTGAAGGAGAGGGACTCGCTGATGCGACGCGTGAAACGCTACCAGAGCATTCTGGAGGAGATGAGGAGGGCCAGGGCGCTGGCGCTGGCGCAGTCGCCAGCGAGCACAGTCGCGGACGCCTCGGAGACCATCGGAGGGTTCATCAAAGAGGACGGCACCGTGACCGTTAAAATCCCCCAGGCTACCATCGGTCACAACACAGCAGCACATACAAGTAATGAAGAACTTCACATAGGTTCCAATAATAGTCCGTTTGCACAACCTCAGAATCAAGCTAACACTTACAGAAGGGGCTTTGTTCCCATCAGAACTAAGCAGCCCCCTCAGGTGAGAGTCTCTCTTCCTGGACAGTCGGTCAACAAGCCTACAAAATTATCGCCGGTCAGACCAAGGACTCAGCTGAGAAGCACAAGGCCTCCTACTTCACAATCATTACCAAACCAAGCCGTGGCTCAGCTCACGCTCACTCACCCCAGAATGTCTCCAAATGCAATTTCCGGAGGATTAGCCGCCGGGTCCAACCTCGACGGCTGCGTCATGAAAATGGCCATTTCGAGCGGCGCGGTGTCGCCGTCGGCGCTCTGTCTGGACCCGAGCCTAACGGAGGAGGAGCGGATGGCAAAGAAGAGGGAGTACTGGAGGGTCAAGAAGCGCGAGCAGCGAGCGGCTCGTGCCGTGCGGCTGAAGCAGGGCGTCTTGCATGCGAGGGTCAACGCCGCCTTACAGAGGCGGAGGGCGCAGAAGCAGTTGGCGGCGTCTGTGCATCAGAACCGACGTCTTACCAACCCGGCAGGAAGTGCGCGGCCTCTGTCGAATGCAAATGAGATTAAGCAAGAGACTGTGCCAGAAGTTGACCTACATTTTCGAGCAGAACAAACCATCTGTGCAGATGTCCACCGCCCGATCTCCCCACCTCCACCACCGCCACCCCAGCTTGAATCTGACCCAGCTTTGACTGCAGAGAGCCAGGCTACCACTCTGCTAGCCGTGGCCTCCATGAAGAAACTCCTGGAGGAATCGCTCAGCACGGTGCGGGAGAGTAAATGTGAGCAGACGGATATCAAAACCGAGGCAAATGACGAGCCTTCAGAGCAAGAGATGAAGCCCATTTTACCTCAGCTGTTTTTTGAAAAGGATGACGTGGCTCCTCTGGCTGCTGACCTGACATTGCAGATAAAAAGCTGGCAGCCGGACGACGACACCTTGGTACAGCCGGTCGACGACGCCTTGGTACAGCCGGACGACGACGCCTTGGTACAGCCGGACGACGAAGCCCTGGTACAGGCAGACTCGCCAAGTCCTCACCTAAAAGAATCGCCACCGTTTAGCGAGACGCCATCACCCATTCCCGCCCCCAGTGAGGAAAGCGTGCCTCCCACCTGTGAACACTCGTCTCAAACCCCTTCAAATTTCATCGTCGCCCCCTCCATGGAAGCGTCCTGCGTTCCATCTCCGCTACGCAGAACCCAGAGGCTTTGCTCCAAAAAGGCGAGCTGCTCGCCGGAACCGCCCAAGCTGCACCACATAGCCACGGGGCAGCCGCACCCGCAGGCGCAGCACGCTAAAGATCGCTGTCAAAAGAGCAAGAAGTCGGCGGCGGCGCAGAGGTGTGTCGGCGTCGTGGCGGAGCACGTCGGCTTGAACAGCCTGCAGAGGAAGAGGGAGTACTGGAAGCTGATGAAGCGGCAGCAGAGGGCTCGGTCAAAGGCCCGGCGGGGGGACCGGCACGGGGAGTTCAGCCGACGGAATTTCCAAACAGACATCCAGGTATGGTGGCTTTGTGGTTTATTTTGGGGTTTGATAAATTGTGTGAGGCACAGTTTTATCATTTCTGTTTGAGTCTAATGACAAAGTTTGACCAAGTTTTTCAAACCGTGGTACGAGAATCCTCAAATTGGATGTCTTATTTGGAATATGGAAATAAATACGAGTGCTGTGAAAAGTCTACTTCAGGAGCTCGATATTTTCTCAGGTACTTTGCTCTATGTGAGCAAAACTGCCAAGGGTTACTCTAGGGTAGGGGTTACCCTAACCCTAACCCCCAGGTAAAAACGTGACCACCAGACCTGTTTTTTGCTGCTTCATTTGTGAAGGTATATCAAAGCAAGGTTTTGAAAACTGAAATCACCAAAACCCATTTGAACTTGAACTGATAAGAGGCAGCAGTGGCTCAAACACTCCTGTCTGCAGCGGTGTAAAAATTTACTTATTATCTCTCTGGACTTTGGTGTGGACCCGATAGACTTGAGCTGATGTCGATTGTGATAGATTATACATAAAAACTCTTAACAGTCTCGTTAAAAACATCAAAATGAGCACGGAAGAAAGTGAGATCCAATCATTTGTTGCTAAAACAAGAATGTGATCAGATCCCTCAGGGGCAGATGATCTGAAAGGAGCCATGAACACAAGAAAATAAGTCATATATTCAGAAATATTGCAGACTAACCTCTGTTCTGTTATTGTCTTCCAGGTTCCAGGTGCTTTTACCATCAGCCCTGTTAAAGGTCTAAGTCCTCCATCAAAACGAGCTCTGCAACAAGTTTCTCCTCTGGGTGCAAACACCCGAGTCCCCGCTGTCCTCGTCGCTACCTCTACGACTCTGTGTCGGTCACCAGAGTCGCCGCTCACTCGCGTTTCCTGTTCGCCCAGAAGTAAACAGAACTTTGACTTTTTGGGATCCCCCGACGCTAATCGGCAGGCCTCGCCGTGCTCTCCCGAGTGGATGTCTACGAGCACGGACGAAGACGCCGCCCCCTCGCTCCCCGTTCTTAAGCCTCCGGAGAACCCGCTCGCCAGCATCAACCTGCAGCCCATCGAACCTCACGGTCCCACCCTCCTCAGTCCGTTAAAAATCCCCTGCCCTCGACTCCCGAGCCCCACGCGCGTCGCGCAACCTCCCTGCAAAGCGGTACCCGTGAGCGCTATGGCGCCGCCGAAGCGCGTCCCGGGGGAACCCGAGGAGGACTTTCTGAGGAGGAAGCGCGAGTACTGGAGGATCAAAAAGAAGGAGCAGCGAGCCAGGAAGGCCGTTCAGGTCAAGGGCGGCTCGCCGCGGAGAGCTGCCGACAACTGGAGGCCTGTCGTCCAGCCGCAAGAACTAGCGACGCAGGTATTTGAAGGTTACATTCTCGCTGATAACAGTTCATTCTCGTACGTGGGAATGCAGTTTTTTGTTGTTTGACAACACAGAAATGAGCCTCAAAGGGATAATGTGGTTGTGTGAGATCCAAAGTAAAACACAGCTGCCAGAGGGCAACGCAAAGAAAAACACGTTAGTCACTTCATCAACAGCTCGTATAATCAATGCCTGTTTAAATCTGCTAGCTCAACAATGTGTTGCTAGCAGCATTCTCTATGAACCGCTCTCTCCCGTACACCAAATTCCATAGAGAAAAATCTTGATTTCATACAATAGATATAATCTATTTGCAAGTTAAAGTTGACATGTGTTTGCTTTGCCGTGTGTGAAATCATTTCTGTTCAGATTGACTTAAGTGACATGAACTTAAACAAACAATGCTGCAGTAGACGAGCAGCTACCGCGTCCCCGCTAGCTAAAAACGCAAATTTCTTTCTATGGACTTTGGCGTGGGAGAGAAAGCTTTTGGTATTAAAAAAAACTGGAGTTTCCTGTTTATACAAGTGCTGTTTAACAGTTAGTTAAACATATTCTGAAATCTGCTAGCTCTACAATGGGTTTTTGCTACGTTATTTTGTCATTTTGACAGCCTTTTCCACTCTCCCGTACGCTAAATTCCACAGATAATTTTTTTTATTTTTCACAATAACACGTACAAGGACTTCTTGATTCACTGCTGCCTCTATTAGCAAGTTTAAAAAGTGTTAGAAAATGACTTTGGTGTGTGAAATCCTTTTTGTTTATATATTAGCTGTGTCCCTGCTAGCTAAAAATGCTATTTTTCCTGTCCGATAAGGCTGTTGTGAGCTAAACTTATTTTTAAGACAATATACCCTTCAGCAAGGCTATATGTTATTAGGGGACCTTTTTCATGAGTGGCTGAAGTCAGTTTAAGTTGGTTTAATTAATTTGTTTGTTTGTTTGTTTTAGGAGGTGATGGCAGACCCTGAACCGGACTATACCAAGTCCCAGGTAATGAAAAGATGCTACTAATAAACTATAGTTGTATTATTCTATTAGATAAGATTATTTCAAATAATAACGTGGACACATAGTGAGTTTAATTCTCTCTGGTGAATAATCCCCCGCAGGACTGCAGTCAGTGGGTGAGCTCCTCTGAGTCGGAACATCTAATGAGGTGGGTGACGCGCGTTCACCGACTCGTCTGCCTCGAAGTTTTATGACGGACAATGATTGAACGTAAAAGTGTTCTCCTTCCTCCGCAGCTCTTCGGCGGACACGGCGTCGTTTCCCTTCCCGAATTACACGTCGCCTTTACAAGGTGATGCTCCGTGACCGTTTTTAAAATGAAAAAAAAAAAGAAGAAATAATTCACTTTACAAAGGCTTGAAACCGACTCTTCTTCCGCAGACGAGTCGGAGGTGCAGTTCCCCGACTACGAGGGCAACGACTGCGAGGACGGCGCCGTCTCGGACGACGTGTGGCGCCACCGCTTCCTCATGGACTACGACCCGCTCAACCAGCTGCTGGTGTGCATGGTGTGCGGCGAGCTGCAGTACTCGCACAGCCTGGAGGGCGTGAGGGCTCACATCGAGGACGCTCACCCGCACACGCTGACGCTGGAGGCCAGGGACATGCAGGGGATACTGGAGGCCTGGGACGAGCAGGTTTCCCAGCGCGAACGCTTCTTCACCAGCCAACTCCAGCAGCACAGTGGCTCGCTCGCAGGTACGTAGTCTTTTATCGTCCATCCATCGATCAATCATCTACCGCTTTATCCTCCACCAGAGGGTCGCGGGGGGTGCTGTAGGGCCACATATAGAGACAAACAACCATTCGCTCACATTCTCACACCTACGGTCAATTTAGAGCAGGGGTTCTCAAAGTGTTGATACCTGAGGGCCAATTTAGGGACCCAACATTGGACTGAGGGCCGCCAAAGGAAAAGAAGGGGAAAAAAAACAGACAGAAATCCCATTTGTAATCATTTTAATGACCAGATTGCAGTTCTACAGTTTAACGTTAAGTAATACAAGCGTTAATGTAATTTAAGAGTTAATATAATAACGTTTATAATTTACTAGGTAATTACCCAGTATTTTGGCCATTTTCCTTACCTACTAATTACAGGTTAATACCATGTAACACATTTCTGTTACCATATATTTTCTGGGTAAATAGCTAGTAATTGGGGGCTGTAGCTACCTGCTTATTACCAGCTTATAACCCAATAAAACACTAAAATTCACCATATAGAAACCAGGTAAATACCCAGTATTTTTGTTTACACTTATTGGTCTTCATTCATCGCGGGCCGCCAGAAATGTTTCTGCGGGCCGCCATTGGCCCCCGGGCCGCACTTTGAGAACCAATGATTTAGAGTGACCAATTTACCAAAATCCCCACATTGCATGTTGCGGGACTGTGGGAGGAAGCCGGAGAACCCGGGGAGAACGTGCAGAACGGCCCTTGTTCCAACCTTGCCGCAAAGGCAAGAGCGCTAACCACGCCCGCCAACCGTGTGGCCTTTTATAGTGTTTTCATATCATTAATTAAGTATTTTATGAGGTGCAGTTGCATGTTGCAGCTTAATATTAAATTAGCTTGAACCGTCTGACTTGTTTTGCAGAAACACAGGAGAACAGATGAGCAGAAGCTGCAGAAGTCGACTGAAGAACCAGGAGAGAATCCCCCCTCCGACACTGAATCTGTCCTCTTTATTTATTGTCTTTTTTTGTTTTTTTTTAAGTATCATACACGTGTTCACTTTTTGTAGAAACTCACCTTGTAATATAACGCAGCTTTACCTCATTTTCCCAACAGGATTGTGCTTATTGTTTATGTAAACTCGGTTTGGGACATTCGGCGAAACCATGAAGCTGCCACGGAGGAGATTTTGTAGCGATATTTAAAAAAATATTTAATTAGAGGCCGACGTCGACGTCGTGGAAAACAGTTTCTGTGTTTCAGCAGGACTCGATTTTTCATTTTTAGTGGAGGAAAAAGACTCTTCGGTCGATTGTCATTCTCTTCACTTCTTGGTCCATGTATGTGCTCCATTATTTCAATGTTTGCCACAGATTTGAAGTGCAGTCTGTTGGACTCTATAAACATTATGAGTGTGCATAACTTTCCAATTTGGTTATCTTTTGTTCTCCTGTGCAAACCCTTAAATGTTGGAGCGGTGAGTTGTATCTCGTTTGTTTTTCAAATTAAGACTGCGACCAATTATAATTGTCGTTATTGATTAATCTGGCAATTATTTTCTCTTTTAATGAAGTAGTTTGGTCCATAAAATGTCACAACGATTACAAAAATGATGACATTTGCACACAAACCGAAAATATTGAGGTATATAGTTGCTGTCTTAATTTAGGAGTTGCATTCAAGCATTTAGTAGGCGCTATTATCCAAACTAAGACTACATAGAAGTAGTTAATTACTAATTTACGACTTGTTCCTGTTCCTCACAGTGCTAGCTTAGCAATATGGAGATAAGTAACATTGCTCAAGGGCAAACTCTTTTAATTTTTTATGACTTGTTCCGCCCTAGTCATTTGTAAAACACTTGAAAATACAACTCACTGCTGTATACGAGGTAAAAATTATAGAACATTATGTCCATTTCACAGCAGCATCCACCTGAACTTTGCTAACATTAGTGTACTAGCTAAAATTAGTAAGCTAGCAAACTTTGAAAGCTTCCTGTGGCTAATGTGTTAGCAGATAGCTAGCTATTTACACTTCTAGGTGCTCCGACTGGTCATAATGGATCAAATGAGACTCGAGGTCAACAGTCATATCATGAATTTTGTAGTTTTCAGGCCTGATATTGGAACTAAACTGAGCCCAGTGTGGGATTTAGCGCATATTAGCAAACTGGGGTTTGCGTACAGTCATTGTACGTAAAATTTTTAATGGGTTAAAAAAAATGTATAGAAATGCAGTGTCGGGATTTGAGGAGCGTTTTAATAGCTGTTGTCAGAATCATATCAGTTATCAAGTACAGTAAATTTAGATTTTAATCCCCCCAAGAACAGCGTTCTTGTGTTGACAGTGTTCCGCCGTTAATTCAAGTGTGTGCTCTTTGAATTTATTTGTTCAGATTTACGTCAGCGACACAAATTTTACTAAACAAAGCGCCTCCTGTGTCCCTGTGAGGTTAAAATGCTCATTATCTCCAAGGACTTAAACCAGGCGACAAAGGCTAACGACAAGAACAAGAGTGTATTTAAATCTATATTGGGTGAGGCTATTTTGAAGTAGCTGAAATCTGTTTTCCCCTGTCCCCTATGTCAAGCCGTTAAAACATTTAATTGCGAACTTTATTTTTATAAAGTTTTATTTACAGATCTATGTGATGTCCATCTTAAACTTAATTCTAGATATTCTTAAAAGGACAATGTACATATCTTCAATTGAGGATAATTACAGTAATCGCAAACATGTCAAAATGACGTAGATATCTGAAACTGGAATTGGAGTTTTCTATAACAACCCCCATAAACATGAATAGTTTAAATCCTACTCCTAAAAACGTAATTTACGAACATCTGTAACAGTAGTTTTGCCTAGTAATAATGAAGTTGCAGATATCGGTAGTGAATATCCCGTCTGGCAATGTTAAAACGGCCTGCTAGCGTGTTCCCACTGGCAGCCATATTGCGCTAGCTAGCCTTTGCATCACACGCTGGCTAGTACTCGGTCAGTACTCGTAAACCCACCCGGACACTGTCAGTGTGTTCCATTTGTAGTCGAAAGTCGGTCATTTCCGGGTTCCAACTCGGAAAGTCGGAGCATCCTCACAGTACTAGGATTCTAAGATGGCTGCCACTCACGTCATTAGTAAAACACACTCGGCTACTTTAACTGTTAATTGCACTTTGGTCTTGTCTGTTGTTGTCAGTGTTAATTTTTTTATCCATGGACACTTTGCTATGCTGTTTTTGGAAAAATACCACATTGAGCGTTGATATCGACTGGTATTGCTAACAGCAGCTAGCCCCGAGACATGTTAGCGTTAGCATGTTTTTTACCGACTCTTCAACGGAGGTGACGTTACTCCCGTTTGTGACTTCAGATGTAAACGGGACGTACCATCACACTGACGCACCCCCATATTGAGGCCCCTCGCCGCAAGCTAGCTGCCGCAAGCTAGCTGCCGCAAGTTTCGGTACGAACCGTGAAGTGCACTTACGCTTCAGGGGTTCAAAGAAAGGAAGTGACGGCAAAGTACAACACTGGGTGTTTTGAGTTTTGGGCCCCCCTTGAACAGCCCCTGTACATGCAGCACAAAAATCTAACTCTTTACACAGTAGAAAAGGGATTTTTACGTTTTTCCTGTGCTAAAGCAGGTGTTAATTCAGGTCAGAGTATGCTAATGGTCACGTACGTGTTATCTGGGACCGTTCCGTTGGTTTTTGTACGCGATAGCCTTTAGCGCAGTGCTGTTCATATCCGACACTTTACGCATAATGTACGTATATATTATTTTTCTCGACACACGCCGTTCACGTCAGCGCCGCCGTCCTCTGCACTGTAAATACACAAAACACTAACGTGGTCATGAGACTTTTTATTTGACTTGGTGCAACTTTATTTATTATTTATTCTCTTCTTGTATAACGTGATTATTGATGATGAATTATTCATATCCATAGGTAGTTCCATGTTAGAGAAATGTCTCATTTGTGAGTATTGGGGATTAAAAAAAAAGAACAACGAAAACCAGAATGTGCTGCATGAGTAGAAAATGGATGAACTGTTGTGCATCAGAGAGAGTTCTGGAAGTCATTCTAATGTTTGTTTTGAAGAATGCGTATGAATAGTAAGACGCTGGAGAACAAGGAAACTCTTTTTGTTTGAGCACAAAGACTGTGGAGGTTCAACTGCCTGCACGGCCACAACTCTGTAAATAGCTGGAAGTGACCGAGCTAATTCACCTTCTGAGAATGTCATTGACTGACTTGTTTACCAGTTCAAGGGGAATGTTTAAAATGCCTTTTAAGTAATAAACCTTTTCTACCTTTGAGGGTTTGTTCTTCAAAATCTCTTTATTGGCTAATTTCCTCAGTCAGTCAGTGGGACAGCGGCAGTCTTTTTGTCGTCATGAAGCACATTTTATTGTTCGTTTACGCTGCACCTGATTAGCACTTGAACGTTATGCATGCAAACAATTCGTTTGCCACCTTCGCTCACTATTAGACTGTAATTTTTCAAGTGGAATTTGAAGTTTGTATTACGCCCTCTTTCGCACACCAAAGTCCGTAGAGAAAATCAGAGTTTTAAAATTTTTGCAAGACCTAAATGGTGAGATTAAAATGTAAACCTATTTTCAACAAAGTGTTCGTAAGGAATATGGATGTGAAGAATGCTAACATTACTAACTTTATGCTAATGTAACACTTAATGCTTACGATACTAACATTATGCTAACATAACACTTTATGCTAACGTGAGCAACAGACAGGAAGTTCCCCCTCAAAAAACATCACTTTTAGCAATTTTCAACAAATGTGTTCATAAGGTGACATACGGATGTGGAGTATACTAACGTTACTGTAATGCTAACGTCACTAATGTTATGCTAACGTAACGCTTTATGCTAACGTCAGCAACAGATAGGAAGTTCCCCCCTCAAGACATCCCTTTTTCCAATTTTCAACAAATGTGTTTATAAGGTGACATACATATGTGGAGTAGGCTAACGTTACTGTTATGCTAACGTAACACTTTATGCTAACGTTAGCAACAGACAGGAAGTTCAACCCTCAAAAGACATCACTTTTTCCAATTTTCAACAAATGTGTGCATAAGGTGACATACGGATGTGGAGTATGCTAACGTTGCTGTTATGCCAATGTAACACTTTATGCTAACTTAACACTTTATGATAACATTACTCACGTTATGCTAACATAAAACTTTATGCTAACGTTAGCAACAGACAGGAAGTTCCCCCTCAAAAAGACATCACTTAGAGCAGCTTTAATCAGTGAAATATCAAGCGTATACACATCTCCTCCAGCAGGAAATACGCATCAGGATGGTCAGAAAAAACATGATTGTATTGTAATGACTTTTTTTGTGAATTCGTGACCCTCGTGATTTTGGAAACACTTCACTCACTCATCTGGAACATGTAGAAACCTGACAGAGTAAAATGAATAATTTACGTGACTCCTGGGCCTTACCAACATTAAGAGTGCTCAGGTTCTTGCTGTGTTACTTTGTTAAAATGACCCAGTCGTTCAGTTCCTAACCAGCAACCGTTCTAACAGACAGTACATGTCATTATTTATGTCACTGGTTCCTGCTCTGCCTCCTCCTCTGTGGCTCCTCTTCCACCGTATTCCCAGGTTCTTCATCACGCTGCAGCAGCACCTCCTCCCTCTGCGTGTCGGCGTCAGGCCCGCGGCCCGACTCTGCATCGGCTGACGACAGCAGCTCCCGAGGCTCGGCGTTCAGACGAAACAGAGTGGGGACTCGACCCAGCATGGGGTTGTTCTCCTGGAGGCCGGAGATCCACTGGTTCAGCGCGGCCTGGTCTGCCTGACCGGTCATACACATGGCAAAGACTGGGCCCTCGTCCACTGGATGTACAACACAGAAGCTTTGTTACACAATGACCGTGAGCGTTAGCATCAGAACTTGGCTAAAACGAGGGCTGCAGCTATCAAAATATTTTTGTAATCGAGTATTCGACCAATTGTTTTTTAGGAATAATTGATAGAATACTTCATTACAAAAAGATTTGATAGCTGTAGCCCTAGTAAGCTACATTAAATCAGCTAACATCAATGTTTACGTTAGCATGTGCCGGAAGCGTTAGCAACTGGATGCTTTCTGCTTCTTTTTTGTTAGCTTCTTGTTTAAGCGTGAAATGGTCCCACACTTTGGTCTGGACATTTTCTGACTTTTACGGACTGTTTCACTCACCAGCTATGAATGTGCGATGTGCGTCTGCTAAAACGGTCCGTGTGGAACAATGATCGCTAAGCTGAACAGGCCGCACGAGATAGGAATTAAACTTATACTCGAGGCAGAGTTTTTGCCTCGAGGATTTTTTGTAATCGAGTTACTCGAATAAACGTTGAGTAATCGTTGCAGCCCTAGCTAAAACGCTGCGTGCAGGCTGTAAAACGCTGACACCTACTGACTCACAGGCTGTACTGCAAGTAGCCAGCGTCAATAACGTCATTTGAAAATGTGACGTACGCCTGCCATTTGGGAGCCGTGATCGTAGAAATCGTTTCGCGTTCACCATCTTTTGTCTTGTATGTAACATCAGAATGATACAATTTCTTACAGTCTTCGACGTCAAAGGTTTCCTCGTCTCCGAGATCACGACCAAAATCCACGTCCAACCGCAGAGGGTAGTAAAAAGACCGCTCTGGATCGTAGGGCTCTTCTACCTGTGTGGAGTGAGTCAAATAAGCAATCAGGCAGTGATCATTTTTCTTAAGATATCAAAGACTTAACAACTGTTTCTTTTAAAAACACCCTCACCTTCTCCTCAGGCGGATCCGCTCTGAGGACGTAGTAGTGCACACATCTGTCCTTCAACCACAGAGGGAAGGGGCCCTCGACGAACACCGGCCTGCTCGGGTCGTGCTTGGCCAGCAGCTCCATCTGGCTGGGGCTCTGGATCCCTGGAGTCAGTGCAGGAAGAAAAGGAGAACAAAAGACAATGGAGGTAGAGTTCTGTTTAACCGTATACTGTATATATGGATGTGAAGAGAGAGGGGGAAAAAGCAGTTTCCTGATTTCCTTTCCGCTTCATTTAAGCCATTTAACAAAAGACCAACCTTATAAAATCAGCGTTTTTAGCTAACTTTACATTCTAAACAGAATGCCTCCATGTACAAATTCCATACCTACGACATGTGGAAGTGTTATCTCTTCTCCTGCCTCGGTTATATCTGTACACGGCAGCTGGTGTGAGGAGCAAAAAACAAGAGATATTATTATTGGCAAAGAAAGGCAGACATTTTAGATTGACGACAATGACGCTAATTGCGCCCATACATTCTACTCCTAGCTTTGTTTGACATGTAGTTTTTGTGGAGTTTAGATCCACGTTGACGCCATTTATGCATGACGCGTTTCCATGACGACTGACAGGAAAAAGACGCGCGTGACGTCACGTTTACGTGACTCCCGATTGTTAAAATGAGTCTCTAAAGTAACGCTAAATTTTAAAAACAGAGGCACACATACGCAGTACACAGGTATGCTAGTTATTTGTAGCGCTGCTCTTTTCATTTAATAATCCACTTCGACTGTACGCGAGCTAACGGCGCCAAAGGAGCTAACGCAGCTAACGGAGCTAACTGGTAAACAGTGCCTAGACTCCGTCATCATGGAAACGCTTCATGCGTTAACATGCCCAGTCAAACCCGACAAGTCGCACCTGATAAACGGTGACTTTTGCGTCCAGGTCGCTGGCGACGCGTGTCAAGCTTAATCGAGCCAGATCCACCGGGTCTTCCGGCAGGTGCTGGGGGACGGGGTAGGGGTTCAGGTGCTTGAACTTGGGCATCCAGTACAACATTCTCTGGTACTTCCTGGTGGGGTGAGCCTTCTTTCCAAAGATCTGGAGCAGGAGGACTTTGGTCTCCACGTTGGGCATGACACCTGAAACGACGCAACCATTTAAAATGAAGCAAAGAAGATGCTAAACCCCCCCCCCCCCCTCTCTCTTGCCCCGATATTGAATTAATCCCAGTGCTTAATCCCACCATATTCCTCCATCTGCTCCAGTAACTGCACCCCACACTCCTGCTGTCGAGGATAGTGGTTGAACATTCGCTGGATAAAGTTCGTGGGCACAAAGACCTCTTTGGGGAAAACGTCCAGCAGCTTGTTGTAGACGGCGAGGTCTGCCTCCACGCCGAACTCGGGCATCTTCCTCAGCGCGGCGTAGATGAACTCCACGTGGCCCCGCCGCCTCACGTCCCTGCTGAGGAACACGTCCACCACCTTGTTGAACGTGGCTTTGACTTTGACGTCTTTGGCCACGCGCTCGAACAGGTCGTCGTGCACGACCAGAGACTTGTTCGTCTTGTGGTCGGCGACGGGCGCGGGCTGGGGCTTGCTCCACGCTGCGCTGCTGTGGAACGGCCTCAACAACTACAGGGCACAAGGTTTTAAATACCATGTTATAATGAAAAAACAACAACAATTATGAAAAATAATCACTATATGACTTGTTTTTACCACATTGTGCAGCTTTACCAGTTTCTATGTTAATAAATATTGATTTTGGCCTCAAAATAATCACATTAACAGTGGGGTTTCGTATTCACAGATGCAGATACAGATCCAGAGTTGGTAGTAGTAGTAGTATGTACGGAGACGGTGCTGTACCTGATGTTGGTTCTTGTGCAGAACACTGGGCTGACTGGACGAGGCTGACTGCAGCAGAGGAGCACACTGGACTGCAGACCTGGTCGACTGCTCCAACAGTCTGAGACACTGCAGGTGGAGCAGGCAGCGGGCAGACTTCATGGTCAGACCGTCACACTGACCTTCAGGGAAAATGAACAACGCAAGGGAAAAAAATCAGAAATTATTCCAGATCCTCTGCTTTTGAAGTAAGAGACACTGTAACTCCCTCATTCTGCTTTTTTGTAGTTTGGCTATACATAACATTTCATTATTTGTTATGGTGTGTAATAGTCTTTTTTTTGGTGTATCTATTATATTGCATTATCTATATGTCTTTCTGTTATTTATTCTTATGTTCATCCATTTCTATTTCAACCCGATGTAAAGAATGCTCTCAAATCACAACAATCCTCATTCAGTCAACCTCTGTCTCCAGGAAATATTCTTCAAAGAGGTGGAGAAACATTAAAATGGCACAATTTTGAATGGGATTCCGCATTGGCCATGTAGAAAAAGGGAGGTTATCAAGACAAGTCTCCCGGTAGATTATTACTAATGACGGATATGACGTAATAGATTAGTTATAACGTATATATATATATCACTTACCCACAACCGAGCATTAATGACGACGAAGGTATAAAGTTAAAGAAAATAGTCTCCTTCAGAGAACGCCGTCTGTGGACGCCGCCATGTTGAATAACCCTCAGTCAGAACATCCTGGTCCAGCACACACCCGCTTCCTCCCCCAAACAACAGATACATCATATACAGTTCCGTGCACCCACTTTCGCTGTACAGTATTGTAATAATTTGGTATAAAATGTCTTTAAGTTAATTAAATCGTAAAACGTTTAAACGTAGAGTTTATTTTCTAAAGGTTTACAGCAAGGTTTGAATCAAAAATATTAAGCAAAGACTGAGTTCAAATCATGGATGTACTGTTTTATACGAATTAAATGTACCCTAAACGTGCTTAAGTTAAATTAATATTGTTGTTGTACATTTGATTTCGCCTATCAGATATGGGGTGCAGTACACGATTCTGCCGCATGGTGGTGACAAAATCCTTTAGAACAATCCGGTCCGAAAGCTAATTTAATTTACCAGGAGCTGCTGAGCTGTGGTGTCGCCTGAAAACGGTAAAAGTTTTTAAAATGGCGTAGTAACTTATATTCTTCTCCTAGACTACGCCACAAGCTGCTGGAGTCACTTCATAGATGATTATTTTGACTCTCAAAGTGAATCTCTGCATGTGATACTGAAAGCGTGTGCGAACTGTCAAGCTAGGCGCAATGACTTCCGGAAGTCATTCAGGTGAGTCACTGTTTACAACATTTTATCCCTTCATTTAAACCCATTCCACACACACTTGTGGTTTGAGTGTAACTAAGGGTTCTTATTTAAAAAAATAAAATTCACATTTTGTTATTAATACGAGTGTTTTTATAAAAACAGTAACCTGTCCTCGCTTCCGGTTTCCACGTTGCTATAGGTGCTAGCTTGACAGAAGTGGCCGATGCGTGATTTGTGTGACACTCCTCTCCCAGCATGGAAAACACACCTCAGTCCGGACTTCGCATCTGAGGAAACGTCCTTAAACTAACCCGGGATTATGAACTCGTCAACAAACAGTTTAGGTGAGTGAAAAAGACGCGTTAAAACGCCACTTGTCTGCGTTGTTTGGTGAGTTTTACTTGACAGCAGCGAGCGGTGGAAGCTGTGTGTTGTGTTCACATAATTATGCCGCCAACATCCTGATGCTGGGAGAAACTTTGCCAAAGTACGTTCAATAATTTTGCATTTCTTGTTGTTTTTGCTGTTTGGTGAGCGCAGAGGAGGTGCCAAAGATGAATTGTGGCGTTTTATGACACGTTGGGCTGTTCGGCTTAGTTCGTCTGTCAAAAAGTCAAAAATGTTTTTTTTTATTGTTGTTTTTAAATATAAAAGTTTCACGTTATGTTCTGGTACAATTGCATAATGGGCCGTTTAGCAGAGTGTGGCGCTGTAATGTAAAACAGTGATGCTGCTGGATGTCTCTCAAAGTGACTCTTGTGTAACAGTGTAGTGAAGATCCTGCTCAAACAGCCGCGGTTGGTTTTTGCGTGTGATGGTTCAGCCTCGTCTTTACTTTGGCACGAGAGCTGAGGCGTGTCTCCAACTCTCTGTATTTGTCTTCCTACCACGTGAAAGTGGCCGCAGACCTTTTATTTATTTTTTTATTGTTACGATGCACTGGCTTTTGTCAAAAATGAACAGTGTTTGCAAGTGTGCAGAGGCGTTTCAAAGGAGTTTGGGGGGGCCCCAGGCAAAAAGGGATTGTGGTGGGGGCTGCAACACCACCAACATTGAAAGACATTGTAGACAAAATGTAGAAAAAGTAATGTTTTTTAGTGGTGGGCGCGTTAACGTTAACGTTAACGCACGATGCGTTTCCATGATGACTGACCGGAAAAAGACACGCAGGACGTCATGTTTACGTGACTCCCGATTGTTAGAATGAGTCTCTAAAGTAATGCTAAACTGTTAAAACAGAGGCACACACACGCAGTACACGGGTACGCTGGTTATTTGTAGCGCTGCTCTTTTCGTTTAATAATAAACAGACCGCTCCAGTTCGACTATAGGTGCGCTAACGCCGCTAAAGGAGCTAACGGCGCTAACTGGTAAACGGTGCCTGGACTCCTGTGTCGCGGCACGTAAACATGACGTCACACACTTCTTTTTTCGGTCAGTCGTCATGGAAGCGCATCATGCGTTAACGTGCGTTAACATGCTAACCTAGTGCGTGCGTACGTGCGTTAACCTAGCCCTAAAGATATCAGATATGATCAGTGCTCACAATTTGAGGTCTGAATGCGTAAGTCCCTGATGGTCTAGTGGTTAGGATTCGGCGCTCTCACCGCCGCGGCCCGGGTTCGATTCCCGGTCAGGGAACTGGTGGTTTTTTGGTTTTCATTCTCACCTGGGATAGAACTTCCCTTGTACCTGTAGGTTTGCAGGTTCAAAACCATGGACATATCAGTGGTAGAAATGTCAAAATTAGCTTTGTTTTTTTTGTCGTCCTTGAATGCATTAATTCAGCAAAGCTGCAGCAACTTCAGTTCATCTTAGCAGCGTTCCTTGTTTTGGTTGTTTTGTAGTGACAGATGCAGAAGAGTGCAAGCCTACAATAGGGTAATAAATGTTTTATGTTGCATGTAATGTTGCACTTTTATGGTCGTTGGCATGTGCAGAAACAATTGGGGCCCATGCACGGAAGAACTAGTTTGAGAGAACCTGCAAAAATGTTGTAGAAATGTATCATATAGGGACTTTTCTGTTTCCGTTTGACAAGGGATTAGAAATAACAAAGGCATAGAGGACACACTTTGTTCTTTGTATCACAGCTGAATTTTGTAATACAATCACTCAGGATGGAGTGTTGAACATGAGCTGTAACCTTTGTTGCGCAATGCTGCTTCTGTTGCACATCTGTTGCTCCCTGCTGTCACACCTCTTATGCTGATGTTGTGTTTACTTGTAAAACAGTCGGGGGCGCAAGGCACCGCATTAGGGGAACAGCAAACATCACCCCCGGGGGGGCCAGTATCTGTGGCCAGCAGTGCTGTGGCTATAGGCTGCGCATGTTTCATAAATATATCGTTTTTTTAATTGCTTTTGTAAATGTTTGGTCTGGTTTTGCTGCTGCTTTGGGGCCTTTGTCGTGAATCTGCTGCTGCTGCCCACACAGATCTACGTATCTATCTCCACCCATAGTGGGCCAAAATACGATCAGGATGTGAGAACTAAACCCACTTATTTAATTTTTGTGCCCGATCCCAACTGGTCAGCCATCCTCTTTTCCAACCAGCACGAGGCTCTTTAAGCCCAGACTCCTCCCACTTCTATAAATGCCGTTAGCTTTCGCTACGCAACGCGATATGGCTAATTGAGAGGCTCGTCTCACTGATGACCTCCACACAGCTGTAACCTTTGTGTCAGATTTCACTATCAGACCACGCCTCCCCTGCACTGCGCTCCGCTATCCCTCCCCTACCTCACAGCCCACTTTCTTGGCATTTTGTTCTAAATCAGGCATTGGTTGGAGAAGAGGGGGTTTATTTACCCTTTAAATTTTACATCGGACAAAGATCTTTTCACGTGTAAACCAATTACAACTTGTTTACCTTGATTCCATGAATTTAGAACACAGAAAAATGTAAACGTTGGGGTCTACGAGTGTGGAAAGCAGGCTGTACTTAACTTAAAACAAGGAAAACCAGATTGTTTACTGCTTTATTATTTACTGTTGTTAGACGGTATTTATGGTCTGGAAATTGAAGTTTGTAATCTGCTCTCTCCCCACACCAAAGCCCATAGAGAAAATCAGCGATTTTATATCGCGGTAAACTGGAGTAATAAATGTATTGCTGACTCTGTCACTAAGTTCAAATTTATTATTCTACGACTTCGGCAATACTTTGGTTGAATTTATCAAAGTGACACAGACTTAACTAAATGAGGCGGCAGCAGACCAAAAGCTCCTGTGTTCCCACAAGCTAAAAAACTCTATGGACTTTGGTGTGGGAGAGTGTGCGCAGGTTATAAATATCAGGCTGGGAACTCGGAAAAAATAAGAACCAAACGGGAACTCTCCTCGGCTGTTTTCTGCTTTCAGTGTGGAAAACACAAACATACAGTTTGCAGCTAGTGTACTGTTGATTTGGGACACAGTGCAGCTTGTGCACAGATCACCAGGAAGTTGCATCATGGCAGCTATTTCAGTGTTTTTCCCAGAATGTTGAAATACTGCTTCTTTGCTGTGCAGAGCACGGGACGCTGTTTTTCTCGTCTGGAAGTCGACTCAGACTGTCTGAATATTCTGGCCTGAATCTTCAACCTGAATACTTTGCGCGGTACTGAGTCTGATCTGGCGTTTCGTCCGCAGGTTGTTAAAACACTCACATTTTGGGATCGGAGCTGCGTGTCCCGAGTTACTCTCGTACGATGAACTCGGATAGAGGTTTCAGAAATAGCACTATTTCTGAAACCGACGTTTTATTCCATTTGTTGTTAGCCTCTCTTTTAGCCTCTGCCTTTGTTACTAATTATTACTAATAGTTACTAAATATAAGAAGAAGAAGAGTTGGTAATGGTCGCACATCTTTCGCTTCAACATGGGGTTAAGTGTCTTTGCTCAATAGACATATATAGGCTAGCAGAGCCTGGAATTGAACCCACAACCTTCCAGTTGAAAGACAACTCACCCTACCACTGAGCGACCATGCCTCAATCCTAACCCTTTAAGGCTTATACTTAAGTAATATTATAAAAAACTCAAGTATCCCTTTAAGTTTCTTTATACAAGACTGAGTAGAACAGCCAATGGTAGCGCCAACTCTTTCTGAACTACGCCACGATTGGTCAAAGTCTCTTGTAACGTAATAAACAATGTAGTTGCAATGCTGTAAACGCCAAACAAATCCTGCCTCCCTCTTGTACCGTTTTAAGCTAGCTGGTATGAAGTTCATGAAGCTAATCAGGAAGTAACAATATATATAACACTGCCAGTAGGGGGTTACTCTATTGGTTGCACAAATCATTTTTGGAGTTAATCTCTAGTTTCAGCTCTTATTCAATATTAGGTAATGCCGATTTTTTTTTAAATTATGTTCCCATTTAGGCGGAAATGGATGCTGTTTGCAAAACGTCAACAAGGCAACTAATTGTTTGGTTGACATCTGCGCTAACACTGACCTGAAGTTGTGCTCTTGTGTTGAATTGGAAGACCCACTTTTTGGCAAGCAATTGTGACCCTTTTCTTAAATAACGTGGAAACTTTGCACATTTGTTTTTCGGGACCCAAAAAACCCGACCCAGTCTTTGGGAATCACTGCAAAAGAGCGACCGTGATTGTAATGGTAAAATTCAGTTTCTCTGCCTCAGAGCTACATTTGCCCATCACCCATATACCCGCCGAACACAGAATACCAGGTCCTTTGTGTATAGTGTATTGTATATTGTGTCTAGCCTGCACTTTCCTGCAGCACCAGCAGGGAGCCAGCTCCCCGATGCCTACAGTAGACAAAGAGGTCTGAAGGTAGAGTCTTTGTCTATTGGAGGAATGCGAAAGGGAAGTTGCTCAGATATAAATGTGGAGGGCTCACTTTGCTCGGGGTCTTTCTCCAGCTAGGATCGCTCCTGTGAAGACTGACCTTTTCCTTGCAACGAAAATAAACACCTTGTCGGCCGGCAGAAGTTCTCTATTTCATTCTTCACCAGCAGCAGAGAAATTTCCACGATAAACCTGTTCTGTCATGAAATCAACACACAGTCAACAGTGAACGTGATTAGCGTATCTAAAAGAACACATTGTGACATTGTACCTGTCAAGCTGAACATTTATTGCAGAATTACGGATCAGTCGCCCGTGACGCGACTCTTGATCACGTCGGAACTTGCACATGTTGTGACTTTATCCGATCTCTAGATCGCAGCAAGTGGTGATAAATTCACCGTAATCGGCTTGCGTTGTCTTGTTCTGCCTTCGCTAGACAAACAAATCGTCAGTGTGAACCAAACCGAGCATCTGAAGCGTCAGGAGGAGCTCACTGTGGTTCTTCTTCTTCTTCTTCTTGAATCGTCTTAGTTTCTGCTGACAGTTTGTTGACCTGCTGCCAGCAGCGTTAACTCACACGGACCCTCTTTCACCCCCCTGTAACGACTGTGTGTGTTTAGCGATCATACTTCATACTTTATGGGCTGACGTTCGCCCGAAGGTTGGAAATGAAGTCGCTCTGGCTGCCGTCACGTGTCACGACAAGGAAATGTGAATTAATCCTTGATGGAAACCAAACTTTGTTCTCCTCTGTGCTGTTGCTGGGACACTCCATCACCCCGAGTTCCACCACATTGGACTTGATTAAACGCAGCTTTCCCCGCTCCAAAGCTGTCGCCAACATCTTTTTCTCCAGATTTCTGACGTCTGAAACAAGAAATATAACTTAGGGAGGCTTAAAAACAAACGGTTATTTTTTTAAATTGACATTTATTGCGTTTTTTTCCCCCCTGTTTATCGTCTTTGCACAGATTCCTCACTTGAAAGGTTCGAGCCATCCCATCTGAAAAGAGGAACTTTCCACTTAATGATCGCATAGTTTTCTCGTGTTTGATTTGGAAACTGAGATAGTCGGGTCAACTGGCCAGATCCAGGTGCATCACATGCACGTTGAACCCGACAGAGAATTACACGATGTTTCCAGACTCGTACTCTATCTCGAATGTTATTGAGATGCCGTCTGACGTTAGCCACGTCATGTGATATTTGGTCAAACTTTATGTTTTTTGGGGGGGAAAGTGACAACTCTAGGAGTTAATCGTTTTAATCACTCGTTTGGGCTTTTCTTCAGTTGAAGATGATGCTAATTTTGTTAATTTTATGGCTGTAGAATGGTCCAAAAAGTGCTCCAAGCTAACTTTCACTCTCAATATCTGGCAGTTATTGTACCGTTTAGAAATAGGCTATGTGCACAATGGAACTTCCGCCTAGCAACCGTGGCTTCCGGTAGATTGTGTTGTCGTTGTGATTTCCCGTAGAGTCTTAGAGTCGATTGTATTTGAAAAATTAGCGGATTTCGGATACAAGAGAGACGGTCATCGTATCAAAAAGTCAGCCCTACGTTGTGTTGTGTACCCCTTTGTACTAATTCTTCTCTGTACAATAGTACGATAAACGTTCATATTTTTTGTCCAAAGGAGTACACAACAATGTAGGGTTGACGTTCTGACTTTTTGATACGATAACCGTCCCTCTTGGATCCGAAATCCGCTAATTATTACGAATAAAATTGACGACTTAGCACTTCGCTAGCGTCTCCGGGAATTCACAACCACAATAGGACCTACCAGAAGCAGCTCAGCTCACCGTAAGCCACGCTTGCTAGGCGGAAGTTCCATTGTGCACCTACCCTATTACGGTACAGAAAAGCTGACATCTGTGATTGGACGTTGGTCGTTGGCGCGCAGGTCCTGGGGGGCTACCGTAATGATAAAGTCGTGGATGTAGCGTCTCTTAATGTAGCTTTCTCCACCGTTATCCCTCAGTAAACTCCCTCTTCTTCCGCTAGGTAACTTCCACCCAAGTTTCACTCATTCATTTGAGCAGCGCCGCCAAGCGGAGACACGAAGTAGTGACGCCTGACTTTATTAATTAAAACATCGATGTTTGCCCTGGCGTGTCGATTATCGTATTGTACGAGGAGGGACGACAACGCCAAATTGTGATATGGCCTTATTTTGTCTGCGTGGTTTAACGCCTTTACACAACCGTGTAATGTTGCATGCTAGGCGTGCAGCGGTGGGAACTACAGAGGCGACCTGGCCTACGTTTCACTTCTCAGATGGGAACCTGAGACGCTGGTGCAGGGGCGTACAGGATGTCGAGTGGTTGCAGGGACGTTAGAATCTAAAAAAGCAGCGAGCGGGGCCGCGCTTCAGGACAGAACTGCCTCTGTAGGTGGTTGAGGTCATTGTGCAGCACTGCACAGGAGTGAGTGGGTGAACTCTGCTGCTGCTGCTGCCGGAGATGCATTTACATCAGCAGTTTAGCACACGTATATAAATTAGCCTTTTTTTTGGTGGCTTTAATAAATATTCCGCAAGTCCCTGTAGATGTTAAGTAAAATGGGAAGTCATGTTAGTTTAATTATACGTGCTGATTCCCCTCCTGGATGCAATTAGGTTGGATCAAAAGGGGGAGTTTTTGTAAACTCGTACATCAACCAGTTGGACGAGAACGACTGTGCATGTGCAGATGGTGCACGGAGACTCGACAAAAGGATCGGATCAGTCCAAGTGTGTGTGTGTGTGTGTGTGTGTGTATCAGTGCAACTGTCAGCCAGCCAACCTCCCACAAGACCTGGAATGACCCTGAGTCTCTCAGTAGAGTGAAAATCAAATGGAAGTTTTGTTTGCTCGGCCTCAGAATCAAATTCCTCTGCTCTTTCTTTTGCGGGATCGTTAAGTCCTCGTGGCTTCTCACGTGAAAGCCATTAATCTTGCACGTTTTTTTTGCCGCTACAATCGGTGACTTTTATCTGATTTGTGCTGCACACAATTGCACGTTTCTGCGAACCTGCTTTGTGATTCTTTGAGTCGCAAAACAATAAAAAAAAGATAACAATGAGGGAGCGATAGTCATCTCTGGTTATGAATGTGGTCAGGGCTGAGAGAGAATCACAGCTTTTTCCTCATACCTTTTTAATAACCTTTACACGGGGAAAAAAAACACACCGCAATGTACTCGACTTAACGCAGCAACAACCCACAATAAATCTCAAGATTATAAGCTGACATCGTTGAAACCTGCTAAAAAAAAGGCAATTGATTCCATTCCAAAAAAAACAGCCTAGCGTAGCTTTATGAGCTCATACGTTTTGGTTTGACACAAATCTCCTACTGTTGACATACCGATAATGGAATTTAGATAATTGCACAAACAACTGCTGCTTGAACAACCTTGTTTGTGTATTGCGTAACAAGCTAACACGGCGCAAACGAATGATCGGCGATGATTTAGGATGAAATTCTGCAGGAATCTTGCTCTTCAGACGAGGAAAAATAGGTTTTATTTGTTTCTCGTATGATTTCAATAAGAGAAAAAGCTCTGTCGTTCGAGGTCGAGCGTTAATGTGGGTTTTTCTGTGGCTGACGCCGATGCCAATTCTTTAGAAATCAGGGCAGCAGATGGCCACTAAGTGACGCCAGGTTTTTTGGCCCAAATATTTAGCAGATTTTCTTCTTTCCCCCCCCCCTCCATCTGAACTGTTTAATGAGGTCGAATCATACAGAAAACTTCACTAACCAGTTGTTGAATATTATATGCAGTATTTATGTGTGTAATAATGTTTCTGAGAACAAAAATGCATTATTTTTGATAATCGGCCAATATGATTATTTAAAAAATGGCAAATATTGGCATTAATTGGTCTACTTCTGTATGTCGTACCCTTTATGAATCATATTGCAATCCAAATATCACCACAATGTATTTTTAAAACCATTATCACGACTAAATATTTATACAAAGTAGTATTTTTGTGGAGACTGACGGTCAAAAACAGGTGGAAAATAGAGAAAATGCCATGATTTAAGTTGGGATATTTCAAGAACGGTTGATGATAGAGATTCAGTTTTGGTTTGTGAGCGTCAGGAGGCTTTCAGGAGCTTCCACATTTAAATTTGTGAAAAACCGGTGTGAATTGACGGAGAAATGACAGTTTTAAAATCACGCTCGTCTTCATTTTTAAAAACGTTTGACCAGAACTCTGCGTTTTTAGGTGATTTTAAGAAAAATCTCAAGTTGTATGAAAATGAAAACAACACACAGGGTAAGACAACAATAACACAAATGTTTTTATGTAGAAATTGTGTGCGTCGGTTGGAAATTGTAGGCGGGAGAAAACTTTGTTTAGAGATACACACACAAAATCTGAAAATGTCAAAAAAAAAAAAAGTACAAACTTAAACTGCGATTGTTTCAAAACTGTAATATTAATCGACACTTTGATTTACGTGAAAAGAGCCCCAAGTCTTGTGGTCCGTCTAAAGTTTCAACCGCGTCTCTACGTTAAAGTATGACGATAATGTGAGGCTCCAAAACAGGCTGGGTTATGACCATTTTTTTCCGACTGTTGAAATTCTTCGCTACTTAGTTTTTTGCGATTTTTGTCGCCGCGGTTACTCGAAACGCTTAGAAAAGTCACAACGCATCATTCCCGATCAAACCGCACGTTTTGATATAGGACGTGTGGGGGTGCTTTGCGTTGCTAGGCAGGCACTCTAATAAAATACCGCCCCCTAGTGGTTGGGAGCGGGGGGGGATCTCAGGAATAAAAAAATGGCACCTTCAGCCAGATTAAGTGGTTCTAACTTGTATTAACAGTAGAATTTCATGAGATACACCTTGCAATTCAAATATAACTTTATTAATACAGAAGCAAATGCAAAGTGTGAACGATACGCACGAACGCGTCGTTTCCTGTCGGCAGCCGTTCGTGCACACTTCTTCTTTTTCGGTGGCAGGAATGTCAAAGATGCCGCACGCCTTCAGTGGAAACTCGCGCACACAGAGGAGCATTCACAGGACATGACAGATGATTCAATTGCCCGTCACAGAATGCCAAAAAAACATGACGTGCTTAGTGCATTTTTTAATTTTTTTTTATCTGCCCGTGTTCGTGTTCACGCGGCGGGTGCGAGGAAGTCTGAATAAAGAGCAGGGTTTTTTTTTGCTGCTGCGGTCGCTGCTGTGAATGTTATGTAGATCAAATTCCTCGCTGCTCCCTGAGTCGGTGCCAAACGGCGATGACTCAGCCACAGTCCTGGCTTGTAACTGACAGAAAAATAAAAATAAAACAAGAAAACCAGGCACTCAAAACAGAGTGGGAAAGCAATCACTGCTCTCTCTCCTTGTGTTTGTTTCTACTTTAACCCATTTGAAGTGCGATTACCGCGTCTGTTAATAGGTGTTTGTGTCGTACTTTGTTTTATTATCTTAATAAAATAGAATTAAAAAGATCATTTGAATAGAAAGTTGGTCAAAACACAAAGTTTAACCGTCATGATATTATTATGATTAATCATTGGGGAGGGAGGGGAAAACACACTTTTGTGAAAGAACAGAAAGAGGAAGTGATACTGAGCGGTTGCCAGTGACTTGGGTTCCGTCCAATCACCAACGAGAAGTCATGACACACCCTTTCCCTGTTCTGAAACATGTTTTTACTCTCATTTAAAGGTGACAGTGACTCATTTGAGGCTCATTAATAGACTGGTGACCAGTCCAGTAATTCCAATACTCTGCGTCTCACTCACATTTAGCTGGAACTAGACCTTTTTCCTTGACTCCAGAGTCCAATCTTTTTACCCCGAAGCAAATTTTATCCAATTCCTTGAGTTCTTGTGCTCTTATATCACCAAATGCCAGTGATCTTCTTTTGTGTGAATATTTTTGGTTTACCCGCCATTTTTGGAGCCCCAAGAATGACATTTTTGGACAACGTTTGTCACCAAAGTCCTCAATAATGATAATGTCATCTCGCGCTAAACAATTTCTTGATGACAAAATGGATCGTCCACTATTTTGATCATCGATTATTACATTTTGATGGTTTCTTTGCTCCGTATATGAAATTATTCAAACTGAATCACTTTTGTTTGTGGACACAACAGGATATTTGACAATATCATCATTTCCATCAACGTTTTATGGACCAAACAACTCATGGATTAATCCAGAAATGGTGGAAATATTAATTTGTTGCAGCCCCAGAGCTGCAGCCTCTACATTTACTCAGTAAATAGGGCCCGTCCTCTCATCTTACTCATCTTCTCGAAAGGTTCTGCTTTTATTGTCTTTTTAGGGAATTTTTATGCGAGAGGCTGCTCGTCTCTAAAGCAAAGCTGTTTGCAGATGGTTAACGGTTCCGTTTCCCTCGGGACAAAATCGTCAATAAACAAATAAAGTGTCTTCAGAGGAAAACGCCAGCTTCCTGTTCGGCGCTGTTTCCTACAGAGCGGTGGCCAGATGTTGATATACAGAAAACCCAGTCTGATTGTGATGAATGTGTTGAAGATAAACAGTGAAACCCAGTCGTAGATGCCACATCCTGACATTATGTCTTTGGACAAAAGGTTTTGGTTACAGTAAGTGTTGAATTTCAGGTGTTTCAACCAGGCTTTGGACTCTATGCCCCCTTATCTCCAGTGAAGGACAATCTAAACTCTTCAGCATGCGTCCAACTTTGTTTTTGCTAAAGTTTGAGGAAGAGCCTTTTCTATTCTAACATGACTGTGTCCTAGTGCACAAAGCAAGGACTTTAGAGACATGGTTTGACGAGTTTGGCGTGGAAGAACTTGACTGTCACACTTGTTTCTAGTTTGTCGTAGTGTTTTATTTTGAAACTAGATTGAAAATCTATCAACTGCTTCCATCTTGTCCTCATGTCCTCCCTTCACAACATCCATGAACCTTCTCCCGTGGTCATCTTCACTATGGACCAAACCATCTCAACCTTCTCAACTCTCTTACTTTATCTCCAAATCGTTCAAGCCTAGCTCTCTCTCTTAAATATGCTCATGTCCATCCTGGTCACTCCCAACAAAGATCTCAGCATCTTTGGCAATATTCCTGCTCTGCAGAACTGCATTCATATCAACAAAGAAGACCCTGGAGAATTAGTCCACTTATTTCCAGATGACAGATGTGAAGATATTTCACTTAGCTTCATCTAAAGATGGGAAACAGGCAGCCAAGTTCTGTCCAAAGTTAAGAAAATACACAATTTTCCTTTGTCTTGTTTGTGAAAGTGTGTAAATCACCATATTATGGGTGTGGTTGGACCGAGATTGAGGGTTGGGGGTCAAACTGCTTCTTGTCTGGTCAGAGTCATTTCCTGGAGTCGTTTTATCGCCATGAAGTTCTGAGATGATCAGCAGAGACCGCAGGATGTTTATGTGTTTGTAATTGGAGCTCCGTTATACAGAAGTTTTTTCTTTGCTCCACAAAACAAAAGCAATCGTTAAAGTGGAATCATTTTTTGGTTTGCGGACAACAACGAGACATTTGAACATGTGTCAGTTTGAGGTTTGAGGAACACCGCTCGACGTTTGTCAACGTTTTCTGCCATTTTGAAAAGAACACATGAAGAAAATAATCGTTAGATTTATTGCTGTAAATAGCATGTAAATAGGGCTGCAATTAAGGATTATTTACATAGTTGATTAATCTGTGATTATTTTCTTGATTAACAAACTACTTGTTTGGGCTGTAAAATGTCATAAAATGTATCATCAGTACCAGATTACCACATATCATCAGTATCAGAGTATCACATATCATAAATACCAGATTATCACATATCATCAGCACCAGATTATCACATATAATCAGTACCAGATTATCACATATCATCAGTATCAGAGTATCACATATCATCAGCACCAGATTATCACATATCATCAGCACCAGATTATCACATATCATCAGCGCCAGATTATCACATATCATCAGTACCATATTATCACATATCACCAGTACTAGATTATCACACATCATCAGCACCAGATTATCACACATCATCAACACCAGATTATCACATATCAGTACCATATTATCACATATCATCTGTACCATATTATCACATATCACCAGTACTAGATTATCACGCATCATTAGCACCAGATTATCACATATCCATACATCATCATCACCATTTTATCACATATCCATACCAGATTATCCCATATCATTAGTACCAGATTATCACATATCATCCGTACCAGATTATCACATATCCATACCAGATTATCACATATCACCAGTACTAGATTATCACACATCATCAGAACCAGATTATCACATATCATCAGTGTGTGTGTGTGTGTGATCTCAGTGGAAATTCCCATCATGTTACTAACAGCATATCACTTCATCAGACACTTCCTCTTTCCTGTGTTCGCCGACTCAAGGTTTCTCTGAAGGCGGCTCACACACACACACACCGACCTTATCTTTGTGCAGATACACAGCGATGTTGCGTACGACACAAATACACTTTATATATAAAGTGATTCCCAAAGTCTGGGTCGGGACCCACACGTGGGCCAGAGGAGATTTGTTCTGGGTCCCCAAACATCTCCTGGAAATGATTTCTTATGCTTCGTCACTATAGTTTTCCATCTTTTTAAAATAAGTGGGTCATCCTGTGGAAAGTCTGAGTCTATACAGTTACACGGAGGACGGTTGTGTTGTGTCGTGTCGTGATCACAGGAAGTGAGCGTTTAGTGACTCACACTTTAGGAGGCGCAGTTATGTTGATGACTGTAATTAGAGGCATTGACAGACGAACGTTAGTGAAGGTGATACTTCTCTGCTGTCAGGAGCCGTGGGTGGAAGTACTACTTCAGTATACGATATTTACCGCAATCAATTTCTGACAAAGTCATTAGTATTTCATGTGAGTGACTTGTCAGCATACAGTCCTAATGATTTATTTTGATGTGGCGCAAGCGGGAGTCTGCATCATTCCAGTCATTCCGTGGTTTATAACGATTATATTCTTGGTTTTTCAAAGGTACAAACGAAAGCTCACAAGGCTCTGCCCTTTCACGTTTAAGAATCTGGAAGAAAAACAACGTTAAAGCATTTATTTCGTACAATTATCGCCATTAAAATAATGAATCCAAGTCGTCTTGACAGGAAATTGTCATATTATCCCATGTCTGGAATTTACATGTAGAGAGAAGGCGAAAACACAAATGAAAGAACTCGAAACCCGCGTTCACGCTTCAGCAGTTGCATTTTTTAAATAATCCAATGATCCACGCTGTGTTTCTCTGTGGTGGTGAAGGATTATCAACAGCAACATTTTTCCCCCGCCTCTTTCCCCCGGATGGATTTCGCTCTCCAGCCGTTTCCTCAACAGCGCCCTATGAGGAAACCCTCTCGTTTCTCAGCGAAAGCGTTTGCCGCTAACGGTGAACGAGGTCACGGTGAATCATCATCATCGTCATCACCATCATCATCGTGTGTTTGTGTGACGTGTCGAAACACGCACCCGGGACACAGCCTTTCATATCTCGTATCGTGTAACGCCGCCAGGTCGCATGTGTTTGCCTCATCTTCATGAATGGAAGCGCTCTCTCTTTTGTTCTTTTGTTGTGTTTGTTTGTCGTACAGCACGTTCATTCACAGCGCTGCGGGGTTAGGCTCTTCCTGTAAAAAAAAATAATTGAGGAAGTGTGAAAAGTATGCACACCTGTGGTGCACTTACATGTGCGCATTTGCACGTTTCAACTGTTGCCGTCTCACCGTTGTTCCTCTTACAGCAGGTTTGTCCACTTTCGCTGAGCTAATTGTGAGATTGGTGGCGTGGACCGTTTTATTTGTGGTGATATTTATTACACAGATGTCGTTAGATGTTAGTAAGCTTGAGGGTGGAGCAGGTTGTAATTAGCGTAGCAGCATTAAAGGCAACACAGGTTATGATGTCATTCACTTGTGCAGTGGAAAGCTGCAGTGCAAAGCCGAGGTTAGGCTAAGCTAATAAATTAGGCTGCGCGAGAGTGTAATGGATATTTCCGAGCATGTTTTGTCGCAGGCTTCGGATCGAAGATATGGTGCGTTCTAGTTGTACTTGAATTTCCGAGTTCGTAGTTCAACTGGAACGCTCACTCTCAAGTCGAACTTTCCAACTGGGAAAGTCGGAGCAACAAACACTTCCAATTTTAGATTTAGCTCAGTCGTACACACTGTACTGTTCAAAGTTGGAGGTATTGGTGTTGCTAACCATGGCTAACATCCATGTTTTTTTCCCTCCGACTTCTCATGTGGAACATAGTTAACTCGGAAGTGACGTCATTCCTGGTTCTGACTTCCAGTGTTAACGAACACATTGTTAGCTAACTTTTTTTTTTTTTATGAAAAAGGGAATGAGGTAAAAAATACAATAAAAATATTGTTGTTTTCTTTGGTAATTTCACACAAAAAAGGAAATGGCAGCTCCACAAATCCCACTCGTACTAGCTTATTTTAGTGCGAAAAAGGCTAACGTGTCGTGGTGATATTTATTACACAGAGGCTGTGGCCGAGACGATGTTAGATGGTAGCTCGAGGGTGGAGCAGGTTGTAATTAGCTTAGCAGCATTAAAGGCAGCACAGGTTATGATATCATTCACTTGTGCAGTGGAAAACATTCCTTCATTCAGTCATTCATTGTCGTGGAAAGTTGCAGTGCAAAGCCGAGATTAGGCTAAGCTAATAAATTAGGTTGCGCGAGAGTGTAATGGATATTTCCGAGCAGGCGTTGTGATACAGCAAATGAAAGAATGTTTTGTCGCGGGCTTCGAAATTGAAGATATGGTGCGTTCTAGTTGTACTTGAATTTCCGAGATCGTAGCTCAACTGGAACTCTCACTCTCAAGTCGAACTTTCCAACTGGGAAAGTTGGAGCAACCAACACTTCCAATGTTACTTTTAAATGCACTTCTGTCTTATTAGTTTCACGTTAGCTCAGTCCAACAGTTAGCACTGTTCAATGTGTTGCTAACCGTCGCTAACATCCATGGTCCGACTTCTCATCTGGAACGTAGTTAACTTGGAGGTGACGAACACATTGTTATCTTACACTTAGCTAGTTGGATTGGATTAGCTAACATTTTCTGGACATTTTTTGTGATGAAAAAGGGAATGAGGTAAACAATTCAGTAAAAATATTGTTGTTTTCTTTGTCTATTTGCCACAAAAAAGGGGAAATAGCGCCTCCTCAAATCCCACTTGTACTCGCTTAATTTAGTGCGAACGAGGCTTACGTGTCTTGAACTATCCCTTTAAGACCTGGCAGAATCTGATGATGAGGAATCTGAAGGCCGCTATTTTAGGATTTACAATCCGTGCTCTACCTGGTAATCTTTCTGCTTTCGTTCCCCTTAGGGCCACAATTACAATTTTAACAGTGTTGGTCCTGCGCGTGAAAATTGGTTTGTAAATTGCCCAGAAAGCGTAGATCTATGAGGAAATGGAAGATTTGCACTGCAATTACCGCAGTCACAGTGCAATTCCAGGTTTTGTGGTGTTTGTCTTCGCTATAATGGACTCCATGAGGCTTTCAGGGATTTGGGCAAAAGATAAGTGGTGTCGAAGGACCTCTTACCTACTTATTACTTTGTAAACCAAACCACCCCCCCCCCCCCAGAACTCCCCGCTCAATTAGCAGCTGTGCTTTGCTGGACTTTCTCCGAAAAGAAGAGCTCTTGAAATGGCTGAATGAGAATTGAGCAGGCGAGTAATCATGGGAGCTGGAGAGCTAACATTCCCGATGATGTTCACAGCACTCGACGCAAGTCACGAGAACACACACACACACACTCTTTTTGGACCAGAACCAGCTTTGTTCTACACATGAACACACACTCCAGAGTTGTTCTCTGCTCACAAAAGAGCCTTTGAGGAGCTCTTCTTGACATTTCTCAGATGATCTCAAGTGTTCTACTCGAAGCCCATGCAGCTAATTATCGCCCTCATTCAATATGTCAATATGTCAATAACACTTGGACGTCATGTCTTCTTCTTCTTCTACTAATCATCTACCACAGGTTGCACACTGAGAGGTGTAAACTCTCATACTTTGCGTCCATTTTAGCTCACGATGACGTACTCCGTGTGCTCTGTTTGCAGACGATGTTTCCGCCGACAGCAGCGCAGAGTTCCCCGACAGAGCGTCCATGATGGAGGTGCGGCTGCAGGCGCAGGAAGACGAGATCACGCTGCTGAAATCCTCGTTGGCCGACGCCTTGCGCCGGATCCGCCTCCACGACCAGCTCCTGCCTTTACTGAAACAGCAGCTCATTGCAGGTGTGTATCTTTTGTAGTTTTTGAGATGATATACATAAGACTTACGTTCTGTATACACAGTAAAACTTGAAAAGAATATTAATTTGTTGTAATTTCAACGTCACACTTTCACATTTTTTTAAATGGATAGATGCATGTAGGTAATGAATGGAGGCTTGTCCAAACTTCTTCCTCTACTCACACCAAACTCCATTTAAAACTATTTTTAAAGACTATTTTAGCTTCTGAGCGAAACAGCAGTTGCTCATCTGCTGCTGCCTTGTTTGGTCATTTTTGTCACCGGTTCAAAGTACATCAGGGCAAATGTATAATTTCCTGAATTTCAAAAATTCATTAAAATTATTCAGTAAGAGGTTTGCAAATATTTTCAACGGATACTTGTTCAGGGCAATGCCGACTATTATGATGGTAAATTTCAAGTCATTCCGAAATACTTTTTTTTTTTTTGAAGAAAGTCAGCTCACTGTCAAAGTGCATCGGAGCAAATGGATCATTTCCTGAATTCAAAAATTCATTAAAATTATTCCGTAAGAGGTTTGCAAAAATTTTCAAAGGATCCTTGTTCAGGGCGATACCGACTATTACGGTGGTAAATTTCAAGTCATTCTGAGATACTTTTTGTATTTTTGAAGAAAGTCAACTCACTGTCAAAGTGCATCAGGGCAAATGGATAATTTCCTGAATTTCAAAAATTCATTAAAATTATTCTGTAAGATGTTTGCAAAAATTTTCAACGGATCCTTGTTCAGGGTGATGCCGACTATTATGAAGGTAAATTTCAAGTCATTCCGAGATACTTTTAGTTTTTTCGAAGAAAGTCAGCTCACTGTCAAAGTGCATCAGGGTAAATGGATCATTTCCTGAATTTCAAAAATTCATTAAAATTATTCCTTATAAGGTTTACAAATATTTTCAACAGATCCTTGATCAGGACGATGCCAACTATTATGATGGTAAATTTCAAGTCATTCCGAGATACTTTTTTTTTTTTTGAAGAAAGTCAACTCACTTTTTAAGTGCATCAGGGCAAATGGATCATTTCCATGATGCCCAATGTAATGTTGAAATAGAACATACAGAGCTTTGACTCATTACCTAAATAATAAATAAATCTCTGCACAGTGAACCCCGGAGCTGCACGTGTCCTCAATCAAGTGTGCTGCCCAGATGGTTGCACCAGCAGCAGGAAATCGTCCTCCAGCTCAGCTATCGATGGAATCCATCATTCTACGACTTCCAGGTACCGAATCAAGCTCCATATCTTTGTTTGGAGGTTAATGTGTAAAAAAAAAAAATCCACCTGTGTTCATCGTATGTCGCCTATGTATATCGTTCTGTGTGTCGCTCTCAACCTCTGAACCGTCTCTAGCCAACTGTCAGACAGCATTGTGACCAACACCAATGGCCACATAGGAAGCCCCGTGTCCACAAAGCCCAGACCTGTAGCAGTGGACAGGTCCACACAGACGGATGCCGTTCTCCCGGGAGGGGACGCCGCTCAGGTCAAGGTTCCCCTCCACAGCCGCGTCCAGAGCCTGAACCTGGAGGACGCGCTCCCGCCGGGGCATCCCGTCGAAGCGGCGCGCGCCAAGCTCCACCGCGTCCCCGGCATGGAAGAGGAGGACGAGGAGCAGGAGGAAGACGAAGAAGCGGGAGCGGAGCTGAGCTGGACGTCGTCGGTGGAGGAGCCCATCCAGCCCACCGCCGTCAGAGGCCTCCAGAGGGAGGAGGCCCACGACGGAAGCTGCTCTCCAGAGGAGGTGGGCTCGCTCAGAGCTTCAGACCAGAACCTGAGCTCCCGCTGCGGCCCGCTGTCCCCCATCCAGGAAGGACAAGGAAAGACGCCTCTGTGCGTGAGCTCGCCTCACCACCGACGCCGCCGCCTCCCCCCATAATCCATAATCATCTTCTCTCTTGTGATTGACTGCATGGCTTTGTCTGACCAATCAAATCTCTCCCTCTCTCTCTCTTTCTCTGATCCTCCTGATTCTGATTTGTGTGACTCTACAAAACCCAGTCGAGCTGCAAACCCTCTCATGAAACTGTCACGGTCGGGTCTCCGGGGTGCGATTACGCCGCTTTATAGAGGAGGCAGAGGGGTGAATCAGAGGCAGATGACATGCTCTGTCATCTTCTTCACTCATGTGCTTTCTATTCCGTGTTTTTGAGGAGGAGGGAGGAGGGAGGAGGGGGCGGGGCCTCAGAGGAAACATGAAGCCCTCGGCGTTAACTCGTCCACGATGAGTGACATTTCCCAGATTAGCTGCGAGGCAAACAAGAGGTTGGAGGCCAGTGGAAAATGTGAGGTCGGGGTAATTGAACAAAACGTTCGTGTACGAAATGGGGTTGGATTAGGGTTAGGGGGACACATTAAAGTGTCATTTTAACCCCAGTTTTGATGGAGCATCATTATATATGCTAGAAAACGGCAATAGGCGATGGAGGCCCTTGTTTATACTCTTGTAACTTGTGGGGTCTTCAAAGTTTGACATTAAAGGCGCCATATGTAAGAATGTGGCCAAAAACGGTTACTACATTCAAATTCAAAACACCGAGGTCTTTTAGGTTTCGTTTTTTGACGTAACTGGCAACCCGTGGTTGCTCGGCAGCTGAGACTCTACTGACTGCAATGACTGGTAGACGGCGGTAGGTGGCGCCACATGAGGCCAAAACATGATTTCAAAACATAAACATGATTTGATTATTCCTGAGTCTCTGTGACATATTAGGAGGATTTTACAGCCAGTCGCTTTAGATTTATTACATAATGCACCTTTAAATGTCACTGAAAACTTATTAAATTCAGTTATAAAATCAGATTTTTTTTGGTTTAAAAGAGGCAGCTTCAAAAACACCAACAAGATTGGTCGATTGAAGTGGCAGCGATAGTGGAACGTGTACCTAATAAAGTGGCCGTTATATTTGCGTATTAAAGTCAAATCTCATTATTCTCATTATATTAAGTCTCGTGATCTGTATCTGGTGTAGATTTGATGACGTAAGCATCGGCCCTGAAAGATCCAAGACACTTTTAAACTCTACTCTATTAATTTTTAAGCCATATTTAATATTTTCATAAATTGGAAGTAATAAATTCAACTTTAACAGCCGTATTCTTGTCGTCAGGTTCGTTGGTTCCCAAAAACTGGGTTGGGGGACGATTGACTGCCATATTTAAAAAGTTAGCGTGCATGTAGAGGGTTGTTGAGTATCTGCAATTCAACTGGGTTTTGTGTATTTATTTTTTATTTTTTTTTACATGCTTTACACCTTTTATAATCAATTCTTTCCAGGATCTTTTGATTTTCAGTGATTTATTTCTCTAACCTCCTCATCTCTCTTGACGGTGATTGGAAGCACAGTGTTTGCATATGTGTGCTGGTGTCTTTTTTTAGTGGTTTTCTTCTTCTGTTGTGTCTTTTAAGTAGAGGTAGAACGGCCAATTGTGATAAATTACACATTTTTGTTCTCAGAAACTTGATAAATGTCGCTAAAACATAACATTTTCACCCAGAATCACTACTATTATTGGTATCGGCCATAGAAAAACCTGTATCGGTCAACTTCTAGATTACCCTCCAAAAATCTTCGATTATCCTCAGTTCTTGGATAACATAACACCTGGGTTTTTTTTAGTTTTATTCCCCGCGCCGTCATGAACCCGGTCGATGAGGTTCTCTTTTGGACGCGGGATCGTCGTCGCGAACGAGGGATTAGTTATTATTAAGAAAGGGAATTAGGCGCTAATCCGGCTAATCTCGGTCCATGAAAACACAGGGTTTGTTATTACGTCTTGAACATATCCTCGTAAAGGCTTGTCGCTCAGATGGAGGAACATAGTCACAGCATTATATGATCACTGACTGTGGATTTAAAAGTAGGGCGGAGTTTTGTCCTGCAATTTTTCGAATTTCTTAATTCTTAAAACCCAAATTATAATTTCATATAAAATATCGTACAGACAGACCGAAGAAAATCTGGATCATGCATCTGCGCAAATATCATTTTAAATATGAGATTCAAGCAAAAAAAACAACCTGTACTCTCTTTTGTGTCCACTAGGGGGCGACTTCACTTGTTCGTCTATGAGCGAATCAGTTATAAGAATTATAATAGCTTGATTTATACCTTGAGTGAAACTTGTTTTGACTCTTCTGTCCAACACGCTGGATGGAAGAGTTTCACGTCATCTTCCGTCCAGCGTGTTGTAAATTACCGCTCGATATCGTCCAACAGATATTTTTTTGCCAAACTTTTTTTCCTAAGATTTATGAAATTACTCATCACATCAAAGAGAAATCTCGTGGAAATGGTTGGATTACGCACTAAAACATCGACTTGATTAAAGCGATGATTAAACGCTTTGGTGGTGTGAAAAACACGTATGATTGACTTAAAATGCGGTGTCTCTTGCATGCGTGACGCTGGTACTTTGCATGCATTAATAACTGCATCCACGTGTTTCTGGATTTATTTCGTTTTTTTGTGATACTCCTTGAAGCTGAATCCAGTTTGGTTTTTTTTTTTTTAACCATAGGGTTCGCAGGAACAGCGAGAAACTGGCGAACCCGGAGAGGCAGAGGAAGCGTCTGGATAAGAAGGCGGCGTCCTCGGCCAACCTCCTCACGCGCTCGCCGAGCCTGGAGAAGTGAGCCACGCCTGAATTATTATTATAATAATTATAATAATAATAATGAGATTCAACACGTGAAGTCGAACTCTGGTGGAGATTGAGTTGTGTCTCACGTCGTTGTTTTTTGTCTCCGCAGCCGAGCGAAGGAACTGATCGCCAACGCAGGTATGAATTTATCGTCTTTTCGGAAATCGATATTTTGCATGACGATATTATATATTGCTTTTGAGACGCCAATAATTTGTTTTTTACTCATACTTACAAACTTGACGTAAACTTTTTGTGGATTAGCATAAAAAAATCTATTGACTTTTCAATCCACTAGATGGTGCCAAGTGCTCACTCTCACAATATACTCAGTATTTTTGCAATATTACGATCATGTTGTGACTTAAATATCGCGATAATATCGTATCGTGGTATCGCGATTCCCACCCCTAGTATTAACATTCACAGGTGTTAAGTTTAGTTGTGTTTTTACGTGAGTTTTTGCTTTTATCAACGTGGGTTTATCTGTAAGTTTGACATTCTGTTAGCGACTTCCTGTTATGATAGGTCGCTGATCACCCAAATACAGTATGTTCCCATATACCCCGGAGAACAATCTACCCACTTATAACATCACAAAAAATATGAAATTTAAACAAAATGTGGTATTTCGTATGCAGGATTAGACCCTCAAAGCCATCAGAGTAAGTTTCTTCCGAATCTGATCCGGATTTCAGATTTTGCGGCCATTTAAACGCAAACTGGTTCCGTCCCTTTGAACCTGAAGTTCGGATGTGTATATTTTAGCGACGTGCTAACAGGTCGGGATGAATGTTGGCTCAGCTATTAGCAGGGGAAGTTCTATACAAATCCAGTGCATGAAAATGTCCAAATTTCAGTTGCCGGTCTGTAAAACACAGTTGACAAAGTGTTTAAGTCTTGGCGGGGGTCTGCGCTCTCTGTAAGTGATCTCGTTTCCATCTGTTGTCCTTGGGCAGGAGAACATATAAAAAAACACACACACACACACACACACACAAGATGTAGTGTTGATGTCAACACGAAGAAACTGCCAAAGAAACGCTGACAAGACCGATGACTTTGAGCCGATTTGTTGGGAGAAAGTGTGAAAATCGGTTTTCAACGGTAAAAGTCTGATGAATTAAGACTCAAATCCGATAAAAGACTTTTTCACTCTTTGAAAAGAAGTAAAGCAAGACCCTTGAATAAAGACTTTAAAATCATATAAAGCAGGTTTAACCAGATTTAACCTCTAGCGATGACTAGCGCTTATAGGCGTTTTTGGAGCATGGGAAACGCTAAGCTACGGAAAGCCGAGCAGGTCACGTTTTTTACGACAAAGGGTGTTTTCCCTTCCATGTACGATGGAAGGTCAGAGGTCAGATCGAGCGACCTGGAACAGTTGCAGCCGTCTATTAGCACAAAATGGCCTCCAGTGATTTGAGAAGCCATCGCCGATCATCGTCACACGCCGCGTGTTTACGTTTGGGAATGTTTTCCCACGTTTTTCCTCGCGTAGTCCTGACTCGAGAGTTCTCCCCGAGGCCTGACTTGAACTACATTTCTGTTCCTGTGCCCAGGAAGGTTTTTTCTCTCTCTCTCTCTCTCTCTCTCTCTCTCTCTCTCTCTCTGTTTCGCACATGTAGTCATTTGTGCAGAAATGGGTGTATTTCCCAGCCCGGACCACAGTTGTGGTTAGCGTAGCTTCATGAGTGTTGGCCTTCGCTCTGATTATAGTAAGGCCAGTTTTTTTTTTTTTTTTTTTTTTTTTGTCGTCGTACAGTAACTGCGAGCGTCTCTGCCAGTCACGGCAGAGTGGAAAACCTGCTCAAAATAGTTGTCAAGTAATTGGAGCGTTAGGGTTGAAAACCTGTCATGACACAACTCGCAGAGAGGGTTTTTTTTTTTTTTTTATACAATGTATGACTTTATTTCACGGTTCTGTTACGGTTTGCTCGCGGAGCCACAAAACTCAATAACACTTTGCCACAAGGCAATTTCAGCTATCACATTACCCCTAATATATGGTTCATTTCAGCCTGTTTTGTAATAATGAAAATGTAGCTACAGAGAGGCCGAAGAATTTGGGACAAATATCGAATTTTGTGATTTTACTGGTGGTTAAATACAGTTAAATTTTGCTAAATTAGTGAAATGAGTTTCCTTTCAGTGTTTATTATATAATGATTTTTTTAAAAGTGATCAAAAGTTCAAAACTAATGATCCAAATATATGGCTTCTCTTCATCATGTATGTATTAATTTTATTGTAATTGGCCAAAAAAACTCAAGCAATTGTTATAAAAGCTCTGACTGTGTTATGTGTATATATATATATATACACATACATATGTATGTATATGTGTATATGTATATATGTATATATGTATGTATACATATATATACAACATATGCTATACTATATAGGGTAACCCTAATCCCCCCAACCACTAAGCTTTACCAAGTCAAGTCATCTGAATTGCCCCCTGGTGGCTGGCTGCAGCATATACAACGACATAAATCCGCAAAACCTATTTGGAATGGTGCGTTCCATTTGTAGTTAGGAACTCGGAATTTTCCGAGGTCTTTGGGGGCGTTCCTTTTACTGGAATGGAACTTACAAATTCACACCCCCCCCCACCAGATGGCTGCCTCCAACACCTAGCTGGAGATACGTTCGCGTTTTTTACGACTTCTAAGCAACTTCCAGTTCCGTTTTTTACGAGTTCCGATGTAAATGGTCTCTTACCGCACTGATGTATGTTCATATTTCTGTAATTATTAGGATATAAGTGACTTGTTTAGAGTCGGGGGGGGGGGGGGGGGGGGAAGTCAGTGGAACTTCTACGCAGGATCTGTCTCCAAATGGCTTCACCAGCTCCCTCATTTTTGAGCACTGAGAGGAGGAGACGTGTCATCCATGGTTCAAATACGGCGATAACTTAAGCGAAGTGGTAGCTAATAAGCGTTGACAGCGACGCATGGGAATGCTTCAACCGTTCAACCCTCAGAGGAACCTGCCCAGATCCCGGCTGACACAAAAAAACGCCGCTGCATTCCATCATCTTGGCGTCCAGCGATCTTTTATGGCTTAACGTACCAGAAACATCACTCAACGGAGAAATTTTGGACCTCATTTAAAAAAAAAAAAAAAGCTGAAGTGAAACCAAACACTGCACAGCCTGTTTGGACCATGGGCGCTGCCTGGAATCCCATCCACAGCGGTGTGGTTAGCCAAGCTCTCGCACCACTCCAACTCTGCTGACGGGATGATGGATGGCCAGCTCTGCGGAGGAGAAGAAGAAGAAGAAGAAGAAGGAGGCCAAAAAATTCACGTCTTCTTCTGCTTTTGATGAAGTACCAAAGCCGACGGCGTCTGCCTGGTCACATTTGTTTGTTTTTCTACTCGCACAGGTGTCTCTTCCTCTCACGCTCGCTGGCGTTTTGCCGCCTTTTAAGGCTCATACAGTTTAACCCTCTAATAACCGTCAGGATACACTGGTTTATTTAGGTTTTATGGCTGTAGAATTTAGTTCTTCTGCGCCCCTTTTCCTTTCACGTTCAATATCTGGCAAGTTATTCAACCGTTTAGGACGTTGCTAATAAATCCTCGTCTGTGATTGGACGGTGGTAACCCTAACCCTAAGTCCTGAGGGCTACCGCAATTCATTTTATAGGAGGGTAATGGAAGGGTTAAAGACTTTGGAAGAACTGGAAACCAGATTTCAGTCCAAAGATCATAAATCTTTCCCTTGTTTATTTGTTGTTTTTTATTCTTTTTCTCCCACACAGGATCCCCCGGGTCCAGAAGAGGAACCTACAGCCAAGGTAAGTTCTCCCCTTCTGTTATGTCACTTTGCTTCTCTTTCTTATATCCCATCTAGGTTTTTTTAGTCAGAACAAAAATACAGGTAGAAATGATGTTTTTTGCGTCGTCTTCCAGGACAGTCGATCAAAATGTTCATCCGCGGTCGACCCATCACCATGTACGTCCCCTCCAACATCCAGAACTACGAAGACCTGAAGATGGAGCCGCCCACAGAGAGACTGGAGCTGGACTGGGTGTATCCTTTCACCGGGAATGTCACGCCGGCGCTCTGCCACGTGTTTATTTATATGTCGTGATGCTACGTGAGCTACATTCGCTGACCGTGCGGTCACTGTTTGCTGTGTGAGAGAAGTGGCAGCCCCAAACCAAAAGGGTCACAGACCTGCGATAGTCATCAATCGTGCGTTCACCTTCATGAATCGACGCCAAACTTTTACAGGAACTAGAGTTTAAGACGTTGTGAAGGTACATTATGTTGTTCTGATTGAACTTAGCTAACCCTAACCCTTTGTTAACAAGTTTCGGCGTGTATCTCCTGCCTTCCTCAGAACTGTCAGCTGATGTTACCGAGGTGTGATCTTCCTGTCAAGGTTTCACAGGTAAATCACGCCAGTTCTGAGGAAGGCAGAAGATACACGCCGAAACTGGTTAACAAAGGCGAAGGAACACTTGAGTTTGAGAGTTTGAGACATTAGCAAGACAATGCAAGTAGGAACAGTCATGTGATATAAGTTTTGTACCGACTGTATATGTGACACAGTAGCGGAACAGAAACTTTTTCCCTTATAGCACTGATACATATATCATTACATATGAACTTGGCTTGTGACCCAAGGGTTGCCGGTTCAAGTCCCCGCCAGGTCAAGGGCTGGGATACCTCTGAGCTAGCTACCCGAATCCCCATTGTTCTTGTTAATTGGATACTCTAGATTAAGTTTCCATCATGGTAACCCTAACCCCAACCCTAACCCTATTGTACCGTTTGGAACGGTAAATCCCTCTTCCTGCCCAGAGCTTTGCCTGGGGATTTAACCCTGGCCTCCTGGCTAACAGACCCAGACTGAACCACCATCACCACACGCCGGATCAGTAGGCCTGTGCAACAGAGTTTTAACCTCCTAACCTCTAACCCCAATCCGAACCCCAACCCCAACCCCAACCCCAACCCTAACCCTATTGTACGGTTTGGAAAGGTAAAGCCTGCGGTCAGTACAGTACAGTACCTTTACTTGGTATTCACTTGGTATTGGATTTGTTAATTTATAACTTAAACTGTACAGTGGGCCCCCTCTTCCTACCCAGAGCTCTGCCTGGGGATCGAACCCTGGCCCCCTGGCTAACGGACCTGGACTGAACCACCATCACCACACGCCGGATCAGTAGGCCTGTGCAACAAAGTTTTAACCTCTAACCCCAATCCGAGCCCCAACCCCAACCCCAACCCTAACCCTATTGTACGGTTTGGAACGGTAAAGCCCGTCAAAGCGGTCAGTACTGTACCTTTACTTGGTTGGTGGGGGAGTGCGCTTTGCCCAATGGCCGACAACGAAGATGTGATCATAGAAGAACAATATCGATCAAGACAGAATAGCACCGGTCTACCCCCGCCTGCACCGTACCATTACTTTGGTACCCCAAGGGCCGGGTTACTTTGGTACTAACGCCAATAAATACAAACAGAACCGTTTGGAACTGCGCCATTAATGGAGCCCTACAGCTACAGTGGGGTGGCCACATCTGGTGTGTCTCCATGTGCCAGTCCCAAGACCGGATACATGGGTGGGTTGCATCCGGAAAGGCAAATCCCTAATCCCTAACCCTTGAATGTAGGAGCTTCAGCTTGTAGGACAATAGTCATTATTCTCACTTTCTACACAACGTGGACACAAAATGTCACTTGAATGAATGTGATCAACATCAAAAAAAAAACGTCACCTTGACTCCCGTCGCGTCAGTTACGGTTACCGGGGACGCGACTGCCGCGCCAACATGTACTTCCTCCCCACGGGCGAGGCCATCTACTTCATCGCCTGCGTCATCGTGCTTTACCACGTCAACAACAGGACGCAGCGGCACTATCGCAAACACACCGACTGCGTCCGATGGTCGGTCTACGAACACAAGCACATACGTATATTTTTGGATCTACTCCAAAAGTTATAATTTTATCGCCTTGTTTCTCCGCAGTCTCACCCTCCATCCCGACAAAGTGCGAGTAGCATCTGGACAGACGGCAGGGGTGGACAAAGATGGCAAGGTGACTACGACTGCTGCTGTGAACTCGCTCATCCCCGTCAGGCCTCTGGAAACTTCTTCATACGCCAGATACTGTATTCCTGTTTCAATGCATGTGTGAGGAGTTCACGTGAATGGCCTCACAGAGCCTGTTTCAGATGAAGGATGCATCATATAAATAGTCTTTATGTAACTTCTGTGCATGGATATCGAACAGAGGCAGAAGAATGACAGCAACAGAAATTAGTACGAGTTACGCACTGCAGCTTTAAGTCTGCAGTTTTAGAAAAAAGCTGTTGAATTTTGGCTCAAGGAAGTGGAAATGGTAACAATTACCATATGCTGAAGGCAAATGTAAGCAAAGTGTGTGTGTGTGTGTGTGTGTGTCAGCCTCTGCAGCCCTGCGTTCATATCTGGGACTCCACCTCCCTGGTCACGCTGCAGCAGATCGGCCTGGGATGCTTCCAGAGGGGAGTGGGATCGGTGGCGTTTTCCTTCGCTGTGAGTCGTTTGAAATAAAACATACATATCCTTCAAGTCCCATGTGTATATATATATATATATATACTAATCTATATATACATATAACTTGTGTTGTTGTGAGGAACTTAAGCCTTTATTTGAAACAGGTCTTACTTAAACTGCCAACAATGGAGCCAAACTCTCCCTGTGCAGGTGTTTGACACATGAAAAACTCCATCTGTCTTTTTCACTGGAGCTTTTCATCATTATAAATCATGAGGACTGAAAAATGCACAAAAAAACTGAAAATTAAAGGTGCCATATGTAAGATTGTGGCCCAAAAACGGCTTCTACATTCAAATTCAAAATACCGAGGTCTTTTAGGTTTCGTTTTTCTGACGTAACTAGCAACCCGTGGTTGCTCTGCAGCTGAGACTCTACTGACTGCAATGATTGGTAGACGGCGGTAGGTGGCGCCACATGACGCCAAAACATGATATCAAAACATACACATGATTTGCAGTCTGCAAAATATTTTTTTTAATGCAAATATTGTGTCTGTACTGTTGTTGTTGGCGAGTTCAGTTTGTTATATGAACATTATTCCTGAGTCCTAATGTGACATATTAGGAGGATTTTATGGCCTTTAGTTGCTTTAGATTTATTACACAATGCACCTTTAACCTTGTTTTTAACTGATCCTTCGCTGTTTCCAGGACTCGGGAGTTTTCCTGTGTGTCATCGACGACTCCAACGAGCACATGTTGTCGGTGTGGGACTGCAACAAGGGCATCAAGCACGCAGAAGTCAAGGTAGACCAAGCAGAAATCATCAAATTTGGGGGTTCAGGATGTGGCTTGTTCGCGAGGGTTTTGACTGTACAAACGTATCCGACGTTAGCGAGAAACTCGGGGTGGAATCAAAGCGCTACTCGCGCCGCTGTAGCATGAAATACGATTTTAAATTAGCATGCACTGTATGGACAAAAGTATTGATTTCAGGTGTTTAATTCAGGCTTTGGGCTCAGTTCCTTGTCTCCAATGAAGGACAATGCTTCCAACTGTGTGGCAGCAGACGTAAGAACACCAAGATGTTCTTGTGCAGTTCGGGCAGAGCCGCTAAAGTACAGTACGTGACCCGATCCGACGCCGCGGGTGGTTTCACAAAATGTCACCGTTCTCTCACGGGGAAACAGACGGAAGCTTATTTGAATGGTGAAACTTTGTCGAGATGCTTTTTCTACAAAGGACGTCTGTTTGGAGAGATTCAGTGTGTGTGTGTGTGTGTGTGTGTGTGTGTGTGTGTGTGTGTGTGTGTGTGTGTGTGTGTGTGTGTGTGTGTGTGTGTGTGTGTGTGTGTGTGTGTGTGTGTGTGTGTGTGTGTGTGTGTGTGTGTGTGTGTGTGTGTGTGTGTGTGTGTGTGTGTGTGTGTTCCTCCTGTGCTTTTATGGGCTTTTATCCCAAATCGCCACAACTTCCCTGAGAGCAATTTAACTGTGGCTGTCATGGCAACGGGGTAAATATTTTACACAGGGAATTTGTCCAGCTGGGTGTACATACATGTATATATATATATATATATATGTGTGTATCTATATGTGTATACATGTTCTGTAATGCTGCTGTAGAAATACATAGGTGGCTGTTTGAACGACCCAGAATTTTAATGGTCTCTTGCAGGAGATTATATCTTACACCATGTAGCATCCAGTCGTGTGTGTGTGTGTGTGTGCGTGTGTGTGTGTGTGTGTGTGTGTGTGTGTGTGTGCGCTGACCCACACTGTACAAACATACAAGTTCATCGAGCAGGAACAAGATAATTATACCCCCCCACCCTACCTTCCTCACAGCCCAGAGTCCATATGCCACTTTACGGTGCAGCCATGAATGGAGCTTTTTGTGTTTAAAGAAAAAAAAAATATGACACTCCAAATAGTTTGTGTACGTACTGTACTGAATATACGAAGACAAACAAAATGCATGAAAAACATCCTTCGTGGTTCCGCTCAGATTTAAGTCAGAAAATAGATGGAAAAAAAGTGCATTAAAATCCTTCATGCTACTGCGTCTGCAAGCTTTTTTTTTGGACGAAATCAACTTTATTTATTCATTCTTTATTCACAAAATTGTGTGTTTTCAGAGCACCAACGAGGCTGTGTTTGCAGTGGAGTTTAATCCGGGCGACAGCTCCAACATCATCACCTGTGGTAAATCCCACGTTTACTTCTGGACGCTGAGCGCGGGACAGTTCACCAAGAAACAAGGCATCTTTGGAGTGAGTCTGGAGTGTCTGTAATTTGATGTTGACCGGTATGGGGGGGAAGTTTTTGGCATTTGATGAAGTACATGTTTTATTCTCTCTCTGCTTCAGAAATACAAGAAGCCCAAGTTCATCCAGTGCTTCGTGTTCAGTCTGACTGGAGATGTCCTGACCGGAGACTCTGAGGGAAACATCCTGACGTGGGGGAAATCAGCCGCAGATATCAAGACTCTGGGCAAAGGAGCCAAAGGTCAGTGTGGCTATTATGTCTGATATAAAGCCCAATGACACTGACACAGATACCGATACCGATAATGATGTTATCACTGATACCGATAATGATATTAACACTAATACCGATAATAATATTACTTCTGATACCAATAATGATAATGATACTGACATGATACTGATACCGATAATGATATTAATACGGATAACAATAATGACATTAACACTGATACTGATATTAATATGGATACATATAATTATATTAATACTGACACCGATAATGATATTAATACTGATACTGATATTAATACTGACACCGATACTGATACCGATAATGATATTAACACTGATACCGATAATGATATTAATACTGACACTTGACACCCATACTGATACCGATAATGATATTAATACTGATAATGATATTAACACTGATACTGATAATGATATTAATACAGATACCGATAATGATATTAATACTGACACCGATAATTATATTACTTCTGACACTGACACCGATAATAATATTAATACTGACACTGACATCGATACGGACACCGATAATGATAATGATAATGATATTAATACTGATACTGACACCAATACTCATACTGACACGATACTGATATAGATAATGATATTGATACTGACACAATACTGATACTAATGCTGACACTAACACTAACACCGATAATGATATTAATACTGATACTGACTCTGATAATGATACGCATACTAATACCGACACCAATACTGATACTGATTTTGTTACTGATAACGATATTGACAGTGACACTGAAACTGACACCTATACTAACAGCAATACTTGTAATGACTCTGATACTGATATTGCTGCCTGTACTGATACTGATACGTGAGTAAGTGCTGGTTACAATTATTAATACTGATACTTATCATAATTGTTAATATTGGTACTAACTTCTATAAATGAAGTTTCTCCCTTTTGAAACTACACCTCACCTTTATACAGACTGATTTATCGGAAATTATTTCTTGAAGTTGCCAATTTTACTTTCAACTTTAACCGTTTTATGTCACTGCATTTTTCCAAAGTGTAGTAAAGTGAGCCCAAACGCTTCATGGGCTTGTTCGCCACATTTAATGAAGTAAATGTTACAGAGCTTGACCCCGACGGTCTTCAGGGGAACGCTGGAAATCATAAAATGTTAGCAAAACTGGAACAGATGTAGCATAAATATTAATAGCAGCAGCAGTTTTGGTCCAGATGAGTTCAGTTCTCACAATTTCTTGATTCCCTAGTTAGGACAGTTGTCATCGTTGTTTTTATTGTCATAAATCACTTTATTGTTTCCCGTTCGAACCTTTTTGACGCTCCTTTGTCACCTGACGTAACTTCCCTCAGAAACCTTCCAGATCATGCGTCAAACCAGAGCCCACGAAGGCAGCGTGTTCACCCTCTGCAACCTGCAGGGCGGCGGTCTGCTCAGCGGAGGAGGGAAGGACCGCAAGATCATCCGCTGGAGCGCCGACCTGGCACCTGAGAGAGAGTGTGAGGTGAACCACAGCTGTATGTGTGTTTGTGTGTGAGAGAGGGAGACACTAAAGTTAAGTGTAATCGCACTCAGATTAGAGGATTATTGATTCATATCGATTTTGTCCAGATTCCAGAAAAGTTTGGCGCGGTCCGTACCATCGCTGACGTGGACGGGGAGGAGTTCTTGGTGGGCACGACGCGCAACGCGATCCTCAGAGGGACCTTCTCGGGAGCGTTCGTGGCCATCGTGCAGGTACGTATTTCTGTAATCAAAACCCGCGACCTTCGAGGCGAAAGGTGACTCGCTTATCCACCGCCACGCCTAACGAGTTCACACTGTGTGGAAATGGTGTGTTCCATTTCAAGATTGCGCTAGTAAAGCGAGCCGACTGCAAACAGGTTGGAGTTTGACTGAAAAAGAAACGCACAAAGAGGCGACTGAAATGTTTCAGAAGTGAATTCTACTGCGGCTTCTCGTCTCCGCCCGGCCCCCCCCCCGCCCTGCCGCTGTATACACACAAACGCTCCCTCTGTCAGGTCTGATAGTTTTGCTTGACAGAGTATATTTTAAGATAAAGCAACGCAGCGTACGAACAGAGTTACATAGTTTATGATCACAAAGACCAAACAGAGACAGAATAATAATTAGTGCTGGGCGCGCTAACGGCGGTTAACGGCGCCAACGTTAACGCATGTCGCGTTTCCATGACGACTGACCGGAAAAAGAAGCGCGTGACGTCATCTTTACGCGACTTCCCGTTGTTAAAATGAGTCTCTAGAGTAACGCTAAACTTCAAAAACAGAGGCACACATACGCAGTACAGTTCGACTGTAGGCATGCTAACAGTGCTAAAGGAGCTAACACAGCTAATGGAGCTAACTGGTAAAAAGTGCCGCTGCACATAAACATGACGTCACGCGCGTTAGTCGTCATGAGTTAACATGCCTTAACGTTGATGCCGCTAACCACCGTTAGCGCGTTAACGTGCCCAGCACTAATAATAATATTTAAATAAACTCACCCAAAATTACACACTGCAGCTTTAAAGTAGCAAAAAAATAATTCTTGTGTGTGTGTGTGTGTCAGGGTCATGTGGATGAGATGTGGGGCCTGGCCACTCACCCCTCTCACGACATCTTCATCACCTGTGGCCACGACAGACAGGTGTGTCTGTGGAACACAGAGGAGCATAAGCTGGACTGGTGCATCAGTCTGGAGGTGGGTCGGCCATTTTATTTCCCTCTTCGTGATTTAAAAAAACGGCTTTTAATTACTACATGGTGATGACGCTCGTGTCTCCGACAGGAGTACGGACTCTGCGCTGATTTCTGCCCGAACGGATCAGTGGTTTCAGTCGGACTCTGCACGGGAAAGTAAGGAAAACGCAAGATGTCGATACATTTAAACACTAGAAAGTGTAAATATGGAAGTCAAAGATGGTCTTTTTCGTCACAGGTGGTTGGTCCTGGACCTGCTGACCAGGGACGTGGTCTCTGAATCCACCGATGGGAACGAGCAGCTGTCAGTCATGAGATACTCTCCAGGTCAGTGACTTATAAATTGAGATATTTTGAAAATGCAGTTAGATAATGCAGGTTCATATTAATTTTTAATTTAATTAAAATTAATGGACTAAATTTTTTTTTTTTTTTTTTAAATATGTAGCTTAATTGATTCAACTACGTTCATGAATAATCATTCATTTAAATTGAGAAATTACATACCACAGCTTTAAGCTGCGGAGTCCAGGGTTTGACGCTGTTTGAAGCCAAAACTTGGCCTGAACTAAGTTATATTTGTGTTATAACAGCTTATTATCATCAATCATGTAACATATGTTAATTACCACGTTATTAACATGTAATAACAGTTAATTATCATGCATAAGTGTTAATAAACATTTAATAACTTAACTGTTACGTATCATGTTAAATATGTAATGTGTGGACTGTGAATGTCACACGCGACAGTAATAATCATGTAAAAGCTGTTAATGAACACATTATTAACATGTAATAACAGTTTATTATCATGCATAAGCGTTAATAAACATTTAATAACTTCACTGTCATCGTCTTGAACCGTGTGTTTTTTTCAGACGGCAGCTTCTTAGCCGTCGGCTCTCACGACAACTTCATCTACATCTACACCGTGACGGACAGCGGGCGGCGCTACACGCGCTTTGGCAAATGTAACGTGAGTAAAATAAGCGCTCGTCGTTCTTTTGTTGTTGTTGTTTTTTTCAGGGAAAACACATCGTATATGTGACTCATGCACGTGTTCGTCATCTCTGTCCTCAGGGTCACTCCAGCTTCATTACTCACCTGGACTGGTCCAATGACGGGAAGTACATCATGTCCAACTCTGGAGACTATGAGATCCTTTACTGTGAGTGTGTTATTCATATTTACATCAACCTGCTGCTCATTTTTGGGCTCAATTAAGTAATTAACGTTCAATTTAAAACAGTGGATCTTTAACTGGAGTACATTTTTAGACCAGTACTTTTACTCAAACTTAAGTCAAATGTTATCAAAACAATGGAACTTTTACTTGAGTAGAATATTTAAGTACTCTTTCCATGTCTGCGCATGTGTTTAAGCAATGTTTTCCTTAAATGTCATTGATCGCTACGCTATTTCGTTAGCCTAATAGCATAGTTGCCAAAGTCATTTGAATGTTTTTTCGGAAAACAAGAAAAAACAAATTTTTTAGCAAGCACATTGGTAAAGTTAGGCAGATATCACAATTACCCAAAAAATTACTGGGGCAATTATGCTATTAGGCTAACGATTTATCACTTAAGCACAATATCGGAAATTGAAAAAAAAAAAAAAAGAAAGAAAAAATAGTAATTATCCTTTTTTTTTTTTTTTTTTTTATTTTGAAAATCCAATTAACAACGAACAAACATGCTAAAAGCATGAAAATGTACATTTTTGTTGATTTACAGACAATCTCGTAATCCCATGTGAAGTTCTTCAGGTTTACGCAACTTTCGGGACCTGTAACGTTGCGTTAATTGGAAAATTCAAAAGTGGACGAAACAGGAAACGCTCTTTATCCATTTTTTTCTATTTTTTAATTTGAGCACAATATCTGGAATAAGAAGAAAAAAAACGAGTCATTATCCGTTTTTTTTTTTTTTTTAATTTTTCATTTTATTTTGAAAAACTAACCATACACCGATTGTTCTGAAATCCCCGAGCATACCTGCTTATTTTATTGTGAAAGAGCCTCTCTCTGGTGTTTCCACAGGGGACATCGCAGGAGGCTGTAAACTGCTGAGGAACCGCTTCGAGAGCAAAGACAGAGAGTGGGCGTCGTACACGTGTGTGCTGGGCTTCCACGTCATGGGTGAGGAAAACGCCCAAAGTGCGGCGTCTTTTTTTGCCCTTTTTATCAAAAAAAATTCTCTGATGATTTTCCCCCGTGTCGCAGGCGTGTGGCTGGAGGGTTCTGACGGCACGGACATCAACGCTCTGTGTCGCTCTCACAGCGAGAGGATGGTGGCGGTGGCCGACGACTTCTGTAAAGTTCACCTCTTCCAGTACCCGTGTCCTAAACCCAAGGTAAAGAACGGGGTTTTCTTCCTGCTTTACATTTCTCTGTTTGTACAAAAACGTTGTCAAACAACAGTCACATGACAGTGAACAAATATTAATGAATAAAAAGTACATTTTACAGTCGGTACGTTTACACGTACAGTTTAATCAACTTAAGGCCATAGTCTGACTGAGACAGGCAATCGGACAACTTGCCGAGTCCGATTATACCCGTACATGCGGAGAAAATCGATTTATTAGCCGTGAACGTATGACTCCGCCTCTGTAGGGGGCGCCGTATCGCTCTATAAGCTAGTGCGTATTGAGTCAGTTTCCTGCTAGCCGTTGCGTCAGTGAAAACAAACAAAACTGTGGTTCTGTACGTTTTCGTACGTGCTGTACGTGTTAATCGTGATTCAAAGATCGAGCGCGACTCTTGTGGTCGTCCGACTAAAGACGCTGCCGCCGTTTACTTTACGTCGTCTCCTTCTACTTCCGGATTAAAGACCGGGGTGGAAATTTTGGTGCCACAGAACGACAAGTCGGACTCCAGTCGGACTCCAGTCGGACTCCAGTCGGACTCCAGTCGGACTCCAGTCCCACTCCAGTCCCACTCCAGTCCTACTCCAGTCCTACTCAGTCCTACTCAGTCCTACTCAGTCCGACTCCAGTCCTACTCAGTCCGACTCCAGCACCACTCCAGTCCGACTCCAGTCCGACTCCAGTCCGACTCCAGTCCGACTCCAGTCCGACTCCAGTCTGACCCCAGCTCCACTCCAGTCCGACTCAGTCCGACTCAGTCCGACTCCAGTCCGACTAGTGTATATACATGCAGGCGTAATCGGACTATGAATCGCATTAAGAAAAAGAAAATATTACCTTAATCTGACTAAAATTGGACTTCTAGCATACATGGGGATTTTGTTCATATTTTTTCATTTGTGCGTTTGATCTCAAACTAAACTTAAACTAAATCCAATAATATAGCACACACACACACATTTACTTTTCACCCAGTTTTTTGAAAATGTGGTTAAAACCTGAGCCCATGTGTCATTGGCCACACCTCAAAAAAAAGTGAACTATGCCTTCACGGGGGTGGATAGAGGAATTTTATTTTTTTTGAACGTTGTGAAATAGGAAGTTGTTGTTATTGTGGAAATATGTGAACTCTTTCTTCCTCTGAACTGTCAAGTTTGAGACGAGACTCAGGTGCTCAGAGTGGCTGCACAGCGCCCCCTAAAGTCCTGCCCTGAAAAAGCAACGAATACCAAAAAGTGTCTTTATTTGTATTTTTTTTGTCCAAAAAACCTATCAGGGAGTTTTTCAGTTAAAAGTCTTCCCATTCATTCATTCCTTCATTGGTTTTATCTGCAGGCGCCGAGCCACAAGTACGACGGCCACGGCAGCCACGTCACCAACGTCTGCTTCACCCACTGCGACTCTCACCTGCTCTCCATGGGCGGGAAGGACACGTGCATCCTGCAGTGGAAGGTGGTCGGAGGCGGAGCTTCGTCCAACGGCAGGGAGAGGCTGACGTCGGCGTCGTCCGCCTCCACCGGCTCCCCGGAACCCACCGTTGGCTAAGGGAGGAGGAGGACGCGGCGGAGAGAGGGACGCCGTTTACGCTCCGTGAAGTCGTCGTCGTCGTCGGTGAAGAGCGACGCTGAGGCTCTACGCTGCCCCCTGCTGGGTCCGTCATCCATTTACATTACACTGACACAGCCTCCATATTCACGTAAGCGCTTGTGAAGCAGGTGAAGACGGAGGTGAGGAGCAGTCGACGTGGTCACGCTCGTGTGTTTGCAGGTACAAAAACATGACTTTGTGACTTTGGGGGACATTTCTGCGCGCACATCATCGCCGGACTTTAACGCCGACGTTGTCTTTTAAAGCTGCAGTACGCAGGTTTCCCCGAGCTCCTCGGACACATGCACTTGCTTCATACGTGTCACATGACCAGAGACAATATCTGTATCTGAAGATCTCTGTTTTTTTTTTGCTGTGTGACAGTTTTCGATGATCAGATTTTTTTGGTGCTCGTACGACGGCCAAAATCTCATGATAATAATTCAGAAATATAGAAAAATGCTAACATTGTATGTTAAAAATGTCGTATGTTTTCCAGCTAGTTACTGCAGTTTGTACGTCGTCTCCTTCTTTCGGGTCAAAGACCTGGGAGGACAAGTCTGACTCCAGTCCGATATTAGTCCCATTCCAGTCCGATTCCAGTCCGACTTCAGTCCAACTCTAGTCTGACTCTAGTCCGACTAGTTTACGTTGTCTTCTTCTACTTCCGGATCAAAGACCGGGGAGGAAATTTTGGTGCCACAGAACGACAAGTCCGACTCCAGCCCCACTCCAGTCCGATTGAGTTCAACTCTAGTCCAACTCTAGTCCAACTCCAGTCCGACTCTAGTCCGACTACAGTCCGACTCCAGCCCCACTCCAGTCCGATTCAGTTCGACTCCAGTCCGACTAGTTTACGTCGTCTTCTTCTGCTTCTGGATCAAAGACTGGGGAGGAAATTGTGGTGCCACAGAACGACAAGTCTGACTCCAGTCCAACTCCAGCCCCACTCCAGTCCGATTCAGTCCGACTCTAGTCCGACTCCAGTCTGACTCCAGCCCCACTCTAGTCCAACTCCAGTCCGATTCAGTCCGACCAGTTTACGTTGTCTTCTTCTAGTTCCGGATCAAAGACCGGGGAGGAAATTTTGGTGCCACAGAACGACAAGTCCGACTCCAGTCCGACTCCAGCCCCACTCCAGCCCGATTCAGTCCGACTCTAGTCCGACTCCAGTCTGACTCTAGTCCGACTAAGTGTTTACATGCAGGCGTAATCGGACTATGAATTGCATTATACAGGTATGTTAGTCAGACTAAGACTAGCTTGATTTTAGTCGTACTAACGTGTTTACATGACATTCAGAAATTTTTATTATTGTCTTAGTCCGACTAAAACTGGAGATTTTGTTTGCATTTTTTTGTGTGCATAAAACAAGTTTTGCCCGATATAAATATAAGTAATATAAGAACTGTGTGAGCCGACAAGGCTTCAACACTCTGGAAAATGCTGCTTGCACCTTTTCAATTCTCGCTTTTAGATTTTTATTTTTTTATTTTTTTGGTTTCTTTGCAGCGTATGAAGTCGTCGCTGGTGCTAGAGTGGAAACGATCCCACTGAAGGGACCTATAACAGCCAATAAGGAGACACTTTTAGTGTCCTTTGATTGGTCAAAAGCTTCCTGTGACTCCACACATGTAGTCGGAGGTTGTTCAGTCGCACGCTCAAAAAACTCCTAATTTACATTTATCTTATAAGCTTATGATGAAAATATTGATTAATAAAGCAGAAAATCCTACCTACTGTACCTTTAAATACATTTGCTTTACATGCTTTAAGTATTTTCAACTGTTTGGTTGACAGCTTTACATTAGACAGACTGTGACAAACCTGTTAGATCATGAAAATCAATCTCATTCATTCATCTCGTAGTTTGAAAGTGATTTTTTTTTTTTTTTTTTTTTTGCTTTAATACAGTTTTATAGATATTTGTTTTTAAAGAACATTGGGAATACTGTGATGTTGTATCTGCCAAGCTCCCAATAAAGTAACCTAAGACTGTACAGTGTAATGTGTGTGACCTGTCACTAGTGGGCAGTGCTGCTCCAGGAACTGTGTTCATGACAGAATGCTGCTTCACAGGGGTCATGACCCCAGACAGCAGACACAAACACAGGTAAGGGATTATGAATTCTGACTTAAGTTAATAATTATATAAAAAACGTGGCATGTTAAATGCATAAAGATGACAATATTTAACAAAAATACACATAAAGTGTACTTTATACACCACTAGGGCCATGGTTCTCTAACTGTGGTGCGTGTACTTAAGGTGTAATAAATTTAAGTGTTAATATAAGTATTTTTTGACATAATCACTGTTCCTAAACATGAGATTTTAGTTCAGAGAACATTAATATATATATATGTGCATATATATATGTTTTATATGTGCTTTCAGTTTTCATTTGTGTCGTAGGTGTATGTGCTCAATGTGAAATCCTTTATTTGCCAGAAGAATAAAGGGTAAAAAAAAAAGAGGAAATAGTGACATTAATTAATATATTAATATAATATAATAATAAAATATTAAATTGAAATCATGAAAATCAAATTATTTCTTTACATGTCAAAATTAGGAAACTTCACTTTTCTCCAAACATAATCCTCAATATGTTGATATTGCCCATGTAATTATTCTATTTTTGGACTTTAAAATTAAATATTGGGTCAATATGTTAAAGGGGACATATTATGCTGCAAAATCAACTTTTTTATTATTTAAATGCTTATATTTGGGACTCTGGAGGCCATTTAAGTTAACTTCATTAAATAAAAAAGTCATAAAAGTCAAAAAGAATTGACTCCAGGTGGCGCTCAAACACCTGCCATTTTCATCAGGCAAGGACCCCTATTTGAGGGACATTTTAATCAATTTCTCTTAAAGAATTTTTTTTTAATTTTCAGGTGACCCACAGCATCAGTTCTCAATTAAAAAAATTCCCTTTTCTTTTCTACAGTAATTCTATCTAAACTTTTTTTTTTAAACTAAAGCGTACGGTTGTTTATTGACAAATAAATGTATTAAATGTAGTTTTGTATTTATTTATTATTTTATTCATGCATTCATTCATCCATACTTATATTAAATATGTTACTTATTTATTCATTCAATCATTTAATTAATTAATTAATTGATCTATTAAAAAAAATATATATTATTATGTCATTTTGTCCTCCATAGAGGTGGTTGTGTGTGTGTGTGTGTGTGGGGGGGGGGGTCCTGCCCTGGATTGTCTGTGCACGCCACTGTTAGTAATTGTGCGCGTGCGTGCGTGCTTATCCACCGTGTTTTCAGTAATTGAACTCTCTCTGTGTATGTGTGTGTGTGTGTAGACATGACGTGACAGTGCATTTTTTTTTTCTTTCACTTACTTTTAAAAATGTTTAAAAAGTTACACGCGCGAGGTCACGCGCCACCCGTGCGCGTGTTCCACGCTGTCTATAAAGTTGTGTTTATTGAAACATCGGCTTTAAAAAAAAAAAAAAAAAATAGAAAGAAAGAAAGAAAAAGGAAAAAAAAAAGTTAATTGTGTGATGCCGGAGATTGTCGGTAATCTCCGAAGATGACGATTAGCGCACGAACGACGGGGGCCAGCGAGTGTGTGTGTGTGTGTGTGTGTGTGTGTGTGTATGTGTGTGTGCGCTGTGCTGAACTGAGCGGAGGTGAAGAAGAGGAGGATGAAGCTGGGAGCGGAGGATGGGAGGAAGAGTGGAGTAAGAGACAGGCTAGCAGTGTGTGAATGTGTGTGTGTGTGTGCGTGAGAGTGAGGAAGAGGAGAGGAAGGTCGCGTGAGGGACCGAAAACAAAGACGTATATATTTTTTCTGTGGGGGGGGATTTAACCTTTGGAGCATTACGAACGGAAACTTTCAACTTTTTACCCGCCACTGCTCGGCTCGCTGTGCCCGGAGCCGGCTTTGTTTCGCGGCGGGGGTGTCTGCGATAAATGAAGGAATAAAATAGATCCCCAATCGACCATTTTCTACCCAAGCGGGGAAAACCGGGGGACAGTTTTCGGCTGAGGATACGGGAGAATGGCGGCTAACATGTACCGAGTGGGAGGTAAGGAATGTTTTACATTTTTAAGACACCCCCCCCCCCAACACACACACACATACACACTCAACGTGATTGTTCGTTTCGACACACGGTGGCTAGCAGCTAGCTAGCCGTCTGTCCCGTTAGCCGCTAACTAATGCTAACTCTTTACTAGCATGTGTGTACGTGCATGAGCGTCAAATTGACTAAAACACCCGTACAACGTAGTGTGAATTAAACCAATGAGGGGAAAAAATGTAAATAAACACAATATAGTTGCGTGGTTTCTGCTCAGTTTCCACGAGTGGGAGCCGCTCGTGCATTCGGCTCGGGTATAATTCAGCAAGCTGTGTTTATTCCTGCAAAATATCAACTTTTTTTAAAAGGTGAAATCAAGACTAATATCTTACGGCTAACTGTCGTGCGGCGGCGGCGGCTGGCTGCCCCCACCGAGCCGCGCGAACTTGTCCTAAAAAGTTGGTGGTGTAAATTTAAAAATAAACGCAGCGTGGCTGTGGTGGGCAGCGGGAGTTTTGCCGATATGTAGTTTTCAAGTCGGCGAGGCGACCGTAAATTGTCACATTTTCTGACGTGGAGTCGGTACATATGGCAACGTCCTGGAAGTAAACGCGGCGCTAAGTTAGCGTTAGCCGCCGACCGAGGGTCAGCACCCGAGTAGCGGCGCCTGCGGTAGCTAGCTAGAGCCGCGGTCGGCTCGGCTGGCTTTGTCAGCGGGGGTGGGTTAATTTCATTATCGCCTCCGCCATATCACTCCATTTGCATCGGGTAGCGTTAGCCGCGCGGGCTAACTTTGATTGCTAAGTTGTGTTAGCTGTGCAGCTAGCCTAGCCGGCGCTATTCCTCGTTGAGACAGCGAGCAGATACGTGTTTACTGTGAACAACTACTCGTTTCCATAGCAAATTCAATCACGTACGAGTATATAAATGCCCGTTTTAAACGTCATTTAATTCGAACATGTAAAAAGAGTTAGCCGGGGTAACGATTACTGTAACAGGGAGAGACTTCCTCTATGAAATGCTCAAGCCGGTGTTCTGGTTTTTGCTACCTTGCGGCTTTCCACTGAATGCATAACTCGCAGCGTTGGGTTACAAACAGAAATAGATGTAGTGTAAGATTAGCATGTTTTGATACGCTATTATGTTGATGAAAGAATCCAGATGTAGCACATCTTCATAGGCCACTATCCCCCCTGTCAGATAGAGCTCCCAGTACAGAATCACTTTGCCTTACACCACTACTCACCACATGGGCACAGTCAGAGTATGGGGGAGCTTGTTTTGATATTCTATTATAACATCTTGAATAAGGATTTCAGGGCTAGCGTATCTAAAGAGAACAATATCCCTGATCAAATATTGCTCCCAGTTAAAATCACTTTTGTATGACGACACTACTCACTTCACCTGCACTGACAACATGTGGATATGAATGGATAGCGTGATTTGTCAGAACACCTGTTTTTGGGAACTATAGCGGCTCAGCAAGACGTAAAAATAATACAGTTATCGTGAAAAGTAAGCTGCCCTACAGAGTCGAAACACAAGCCTGACGTTACTGTTCCATACTGTACCAAATACAACTTAAAGTAAAGAGTGGTAAAACATAAGTAAGTGCCCTACTGGATGCCACTCGTATGTAAAATTGATGTTTTCTAAAGGAGTGCCTCTCTTGTGGAGATACGTAATGCTGTGCCCTATAAGATGCCCTTGCAACTTGGTTTCCTATGGGTGTCCTTCCAATTTGAAACGGTGCCGTTAGGAAGTTCCCTACATGACGGCGTCCTAAAGACTGCCCTTTAAAGTGTAAAGGATGTCCCTGCATAGGTAAACACAGGTGTGAGAATGTGGTAAAGTAGTTGCCCTTTTAAGTGTCCGTGCACGCCACCGGTGATGTGAGCGTGCACATGGGTTTTGTAGCCATCTTTGTAGATCGTCTGTGAACATCAATATGGCCGTCGGGACGCCGTGTACCTTCTTTGAGTCTGGTTCTGCGGCGGCAGAAATGGCTGAATCGGCAGCGAGACCCCGTGTGACGGCCTGTGTATAAGGTCACTTAGGAGTCTGCCGTCTATTTGGGTCATCCTGATTAAACACTACATTAATGTCTCAACAGCTGGGTTTTGTCTATTTATACACACCGGTAATACCACATGTTGTAAATATAGCATCGGTGCTATTACGTATCTGATACGGATAGATCTTTGCACGAGTCTTTGCACGCGGTCGTGTTGTTGGTGTTGGTGGTAAACTGCCAGACTAAGATCATTAATGATGCACACAGTGGCTCTTAAAGTCTCTTCTTTTAACGTGGAACGATGTTTCTGTGGCTAATTCCGATTTTTAGAAATCAGAGCAGTCGATGGCTGATGTTTTTTAAAAAAAAAAAGAAGCTTAAATTCTGTAGCCTGTTATCGAACAACGCTCTCCAATCTATATTTTGTATCAGCACTTAATTAAGCTTGTGTGCAGTATTTTCAATAAAGATAATATATAACTGTATTAATATTCAGAGCATGACATAGGTAATCTAAACTTTGGGTGAACGAAGGAAGCTTTAGTGACATTCAACAAGTTTCTGAGGGCAAAATGCATGATTTTTAAGACTTTATGGCTCCGTTTACGTTCGTCAGCTGAAACTGTGTTTTATAAAATGAGTATTTCTTTGTAGAATTTGATCTAATTGGCCGAGCAGCTGTGACAAAATGGCAATTGCTACAATATAGTCCTGCTGCATTCTCCATCCTGTCCAATTCCAAATGCCAGTTTTTGACAATGAATGGTTGTTAGCTGTCGTGCTAAGTGTCTGCTATCATTACTGTCACTCACCTCTCCTTCTGAAATCCCCCCCTGACACAAAAGAGTTTGTTTTGGGAGGACGAAGCAAGCGGAGAGCCCTCATTGTTTGATACCGTCACAGGTTCACAACAATATTGAGACACTTTTGTGATTGTGAAATTGAGTTTGCACTTAGATCCCCAATTTGTAACATCATAGCAGAGATTGACTTGAAGGAAAACAGGCTTCAAAATACATGAGTTGACAACAGTGTGATTGACAGCTAGTGTCATGCAGTAGGAGCCTTGTTGCCGGTGACGCCTCTCAAGTCGTGTTTGCTAAGTGTCAACATGGCGCTGGCCAAATCGCATTCCTGAAGGCTTCAAAATAAGGCCCCATCCCAATACCTCCCCTAACCCTACATTTTTGCTCTAACCCTAAATTTTGCGCGTTCACGTGTAGTTGGGAGCAAGGGGAAGTGTGATTTCCCCCTTATGATCAACCCCCAAAATATAGTGAGCATTGATGCAGGCTTAAAAAGAAGTGGAAGATGAAATTACCCATGATGCTATGCAAATTCAGCGAGCAAGCTGATATTTTTGCAACAAAGATGGCGGCCACATCTGAAATGTATATAAGGACCGTTGAGCTTTGAACAGTAATGTCAGAAAATAACTGGCGATTTATGAAAGCAGCTAGCTAGCGGCTATTTGCAGAGTGCTTCGAGAGCATATGCCCCTCATGTTGAGCTACATGACGGGCAAATGCTCTCGAAGCACTCGGCAAATAGTCGCTAGCTATCTCTGCTACATCTGGGTAGTTTTGTCAGTGTTTTGCATGTGTGTACCGGCGTTCACTCGAACACGAATACCCTGGAATACCCTAGACCCTGGATTTCAATCACATTTGTGATATAGCTTCTACGAGGACGGAGAAAAACCGGCGTTGACGGAGAAAAACAAACCTAGTCAACGCAACGGGCAACACAACAGCTGGATCTGCCCGGCAGTAGAATTGTCAACATGTGACGTACGTTAGCATGTTCGTTACGTTCACGGCGCTAATTTGCATGTAATCGTGTCCCAGTTCCACTTCCCTCAATGAGGGGAATTTACGTTGAGGGCACTGGTATACCAAATGTAAAATTTAAGGGGGAGGTATTGGGACGGAGCCTAAGAGTTCAGATTGTGGTAGGCGATGTTGATGCTGATGATGATGCCACTGCCAATGTCGAGCTCATAGACTATTGTAGCAACAAGCATATGGTTATGTAATGACTTCCTTGTACAGTAAAAATAAGCCTTAGAGCACATAGAGTAACCCGGTTAACAAGGTTGGTTGTAGCAGCAGCGATAAGAAAAGCTAATGTACTTCCTGATATAGGCCCTACTTCCAATGTTGGACATACATTTGCAAGATTTATAAAGCAAGTGTCTCAACGGGGATTTCTTTGTTGCAGCTGGCTGGTAACAGGCGGTTCCGTTTAAGCGAGCGCCTACATCACCACCAGTCCTTCAGAGGCGCAGTGTTGAGGGTTGAGGCTGCATGTAAGATCATTATCTTCCCCAGAGATTAGTCAAAGGGCTTCCTCCTCCTCATTCACCCTCTAGCACCATGTTCACTGCGCCACTCCAGCCACACATGTGCACACCGTCAGATCTTTGTGTCCGCGCTGCTCATGCCTCTGTTCCCACATTACTGACATCATTAAGCTAAGCCGCCTCGACGGCGTTTTTTTTAATTTTTGACCCGTCGTATTGATACGCTCGCAAGAAGAGATGGATTCCCTGAATATAGAATAACGTTCAGAGGGAATCCATCACGGTCTAGTGTATGGATGCACTTTTTGGTGTCTGTGTCGGCGTTATGCAATGAGGTGACTGAGGTCGTGTTCCTTCACTGGGAAATCGAGGAGGCAGCGCTTCTCTCGAAGGAGTCCCCATCAGTGTGTTAAGTAGTGCAAGAAATCCTCTCAGGTGTCTGAATCCTTCCTTCTCGTCGTCCTCCTCCTCGGCTTCGTGGTGTGTGCGGTGCATCAGACAGAAACCCACTGGTTTTCCTCCTGAGCCGCTGTGTCCTCGCTTGTGGGAGGACCAGATGGAGCTTGACGTGAATCCACACAGCATCAAAAGCTACACAGCAGCAGTGTGTGTGTGTGTGTGTGCAGCCGTGGTGTGATGAGCGATGACTTCCCGTGGGATTTGAGCCGCACAATGTTTAAAAAAGCTGACGACTCCCAAGTTCAGGCGGAATGCAGTTGATATTTCTATCTGCAAAATCCCCTGCAATAAGAAGCTAAATCTTAATAATCAACACTGACTCGTGTGCACCGAAAAAGATGAAGTTACCAAATTAAAGTCAATGTTGCGGCTGTTGTGTCATCATAGATTACCAAGATGATTAATCGAATAATTATACCGATTATTAGTAAATAATGAGGCCGATTACAGAGTTTTGGAACCAATATGCATTTACAGTAAGAAGAAAATGCCTTTAAAGTTTATTAATGCTTAAAACATTTTGCATCAAATGTAATTTGTCCTCGTATTGTTATTATCATGTTATTATTTTACTTTTGTCAATTATATGGACGTTTGGTAGCAGTAAAAGACAGATAATACAGTGTATATACATACAGATAATTGTCAAAATGCCTAATATTTGCCCAGAATAATTGGATAATCTTAAAATTATTTTAGATTATTGCAAAATATTGAAGCTGATAATATATTTTTGGAACCAATATGCATTTACAGTAAGAAGGAAATGCCTTTAAAGTTTGTTAATGCTTAAAACGGTTTAAGATGAATAAATACAATTATGTGCATTTGCCCAATTATGAGTTACTATTCTACTTTTGTCAATTATATGGACTTTTGGTAACAGCAGTAAAAGACAGATAATACAGTAAATACATACAGATAATCGTCAATATGCCTTATATTGGCCCCCCAATAATTGGATAACCTAAAAACCCATTCAATATCTATACCGATTATTGCTAAAATATTGAAGCCAGTAATAGATTTTGGAACCAATATGCGTTTACAGTAAGAAGGAAATGCCTTTAAACTTTATTAGTACTTTTTAAAATGAATAAATACAATTATGTGCATTTGTCCTCTTATGAGTTACTATTCTACTTTTGTCAATTATGTGGACGTTTGGTAACAGAAAAGAAGTAAAAGACAGGTACCACCCTGAGAAGTGGTTCCACCCTGACATTAGAGGACACCGAGAAGCTTAATGTCCTCATTAGCAGACAGTCACGGCACTTAAAGTAATTCTTGTTTTACGTCTAGAGACGGCAAGGTTACAAACAAGTCACAACGATCTGTCATCACGTTAAGTCATTCTCCGCAGAGATCTCTAGAAAGCGAGATGATGAGTCACTTGTACGGCTCCGCTGCATGAAAAGGACGTGCAACCCACAGTTATTGACAGTTAATTTCATCTACAGTGATGTCTCTTTGCAACCCTGTGCGCCAACGTCTTTGTAAACACACTAATTTGCACTACATTGATACAATTTTGGTCATGTGGATGAATTGGTAGCGCGTTTTGAGTCTGTTGTGTAATAACCTGAAAGTGACTTTGCAGTGTTCACCCACGTGACTGTGTTTAATTGAACTGCTCTGTCTGTGTTGTGTAAACAGATATATTACAGTGTGTCTGAGACGCTGTTGCGTCATTATTTGGTCTTTCCTGCTCAGCTGTCGAGCACACGTGACTGATCGTCGTGTCATGTGTTTGTCTTGATATGGTTTGGTTTCTCTTCAGCGTCACACAGTCCACTGTAAGCTAATGTCATGTGACGCCTCACATCAATGCTTTCTTCATATATTACGTGCCGTGTCGGTCTCTAAATTGGCTGCAGCTTGCGGACGTGAAAGTGCGAGGAGAATGCTGCGGTGACCTTGTCTTATTTTTTCCTCTAAAGAGGAAGAGACTGTCTGCAGCACAACATAAATAACAGGAAAAGGGAACATTATGTCGCCTTTATTTTGTTTTCTCGTAACACTGCATGGCTGCTTGGTAATTAGAAAAAAACAAAAAAACATAAGCACAATTATTGAACACAATTACTCACTGGCTTTGGAAATAAGATCAAAAAACAAACCAAATTAGATGATGAGGTTTTTGCGCACTCGCACTCGTGCAGATCCATTGAAGAAAAACAAGTCACAAAGGCTTTAATTTTTCTGTTTGCGCACGTATTGTTAGGTCGTGAGCCAATTTGTGATTGCGTTTCACATGATTAAACAAATTGATCACATTGTTTCCTTGTATTACAGACGTAATGTTATTAATCTGGCTGCAGCCAAAGTGGTTTTACGTTTCCTCTTGACCAAAGACTTCATGAATTTATAATGCAAGTCAACGGAGAAGCATAAAGTCGAACACCTCCACCTCGTCTTGTCCTCCACAAAATAATTTCCTGCTCTTACTTTTCGCCGTTGCTTTTCCTCCTCCTCTTTGTAGCGCGTTCCGCAACCAAGCAACCAGCTGTAGACGAGCAGACGACCTACTTCCTGTTCACGCAGACGCGACACATGACATGACACATGGACATGATGATGTAGACATGTGATAACTGTCTTCATGCAGGAAGATTAGCTCTGAAAATGAGCTAAAGTGTTGATGATCTATGAAGCTGTTAACAACACATTTGTGTTAAGTCATTTTAAAGACATATTTTTCCAACCGTGTGACAAATATTGTTCTCCCAAAAAGAAGAAATAAGCTACTCAGCTAAAATGCTTTTGCTGATTTTAATCAACATTTTTACAGCCTGTGCATGGTGAAGCATTTGATATATAGGAGTTTTGGATTGTATCAGATTTGATATTTTTATCTGTCCGATATCCAATCCACAGATTTTGACCAGTATTGGACCGATACCGATTTTTAACGATAGTTTGAGGTATGCAAAAAAGAGAGAAAAACTGCATTTTAAACTGTTTAACGGACATTTTTGTTTCCTTCATTTAGACTCTTATCGTGATGTATCGCTATATGATTTGCCATGCAATATACTGACCATCACAGAATCGTTGTATCGCAATATCATCGGTATCAAATGCTATCTTTAGTACCAATTTTATTCAATTTATTTCCTGCATAGTGAAGCATTCGATGTGTATGTTATGGATTGATTGTATCCAATGATTTTTGACCAGTATCGGACCGATACTGACCGATACCGAAAGTTTGAAGCATGCAAAAACCTGATAGCCATTATTCTCTGTTGTGAATACATAAATAAAAACTGCATTTTAAACTTTTTAACGGACGTTTTTGTATCCTTCAGTTAGACTCTTATCGTGATATTATCGGTATCGTAGACCATGTATCGTACCTGTGATTGGCTAAAAGCATTAGGAGGCGCACAAATGCTATCTTTAGTCCCAGTTTCATTTTATTTTTTCCCTCGTGGTTGACCGCTCTTTGTTTTATCAGGCCAATAATTGGTCGACTGCTGCTTTTCCTTGTTTTGTTTCAGGTGTTTGTTGAATTATTGACTTTAGACACTCCATGAAATGGTAAAATGGGCAGTTTATTATTGTAGCAATAAAAAAGCAAATGTGTCGGTTACATAGTAGTGCAAATAGAGCAATGGCACTGATACCCTTTTGGTTTACGACCTCTGACCATACCTCGCACGTCACATCAGTGGATAATATCACTTAAATTAATTGTGTTTGGACAGAGAGCTTTCCCGGAGCTCAAGTGACACGGTGTCTGACGGGCTTTTTCGCAGCAGCTACTCGTTGTTGTGCGTGGCAGGCGTCCAATAAGAGAGCTGCGTGTCAGCGTAAATGGATCCTTGTCCGTCAGGTTAGCCAAAAACCTCTCAGAACGTGTACACAGCTGCAGGAACATGAGGGTATCTGTCAGGAGCACATGTGTATTTTCACTCTTGTTGGGCACGCTTGTGACATGTGGTTAAATCCTCATTTTCCTCTTCTGTCTTCCAGACTACGTGTACTTCGAGAACTCCTCCAGCAACCCATACCTGATCCGCAGAATAGAAGAGCTCAACAAGGTTGGTCGTCGTCTTCTTCTTTATTATGTAATTTCCTGCCCGATTTGAAGCCGTGCGTTAGCATGAGCTAAATGTGGTTCTTGTCTTTCCTGACACGAGTTGATGAACTGTCGCTTCAGCGTCCACTTACATAACAACAGACATATGACACAGGCTTGTTCCTCCAGTCAAAGGATTAAGCTCATTTATGTAACACTCTTACATGGAAGGGCTCGACTGTATCATCATCTTCATCATTATGCTGAGCGATAATGGACCCTGAGTGATAGTAAATGGAGAGAGTGAGAGATCTGTTGATTATTTCATCGATTGATCCAGTTTTTAGTCCAGAAAATGTTGATAAATGTTCATCAGGGTTTACCGAAACCTGGAAGTGATGATGTTCTCAAACGTCTTGTTTTGTTTGTAATGATTTCTTTATTATATGGAGCAAAGAAAGCAGGAAAAAGCTGCATTTAAGAAGCCGAAAAATGAGAGAACTTCTTTTAATTATTATTGAAACAACGCTCAATCTGATGGATCGATAATCAGAATAATTGACTATTAATTTAGTAATCGAGTAATTGAAAATGTGATTAAAAGCCTTAAAATTATAAAGGACCAAATGGTTTAATTGGTTGAGATTTAATAAGCTGAAAAAATCTGGCCTTTTTTTGAAGAAAAATCGCTAAAACAATTCACCACTGATCAATTTATTTGAGATTGTTATGTATAAATGCAGCAGTTGCAATATTATATCCATTTTTTGCTATGTGTGACTTAAATTGACAGTAGGGCTGCAACAATTAATCAATTACTCAATTAATCGTTGAATATTTTGAATATCGAGTGGGGTTTATTAAGTTAAAACGAGCTTTTCAGCTCCTTAAATGTGAATATTTTCTGGTTTATTTGCTCCGTACAACAAAGAAATCATCAAAACTGAATCTTGTCGGTTTGTGGACAAACATTTCCAGCTTTGAGAAACACCGATTAACATTTTCTGACATTTTATCGGCCAAACTAGCCAATCGAGAAAATAATCGTCTGATTAATCGATTGTGAAAATAATCGTCCGTTGCAGCCCTAATTGACAGCATATATAAAAATAAATGTTTTATTAAATGATTCACCAAACAGAAGCAGGTTTTATATAACAAATGTATGTATGGCAGTTTAAAGGCTAGTTTTATTGGCTAAATGTAGCCGAATTGTAGTGTTAAAATGCTGCTCGGTGAGTGGATATGAGCAGGAAAAGCCAAACTGAGAATGTAAATGATACTGGAGCACACTTGGAAACTCTTTAAATGCCTCTGAATAAGCCATTACCAGACAGAGAAATGCTGAAGTAGCTGCGGATGCTCAGACTTCTGGCAGCGTGAATCTCAGGTGGTTAAACCAGCGCTCGGTTCCGTCGCTGTATTCCTAACCGCCGACTCTCCCTTTACAGACAGCCAACGGGAATGTGGAGGCAAAGGTGGTGTGTCTGTTCAGGAGGAGAGACATTTCTGGCAACCTCAACACTCTGGCGGACAGCAATGCGAGTGAGTAGCGACCACACTTTCCAGGCCCTGCCGTGCACTTGTTTTCTTCTTCTGTCTTGGAGCACGTATGATATGGCTCGCTGCCTTTTATGAACCTGTTCCTCATTGTGTTTCACATATAAAAAAAAGCCCCAGAGTACCTACACGGCTTTTTATGATGAAATTGTACCAAGGTCTGCTTCAGGGTTTACTTCAAGACGCTTGTTTTTTAACTCCAGAATCCACACACACACACATACTCGGGCCGTAACCACACTGGAACAGAACTTTTTCCTTTTTTATTATAAAAAATAGTTTTCCGAGAACACGGCCTTCGTTTCTAGAATCATTGTCATACACGTTTAACCCTTCTGTCACCATCCGCTCGTCACTGCCGGGATTTGGCTAGCGTACGTCTCATTACCGTAACTCCCAGACTGTTTGTGATATCTAGTAAATTCAAAAACTATAGACTGGCGACCTGTACAGGGTTGTGACCCCGCCTTTTGAGATGGAACCTGGAAAGCAAAGAAATTGAGCTTTGCATCACGTATACTTGTCAAGAAAAAAGGTATCAGTTCTACTGATGAGTTTTGTTACATGGAGCAAAGAAACTGGAAAACATTCCGATGTTTTTGCCCAAAGAATGGACTATTTACTAGTGCTGGTTGATGTTAACGTGTGACACGTTTCCATGATGACTGACTGGAAAAGGGCGCGTGTGACGTCATGTTTATGTGCCACTGCACCGGAGTCCAGGCACTGTTTACCAGTTAGCTCCGTTAGCTCCGTTAGCTGCGTTAGCTCCGCGCCTCCAGTCGACCTGGAGCGGTCTGTTTATTAAACGAAAAGAGCAGCGCTACAAATAACCAACGTACCTGTGTACTGCGTATGTGTGCCTCTGTTTTTAAAGTTAAGCTTTACTTTAGAGACTCATTTTAACAATCCGGAGTCACGTAAAAATTTCGTTTTTTCATGTCGGTTGTCATGGAAACGCGTTGTGCGTCAACGTTGACACCGTTAAATGCCCTTTGTGCGTTAACGATTGACAGCACTAGTTCGAAATGATGTCTTTGTTCGATGGAGCAAAGAAACCAGAAAACATTCTGATGTCTTTGCGCCAAGAGAATATTCTCTTCTTTTATGGACTATTTACTAGTGCTGGGCAACGTTAATGCGCGCTAATGCATGTCACATTTACATGATGTGCTGACCGGAAAAAGACGTGTGACGTCATGTTTATGTGCCATGGCACCGGAGTCCAGGCACCGTTTACCAGTTAGCTCCGTTAGCCGCGTTAGCTCCTTTAGTGCCGTTAGGGCCATTAGCTCGTCTACAGTCTGTTTATTAAATGAAAAGAGCAGCGCTACAAATAACCAGCGTACCTGTGTACTGCGTATGTGTGTCTCTGTTTTGACAGTTTAGCGTTGCTTGAGAGACTCATTTTAACAATCGGGAGTCACGTAAAACATGATGTCACACGCGTCTTTTTTTGGTCAGCTGTCGTGGAAACGTGCCGTGTGTTAACCTTGAAGCGTTTCGAGTTTCATTATTAACAAACTAAACATCTTGAGGATTTTGATGCTAACTGAATGCTTATGTTCGACTGCAAACTTCAATGTCACCAATAACTGTTTGTAGTAGATTTTACGTCCAGACACGCACACGCATACCCACGTAGGGTTCAGAAACTCACCTTCCTGTTTCACTCGCACCCCCAAATAATAACCACAGTAGCGGTAATGATAGGAATAAGCGCTGACTAAATTAATATTCGGGTTATTTCTAACCATTTTAATTGGTGATACTGTCTCCTCGCGCCTCAGTATGTGGTTCCTGTCCTTCCCCGAGCCCAGACTGTGTCTTGTGTCTGAGCCAAGGAGGTGGGAGGGTGGAGGGTGGAGGTAGTGGGGTGGTGCTAATGGCATGCAGACTACTGAAGCCTGATCACACTCACTCATTATTACCCACACACCCTAGCACCATAACCAGCCCCCCCCTAACTCCCTCCCTCCTTCCTCCTGGGCTGCAGTGCTTCAGACAAAGACATCTGCACACACACACACACACACACACAACAGGGATGTTCCTAACGACTTATTTCCCCCCGCCGATGAAGTCGAAATGTACATTTAGAATAATTGTCTATGCTAAAAATAAGGGGATCAGCAAAGGCTAATGACTTCATACGGGTTAGTGTTAGCGGCTAACGGCCTTCTCAACCTCCACGCGGCAGCGGCCTGCGATAATAAATCTTTATTTTCAATCAAAAACACTCAACTGGGCAGGATTTCATCAGGGCACTGGTTTGACCAGATGTCATAATTTGTCCCCGTTTGCACCTTTTTTTTAATATCTGGGCATGTGGAGGGAGTAGGAGGAGGAGGTTGTGATGGAGGTTGTGATGGAGGAGGAGGTGGGGGCTGCTGCTGTCTGCCACAGCTGAAGCATCAGCAAGTGTAGAGTGGTGGCGAAACATCACGGTCGCAAGCAGTTAACGGTTTGAATTTAAAATCAGTGATTTTTTTTTTGTTCAATTCACCCGTTTATTCCGCTAGCTAGCTAGAAACGATAGAGAACACCTTTAAAATGACTATTAACCCTTCTGTTAACCGTACTGTCGTCGCCAACAGGATTTTGGCATGAATACTTCCTCATTACCATAACTCCTAGACTGTTTGTGATATCTAGGGAAAGATACTGGAAAGCTTTGCACCCATATACGTGACAGTACGTCCAATCACAGACGAGATTCACCAGCGCGTCGCACGTTTGTGACGTTAGCGTCTCAATACCGTAATTCCTAAACGGTTGAGTAACTGCCAGATATTGAAAGTCGGACGCTATCTTTTATTTTTTGGACAATTTTGCAGCCATAAATTGAAAATAAATCCAGACGGCCTGATCATAAGAGGCTTAACTAGTATTTTCTTGATTAATGGACAAGTTGTTGTTGGCTAAATGTTGATCTGCGTTTCCCCAAAACCTCAAGAATAACGATCTTCTCAAATGTCCTGTTTTGTCCGCGAAGCAAAATTTATTCCGTTTTAACGATTTCTTTGTTCTGCAGCGCAAAGAAACCAGAAAATATTCACAATTAAGAGTTTGTTTTTTAATTATTTATAAACTCCCGACAAATTTCCAACACACATAATTTTGGCTCTGCTTTTCTGAAATATTTAAATACATTAAAAAAGTAAAAAAAAACAAAAAACTGAATTAATAATAAATGAATAAACAAATAATACTAGATAAATCCACTTTTAGATACTGGAATTTAACTGTATTTAATCCTGAAAAAACACAGAATTAATGATGAATCATCAGTTCATTATTTGGTTAAAAACAGTGGGTATTTTCCTTTTTCAGGTGAATTAAATGCACCTTTTCATGATTTCATGCTGTTTTTCTCAACGTCTGAGATCAGACTTAACAACGTGATGGTTGTTTCATCATGATCATTCTCCTCTTTTTTTACAAAGCTGCTTCTCTAGACTCTTTCCCTTTCTTTTTTCCTCATCCGCCGACTGAAGATCCATTCGTCTAAATTTGAATTTCAGAGTTGCTTAGTCTTTTAATTGAGCATAGCTTCTTGTAAGATTAGCCAATTAAGGCCTGCAGGAGCCTAATGCCTCTCTTACACCGACGTTGGTGAGAAGTATTGGGTTTACTCGGGTAAACCTGCTGAAAAAACCCGATCGATTGCTTTTCCCTTGGTCAGCGGAGGAGGTTTTTCTGTCCGCACGTCACAGACTTAGCCGCAGGAGGAAGTGGTTTCAGTTTTATAATTTCCTTATCGTCCAATTTTCAAGGAAAGAGTCTCCAACAAACACCCTAACTTTGGTTCGTCATTTAAATTCACATTACTTTGTAATAATAATGGTGTAACTTTGTAGACTGAGATACAAAAAATAGCAATACCACTGATACCAATATCAGTCTGTTTCCAGCAATTTTAGACCCTTTTTAAAAGACACATTTGTGCCGTTTCCAGCGATTGATGCGAGGACATAATTCTCCAACTGTCTGACAAATATTCTTCTATAATGAAGAAATAAACAGTCCACAACTTGACTCGGCTCAAACACTGATTTTTATTAAAATTTTTACAGTCTATGCATCGTAAAAAAACTGATTTTTTTAGAATCCCTCCGATATCCGATCCACCCGTTTTGATTTTATATGTGAACATTAACGGTGTTTTGCAACATAGGACTGGGCGATAATTAAATAATAATCATAAATGTCCAAGTAATAGTGATTAAAACATTGATTAATTGTACAAACAACAACAATATTTTTCATTTGTACACAGCAAGTCCACAGACGTGTCATTTATTTTCTTATTTAATCGAGTCTTTGCTCCGTAAAATTGTCCGTAAAATGCTAATCTGTGTTTACCAAACCTGGAAATGATGACGTCCGCAAACCAAAATGGTTCTGTTTAATAATATTTATTAAACAGATGGAGCAAAGACAATATTCACATTTAATGAGCTGAATTTTCAGAAAACTTAGAAAAACAGATTGATTCAGTGATCAATTAATAAATGAATAATGGTTGCAGCTCTAATCACAGTACCTCTTATTTTTTTTGTCATCTCCTGTAAAATAGCCAAAAAGGAGGAGGATGGGGGGGGGGGGTTGAGGGGGCTCATAACCAACAGAGGAGTTTCTGTTTTTCTGTTTTTCTTTCCTCTGGAGAGAGAAATCCAACACTCCACAGAAGAAACGACTGTGTCGCACCGGTAGAGGTGCAGCGTCAGCGTCTAGACTGCCAGAATAAATAATAATAACATTTAGATTAGCGCGTTCTCTATGGTGTCGCGTTTCCATCACTGCCAATTAGAGACTCCTGTAGGAGTCACATGACCCGGGATTGAATCCCCGTCCCTGTCCGTTCCAGTCTCAGACTGTGTCGGACAATTCACTGTAACCTGAGCTCAAGCTAACGTGGACCAGGCTAGTGTGCAGGGATACGCTTTCATGCTAACTTAAGAGAGACTTTATTAATATTCATTAACCTCCCTTTGTTCCCCGCGAATAAGCCTGACTTGTTGTGAAGTAAGCTCGGTTTAAGGCACGGATGATCTCTGGATCAGAAGTAATCTAGGTCAATAATCACGTGACCATTGCATGTGCAGGTTTCAAACAGGAAGCTACTTGCTCAGTTTTTTAGAAAATACGGCTAACGAGAAACGACACAGCGGAGGGAAGATCAGAGTGGCGGTGTTTTTTTTTTATTTTTGTTTTTTTATTAGAGCGATGACGGCGTGAAAGCGAAACTAAAAGTGAGTCTTAACCCTTTGTCGGTCGAGAGCTGGTGTGAACACATCAGGAAGTGAACGCTTCTGATAATTTCGTCATTCAGTACATTTCCATTGAGTCAACGTCCAGACGCAAGCAGAAGTGGGTCCTGGATTTACGCCACTTACTTATCATTTAACAGTTCTATTTTATCAGATGGAGGAAAAAGTATGGCATCAATTATCGGCCAGTGACTAGAGTTTTTGGTAATTGGTTTGAAGCTTTTTTTCATCATTAAAACAAGATTTCTCATTGTTTTAGCTTCTTAAATGTGAATATTTACTTTGTTTCTTTGCTCCACATGACAAAGAAATCATTAAAAGTGAATCATTTTGGTTTGCGAACAAAACGAGAACGTTCGAGAACATCGTCATTTCCAGGTTTGACAAACACCGTTCAACGTTTTTTAACATTTTCCGACATTTTATGGTCCAAACGATTAATCCCTGAAAAAATAATCGTTAGCTGAAGCTCTAGTTGCGATGTCGGTTGACCTCTTACCAACTTTGAATTCGAATTATAAACATTTTTAAAGCAGACGGCGCATAAAACCGGTCTCATCGTCGGTCCAAAAAAAGATGGACCAGCTGCTTGTATTATTTCCGCGTTGTAGTTTAGGGTGTGGGAACTGTTAGCTGTGACCGTAACGGTAATTAAACGCTAGTTGTCGTTCATCTGGTCGTGTTTGTGTAATTAATTTCAGTCGGACAAACATGGTACCGTGTATTTAAAAAGAAAAAAAAGAAAGAAAAGTTTTGGTTTTGGTCAAACATACTTTCCCAAATTAGAACCGTGTTACTGTGGCTCGGAAAAAATGGCGGGAAAGTGCGGTAGCTGCCGTGTGAAATGATAAAAGCGTTGCCGTGTGGACGTGACGTGGCCTTAATGGCGGACGTGTTCCACGTGATCGCCTTCAGATCCGGCTGCGGTCGTTAGGATCTCGTAGCATCGATGAGGAGGTGAAGAAGAAGAAGAAGAAGAAGAAGAAGCGCCTTCTCCCTGCTTGTGCTGCTCATTTGTGTTAAACCTCATTTCTTTTTTTTTTCTTTTTCTTCTTCTTCGTCTCGGCTCCCCTCGTCTTCCTCCTCCTGCGTCTGCACTCGCACATCAATTCTTTGTGCAGAACAAAAGGCCCTTGATCTGTCCCCGAGGGCCACAGCACGCAACGGGTTAATACTGACTTGCATTGCGTCTTTGTCAGAGCAAATAAAGTGTGTGTGTGTGTGTGTGTGTGTGTGTGTGTTACAGTTAATGCTGTGTGCGTTTTAACTGTCTGTCGCTCCTTCTGTGTGTGTGTGTATGTGGTTTCTTCTGTGTGTGTGTGTGTGTGTGTGTGTGTGTGTGTGGAGTTGGGGATACATGTTGGTGGGGGGGATGGGCGCCTCAGGTTTGGTACACAGGGTTTCCTACTTTGTCTGGCAGGGACTAGCCGGACAGGAGGAGGAGGAGGGAGGGAGGGAGGGAGGGGGGAGTTGAGAGGTTAACAGAAAAGGGGTGTGGCTAAAGGTACCGTCCCTCTTGCTTGCTATCTCTAGCTCCCTCTGTCCCCCCCGCCCAACACCCTCCTCCTCCTCCTCCCTCCCCCGTGCCCTCACTGACAGGGTTTCCTGTGGCTGAGTGCAGGGGCGGAGTCCACGCAGATGGAGTGATAGAGTCCCTCCCCCTCCGGCTTTCAACAAATTACTCACCCGCCTGAAATTAGGAATGCAGAATCTTGTGGCCAAACACATAAACACACACACACGTAAAGATGCATGCGTCTTATTTTATTTTATTTTTTTTATTATTATTTTGCATTTCTTCACAGGTCTGCTAATGTAAGACGGTCCCTTTGTGTCACTCAAGTCCATTAATAACTGTTAATATGCTTCTTTGTATCGTGGTGCATGGGAAATATCGAGCTCACAGGGCCACTGCGTGACCTTTAAACTGTCGTAAATGGCGGCAGAGGATTAATAAAAGATAATGCACAGCGTCCATGCACAGTTAAGACGAGCTACAACCACAGCTCAACTTTACTGTTTTGCACTTCCTGTTTTACCTTTGCTTAATGGTACCTAAATACACAAGTTTTAGCTACATTAGATTTGTGAGTGAGTACTTCTTGACAAACTACTGGATAACTTGATTATCCTTTGGGATTAATAAAGTATCTTATCTATCGCTATCTTTCTACTCATTGAATTGGACTGCTGTCCTTGTCCCAGTATATGAGCACGAGTGGGAATTGACTGAAAAGTGTCCATCTCCGCTACCCCTAGGCGGCGCCACAACTCCCTTTCAGCTTTGTAGTATAAAGCGAGTTCCAGTTTAGCTTTGCGGCTAAGTGTTAGCCTGTCAAGCACCGTGCATTAACTTAAAAACATTAAATTATTGAAGGTAAAAGAGCAGAAAATTGGTCCATAAAATGTACCTTTTGAGTAATGACCCAGTTGCAAAAGCTGTTGGACTTTTGACTAATTTGATTGAGCACAATTTCAGTCAGACTAACCATTTCGTTTAAAAGTCCAGTTTTAGTCGGACTAAGCTAACAGTTAGTCTTACTAATGTCATGTAAACATACGGAGTGCAGAAGTTGCTATCAGAAAATATTGACTCGAAGATAAAGAGAAGGCTGGGGAAAAAAATATCTATTTTTTAAATTTTCGTTATTAGCCTGTGGAGCCGATATTATTCTTGATATCTTTATCAGTCCGATAGATAGATTGAAAGACGTAATGCGAAATAAAACTCCACTGGTGGTTTCTCTAAAAAGCCAGCTCTTGTTGCTGTTATGATTCTATTGTTACCTACACGTGTTTATGGTCTTTCTACGGATATTCTTACCGTTGGCTAATGAACACTTTAACTTTTGACACGGCAGCGTTACGTAACGGAACGCACAGCACCGACTCGTCAAACACACTTCCTCAGAAGATTAGGACACTGTGGAACATGAACAGTGTTATTCTGCTCTTTCTCTGGATGACGAAGATGATTCTGAAAGTTGCCAAACAAGCAAATAAAGGGGTTAACCTGACACCCATTATCGGTGTGTTTATGTACCATATGTGTAATAATGTCACACTGTCCTGTTTGTGTTTGTGTTTGTAGGGGAGTTTGAAGAGGAGTCCAAGCAGCCCGTCCTGGGCGAACAACAGAAACACCAGCTCAAACACAGAGAGCTTTTCCTGTCCCGACAGTTTGAATCTCTACCCGCCACTCACATACGGTGAGCGCTGAGCTTTATTTTCAATCCTGACGCGTAGACTTTGACCAATATGAGTTTTTCTATGGCCAAATAACTCTTTAATGACACTAAATATTACAAATAAGTTGTTTAACCTCAGTTACCAGTCATTGAACAACACAAATTCTCCAATCTACACTGCAGTGCAATTATATACAGTATTTTAACTACTAATAATGGACAAAATGTACATTAAAGGGTCATTTTTTGCATCATTTCTAAAAATGGACTGTAGTTATTTGCACACATCCCATCCCGACAGTGTCAAATGGGCATTTTTTGACAATTCTGCAGCCATAAAATCCAAATAAATGAATATTTTGAATATAATGACGGCTATAAGAGTGCGAAAATATATTTTGTGCTCATTGTTAACACGTGGCAGGACAGATCTGACTGTAGCAGGCTGTGATGGTTAATATAATTAGGGGCAAAAAGACTGTTTTGCATCAATTACCTTTAATCAGACCTTGTTTTGGTGGCTCTGTGAACACTGCTCGCTCTCTCCACAGGGGAAAGTGTAACGTCACCCTCCTCAATGAAACAGACGTTTTGGCCGGCTACCTGGACAAGGAGGTGAGACGTCAACAACAACAACAACAAAAAAGACACTTGAATGAATGCAGTGATGTAGCGTAGCTGTAATGTGACGCCGTTTGTCGTTGGCAGGACTGTTTCTTCTACTCGCTGGTGTTCGACCCTGTCCAGAAGACTCTGCTGGCAGACCAGGGCGAGATCCGCGTGGGCTCAAAGTACCAGGCAGAGATTCCTGACAAGCTCGCCGAGGGTGAGCGCTGGAAAACAAACATGTTTATGAGTCAGTCACGACCTTCCTGTGCTTCTGGCTCTGACAGCAGCTTCTCCCTCTCTCTCGTATCTCAGTTGAATCAGACACTCGGGTCCAGGAGAAGCTGGAGACCAAAGTGTGGGACCCCAACAACCAGCTCAAAGACCCTCAGATTGACCAGTTCCTGGTGGTGGCAAGGTAATAATGCTCTGCTGCCATCTGTCAACCAGTTTACACCATCCTCTCTAGATCCTGTTGCCATGACGATGTCTGACTCCCCCATCACAGCACGTCAGCAGGGCATGTTGTCTGGAGAAAAGACATCAACATTTCTTCCCTCTTTTTTTCTTTTTTTTTTCTCAACAAGGCTTTTATTGTGAAATACCTGCAGATAAAGAATCCTAAGAAAATTATGTTATATTGCAATTTTTTATAATTATAGCAGTAGCTCTAAAGCAGGCACGTTCCCAAACTCCGGCGCCGACTGAATTGCAGTTTAGTGCCTGAACATCTGTTTCATCCACATCGCCTAATTTGCTTTGTCAAGGTTGTTCCTTCACAAATAAACACAAAACAATCATTTACTCTTAATTTAATTAGGGTGATGGTGTGATTTGTTGTTTAATGATTTCATTCTGTCCAGATCGGCCATGTTAGGGTCCCTTTAATCAGCCGTGTACTTCATAGAGTTGTGTCTTTATTTCAAAAGCAGCACAAACGCATCATTGTTGGTCACCTTTTTATTCTCCAGAGCTGTCGGGACGTTTGCTCGAGCGCTGGACTGCAGCAGCTCCATCCGCCAGCCGAGCCTCCACATGAGCGCGGCCGCCGCCTCCAGAGACATCACACTGGTGAGACCATAATCCACCATCAATTATGGTGAAAATTTTAATATTTTAAAGGTTTGGTGAAAAAGCGTGGAAAGTGGGAGGGGCTAAAAACTGACGCAGAAAAGTGCTAGTCTGTCATCTCCTGTTAGGTTTAACGTACATGAACAAAACTTGGTACACGTGTTTATTAGGTTGTGCCATAAATAAAAGTTGATGACAAGTTTCCTGTGAATCCTACAGGAAGGCCGCCATTTTGGATTGAACGCGAAAACGTAGCCGTTATTAGCGAATTTGCACCAATGCTATAAAATCTGTCTAGTCCTACAGTTTTTGAGCAATCACCTTCAAACTTGGTGAGGTAGAAATAATGATTTTTTATTCAAATTAATAAGTTTTCAGCTTATTTAAAAGGTTCGGTGAAAAAGCGTGGAAAATTGGAAGTGGGAGGGGCTAAAAACTGACGCAGAAAAGTGCTAATCGGTCATCTCCTGTCGGGTTTAACGTACATGAACGAAACTTGGTACACGCGCTCATTAGCTTGTGCCGTAAATAAAAGTCGATGACGAGTGTCCTGTGAATCCTACAGGAAGGCCGCCATTTTGGATTGAATGTGAAAACGGAGGCGTTATTGGCGAATTTGCACCAATGCCACAAAATCTATCAAGTCCTACAGTTTTTGAGCGATCACCTTCAAACTTGGTGAGGTCACTGTGGACCAGTTGAGGAACCGGATAAATTGGAAGGTTTTTTTAAATAACGCATAGTGCACGAGATACGGGCGATAAAGTTGGCGAAAATTCTGATTTTTCAGCCACAGACAACTCTTATAACTTTACGATGGAAGGTCTGAACCAAACTTGCTATGATGATTGATTATGGGTAGTTGCTGAAGATGACTATGACAAAACGGTCAATTTTGAAAACGGCTCCTCCTGGTGGTGACAGGAAACATACAAAAAAAGTTTCTTTAAATATTTTGGGAATAACTTTACCAGATATCATCGTATCCAACATATCGTTTAATGAAATGTTGTCTCTTGCCGTCAGTTCCACGCCATGGACACGTTGCAGAAGAACAGCTACGACCTGGCCAAAGCCATGTCCAACCTGGTCCCCCAGGGAGGCCCCGTGCTCTGCCGCGACGAGATGGAGGAGTGGAGCGCCTCCGAGGCCATGCTGTTCGAGGAGGCGCTGGAGAAATACGGCAAAGACTTCAACGACATTCGCCAGGACTTCGTAAGCTCAGCCGCCGCTCATCTTTTAACACTTCAGATTCTATGGTCTTTGAACCCGTCGTCGTCCAGAAGAAGCTCCTGAATCACTTCTCCATTTTGTCTTTTTTGGAGTTTGAAGCGTAAGATGATTCCAGACGAGCGGTAACGCTCTCGTCTTTGTTAAATTGTGTTAATTAATTCATAACAACAGCTTCAGTCGTGTCAGCAGCTCCCAGTGTCTGTTTGCAATCGTAAAGACAGACGTGACAGGAGCAGAAAAACACCTCTCTTCCACTCATGCTTTTCCATTCATGTGCACAGTTGTTTGTACGCTACTAAAGTTCAAAAGCTTGGGGTCACCGATACATTTTTTTTGTCTGTTTTCCATTAAAAGTCACACTTTTATTCATCAAAAGAGTTGCAAAATGAATAGAAAATATAGTCAAGACATTGACAAGATTAGAAATAATGATTTTTATTCAAAATAATAAGTTTTCAGCTGTGCTCACATCATTATACAAGGGTTTTCTAATCATCCAATAGCCTTCTAACATGATTATCAAACACAATGTACCACTAGAACACAGGAAATGAGCCTCTATACACCTATGGACATATTCCATTAAAAACCAGATGTTTGCAGCTAGAATAGTCGTTTACCACATTAACAATGTATAGAGTGTATTTCTGATTTATTTAATGTTATATTCATTGAAAAAAGTGCTTTTACTTCAAAAGTAAGGACATTTCTCAAAAATATTTTTTTTTCCTCAAAAATTTGATTTTTTCCTCAAAATGTAAATGTTTTTCTCAAAATTAATTTTTTTCCTCAAAATTTCTTTTTTCTCTAAATTTAAATTTTATTTCCTTAAAATTTTCAATTGTTTTCCTCAAAAAAATTTTTTTCGCTCAAATTTTTTTTTTCTTTCTTTGTTCTATTCATTGAAAAAGTACTTTTCCTTCAAAAGTAAGGACATTTCTATTTGAACAGTGGTGCATGTGCAGTTACTGAGGGAATCTCTTCTTCTTCCTCAGTTGCCCTGGAAGTCTCTAGCCAGTGTGGTCCAGTTCTACTACATGTGGAAAACTACAGACCGCTACATCCAACAGGTGAGAACCCTAAAAACCCACAAATATCCACAAAGTTTGGTTTAATTTTTAGATACCTGACTCTTAACGTCGTTATTCTTTGAATCCCTCAGAAACGACTAAAAGCAGCCGAGGCGGACAGTAAGCTGAAGCAGGTGTACATCCCCACCTAGTGAGTAACGCTGGCAACTGCTACTGTGAAAGCACATGCTTTGAGTTAGAATGGTTGTCAAAAAATAAAACTCCCTCACTCTCCTCTCCCCCTCTCCTCCTTTTTTTTTTTTTAACCAGCACCAAACCAAACCCTAATCAGATCATGGTGCCGGGCAGCAAGCCCGGTATGAACGGAGCAGCGGGCTTTCAGAAAGGACTCAGCTGCGAGAGCTGCCACAGTGAGTACATGCAGTACAACAGAGCAGGAGCAAAGACCTGACACCTCATAATATACTCATACTCAGTCATTTTACTTTGAAAGTCATAAAATGGTCAAATTACTTTGAAAGTCTCTGCTAATTAAACAGTAAATGAATGTGTGGACTCTCAGCACTGTTTAAATGGCAAACAAATAAAATCACATTTCTCAATCAATAAAGTAATAACTCTTATTCTTGTGTTTTTGTGTTTATTTAATGTGTACTTTAATGTCCTTACACAGCGGCCCAGTCTCCTCAGTGGTACGCCTGGGGTCCTCCCAACATGCAGTGCAGACTCTGCGCCTCCTGCTGGATCTACTGGAAAAAGTATGGAGGCCTGAAGACCCCCACACAGCTAGAGGGCGCCGCTCGCAGTGGCTCTGTAAGCCTCCTTTCATGTAATCACGTTTAATCTGTTTAATATGTGTTTTAAATTGTGTAAAGCAGCTTCCTCCTCCTCTTCCTCTTGTCCAGGAGGCCGGCCCCCGTGGTCACATGACGCGTCAGGAGGTCCAGGGCCTGTCGCCGTTCACCCGCAACGAGGGTCGAGCGAAGCTGCTGGCCAAGAACCGCCAGACGTTCATCCTGCGGACCACCAAGCTGACCCGCGTGGCCCGGCGGGTCTGCGAGGACATCCTGCAGCCTCGGCGTGCCGCGCGGCGGCCTTACGCCTCCATCAACGCCAACGCCGTCAAAGCTGAGTGTAAGAACACGCTCGCCATCCAACCATTGCTTTCATTTTGAGAACTTGACTCATTTCCCACATGTACCCACGTGTTGTTTGTTAAGACACAAGTAAACAAAGTCTAAGATAAAGTCTGACAAACTCGTCACCATAACTCCATTTTCTAATTTTTGTAAAAGCTCAAGCGTCATAATTACAACTGGAGAAGTAAAAATATGAGTAAAATGCAGATTATCTAAATTTTGAAGCGCTGCAACGAGGAAGTAAGTTCATTAAACCGTATCGTGAATACTTTGCATGTCTATTTCAAGAGACGGTCAGTTCCTGATGAAGGTCTAGTTCTGAAATGTGCCTTATTTTTAGTGCTGGGCGCATTAATGGCATCGACATTAACCTACGTTAATGAATGGCGCGTTTCCATGACGACTCACCGGAAAAAAGACGCGCGCGATGCCATGTTTACGTCACTCCCGATTGTTAAAACGAGTCGCTAAAGTAACACTAAACTTTAAAAACAGAGGCACACAGATGCAGTTACACAGGTAAGCTGGTTATTTGTAGCGCTGCTCTTTTTGTTCAATAAACAGACCGCTCCAGTTCCAATGTAGGCGTGCTAACTGCTGCGCTAAAGGAGCTAACAGAGCTAACTGGTAAAACGGTGTATGGACTCTGGTGCCACGGCACGTAAACATGCCGTCACTCGCGTCATGGAAACGGGTCATGCGTTAATGTGCGCTAACGTTAGCGCCGTTAACCGCCGTTGACGCTTATTATTTTATAATAATTGATCATTTAAAACTGATTCCTTAATCATCAAAAGACCGAAGATTGGTCACTTTCTTCTGATACAGTGGTCCAAATCTCAACTAATTAGTATATTTTGCTTCATTTAACTATAATATTACGGTTGGTCCGATGTTGAATTAAGTGTAACTCTAGTGTGTGATGTGTGTGTGTTTAGGTATGATCAGGCTTCCAAAAGCCCCGAAAACTCCCGCAAAGAGCAAGGTGGTGCCTCGACCGTCGCTGGCCAACATAGTGAAGGATTTAGGTAAGAACGCTCGATTTCTGCCATCTTTTGTTATTCAACCCCAATCTGTTGACACAATCCGTTCTGACGCGCGATTGTCGATGTCGTGTGTCCGCGCAGCCGTGTCCGCTCCTCTGAAACTGAAGGCCTCCAGAGGACCCCCCACCCCCATCAACAGGAACCAGGCCAGTCAGCCTCGAGTGGGACAAAGCCTTCTGGGGAAGAGAGGGTTTGACAGCGTCAGTATTCCATTTTTTTTATACACACACTTATAAACATTATGTACACACACACACCGGGGTTTTCAGCTTTTCATACAAGAGCTGTGTTTGAGTTAAGGGGAGGATGTGGGGGCTGAAACCATGTGAGACAGTCTGGTCAGTGGGTACAGGTCAACAGGGTTTCCCAAGGGTCGTCTGTTACGACGCTACCGACTCTTTCACGCCCCCCCGCGTTGCTTGACGTTACGTAGACGAGGCCTACGCAGAACAAATCGGAATGACTAGCCTAGCTAGCTAAGGTGTTGTGGACACGGTTCGCTGTCCGTCTCGTCCGTTGACGTGAGATTCCGTGCAGAAGAATGATCGTCCTCGACAGGTCTCTCTTCAAAATGAGAGTCTCAGTGGGATAATATGTAAAAAATAAAGGTTAAGTTATGTGTACACAAGAGAGAGAGAGAGAGCAAATGACGTGATGTCTGGGAAATGCTGTCTCACCAAAGGAAAAAATGACAAAGTCTGACTTTGACCACGATCCCCAAGGACAATCACTTGTCCAGACGCGGAGCGTGCTGCAAATCAATAAATGAAGCACATTCAGTCCTAGAATTAGAGCAAATTGGTCCTGGAAAGTGCTTGAAAAGTCCTTGAATTTTGATGTCAACCGAGGTGCGGGAACCCTGGGTTTCAGAGGTTTCTAAACACTATTGCGATACATGCCATAATTACTTAACTTACTATGTAAGAAGAAAAAAAAAGAAGATTTAAAGCCATTAGTTCGTCAGTCAGTTGAGTTGAAGCCTGGCATTAATATTTAAATGGGTGTTTTTCAGCCATTTTGTCCATTATTCCCGTTCCAAAAGTTCTCTGGAACTCAGTGAATTGGGCGTTCGGAGGAGCCTTCAACATGAGGCTGGATATTAAAGCCATAAAACTATAATACACTTGTTTTGAATAATGAATATCCTCCACAGAATTAACTTAAAAAAAACAGCTGCTTTATTAACCTTAAACAGCTCAGGCTATTGACTCTGGACCTCTGCTGCCACCCACTGGCTTTAATTTGCACTGCCGACGTTGATGTCTCAAGACTACCGTCGCAGCATTTGTTGCCATATCGATTAACGTCAAAATTGCATGCTAGCATCTTCAAAGTGGACCTCTGGGACACATTCCATGCGTTGTAAACCTGGTTATTTAATCACCAGGTGAATTATGATCAAAACAAACAAACCGGTCAAAGACGATCTTTTGTGAGTTTAGTTTCTTGGAATGAAACATGAGTGACTAATTGTCGCGGGCGTTTCATTGGTTCACAGGCTTCAGGGATGCCTTTCCCAGCCAATGGGAGGCCGTACAGTTCAGGAATGAGGACCACCTCCCAGTCGGTCATTAAGCGGCAGAAGGTCAGCCAGGGCGAAGCTCCAAACCCTGTGGTGTTTGTGGCTACTAAGGACACCAGGTACATCTAACCCACATCATCTCAACAACGACAACAAAAAAAAGGCAGACTGTCCCGCAATCGGAACGTGATTGTCGTGCAAGCGCGAGCTTCGCCTCGGGTCAGTTTGACTGATTTTTGGGCTTTGTTTTTGACCCAGGGCTCTGAGGAAACACCTGACCCAGTCGGAGATGCGTAGGGCAGCGAGGAAACCTCACCTCCTGGTCCGGATCAAGCTGCCGCCGCCTCCTCCTCGCTCCCTGGCCATGCCTCTGCTCCCCTCCAGCACCAGTGAACCCATCGTCCTGGAGGACTGAAGAGGAGGAGTCTTTTAACAGGACACAGGGGTTTGGGGAGGGTCTGTGCGCCATACCAGTAGTTTTAATTCTCCTTCTTCTCAGTGTCATTGTTTCCTTTAGTCCTCTGTTAATTCCCAAAGTTGTTTTTCTCTCACACACACACACACACTCACACACACACGCACTTAAAGGCTATACATTTTAAACAATTCACACACACACACACACACACACACACTGAAAAACTCACTTTGGTCTTTGTAGTATTTTAATCCAGAATCATTTTTTTTTGCTTCCCCTCCTCTCTCTCTCTCTTTTTTTTTTCTTCTTTTTTAAACAAAAAAAAATAAATAACAAGCCGCCTGTTTTTAAATGTGTAATTTAAATCAAAAATATTTCTCATTCTGAAACAATGGTGATGAAGCACACTGTTTTTTTTGTTTTCCCTCCAATGTCGCGATCTTTGTGTAAATATGTGCATCGTTAAAGGGGCGGGAAGGGGAGGGAGGGAGGGAGGGAGGGGCGGGATTATGTGAGGAGGGAGAATGTGTTGATTTGTTGAGTTGTAGATTTTAATCCCGACAGGCTGTCGGCCATTTTCACTGTCGAGGTTGAGGCGGACGCGTTAGCGCTCCGAGTCGGGCTGTCACTTACTGTTTTCTTCTTATTCCAAGTCCTTTGAAGGTCAACAAAAACGTCATTGTTATTATTTATTATTCTCATTGAGCGGGCTCGTCTGTTGGCGCCTCACTCAGGTGGAGCTAACGGCTAAGCTAGCTCAATTTTTTTTTTCCCAACAAAAATAACCGTCGACTTATTTCTCCCGACGAGCCAAGAGGGCGTTCAAAAAAATGGATCTTATGCCAAGCTGTACTCGCGGGCGCCCTCTGCTGGACCCTGCGGTAGCTATGTGAAAAATGGCGTGATGCACTTCTAGGCTGTATATTTTTGATATTTTGAACTCAAATGTTTTTTTTGTTTTTTTTTTTCTTTAGAATTTTGGATTTAAAAAGTGACAGCCCTAGTCAGGAGAAGCTTCAGTCGCGCTAAGCTTCAGTGTCGTGGCGATTTTTCTCCGTGTGAAAGTCGATAGTTGCGTTTGTCGTCCATCTCTCATTTAGAATCAGTTATTATTAGAGGTGGGCACTAGGTCGACGCGCGCTAACGCACGACGACAGACTGGAAAAAGACGCGCACGAAGTCGCGTTTACGTGCCGTGACACCGGAAGTCCATGCACCGTTTAGCAGTTAGCTCCATTAGCTGTGTTAGCTCCTTTAGCGCGCCTTCAGTCGAACTGGAGCGGTCTGTTTATTAAACGAAAAAAAAAAGCAGCGCTACAAATAACCAGCGTACCTGTGTACTGCGTATGTGAGCCTCTGTTTTTAAAGTTTAGCGTTACTTCCGAGACTCATTTTAACAATCGGGAGTCTCGTAAACATTACGGCGTCGTGTGTTTAGCGCGCGTTAACGTTGACGCCATTAACCGCCGTTGCCCACCGCTAGTTATTATTTTTCCTTTAGGTTTCTTTGAGTTTGGAGATTTGTTGTTGTTGGTGCTGGAGCAGCAATCTTTCCTCTGAAGGAAGTCGTGCGCAGAGTAGTTGTAGTAGAACAGCCAATAGGAGGCGCCGATCTCTCGCTCTCTGAACTGTCCTGTGATTGGTGAGAACCTCCTGTGACGGGACAGCCCAGAGGAGGTTGTTCTATCTCTCAGATCGTTCTTTTTTTTTTTTTTTTTTTGAATAATTGATCCATAACGATGCAGTGAAACCTGCGTGACCTCCTCCTGTTCAACCACCAGGCTTCTGTAGACGAGAAAAGTCCAAGAGGTCCTGCGATTCCGGCTCGGTTTCGTGCCCGAACCTGGATTAATTAATCACACGTGTGTCTGCAGGGAATGATCTTATCGTGTTAAAACGACATTCAAGCGATCGCGGGTTCAGCGTGGATTTGAGTTACTGTGCGACTTTGCCATGTCGAGAGGGACACGTGTGGCTTTAAGGTACTGTGTTATGAATCTGCTGAGCAAAGCCATACAGTGTGTGTCTGTGTGCGTGTGTGTGTGTGTGTGGGGGCTAAAGGTCGACGTCCACCGCTAACCTGGAGCGTTTCTCGCAATTTTGTTACTGGTCACTTGACGATGGTGTTTTTAAAAAAAGAAGAAAGGAATATGTAAGTGTACAAAAGACAGTGAGGGCCAAAATGCATCACAAAAACAATTAAAAAGCTAGTTTCAGTGTGGTTGTATGAGGTTCTCACACAGGAGCCCATCCTAGTGCGTCATAACCACTTTATCTCACTATTTGGCAGACTTTTCTGACTGGAAAACGGAAGTTCACGTTTTTTTTATGCACCAAACCCCATAGAGAAAATCGTCGTTTTTAGCTCGCGGAGACGCAGCCTCTGCTGCTCTGTTGCTTTTTATTTTTGTTAGTTTTTATCACTCGGATTCATCTTCACAAAGGACTTCACACGAACACCGGTGTCACAAAATATCACGTGTGTTTAGCGATGGCGGCAGCAGGTGGCGCAACAACGCCCGTTTGCCGTGATGTAAAACGGATGGTTTTCTCCATGGAGTTTGGTGAAAGTGACGCAATCTTACGCGGTCGGACGCGTTCTTCGTAGATTTATCGTTCGCTAAGTGGCTGAAATTCGCCTCGCGTCCACGCCGGCAGCCATGTTCTCGTCAGGTGGTTCGACCTCGTACAACCACACCTCAAAAATCCGTTAAAATCGCGTAATAAATCTGAGATTGAAATTGATCATTTTCTGTAGATGTTTGATGATGCGAGGCAGACGTGTCAGGTTGGGATTGGGTTTCGAACAGAATCTGGACTTGTTCATTAGCATTTTTTAGCGTTTATTTTGCCCCCCCCCCATTATGTCTGTACCATTATGAAAGGGTAAGTACTGAAAAAGTAAGTTCTTAATTGGATAATTATAATTACTTTGTGTCCCCCTTTTTTTTTCCCTTTGAGGTGACACTGGTTTTATAAGCAAGTCTGGTCCCAATGTGGGCTTTGTAATATTTCCTCAAATGAAAACAACAACAAAACAAAAAAGAAATGAAAGTGAAGTGTTGACTTTGTAGCAAATACTAATCTGTGTAAAGAAAAGTGGCGTATCGGAACCTTTTTTTTTTTACATCTAAAATGTGTAATTCTTCTCCATTATTGTGGAGATGGCTCTAATAGGCTACTGTACATGTGAAACATTGCTCTCCTTCATAGAGGGGTGGTGGTGGGAGGGGGGGCGGAGTCAGGCGGGGGGTGGGCGGGGACGGCGTTGAAAAGGGACCGGGGGGGCGGGGTTTGTGATTTTTTGTATGGAGAGACGAACATGCTACAATTGAAAGTTTTTTCTCAAGTGTTTTTTATTCCAATGTCTCTGTATCCTTTAATGTATCTTGATAAGAAAAGAAATAAAGATTTTTTTTTTCTTTGTGGTCAGATAACGGCTTCTTGACTTTATCTGTTAGCTAAACACGACTGGGTAATGAATTAACTTTTTATCTAAGTAGCCTCATTTGGACGCACAGGTTTGGTACTAGTTTACGTGAACCATGAACTCTTGAACGAGAGCTACGTAGCACGACAAATTCATATTTTTACAATTACTATATTTAATATTAATTACAATTGGCAGTCTCAACCTCAGATATTGCCAATACCTACACACTGGATATGTTAAATGACGCAGTAGTAATGTGTCCGAAAAAAACTTTTGATACTTAAGTATAGTAAATCTCGTATGCTTTTAGACTTTTACTTACGTAATATTATAAAAGAAAGTGATTTTAACTTCTACCAAAGTCCTTGTTTGGTAAGATACTTGTACTTTTACTCAAATATCCCTTTAAGGTACTTTATACAAGACTGGAACGCACCATAATATATACATATAAGTATAATAATATGGAAGCCCGTTTCCGCCACTTTGGGGGGCAAAAAATAGCCAGATACCAAGTTGAAATTATAAGTTATAAAGTCAAAATTATGAGATAAAAAATCATACTTATGAGAAAAAAAGTCGAAATTATGAGATAAAAAATCAAAATTATCAGATAAAAAGTCGAAATTATGAGATGAATATCATAATTATGAGATAAAAAGTCAAAATAATGAGATAAAAAATCTTAATTATGAGATAAAAAAAGTCACATCTATGAGATAAAAAGTCGAAATTATGAGATAGAAAGTTGAAATTATGAGATAGAAAGTCGAAATTATGAGATAAAAAGTCGAAATTATGAGATAAAAAGTCGAAATTATGAGATAAAAAGTCAAAATTTTGAGATAAAAAGTTGAAATTATGAGATAGAAAGTCGAAATTATGAGATAAAAAGTCGAAATTTTGAGATAGAAAGTTGAAATTATGAGATAAAAAGTCAAAATTATGAGATAGAAAGTCGAAATTATGAGATACTATCTCATAATTATGACTTTCTATATAATAACTACCATATAATACTGACTGGAGGAATAAAATAAATCCAAATATAAACCATCAGATTACACATTAAACAATACACGTTTAGTTTAAGATCACTATTAAACATAAATTTATATTTTTAGTCTGTACATTCTAACTTATTATTAAATGCTACTTTTTTAAATTATATGTTTTGACACTGCGTTAAGTTATATATATTTTTATTTTTTACTTTTTTTGCGACAAGGGAGATTTGCAAAGTAAGAATTTCATAGTACAATGTGACAATAAACATCTATTCTTACTTTTCTTTGTGAAGAACATCAAGAAAAAAAAAACTACAAAAACCACAAATCCCGTTGTATTATTATAATCTCGTTTGCCTCACCTCACCTGGACGTGATTACGGACACGCCCCCTCCACCTCCCTCCTCCTCCTCCTCCGTGTGACGTATCGCTCGCGCGCACCTGATCCTCGTTAAACGCTGCGCACTTTTTGAAAGTGAAACGCGGATAAAAGTCTCGTTCGCTCGTCTATTCGGAGCAGAGCAGCAGTGTTTCAGGTCCACGCAGCCGGTTCTCCAACAACACTCCGAACCAAACACCGCGGGTTTAAGACTGAAAGTGAGCGGCTCTTCTCTGCGCTTTGGACCGGTCTGAAGTCTGCTTTCAACCCCGGGAACCACCGCTAACTTACCAGTCTGCAGCCATGTTTGAGGTGAGTCGACTAGAAACGGTTAAAAACTGTTCATGGAACGGTTTAGTAAGGTATTGTTGGGTTCCTGGTGGAAAGTACTTGGGGTTTTTTGGTAGTTTTACTGCTTTTTACTTGAGTTATTGACTGTGGAAGGTCAAATGCCTGAATGTCTTTCAAACATTATACCGGTCTGAGGAACTTCCAAAACCCGAAACAAATTAATACTCAATTGTACTTAGTATTTGTAATGAAGTTATCTGACAGTCTTTAGGTTTTCATCTGTTGTCCATAAACCAGATACTTTTTCATAGTGGATTATAAAAAGAGATCTACAAATTACTTCAGGGTATCTGCAGGGTCTTTAAAAAGTCTTAAATCCAGTAATTTGAATTTAAGGCCTTAAAATGTCTTTAATACTGTATTGAAAGGTCTTAAAAATCTATTAACGTTACTTTTTTTTTTTTTTTTTTAAATGGGTTAGGCTTAGGTATGGGTTAGGGTTCTATTTTTGAGGATGCTAGCATAACTACAACGCGGAACTAAAGTAGGCCACCTGTGCTGCCCGGTGAGAATTTATTGCGCACCGCTACCTAGTGTGCTGTGCGCGCGCCGGGGTGCGCTACAGCCTAGCATAGCGGCAGAGAAAACTTAATGAAAGCCCACAGCTAAGCTGAATTGCAAGTTCAACGATTTGTAGCTCCAATTTTCCTTCATGTCTTTTGTACTTTTTTGCTAGTGTAGATTTGAAGTGTGTCTTTATTGTATTATTATGGTTGTTAAAAAGTCTTAAATTTGACTTGTTGAACCCTGCAGAGACCCTGTTACTTGCACCTTGACTTTGAGGAGCACCCGTTGAAGTTAGCATGGATAGACGTCCAAGAACCATTTGTCTATTAGGGTTGTATCGTCGCACATTCATCTCAAACTTAACCATGAACTCTTCTTCGTCTTCTTCTTCCAGACCAGCAGCGACGACCTGTTCCTGCCTTCCTGCCAGGACGAGAAGCTGGTGGACAACCTTCTGTCCAGCGAGGACCTCGACGGAGAGGGCGACGGAGCGGGCCTCTCGCTGGCCAAGGCCCTGCTCCCCCTGGTAGAGTGCTCCTCGCCTGCCCTCATCCCCTACGTCTGCTCCACCCGCTACAAGACCGAGCTCTGCACCAGCTACTCGTCCACGGGCGTCTGCAAGTACGCCGAGCGCTGCCAGTTCGCCCACGGCCTCCAGGAGCTCCACGTCCCCTTCCGCCACCCCAAGTACAAGACGGAGCTCTGCCGCAGCTACCACACGACCGGCTACTGCTTCTACGGCAGCCGCTGCCTGTTCGTGCACAACGCCACCGAGCAGCGGCCCACCGCACGCCGCCGCAGGAACGTCCCCTGCCGCACCTACCGCTCCTTCGGCGTCTGTCCCTTTGGCACTCGCTGCAACTTCCTGCACATTGAAGCTAGCGACGGTGACGACGCCGGCGGCAGCGGCGCAGAGTCTCCCGACGTCGTCGCCGAGAAGCCCGCCTCGCCCGTGACCCCTCGACCCCAAGCGCACGCCAAGGAGTGGAAGCCTCGCGGTGCCCTGTGCCGCACCTTCAGCGCCTTCGGCTTCTGCCTGTACGGCACGCGCTGCCGCTTCCAGCACGGCCTCCCCAGCAAGATGAAGATGGCCGACCACGGCCTGGGAGGCTCCCTGTACACGCCGCAATCTCTGGGCAGCTCGGGTTTACCTTCTCCGTCGTCCGTCCTGGGCTCTTCCACCTCCTCCTCTCCGCCGTCGACTCCTCCCCTCGTCACGCCGCCCGCAGAAGCCACCGCCCACAACGCCTTCACCTTCTCCAGCCAGCACCTGAGCGACCTGCTGCTGCCGCTGGCTCTTCACCTGCAGCAGCTGGAGACCAGCAAAGCCCAAGAGATCTGGGATAACCGGGCCGTCTAACTGGAGGATCATGGAGATGGAACAACAAGCACTGAACACAACAAATATTTTTTTTTTACTTACTTGAATTTTTTAACCCCTTCCTTCCCCATTATTATATTTTTCAATTGCAGTGGACTGGAGTGTATGTTTAGCAGGTCAAGCAGGCCTTGAACTGTTCTGTTGTATGGAATGGTTCTGGACCTATTGGTCAACGGGTTCAACTATGAGTAATATTTTTTAAACTATTGTACATACTTTATTAATGAACCTATTAAATCAAATGTATGACCTCAGCTGTGTGAATAAAACTATTTTAATCTAAACAAACACTTGTTTTTGCCTTTTTCTTCACTTTCAGTACCTTTAATGTGGTTTTTTTTTTTTTGAAGTTCAATTTAGGAATTATAAACGCATTCTATTCCATATCCTTTTGTAGTACAAACTCTGGAATTTATTAAAATGCTATGTGTAAAATACAGTTGTGGCTTGATCATATAACCTGTAAATCTACAATAAAACTAAGCAAGGCAGGAACAATTAAGTATCTTTGGGTTTTAAATCAGCCAAAGAAATGACTTTATAATCTGTTTAGCTATGGATTATGTCGAGATTTAATTTTCAGTTTGTATTAATATCTTTACTATTTGCCTTTATGACTATAATTGGCTTTAATTGAATTATACTTTGAGTCCCAGCTTTAAGTATCTTTACAAAACTGTTTCGAATAGAATTTTTTTTTTTAATACTGAGAATTTACTAAATATGTGGAATATTTGAGGGTTTTCGGAATAGAATATACTACATAATGACAGTTTACTTAGGTTTTTAGACGCTGCATAAAAACAAACATTTTAAATACTTCACTGAACTAAAAAAATTATGTTTTTATTGATATTTTTCCTGTACCGCTGTAGTGCTTCACCCTCCGGTCCAGCAGGTGGCAGTAATGCACCGTTGAACTGTTGTGATGAGACAAAGTTGGAGGAGCTGTAGCAGGATGATGATCACACAGCTCTTTGACTGGGTTTAAATCAAACATTTCACTTTTTTTCAACAATCACGTCTTTAGTTTGCTGCACATACGCGTTGCTTATGTGTATTTACGTCATGTATACGCGTTTAAAACAAAACAAAACGCTAAGTTAGCTTTGCGTGTTGTGTAGCGGCTGCCTTGTTTGCTAGCTTGACACTGTTGTGGTTGCACCTGGTGTCGGGAGCAGCGACGCTCATGGAAACTTTCCCTTAGACTTACTTCAGTGATATTCAACCGCCAGAAGTTCACTTTAACAAGGTAAAAAACAACGAAAAATATATTAAATGGCGTCATCTCTGTGGGTTGTAGACAGCGGTGTGTTAGCTGTGATTCTCGTTTGTGGGCTTGTAGCTAGCAAGTTAGCTCCTAGTTTATCTTAAATATAAACAACGAAACCAAACACACACACAGAGACTACAATGAACAGTTAAGTTAGTTATGATTAATTATTGTTTTGAATGTGTATTTAGGTCACAGAAAGAGCCCACATTTAATTTAGCTAGCATGCGAACAGGGGAGCCCAAATGTCCATAGGAAAATGTTGTAATTGAAGATTTATCGGTTTTCTGTCGCTAAAATATTACGTGCACATTAGACGTTATTGCGCTATGTGAACACAGAGAGTGTTGGGGTGAATTCGGCATGGAGGTGATTCACTTAACTGATTCGGTTTTAATAATATCTTCGCTGAAAAACAAATTGGGAGAGGGCGTAAGTCCCCATTAGAACAAGAAACTATATTTTCAGTGCTGTATCTCCAGGAGAGGTAGTTAAAATAATAATAATAATAATACAAAAAATAAAAAAAAAGATATAAAATTGAACTCAATTAAATAGCTGGAGGATTTCATTATCAGTTGTTTTACACCGCTACAAAATCTGACCTCAAAGGATTCACATATTCGTCCATAACTTGATAAATACTGTTTTCTTGTGGTGGAGAGAGTAGGTAATCCCCTCCATAACAAACCATACAATTAAATATAAATATATTTTTACAAGCAATTATCAAAAATACCAAATATGTATTCATCATATCATCAAATGTCCAAAGATTAAGGTGAGAAACTGTGAGTTTCCCATTTTTAGAAAAGCATTTACTTCATGTTTACATGTCTTCTAATTTAATTTTAGGTCAGGGGTTTTTCTTTTTCTGGTCCAATCCATCCGTGTTAGTCAGTATTTGTACAAAGTGTGTTGTTCTGCACCAAGAGAATGTGAAGTGTCTGGATTTATGATAGTTAATGCGAGTGTGTCATTTTTCTTTTCCCTCCCCCTCGCCAGTGTGCGAGTCCTCGCTGTGAATCATGGCGGACCGCGAAGAGCGCCGCTTTGCCGAGATTTCCCGAGAGTCTGTCAAGTTCATGGCGGAGAGTTCGGGCGTGGAGCTGGGCGACGACGTGGCCGCGCTGCTCGCCGAGGACGTGTGTTATCGCCTGAGGGAGGCGACGCAGGTCAGTGTAAAAAATCTAGAAGCAGGATTTATCGGCGAGGATGATCGATAACAATCGGCCCGTTGTCTTTGTGTCACACAGAGCAGTTCACAGTTCATGAGACACGCCAAGAGGAGGAAGCTGACAGTAGCAGACTTCAACAGAGCTCTGCACTGGAGCAACGTGGAGGTCAGGAGTCCGAAGCGCCTTAAAGTCACCGTGATGTTTCCTAAAATTAAAGTCATTTATATAAATACTGTGTGTGTGTGCGTTCACCAGGCCGTTTGTGGCTACGGAGCCCAGGACGCTCTGCCTTTCCGTTCGGTCAAAGAAGGAGAGCTTTTCTTTGTCGAGGACCGCGACGTCAACCTGGTGGAGTTGGCGCTGGCCACAAACATCCCCAAAGGCTGCGCTGAGACCATGGTACGAGGTAAGAAACCGGGACGGACTACAGAAAATCCACGTTGTTTATGTCTTGAAGGTAATTTCTTTTCTATTTTCATATCAGTGAACGTGTCGTACCTGGATGGGAAGGGCAACCTGGAGCCTCAGGGAACTGGTGAGTCTCTAATCTGCTCTGGTCAGCTTAAATAATTTGATCATTTAATGTTAAAGTTAATGGACGGTGTCTATACTAATGCTTTATTCATTCCATAAATCAATTCCTCTGACTGTTTTGACCTTTGACTGTCCCTCAGTTCCCACTGCGGTGCAGTCTCTGTCAGACGACCTCTTAAAATACTATCAGCAGATCACGCGCGCCATCCTGGGTGAGGATCCTCACCTCATGAAGGTAAAACTGCTGCTGCACACACACACACACACACACACACACACACACACACACACACACACACACACACACACACACTGACTCTCAGTACAACGTAAACACTGTGTTCTCGTCTCTGACATGTTTCAGGTGGCTCTGCTCGACCTTCAGTCCAACTCCAAGATCGCCGCCTTACTGCCGTACTTTGTTTACGTCATCAGTGGAGTACGTGCTCCACATTCACTCATGCACTCGTCCTTCTTTGCTCACTGATGCCTGCTACTCGACCCTTTGCTGTTATTATCAGCTGTGATGATTAATGTGTGTTCTTCACACCTGCTCCTCGTAGTTGTAGTAGAAGTTGCAGTTGTAGCAGTGAAAATACTGGTCGAAGTAGTAGTAGTAGTAGTATAAGTTGTAGCAGTAGTAATAGTAGTCGTAGTAAAAGTAGTAGTAGTCGTAGTAGTAGTAAAAGTAGTAGCAGCAGTAGTAGTAGTCATAGTAGAAGTAGTAGTAGTAGTGTAGATAGTAGCAGCAGTCATAGAAGTAGCAGTAGTAGTAGTAGTAGTAGCAGTTGCAGCAGTAGTAGTAGTAGTAGTAGTAGTAGTAAAAGTAGTAGCAGCAGCAGTAGTAGTCATAGTAGTAGTTGTAGCAGCAGTAGTAGTCATAGTAGTAGTAGTAGTATAAATAGTAGCAGCAGTAGTTGTATAAATAGTAGCAGTTGTAGTAGAAGTAGTAGCAGAAGAAGTAGTTGTAGTAGTATAAATAGTAGAATATATATTCTTAGTATATATATATTCTTAGAGTATATATATATATATATATATACAATAGAAGAAGTAGCAGCAGCAGTAGTAGTCCTAGTAGAAGTGGTAGTAGTATAAATAGTAGCAGCAGTGGTAGTAACAGCAGCAGTAGTAGTAGAAGTAGCAGCAGTAGTAGAAGTAGCAGTAGTGCAGCAGCAGCAGTAGTAGTAGTATAAATAGTAGCAGTAGTAGCAGCAGCAGCAGTAGTACTAGTAGTAAAAAAAGAAAACTTCCTTGAACCGTAATCCTTAATCTAAATTAAGGATTAATCCTTAATCTAAATCACTTTAATCTCATTTCTTCTCCGTTAATCCCGTGTGTCTCTTTCTGTCCAGGTGAAGTCAGTGAGTCATGACTTGGAGCAGCTGAACCGGCTCCTCCACATGGTGAAGAGCCTGGTGCAGAACCCGTACCTGTACCTGGGCTCGTACGTGCGCAGCCTGGTGTCCAGCGTCATGTACTGCATCCTGGAGCCGCTGGCCGCGTCCATCAACCCGCTCAACGACCACTGGACCCTGAGAGACTACGCCGCGCTGCTCCTCAGCCACATCTTCTGGTGACGACGTCACACACCGCACCGTTATGATAAACAATACAGATCATGCTCCCGCTAGCATGTTTGCTAACGTGTATTTTCTTCCCCGCCCTGCAGGACTCACGGTGACCTGGTGAGCGGACTCTACCATCAGATCCTGCTGTCTCTGCAGAAGGTTCTGTCAGATCCAGTGAGACCACTGTGCTCCCACTATGGAGCCGTGGTGGGGCTTCATGCTCTGGGATGGAAAGTACGTCTACAGCAGCACTTTTTTTATGTCCAATTTCCTCAATACTTTCATTAATCTGTGTGTGTGTTTGTATCTGCAGGCTGTAGAGAGAGTTCTCTTCCCTCACCTTCCTGCCTACTGGGCAAACCTCCAGGCCGTGCTGGACGATTACTCCGTCTCCAACGCTCAGGTCAAAGCTGACGGACACAAGGTCTACGGAGCCATTCTGGTCAGTTACAGACATCTATTGACTACTCTGCTACTTTTTATGTTGACCTTTTATAAGATTTAGGAGCCGGAAATGTGACTTTTGTTTTGGTTAGTTGTCCATCAATTGTTCAGACTTTGTCTTAGGATGTAAATGTCATCTAATGTGCACTGCAAAATAGGGCCAGTGGGTGGCAGCAGAGGCCAGTGAACGTGATGCAGCTCATACAGTATCTCAGGCAGAGGATTAGGGCCACGCAGGAAAAAAATATTTGACTTCTGACTTTAAACTCTGAGAATAAAGTCAGAATTCTGAGTTTAAAGTTAGAATTCAAAGTTTTAAAGTCACAATTCAGAGTTTTAAAGTCAGGATTCTGAGTTTTAAAGTCAGGATTCTGAGAATAAAGTCAGAATTCAGAGTTTTAATTTCAGAATTCTGATTTTTAAAGTCAGGATTCAGATTTTCAAAGTCAGGATTCTGAAAATAAAGTCAGAATTCAGAGTTTTAAAGTCAGAATTCAGAGTTTTAAAGTCAGGATTCTGGGAATAAAGTCAGAATTCAGAGTTTTAAAGTCAGAATTCAGATTTTCAAAGTCAGAATTCAGATTTTCAAAGTCAGGATTCAGAGATTTAAAGTCAGGATTCAGAGATTTAAAGTCAGGATTCTGGGAATAAAGTCAGAATTCAGAGTTCTAAAGTCAGGATTCTGGGAATAAAGTCAGGATTCTGAGAATAAAGTCAGAATTCAGATTTTTAAAGTCAGGATTCTGAGTTTTAAAGTCAGGATTCTGAGAATAAAGTCAGAATTCAGAGTTTTAAAGTCAGGATTCTGAGTTTTAAAGTCTGGATTCTGAGAATAAAGTCAGGATTTAGAGTTTTAAAGTCAGCCTCAAATTTAAAATCCTGGTATAGTAATCTTCACATTTGCTGTCATAGAGGAGCAAATAAATGAAAAATAAATACACATTAAAGAAACTGGATAGTCGATGAACTGTTGCCGCTGTAGTCATTTTTCCCTCTCTGTCCTGTAGGTGGCAGTGGAGCGCCTGCTGAAGATGAAGGCTCTGTCCCTGTCCCAGCCTGCAGAGGGCGCCTCCAGCGCTCACCCGGGCTCTGCGGCGGGCGCTATGGGTCACAGAGTGAGCTCCCCTGGACTCAGCCCTCCTCCAGAGCCTCTGTCCGAGGCCACGCTCGGCATCGCCAGCCACCTGCAGGCGGGCGGGGCCGGCTGTCCATGGGAGGAGTGGACGCCCGTGCCCCTGCCCGCCATGTACAAGGAGCTTTACTCCTTCTTCGGAGACAGCCTCGCCGTGCGCTTCAGCACCGGCCCGGGGCTCGTCGGCTACGCGCCGTGCGCCCCCTCGCAGCTCAGTCACGCCAGGAAGGAGCCCCCTGGCTCCGCCTCCAACTCCGACACCGCCCGCAAGATGCCGCAGCTGACGGCCAACCTGAACATCAGCCCCAGGCACGACGGGAGTCCGCGGACGGATCCGGCGCCGCCCAGTCTGGCGGCGACTGGATCAGCGAGGTAAAATGAAACTGATTAATTTGGATTTGTGGTAAAAAATAAAGACGTTTGAACATCTTTTCACGGTAGCGTTCGCACCGTTCCGTCCGTCCGTCCATCCGGACTAAAATGAATACCTTCCTGTGCGCGTACATCCTTCACATTTTGCAGGATTGTTTAGTGGGTGAATATCTCCAGGCGTTTTTTTCTTTTTTTGATTTTTTTTTCGTGAATTTTTACACGTTTTTTTTGCAGGGAAATGTGAGAAATGTGTAAACGGCACTTTACGAGCTTGTCAACATGACAACTTGACAAATATTCGACATATTGATTGATGTCAAACTGGCACTGTCCATGCCTCTTACAAGTATCTTGGACAAGTTCGAAGATGGGTGACCTTGACCTACTTTCCAAGGTCACAGCTGCACCTGAAACTTGAAAAATAGCCAAAAACCAGCACTTTTCAACCTTGTCAACGCGATAACGTGACACATATTCGACATATTGATGCCAAACTGGCACTGTGGATGCCTCTTACAAGTATCTTGAACAAGTTTTGAAGATCGGTGACCTTGACTTACTTTCCAAGGTCACAGCTGCACTTGGACGGGCGCACGGACTCAGCGCGGAGCATTAGTAGTCGTCGACTATCACCCCTCTAGTTCAACAAGTACTTGATTAATAGAGAAAATCATTGTTCCTAGTTCCTCCTCACTGACCCTGACGTCTCTCTCCTCAGGTCGCTGACTCGCTCTTCCACCTCCTCCACCTCCACCTCCTCCTCCTCGGTGCAGCGCTCCCGATCCTCCTCGTCGCGCGCCGGTCAGCGCTCGGCGGCCCCGTCGCGCGACGTCTTCCCCAAGCCTCGCTTCACCGTCGCGCCTCAGACCGGCCCGACGGCGTTCACCTTCCTCATCGGCGGTCGCCAAATGGGCCGGCGCAGCCAAGGCCGACGCCCGTTCCAGACCACCTTCGCCCCGACGCCGCCCGCGGCGGCCGTCCCGCCGCGCGCCTACGCCCACAAACTGCCCGTGATCGGCAGGGTGGGCAAACCTGTGCGCCGCTGGGCGTGCTCACATTACTCTCTGCACCTGCCGCTTTAGACACGGACGCCGTTTTACCGCGTTTGGTTTCGATGGTCAAACTTTGTACAGAGTCTTGTTTTATAACGGAAAACAGAAGGTGTTTTCCTTCTTTTTGTCTGTAAAATGCATAAACTCTCCCTTTAAGAGCACTATCTCACTATTTTCTGACAGTTTTTGGCCCAAACAACCAAACTATTAGTGGATAAAACCGTCATTAGTTGAAGCTGTAAAATATATCCAAAAAACTGGATTTAAACCTTGTTTCTGATCGTTTTAGCTCCTTAAATGTGAATATTTTCTTCGTTTCTTTGCTCCACATAAACAAAGAAATCATTCAAACTGAATCTTTTTTGGTTTATGGACAAAACAAGACGTTCGAGAACATCGTCATTTCCAGGTTTCAACTTTTTTTTTTTTTTTACATTTTCTGAACCAAACGGCTAATGCTAAGTGTGTTAGCTCACCAGCGATGACTTGGCGTTTGTGGTGCGTTCCAGTTGAAGTCGGAATTCCTGACTTCCTACGTGAGAATTTCCACACCTGGAATGTCTGACTCTCCTCCTTTTTTTTACCGTCATGTTACATTTCTGTCTTAATTGTTTCGCGTTACATCAGTCGTACACGTCATGCTCGTAGCGTTTCCGCCTGTGTGTGTAATTACGTGTTAATTACGCCGCGTTCCAGTTGAATTGAAACCTCTGCCTCAGGGGGGGAATACTTGGGAAAATTCCGACGTGAACAGTTCCCTGGAATGCGATGTTTATACGCTATTCTCATCTCATTGGTTCATATTATGTAGAGTTAGAAAAGTTATGTTAATTTTTTTTATGAGCTATAAATAAAGAGCTACAGCAGCAGAAAACCACACATTTTATTAGGTTCCCTCTGTACCTAATAAAGATGCTCAAAACGAGCTGCACATGCTAACGCTTATCTCCAGTGTTGTAATGTGCCGTCTATAGGACATGTTTTATTGTTGTTTAAATAGAAAACACACTCACAATGACATTTTTTTTCCCCCTCCTATGTGTAACTTTCATTTTCCATGAGTTGCTTCCTGTTAGTAATCATCCCAAACCCCAGGCCCACATCAGCTTCCTGCGCCTCTGAACCACACGAGGATTCTATTAATGGAACAACTCACCGTTTGGAAATGTCCACTTTCTATTAATAGCCGTCGTCGAAAGAAAACCCCCCCAAAAAACGGGCGTGAAATGGAGCCAGAAGCGACGCCAAGGGTGAGTCAAAAACCCAACATACCTCTGAACGTACTTAATTCAGAACATATGTGTTTCATCATGACATCATTGTCAAATAAATGTGTAGTTGTATGAGGAAAATATATTAGATTACTCTTTTTCCACTGCTTACTCTCCTATACCAAATTCCATTGAGAAAATCAGCTATTTTAGCTCATGGGGAAACGGCAACTTTTGACCTACTGCTGCCTCGTGTGGTAACTATGTGTCACTTATGTGAAGCAGAATCAAAGATTTCAAACATGCAAGTTATAATATAGCACTTTTGAACGGACTGATGGAGGCAGCAGTGGATTAAAGACGTCCGTGTGCTGTGATGTTAAATCGGTGATTTTCTCAATTGGGTTTGGTGCAGGGAGTGAGCGATTTACAAAACTTCAGTTTCCGGTCAAAATGGTTTTACGACACTTCGAAAATAATGTTTTTTTTCATGTGCAGATGATTATATCATGGTTTAAAAGTTACAAAAAATATATTTTTTTTCCTTCTTTTTATGGGAACCATGCTGGGGCAATTACACTCTTAGAAATAAGGGTTCCAAAAGGGTTCTTCTACAAGGGCTGAGGTTCTACCTGGAACCATTTGCTTCTGAAAGGGTTTTTCAAGGGATCCAGAGAACCCTTTAAAACCCCTCTCCTGAATAAAGGGTTTTAAAAGGGTTCTTGGTGGAACCCTCCAAAAGGGTCCCAGGTTCTACCTGGAGCCAAAAAGAGTGTAGTGCAGACACCAGCTGTCAATCACACGTCCAATTTCCCTCTAAAAGGGAACATAATTATTCAAGTGGACATCATGTTCTACTGACGTAATAAATCAACTGTAAAGTAGACTCATACCCAGTCGCCCCCTGGTGGCTAAGTGCTACTTCCATCGTCCTTCCATGGCTTCACCAGAACACTATGTCCATTTTAGTAAAAGCTCTAAAGGCTTTGATAGAAACCCACCCACAGAGGGTTCCTCCTCAGTTAAGTGCAACATGGGAAAAATGACTAAGACTTTAAAAAACACACACAAATGGTCCTTTCTGAACTTCAGCCTACACAGTTTTTCCACGACTCTGTGCACATGTGAACAAAGGTTGGTGGGTTATGGGCAGTGCTGTGTTAGCACATACCCTACGACCAGGAGCGCGGATAAACAGGATGTGTGCACCTCTTATTTCAAATAAAACCCATCGTTTTTCTCTCTCTTTCTCTTTACTTGTGTTCCTATTTTAAGGCTCGTACTCGTACCAGAAGAGAAAGAGAACTCCAGCTGTGAAGCTGATGGAAAAAAAAAAAGAAATGTGCTCAGGGTCAAGCCTTGACTTGTCCTCACAGCGCTCCCCGGAGGACAGAGAACTTCATTTTTCAGGGGCTGATGGGAAACGGCAGCGGCAGCAGAGGAAAGGTGATTGAGGTTGAAGTCGTGTTTGTCATCGTGCTCTGAAGGAGTGAATCACTGTGTGTGTGTGTGTGTGTGTGTGTGTGTGTGTGTGGCTGTGGATGTTTGCTAAAACACAAAAAGTCTCACATGCAAACAGTTACTATTTGAGTTTAAAACTGCAGTACGCCGTTTTTGCATGAACAAAATGCCTTGTATATTCAAACTTCTGTCAAATTAGTTCACGCGGCGCTTTCTCCTATGTAGTTTTTTAGCATTTTACTTAGTGCTAACATGATAACGGCGGTTAAGCGCATCAACGCTAACGCATGCTAACACGGCGCAGTTCCATGACAACTGACTGGAAAAATACTTTTTTTTAGCGCTGGGCACTGCTAACGGTGTCAGCGTTAACGTACGACTTGGCGTTTCCATGACTGACCGGAAAAAGACGCTCCTGACGTCATGTTTACGTGACTCCTGATTGTTAAAATGAATAACATACGAGGCACACATACGCAGTACACAGGTACGCTGGTTATTTGTAGTGCTGCTCTTTTCCTTTCATAAACAGTCCACTCCAGTTCCACTGTAGGCGTGCTAACGGCGCTAACTGGTAAACGGTGCCTGGACTCTGCTTCTGGGCACGTAAACGTGACGTCACACACGTCTTTTTCCGGTAAATCGTCATCGAAACGCGTCATGCGTTAACGTGCGTTAAGCTAGCGCCCAAGCACTAATTTTACTATTTTATTATGTCGCTATTTTACTGTTTACTTCTTTTTTTTTTTTTTTGTTTATGTTTTATAGCTTTTTTACGTTGCTGTAAAGCACTTTGGTCGTCTTGACTTTCTGTGTCTCCCTGTGTAGCTGTGTTTACATCATGTGTTTCCCCCGGCAACATTCCCGCGCTGCACACAGGAAGTGATCTGAGCGACACTGTAAAACAAGATGGCTGCAAACAGGTGTTGGAGTACGACTGAAAACCCAAAAGAAAGTTTCAGAAGTGAATTCTGCTGCTCGAGAACACCAGTTGCTGCTGCTGTATACACACAAACGCTCCCTCAGTGAGTTACGTACTACAGCTTTATGTTTGTCCTCATTCGATGTCAAATAAAGGGAGGGGGGAAAAAACTCAGACACTGAAAAACACTTCAACCAGATTTCACTTTTGTTTTCCTGAGTCTGTTTTGTCTTCTTGTCCAGACACAGACCGGTGTGTCCCCGGGACAGGGTTCATAAAATTGTTATCAACGTTTTGGCGGGATGAAGAGTTCACAAAGTGCCGATTCATGACTCATGTGAGGGTGAAAACATTGGCGAAAGGAGACGGTGACTCAGCAGACGTATCTGCAGGTGCGAAGGGTGGAGTCGAGGTAAGTACAAATAGTGTGGAAAAACACCTTTAGCACAACACTGTTGGCTTTGCACGTTAGCATTTATCTAGAAGCACAGCTGTGATGTAACAGCCTCACAAATATGCTAGCATTGCTTCAGAGTTTTACGGCTAACTTTCCGTTAGCCAAACAAAATAGGTGCAATTATCACTTATTAGCAACATTAGCTACTCATGTTATGAAGCCTGACAGACACTGCTTTGCTAACCCTTGCTAGCAGTGTTCCCAACTCCTCAGTAAGGAAATTAGCTACCGGCCGTCCTAAAACTTGCTAAATGAGGAATAACGTTGTGGGATGCGAGAGACACAAAGTGAGTAATAAACACACTAAATATGTTTAGAACTATAAATTAACTTTCCTCTTTTGATTCTTGATGACGCGTTTCCGTGACGACTGACCGGAAAAAGACGCGTATGACGTCATGTTTACGTGACTCCCGATTGTTAAAATTAGTCTCTAAAGTAACACAGTTGTCAGGAGTCCAGGCACTGCTAACTCCGTTAGCTGCGTTAGCTCGTTTAGCGCGCCTACAGTCGAACTGGAGCGAGCGAAAAGAGCAGCGCTACAAATAACCAGCGTACCTGTGCCTCTGTTTTTAAAGTTTAGCGCTACTTCTAGAGATAATCGCTCCAGTTACATTGTAGGCGCGCTAACGTCGCTAAACGAGCTAATGCGGCTAACGGCGCTAACTGGTAAACGGTGCCTGGACTCTGGTGTCGTGGCGCGTAAACAACTCCGTTAGCTGTGTGTTAGCTCCTTTAGCGCGCCTATAGTCAAACTGGAGCGAACGAAAAGAGCAGCGCTACAAATAACCAGCGTACCTGTGCCTCTGTTTTTAAAGTTTAGCGCTACTTCTAGAGATAATTTCACATTTCCAACCCTCCTCCCAAAATCGGATTTGTAAGCATATCTGATCAGATCTGATCATAGTCTAGTCTAGTGTTCCACGTGAATTTTTAAAGTTACAGGCCACACCCCGGAAAACCAAATAGTCTTAGCAAAATAAACAAAGTGGTGCCTGTGTGGAGCTGCGGGCTGAGTTTACAGTAACAGTCAAAAGTCTCGATCGTTGCTTCAGAAATGACGAGGACGGCTGCAGAATTATTGCACATAAACAGCCGACAGGCACACACACGTACTGTAAATGATTATGTCCTCCGCCACCGGAGGAATGTGCACATGCAGACGCATTCAACACGTGTGCACTAGAGAACACGATGAGGACGCACTGACTGGAAGGAAAGTGTTCATGTCACGTTTGCTTGTCAAAAAATAACTGCACTGCTGTAGTGCCTTAATAATAATAATAAAAAATACAATAATTGGCCTACATTGCTATCCTAGCTTAGCATGTTAATATATTATGAATGAATGAATGAATGTTTATTTTGAACATCATAACAAAAACACAAAGTATATATCCTCATGTTCTCATCTTGCAGGCAATATTATTGTTATGCTATAATTAAAGGTGCATTATGTAATAAATCTAAAGCAACTGGCCGTAAAATCCTCCAAATACGTCACAGAGACTCAGGAATAATGTTCATATAACAAACTGAACTCACCAACAACTACAGTACAGCCAAAATATTTGCATTAAAAATTTTTTTTTGCAGAGTGCAAATATATTATAACATATTTTGGCATGTGGCGCCACCTACCGCCGTCTACCAATCATTGCAGTCAGTAGAGTCTCAGCTGCCGAGCAACCACGGGTTGCCAGTTACGTCAGAAAACTAAACCTAAAAGACCTCCGTGTTTTGAATTTGAATGTAGTAACCGTTTTTGGCCACATTCTTACATATGGCACCTTTAACAACAACAATCTCTGCTGCTGGCTGTATAAATGACATTGTAGTACTATAAACAACTGTCCTCCCCCATTTTTTCTTTCACCCCAACCGGGCTAGGCAGATAGCTGCATTAAGGTTTTTTTTACCTTACTGTGTGCAGTGCCTTGAGACAAATATATGTTGTGATTTGGCGCTATACAGATACATTTTAATTGAGTTGTATTGAAAAATAACAATAAAAAACAATAAAAAACTGAAAAATAAGTGCAACGTTGGTCCTGGAAAATCCTTGAATTTGATGTCAACCAAGGTTTGAGAACCCTGTTTGTTAGTTCCAGCTCTGTTAGCTCTGGGGTTCCCAAAAAACGCTAGTCCCGTGTGGTACGGGCGGATCCAGGCTTAATCTCTGCCAAAGTCTAGATCAGTGCTCAGATGCAGATTCATATCTATCTGGAGAGCTGGTACAGTGTGTGTGTGTGTGTGTGTGTGTGTTTTGACTGGTGAGGTTATGTAACAGTATAAGTCCAGGCTTGGTTTGATTAAAACAAGTGTGTTCTTGATTTGACTTGACTGCACTTTTGTCTGTACTTCTGGTCTGGTTCACCATAACCTCACCCACTTACTCACGCTCACCACACGTTGGTAACCACGAGGCCAAAGACTTTTCCACTGCTTGTCCTCATCATGTTCTGTTATGTACACACACACACACACAGTGATTCCGCCCAGAGGAGTGGAAAAGGTTATGTAACAATATAATCACTGTGGTATTAATAATCAGGAGTTTTGTAAACTCAGGGTGGATCTGTTCATTCGGAAGCAATTGTTGTAAAAAAATCGGTCTAAAGAGGAATCGGCAGGACAAACAAAGGCTCGACTCACAGCTTCACAAATCGCTTACTGGTCATTCTAATTCTAAGTGTCACTTTATTTCCCGACTTCAAATGATCAGACTGAAGCACTGAAGACATTACGACGTGAGAAAATTGGTGTTTCACAATCTTGTATAAAGTACCTTAAAGGGGTGCTTGAGTAAAAGTACAAGTATCTTAGCAAATACTGTATCATAATGTATCGTATCCTTTAGTAGCATACTGTATTGTATCATAAAGTAAGGTATCATATCGAGGGTTGCGGGGGGTGCTGTCATATCGTAAAATATCGTATTGTAACGTATCCTTTTGTAACATACCGTATATCGTAAAAATATCGTATTGTAACGTATCGTATCCTTTAGTAACATATTGTATCGTATCATAAAAGATGGTATCATATCGTGAAAAAAGTGTAAAATAGTAAAGTATTGTATCGTAACGTATCCTTTTGTAACATGCCGTATACCGTAAAATATTGTATTGTATCGTATCGCATCCTTTAGTCACATATCGTATTGTATCATAACAGATGCTATCATATTGTAAAAAAGAGGAAAATAGTAAAGTATCGTATCGTAACTTATCCTTTTGTAACATACCGCATATCGTATCGTAACGTATCCTTTTGTAACATACCGTATATCGTAAAATATCGTATTGTAATGTATCGTATCCTTTAGTAACATATCGTAAACTTATCATAACAGATTGTATCCTATCGTAAAAAAGAGTAAAATAGAAAAGTATCGCATTGTAACTTATCCTTTTGTAACATACCGTATACCGTAAAATATCGTATTGTAATGTATCCTTTTGTAAAATACCGTATATCGTAAAATATCGTATTGTAACGTATTGTATCCTTTAGTAACATATCGTATTGTATCATAACGGATGGTATCCAAATGTAAAAAAGAGTAAAATAGTAAAGTATCGTAACTTATCCTTTTGTAACATACCGTATATCGTAAAATATCGTATCGTAACGTATCCTTTTGTAACATACCGTATCATAAAATATTGTATTGTAACGTATCGTATCGTATCATAACGGATGGTATCACATCATAAAAAAGAGCAAAATAGTAAAGTATCGTATCGTTACGTATCCTTTTGTAACATACCGTATATCGTAAAATATCGCACTGTAGCGTATCGTATCCTTTAGTAACATATCGTATTGTATCATAACAGATGGTATCATATCGTGAAATTTATATTGTTTCGTAACGCATCATATCCTTTAGTAACGTACCATATCGCACGATATTTAAGTTATCTAGTGGACAGAAACTTTTTATGCTAATCCACAAAAACGTTTAATGTTTATTTGTAACAACAGTTTAAAAAAAAAAAAAAAAAAATCCTATTGTCTCAAAAGCGATATAATATCGGCACGTAAAAAATATCGCAATATTTTAATGTATCGATTATGGCCACCCCTAATATGGTATGATATTGTAACATATTGTATTGTATCGTAACAAATTGAATGTTGTCATTTTTTAGAGTGTATCTTTGCGTGGCGTTAACGAAGACGTAGCTCGCGTACACGTCTCCGTGGCAACTGCAGATGCGCGCGCGTGTGCGCTGAGGAACAACAAACTGAAACACGACCATGTTGCGTCGCGTCAAACAACGGTTTGAAAACAGGAAGTGAATCAACGGGCGGAGGCAGTCACACTTCCTGATCCTTGCAGCAGTCAACAGACAAAGGTTATCTTGGATTTTATAGGAAAGATTAGTCACATTCATGAGGATTTTGTAGATGTCAAAATATTGACGTGTCTCCTTTTAGACGGTTGCTCATTTTATTCCACATGTACTTGGAGGTTATTATCTGAACCCTTAATTTCAGTCAATGACCTGTTTATTTTTTAAAGCACTTTGAGTTAACGCTATTAATAAGTGAAGTTTATTTAATAAGTCAACTTTTTTGTCCCTCTCAGGATCCTGTAGATCCATCGCCCTGAATGATGACCCTGGTTTCCGGCTGATCTGAGCGACGTAAATGTCAGGTATGGTCAGAACAATCGAGTGAAAGATAAGTCAAAATTTGTATTTACATTAGTTTACTGTACTTTTAATGTGAGTAATATTTTGTGTTGTCTTGGCAACACTGAATCCCATGTTTCTGAAGCCTAACTCAGAGAACTGAGTGGGTGGTACGAGCCAATTTTTCCTTTAGCGGCCATATATGGAATGAACCAAATCCTTAGGGATTCTGGAGGGTCAAGAAACATGAGTATATTTTTGGCAGCCGTGTCCAAACAAACAGGAGATGAAATAAAAAAGCAGTGAAACACAAGTTCCAGATGAATAAGCTTGTGATGCTGGTGTGGCCGTGTCATTACGCTCTGTCACATTAAGTCAAGTTATTAGTGAGGAATGAAGTGTTTTGACTGTTAAGTAGCTGCTTTAATGCGATTTAATGAGCTTGTTAAAGTGCAACATCACTCAAACAGAGGCCGTAAAACACAAAGTCAGCGCGAGTGTGACAGACGCTGTTAATTGGCCTGTAAACAGACACCAAGACAGTGACAGAGCGTCTGTCGGAGCCGTTTTGTGACCTTGTTTCGTTTCGGTTGAACAGCAGGTGAATTTTTTTCCGTCTTGTTTTCATTGAAGTAAGTGTTTATGTTTTAGTTTCTTTTCTCGTGCAGCACACGTGTCCTGTCTTCATTTTGTCTTTGTCGACAGAACTGAAATCTCTGTTATGGTCTCAGTTTAATTTCTGCTTAAAACAGACACGAAAACGCCCAATCAGACACATGCAGATAGAAATAAGTCATATAGATAGATAGATAGATAGATAGATAGATAGATAGATAGATAGATAGATAGATAGATAGATAGATAGATAGATAGATAGATAGATAGATAGATAGAAATGTAAGATATCTAGCTTGCTATATGTCTAGATAGATAGATAGATAGATAGATAGATAGATAGATAGATAGATAGATAGATAGATAGATAGATAGATAGATAGATAGATAGATAGATAGAAATGTAAGATATCTAGCTTGCTATATAGATAGATAGATAGATAGATAGATAGATAGATAGATAGATAGATAGATAGATAGATAGATAGATAGATAGATAGATAGATAGATAGAAGTGGTAAAATGTAAAATATAAATGTAAGATATCTAGCTAACCATATGTCTAGATAGATAGATAGATAGATAGATAGATAGATAGATAGATAGATAGATAGATAGATAGATAGATAGATAGATAGATAGATAGAAGGTAAAAATGTAAGATGTCTAGCTAACCATATGTCCAGCTAGCTATATGTATAGATAGATCGAAGGTAAAAATGTAAGAAATCAAGCTAGCTATATGTCTAGATAGATAGATAGATAGAAAGAAGTGGTAAAATGTAAAATATAAATGTAAGATATCTAGCTAGCTATATGTCTAGATAGATAGATAGATAGATAGATAGAAGGTAAAAATGTAATATATCTAGCTAACCATATGTCTAGCTAGCTATATGTCTAGATAGATAGATAGATAGATAGATAGATAGATAGATAGATAGATAGATAGATAGATAGATAGATAGATAGATAGATAGATAGATAGATAGAAGGTAAAAATGTAAGAAATCAAGCTAGCTATATGTCTAGATAGATAGATAGATAGATAGATAGATAGATAGATAGATAGATAGATAGATAGATAGATAGATAGATAGATAGAAGGTAAAAATGTAAGAAATCAAGGTAGCTATATGTCTAGCGATAGATAGATAGATAGATAGATAGATAGATAGATAGATAGATAGATAGATAGATAGATAGATAGATAGATAGATAGATAGATAGAAGGTAAAAATGTAAGAAATCAAGGTAGCTATATGTCTAGATAGATATAAATGTAAGTTATCTAGCGTGCTATATATATAGCTTTAGATAAATAAAGTGCATCATTAGCTGTTCAAAGTGTAAAAAAGCTCAGCTTTAATCATCGCTCATCCATTTGCAGTGGACACACAGAGGTGAATCTCCACACAGTGACCTCATCCACTTTCCATGCAAACCTCCATTTGACCAGAACGTATCAACATTTCACAAGTGAATCAACACTTTTGGCTCAAACCAAGTCCACTTTTACACAATAAGCCGTTTAATCACTTTCAGCACCAGGAGAGCGCGGTCATCGGCCTAACTCTGACACGGTGGAGATTCACCCGTCTTTGACACAGTCACTGCACGTTTTCAGCAGTGACACATTCAGGCGCCACATTTGGTCGCGTCTCCCAACACAACATTCCTGATCCCGCGACTCACCGAGCATCTGGTAGACGCAGCAGAGAACGGGAATGAAGGCACTTTTCCACATCTATCTGGACGGAGGCCGTGTGGACGGAGGCCACAGGAATTCTCTCAATGCTCTGTGGTGTGTTTGATGTTTGATTTTGGTTTTCAGTCAAACAAAAGGCAACAAAAACTAATATGTGGAGATGGAGTTGAGGGCAGACAAATACTGAGACATGAGAGGACGGACGAGGTTTCATCCAAATAAAATGGAGCTTTGAAACATAATCCAAAGTGACAGAAACGGTCATAAAACACCCGGTTATTAATAACTACAATAACAGCTGCCTTGTTGCCAAATAAGAGACTTATTCTTTTTAGAGCATCTTTGTTTACATTGTCAGATTGAGACTTTTAATCCCTCTGTGATGACCACATTTTGTGGTTAACTAACACTTCAGAATTTAAAAGCACAGCATGTAATACCAATAATCTGGTTTTCAAAATAAAACACAGAAAGCGCTGTAACAAGACTAAAAAAGTTGTGTTCAGGACATCTATCGCTACTACAATACTGTAAATCAGACATGTTTACCATACCTTTTTAAAGAAATTTCAAATTAAATGTCTCACATTTGCGCTTCTTAAATAATAATAATAAAAAAATTCTCAACTTTGAGACGTAATAAAAACTAAATTTTCGAGAAGTTCTGGACAATACTAAATAGATTGTGTACACGACATCCCTGACTACTAGCATACTATAAATCATACATTTTACCGATACAGTTTTGGAGAAATTTCAAGTTAAAAGCCCCACATTAGCACTTTTTATTAGAAAAATCCTAATTTTGAGATGCAGTAAAAATTGAATTTTCCATAAATTCCAGACAGGACTGCTTAGGTTGTGTTCAGCCCTACTATGACTACTAGAATACTATAAATCATAACATTTTACTGCACCGTTTTAGTGAAATTTCAGATTAAAAGCCCCACATTTGCACTTTTTATTGGAAAAATGTCAAATTTGAAATGCAGTAAAAACACAATTTGTGTTCAGTACCTCTATGGCTACTAGCATACTGTAAATCATACTTCTTTTTTTTTTTCTTTTTTTTTTTTTTTTCAAATTAAAAGCCCAACATTAGCAGTTTTGATTGGAAAAATTTGAAATTTGAGATTCAGTAAAAGCTAAATTTGTGTTCATGACATCTTTGACTACTAGCATAGTGTAAATCATAAATTTTTTAAAATAAAAATTTCAAATTAAAAGCCCCACATTAGCAGTTATGATTGGAAAAATGTCAAATTTGAGATTCGGTAAAAACTAAAGTTGTGTTCATGACATCTTTGACTACTAGTATAGTGTAAATCATACATTTTTTAAATGAAAATTTCAAATTAAAAGCCCCACATGAGCACTTTTTGAAATGCAATAAAAGCAAAAAGTAGTTTTTTCCTGTTCCCTCCCTCTCTCTGTCTTATCTCTACACTGTCTCGCCTCAGAGCTGGTGAATCTATACAAGGAAATCCTCGAGCCCAGGTTTTGTTGAATTCACTGGAATGTGGCATTCTTGTCAAGCGTGGTCACGGAAAAAAGTGACGGGAAAACAGGAAGTGCTTAGGCCGTGATTTCACTGTCACTTATCAAGCGTTTGTTTATTTTGCCGCCGTGACTTCGCGACAAGGAGGTTAGACGTCGATAAATTCCTCCAAATGACAGGATGAGCTCTGCAGCCAAACTCCTGACAACCTGCTTCATTTATCACAAAGATGATATGTGTGTGTGCGTGTGTGTGTGTGTGTGTGTGTGTGGAGACAGGAAAACAGTTAAGTGACTTTCCATGTGCTGTGTCATGCTTTGGATAAAAGAGACAGAGTCAGAGCCAAAGAAGAGTGTGTGAGTGTGTGTGTTTTGTGCAAAAGGAAGTTTGCCCAGACAGTGTCAGATGACATCACTGTCTGTAATCGTGTGTGTGTGTGTGTGTGGGAGGGGGCGGGGCCTGTGTCTCCCCACACTATAATAAGGCAAAACTTTCATTCACTCTTTCACACTTTGACAGCAGCAGGAAAGAGAGAGTGAAGCTGAAACACTGCAAACATCACAGACCGTCGACAAAAACTACAAACCACAAGGTAAGAAATGCATTTAACTTTTTATTAACACGTGTATTTATTATATACATTTAAAAAAAAAATGCCAAACACGCTCAACCTCACTTAAAGAAAGACATTAAAAGAATTACGTATGATTTGTTTTACGTTGAATAAGCTTCAGTTTTACCTTCATCCCTTAGATATATTTTTTTATTTTTGAGCACTTTATATTTAAAACAAGAGCATTCAACACAAGAACTACCAAGGTGGTCGTTTTTAATTTAACAACTTGTCCAAATGAGCCCCAATAACTTTTTTATTATAATTACATACAAATGCTGCATCACTTTAACTCTACTTTTATGGCGTACGCTCATTTTTTTTAACTGTCTTTGTTTCCTTTTATATTTTCTATGTTATATTCATGGTCATTTTACACCATAAGTGTTTGGCTCACTGAAAATGTTCCTGTAGTTTTGTTGCTATAGAAGTTTTTATGTGTCTATAAATGCATATTTTTGATTTTTTTTTTTTTTGGTAGTAAATGTCTCCTAAGAGTCAAGACGGAATATTTTTTTGACTTTTACAAAGAAAATAACACAATATTTATCATTATCTGTATCTCTGTAGAATATACATATATACACATATATATATATATATATATATACACATATATATATATATATACACATATATATATATATATATATATATATATTAATTACCTACCCAAAATGGCAGATAATATATGTATGAGTGGTCAAAATGACCACTATGCACAGCTGTGTGTGTGTAAGTGTGTGTGTGTGTCAGAGTTCAAAGGTCGGGGTCACACTGAGGTTCCACTTCCATGATGCCGTGGCAGCGACGTCAAAAGTGCTGTCGCCTCAGTGTTAACGATGTTATCGATGACTGCAGTGGAAAAACCAATGTTTCTGACGCGCACACACACACACACAAACGTTCTGCTGTTAACACACACACACAGACACACACACACACACACTGAGTCATATTTGCTTTTAAACTCTTAATACTGAGCTGTACGATGATGTCGAATTTGACACACTGTACCTTTAAATATTAAGGTCCTGGAATAACAGCAACATGGTTGACTGTGTTCAACCTGAATGCGTTTATTAAGTTAATACATTTAATTTGAATTAACTTAACTCACGTTTTTCAGTGTGTAAAGTTAGGGCTCCCCCTTGTGGCGCTTCAACATAAACCACTATAACTGCGTCGGTGACATTTTTCAGTTTCAAGTTCATGAAATATGAACAAATTTCACCACTCAAGATTATCCAGATTACGTAAATCCACCATGACTCATCTTAATTTACTGTAAGTGCTTAGTAAAAAAATCGTATATTGACCCATTATCCTATTACATGGTTTTTTTTTTTTTTTAAAGTTAATTCAATTTAAACCAGTCGTCCACACACATGTTTTAAATCCCCGCATCATTTCCTGAATTTCCACATCTCTGAGTTATTATGTTCAGTTTTCTGGAAGTTGAAATGCTACTCACAGTTTTTATTGAAAACATGTGGAGCTTTTACAGCGTTACACAATCCACACACACACACACACACACGCACTTTCCATCGCAATAAGAAACAGAAACATTAAAAAAAGTGACTCACTGCAGCGAGTTCCAACAGTTTGTCCTCCCGACACAGCTGACCACATATTTCCCCCCCGAGCGTCTGCTCTGTTGACACTCGCACGAACGACGCATTTTACATATTTGTGCAAAGGAGTCACGGACAACTCGTAACTGACCCACAGTCTGTACGAGTCAGACGCTCACTTTCACCTTCACGTGTTGCGTTCGAGCGCACGTGCACGCCGTCGTACTGCACGGTATCATGCGCCGGTTAATTCGTGTGAAATAAAACTTATATTAGATAGATTTATTCCCAATAAGATAGTGTTCTTCTTCCTCTTCCTCACATATACTTCACAGTGTCCGATTTTCCTCCAAGTACCACCAGAGGAAGCCGGCGTACCACTGGTGGAACACGCACCCCACTTTGAGAAACCACGATCTTTAACTAATTGACTGATTTCTCTAAAACTGATGATGATGATGACTAACGATGTCACGACGTGCTGAGAAAACGGCTATAAATAAATGCTACATTTAGCATTTTTGCACAAATCTGTCGAATCGGTGTGATTTTAGCCGACTAGCGAACTTGCGATGAATAGCGCAGAAAAGTAGAATCTATTTATAAACCTTTGTCAACTTGACTTTTAGCATCATGTCCTTTCCGTGTCGACACAACACTGTATCTTCAAGTTGAGTTTATTTGCGTTTTTTAAGGGAGCGCTTGACCTTTTTTCTTAGTTCAACCAACCTGACATTTGTTTTCAATAGACCAAAGGCCTGTACTCTGCATGAACAGAGATGTTTGTTACTAACAGTTAGAGTTAGTTCTGGCCAGGACAGGAAACTCAAGTGCAGAACTCCTGGGAGGTCCTCTTAGGAGGTCCTCTTAGGAGGTCCTCTTAGGAGGTCCTCTTAGGAGGTCCTCATAGGAGGTCCTCATAGGAGGTCCTCATAGGGAACGATGGCGTTTCCAATCACAAACAAGTTGTCGGACATCACACAAGAAAAAAGTTCTGCCCAGATGATTTTTTTTTGTCAGGAGGAACAAGCTTCAAAAACTCCCAAAATCTGCATTCTTTTCTTGCAGTCATGGAAGAGATAACCAATTTCTTTGTTCCTGCAGATTATGTACAGGCCTTTTGGCTAACGTCTTAGCATGAGCTGCTAATTTTGCTTCAACATGTGACCCAATGTTGCGCTTGCATTGTTTGACAAATAAACATCGGTATCAGGGGGCGGCAACCTTGTCTGAGAGCTCAGTTTGAGTCGTTCTGAAGACCCTGCACAAGATAATCCAGACTCTTTTTGTGTGACCTACCGAGTGCTAGCAGAACAGGGGTCGTCCCCTTCTATCTTCAAGAATCTCTTGGAAGACCCAGCTCTTCCAAGAGCATCTTCTGACCTAGCACTTACCTTCACCCCCTCCCTGCAGGATCTCCTTCTGCACTTTGAACCCCTTTCATGTTTGATTGGCCAGAGTTGGCGCTGCTTCTTGGAACTTTAGCCAACACCAACGTGAGCTTGTCAGTACTTGTGAATCCAGGGTCAACTCTGTCTCTCCCACTTCCCTATTTCCCAGGATGCATTGTGCGTACGTGTTCCTGTTGCTGGCCCTGAGCAGAGCGGCGCTGGGCTCCCTCCAGGACAAACAGACTGACTTCGGCCTGAAGGTCTTCTCGCAGCTGAGTCGGGACTCCGCCGACGCCAACTTGGCCTTCTCGCCGTACGGCGCCGCCTCCGTTCTGTCCATGGCTCAGCTCGGCGCTGCCGGGAACACCCGCAAGGCCTTGACCTCGGCCATGGGCTTCTCTCTGAAGGGTGAGTCGGCGTGGTGGCACGCGTTCAGATCCGTTAGTCTGGTCAGCTAGAGTTGGGTGTGTTAACCAGGTCTTTTGCGGTCCTGCAGAAAGAGGGACGTCGCGGCAGCAGCGCCTCCTGCAGCGCGACGTGTCCAGCGAGGAGGGCGTGGAGATCGCCAGCGGGGTGATGGTGGAGAGGAAGATGAGTCTGGAGAAAGGATTCAGACGAGCTCTGGCCAAGGCCTTCCAGACCCACCCTCACCAGGTGGACTTTACCAAACCGGACCAGGCGCTCGGCATCATCAACTCGTGGGTGTCCGACCACACTGCAGGTACAGAACTCTCCAAACGCCAACGTTGAGGTCTCTTCGCCTTCCTCTCCTCTGACTTATTCGCTGTCCTTGTCGTCTGTAGGTGCCATCCCTGAGTTCTTGTCGTCTGGATCTCTCTCTGACGAGACCCGCCTGGTCCTCCTCAATGCTCTCCACTTCCAGGCCCTTTGGAAAGTCCCATTTGACCCCAGACTGACCCAGGAGAGGATGTTCCACTGTGCCAACGGCAGCACGGTGCCGGTGCACATGATGAGACTCACCAACTACTTCAACTACGGTACAAAAAACGCCCCCCTGGTGGCCATTTGACAAATTGTCACTCACTATTATTTCCTAAATTAGCTAACGCTCCTTCTGCTTGATCGACAGGCGAGTTTGTCTCTTCCGACGGCGTGGACTACGACGTCATCGAGGTCCCGTACGAGGGCGACGCGCTGAGCATGCTCCTGGTGTCGCCCTTCGAACCCGAGGTCCCGCTGAGCGCGATCGCCGCCGACCTGAGCGCGCAGCGGATTCACCAGTGGAGAGGCGAGCTGAGGAGAGTCAAGAGGCAGCTGGCCATGCCCAGGTGAGCGGAAACAGAGGCGACACAGTGTACCTGCATTATTATGATCATTTCCAGCTCTGTGTGCGCATAAAACATAGTTAAATAATGAGGAAAAATTTCAGATTAATAAATACTCACTCATTTTCTATGGCTTTATTCTTCACATGGTAGTCGCGGGGAGGGGAGCGCTGGCGTTTTTACTGAAAAAACTTGACAAACTTTTTTTAGAAATTCTCCAATTTGAACCATTAAAATAATTAAATTAATAATTTCATCTAAAGTTAGCAAGTTATCTGAAGCTAACTTTGTAGAACTTGCTAACATAATTATGCCAGTGCTAGCATTTGAGGGATTTAAATGATTATGTACCTGCATTATTGTGAGTCTAAAAAGACAATATTGTAATGATAATTCTACAAATCTCATTTAAACTCTTAAAAACACATTGGGTATTTACTGAAAAACTTTTTTTTCAGGTTATCTGAAGCTAAATTTGTAGAACGTGCTAATGTTATTATGCTAGTGTTAGAAGTTGTGGGATTTAAACATGTATGTTACATTCATTGTCAAACAAGTTCGCACAATTCTCATTAAAGAGACGACTATATGGCCTAACCTTGGTTTTCTGAAACGTGACGCTACGCTAGCAGTGTTAGCAGTGTTTTGGGCGACAGAATTTGCAGACTAGAGCTTTAAGTTTGACCCAGAAAACAACTCTTTAACACAGCTTTTAACACAAACCATGTGTGTGTGTGTTTCTTCAGGTTTACTCTGAACTCGGAGGTGAATATGAAGACGGCGCTCGTCAACATGGGTCTCGGAGACATGTTCAACCTGGCCAGTGCCGACTTCACGCGCATCACCAGTAAGTCCAATTAATCTGAATATTTGGTGAAACTTTATTTTGAAATTTATTTTATTTTATTTTGAAAATGTATATTTTTTTATTTTGAAAATATCTTTTTTTTTTATTTTGAAAATGTATATTTTTTTATTTTGAAAATATATATTTTTTTTATTTTAAATTTAAATATATATATATTTTGAAAATATATATTTTTTTATTTTGGATTTTTTATTTTTTTTATTTTGAAAATATTATAATTTTTTATTTTGGAAATATTATTTTTTATTTTGAAAATATTATTTTTTATTTTGAAAATATTTAATTATTCGGCCATTTTGAAATGCTTTGGCAGGAAAAGCCCAGTAAACGTGAAAGTGAGCAAGCTAAATGGAACTCAGCCATCACTCAAAGGATCATTAACACCCATGCTTTTCCTACTCTGCATGAAAACAATATAATTATATATACGCATTAATAACACTCACCCTGTGTGTGTTTGTGTTTCAGCTGAAGAGAGACTGTGCGTGTCCAAGGTCCTGCAGAGAGTCAAGATCGAGGTGAACGAGCGAGGAACTAAGGGAGCAGCAGCGACAGGTGGGCAACACACACATCTAACATTAAAAATGTCCTCACAAGGTCAAATTGTCGTCTCTAAAATAGGTTTGGATCGAAATATGTAGGTCTTAGATAAATATGCATGTATATGATAATTTAAATGTCCAGTTTGTAGAATATAAGGTAGATCTGTCAAATTACGCCCATAATTTGTATTATTATGTGTTGCAAAAATGCATTGTCATGCCTAGAGGTCTCTACATTAAGTATATGATCAATTGTAAGACTTAAAGTCAAGTTTTTTTTTATGCCACGATGCATTCAGGAGCACCACTTAGTGTCTGGAAATTCCTACGAATGTCCTCAGCTAATGTTGTTGATGTTGTTTTCCTTTCTTAGCTGCGGTGATGTTTTCTCGTATGGCGGTGGAGGAGATCACTCTGGATCGACCCTTCCTCTTCCTCATCCAGCACAAACACACAGGTAACACTCTTTCTTATTGGTATATAAAGATAAATCTATGTTTATTTATTTATTTATTTATTGACTTATATAGAATAAGGACAGAATTAACAGGTAGACAAATCCAGTTTGTGTCCTCTGACTTCCTGTTTCCCCCCTGCTGCTGCGTCAAGGTGCTCTTCTCTTCATGGGTCAGCACAACCAGCCGGAGCAGCAGTAACTTCACCACCATCATCATCATCATCATCATGATCATCACTCTTCTTCAACACTGGGGCTTAAAGACTGACTCTCACATGTTTATTTATTAGTCTGGACGTTTGTGATGGACACATGAAGGACAGTGAACACATGAGGTTGTTTACTGTTGTCGGACACAACAACAGACACTGATGCACTTCACACACACAGGGGGGGGGGGGAGGAGGGGAGGGACGCGATGACGGCTGCTTTCTTACAGTGTTAACTCGATTTTCTGTATTGTTCTGTTGCATTTTTATATATATTTTGTTGCTGTAGTGATTGTATTTATTAAAAGTCTATGTTTTTACAAAACCTGGGCGTCTGCGGTGTTTGTGGAGTCTCGACACTGACCTCTTGTGGCCAAAGCCTTGAAGTCACGACGTGTTTCAAAAAGCCTGATTACTGTACAGAGGGTAAATAACACGTTTTATTTTTAGCATATTTCAAAATTGTGGTACTTTTTGCTCAGGTATAGTTGGTAAAAATGATTATTATAATATAATATTAATTATAATATTATACTATTAATATATATATTTTTTTCATCAGATTGTTTGTGTGGAAAAAAGGATACAAAACACTCTTTATTGCACATTTTTAGATCTTCTGTATATAATAATAATAATTATAATATATATATAAAAAACTAAAAATATAATAATAATATATATATATAAATTCTAAAAATATAATGATATATATATATATATAAAGGCACTAGTGGAAAACGTATGGAGGGTATCTTTTGTCATAATTCAAATAAAAAAAAGTCTAAATACATTTATTTATCCTTTATTTGGACTTTTCATTTGAATTATGACCAAAATATCCGTCTTAAAAATTAATTAATGAAAAAACAAACTCAGGAAAAATGTCGTTTTCCAAGAAAATGCTCTTTGCCCTAATAAAATGTGGAAATGAAGATGGAATGTCACCTTTAATTGTGGATAATGTTGTTTCTATTTGTAAATACGTGTAAAAACATAGCCTGAGCACAGAAATCAACAAATATATGCATAAAACATAATGTAAAAAACATTATTATTACCTTCATAAAGTGTCAGGGCTTGTTTTACATATATTTAATTGAATGTTAGGGGCAAAAAAAGAAATTACAATAATTTCCCAAACTATTTATTTTTTCCAAATTAAAAATATTCACAATTCTGAGATCCTCTAGTATTCCAACAATAATAACCAAGTTTTATTTAGTTTTAACTGTGAAAATTGTGACATGTTTTAATGTCAATGGTTTAAAATGAAGCTGATTAATTAAACAAGGCCAAATGTGTTTCCATGTTTTTTTCCCTATATATATTTGCTCGTGGAGAAGATGTTTACCGGACACCTGTGGAAAAAACAAACGTGTTGTCCCGTTCCCATGCGTGGCAACAAATTACAACCCTCGCTCTCTCGTGTTATTATTAAAGCGTAGTCACGTGATAATAATATCCCCCACAGATGTCTCCTCCAGAGCTCCAGGGATGTTTAACCACAACTGTGACCAGAGGCGTACTTACAGAACCGGTGTACCAGGCAAATGCTTGGGGCCCCCAGGTGCAAGCACAAAGCCCCCCCTCCTTACCTTTATTTATTTGCTGGTTCAACAGTCTGGTTGTAAAAGACAAAAATGACCTGAAACATATCAGAAAAGAACCAAAATTACACTTTTAAATTAAATTAAATTAAATTAAATTCAATTAACCTTTTAAATTAAATTAGACTTTTAAATTAAATTAGACTTTTAAATTAAATTAAAATAAAATTAGACTTTTAAATTAAATTAAATTAAATTAAAACAAAATTTGACTTTTAAATTAAATTAAATTAAATTAAATTAAATTAAATTAAATTAAAATAAAATAAAATTACACTTATAAGTTAAATTAAATTAAAAGTACACTTTTAAATCAAATTAAATAAAAATAAAAGAAAATTACACTTTTACATAAAATAAAATAAAATAAAATAAAATAAAATAAAATAAAATAAAATAAAATTAAAAGTAAAAGTAAAAATAAAAATAAAAATAAAAATAAAAATAAAAATAAAAGTAAAAGTAAAAATTAAAATTAAAATAAAAACACAAAAACATTATTTTTAACAGATGTCACCTGAGGCTATTCTGATGACAGGCGCTTGCGCGCATGCGCAGAGTCAGAGGCGGAAGTCGCTGCCGTTGCTGCTGCTGCTGCTGGTGAGCAGCGCTGACACTGACATGGAGCGACGGTGTTAGCCGCCGAGTGTGTGACTGAGTGTGCGCGAGTGTGTGGACGTCGGACCGGGCAACAACACAAGCATAAGTTCGTCGGAACCGTCGCCGTAGCTCCGTGCGAACCCGACAACAATGGTAAGTCACCGCCGCCGCCCACTCGGTTCAAAAAAAGAGGGGAAAGAAAAAGAGGACCGGGGGCGAGCTGCTAAGCTAATGCTAGCAAAGGTGTACGGTTTCAGGAAGTGTCCACCTGAAGGCTGCCTTCACCTGGCTCTGTTAGCCTAGCCTGGATGCTAACAGGCCAAACGGTGTGAAGCAGCTGTGTCTCTGTCTGACTCCGTGTCAGTGCTTTTATTGTCTTTAAAAAGAAGAACTCTGTAACTTCATACCTTTTATAGTCTGTGCAACCACATCATGTCATTAGTCACCGTTTATTTACATAACTGTTTTATTGCCTGGAAAAAAGTACACATCCATGTTTGTTCTGTTCCAGTTACATGAACTTAGAAAGAAGCTGTAAAAACTAATAATGTATGCTCAGAATTTAGCATATGGCCCTAACCCATGTTATTTACAGGGCCAGTTCTAGTTTTGTGGGGGCCCTATGCACGATGCTGTATGGGGGGCCCCTATGGCATGTTTCCACCGAGTGGAACAGTTCGCTATGGAACGAATGTTTTCCATTTGGAGTCGTACCAAAGGAAGCGACCCTTACCGTTGAGTGTTTTGGTACTCTAACCTTGGGCTAACAGCGTAAATGTACGATAAGAAATGGGCGGAGCTAGACCCACGATAGTCAGCTGATTGGTTGCCACAAACTGAGCGGAAAAGAATGAGCTGCTCTGTTGTTGTCCTTCCTGTTGTGTCACGTTCAATGTCGTCATCGTCGTTGTACCGGTTATGGTTTAATTTGAGCCACTCAAGTAAGTTAAACCAATTAAAAAATGTATAAATACAAGGAAATTCCCTATTTGTCAATAAATAAAATCGATATTGAGTCTAAAAAGTTTACTCAAAAAAGAACACAACCCAAGTTCTGAAGTAGCACAAATTCTCAAAAACCAAAACAATAATAAAATAAGTAAATAGATAAGTAAAAAAAAAAAAAAAGTACTTGTAAGGAATAATACTAATACAGGAGTTAACTACAATAAACCAGCAAAAATGAAAACAAGGAAACATAAAACTGTGTCACATCACCAAATTATTTGGTGATCAGTATATTTCCGTTATCCGTGTATATATATACATATATATATTTATGCCTCACTAAGATAATTTATTTTTGATGCCGTGACGTTGTTTTCCGTTAATATCGTCACTAACAGGAAACAGGATGTGTAGCTGTCAATCATTCTAACTGTCTGTCTGTCGGACTCGTTGGACGTCACCCACCATTTTGACTTAATTATGTCACAAAAACGCCAGCCGCGGCTTATTTTATTTATATCCTACTTTTATTTTTTTATGAACCATATTAGGGGATTTGATAAAGACATGAAACAGTTACAGATAAAGACATTTTAATTCTCCTTACATGAGGCTGAACATGCAGTTTGGAGCCCCCTGGTGGCCTGGGTGACGCCTAAAGCGTTTGCACAGTAAAATTTAGAAAATGAGACGGAATATTCAAACTTTTCTAGTTGTTTATTTCCAGGTTTTACATATGTAAATGTAAAAAACAGAAAGTAAATGTTATATATTATATATATGTGTGTACATAAAGAAAAAAAAACCTTCTAAATTAAATTATTTTGTTGTGTTTATAAACAGTAAAGGATGAAGATAATAACTGTTACCTGTGCTCCTCGTCACTGTGTAAAGACAGTATCATCATCATTTTACGGCACATTTTCACGTGTTTTCTTTTAATTACGTTGACTCCGTCGGGTTTGAATGACTCAACAATATCACTTTCGTTTACACTGTGATATCAGTCTGATACCAGAGACTGTTTCACATCTATTTAAATGCCCAAGATGTTAAAAATACATTTGCGTTGATGTTTAAAAACACCTCGCCCGAACCGATGCTGTGTAACTGTAGCACATTTTCTGCTCTAATTTGAAACACGACTCGCTCGCTGGCTTGTGCGTTGTTAAGTATCTTTATCAGATTACACAGATTTTACGTCAACTATTTTGATAAGGGTTTGTTTTTTAAAGAATTAAAACCAGTTTTCAGACTTTTTTCGCTTCTTAAATGTGAATATTTGCTTAGTTTCTTTGCTCCATGTGACAAAGAAATCATTACAACTGAATAATTTTGTTTGTGGACAAAAACAAGACATCGTTTACAGGTTTTAGAAGCACATTTTCCAACATTTTTTGACATTTTGTGGACCACATGCCTACTCTATTAATCGACAGATTAATCGATGATGAAATAATCATAAGTTGCAGCTCTTTTATTTTGCTGCTGATGTCAGTCATTCAAAATCAGGTCAGCCAATAGCTGACGATGAAACTGATCCAGATATAGCAAAATGCTTTTTTGATCTATTTCTGGTGTTTCACTGTATCGACCCACATCACGATGAAAAGCAGCTTTTTTGCACTTTGATCATCGCCGCACAACCATGACGAACAGAAATAACACAACAACAACAGCACACACACACACACACACGTACATATAAATACCGTAGCATTAGAATGGAACGACGCTAACAAAGGATGTTGTTCTTGCGCTAAGTCACCGGGTTTAAGGCGGTTTGTGCTGTGGCTGCAGCAGCAAAACCGTTCATTTCACATTTGATTATAATCCGTCAGTTTGGTCCATAAAATGTCCGAAATCTGTGTTTTTCCCGAACCTCAGAGTGAAAAGAAGTTATACCTGTTTTCGGCTGTTAACGTCTTACACAATCACGATTGCAAGATTCATCCTGATCTGTTACGATGTCGCCGACACGTACGCGTCTCGACTTGTTAAAAGGGAGTTCCTTCCTGTTTTTCGTTTGAATTGCCGTTTATATCCAGATGAAACTTGGTCTGATGGTAGAGCGTCTGTAGTTCTGCATGCACACGCCACCTTCAGCTCAAATCCAAACAAACAAATGTATTAACTCACCAACCAAAGCTACAGCTGCTCAAAATTTAAAGCGTTGGTAATTATCAGAAGCATTTTTTTTAATGTTTCTGTAACAGTTAATACACCAGTATGTCGACGCTCTTTAACTGAAATTGTATTTTTAATGCTAATAAAAAAAAGGCATGAAATACTTACTTTTTACAAAAAACTAGTGCTTGGCACGTTAACGGCGTTAGCGCATGGCGTGTTTCCATGACGACTGACCGGAAAAAGACACGCGTGACGTCATGTTTACGTTACGTTACGATTGTTGTGCCCCGGCGTCCAGGCACCGTTTACCAGTTGGCTTCGTCAGCTGCGTTAGCTCCTTTAGCGCCGTTAGCTCTTCCTACAGTGGAACAGGAGCGGTCTGTTTATTAAAGCAAAAAGAGCAGCGCTAGAAATGACCAGCATACCTGTGTACTGCGTATGTGTGCCTCTGTTTTTAAAGTTTAGCGTTACTCGTTTTAACAATCAGGAGTCGCGTAAACATGACGCCACAAACGTCTTTTTCCGGTCAGTCATGGAAACGCCAAGTCATACGTTAGCGTTGGCGCGGTTAGCAGTGCCCAGCGCTAAAAAAAACCTAAAAGCACATGAATATTTCTTGATTAAGATGTCAAATTATAGTCACTTGAACAAAATAAATAGTTTTAATGATTGAATGTTATGCTTTATGATTAATTTCTGACTGAAAAATAAATAACAATAACATGTTTTAGTTTGAATGTTTTCTTGGTTTTTATGACGGGTGGAGCTAATGAATGTAATCTTGATTGATTTGTGTGTATAGATATTTGATGAAGTGGCTGAAGTGTGTGTGTGTGTGTGCGTTCGTAGTAAGAAAGCTGTTACGTTAGCAGCTGTGTGTGTGTGTGTGAGAGTTTTGGCGTGGTTAGCATACGACAGCAGAGAGCATATTGGATTAACAGGTGGGGCTGCAGAGAAGCTAACAGATGGTTCGATGGTCTCTGGTGACTCTTTGTGTCCCACATATTTTAACTGTGTGTGTGTGTGTATGTGTGTGTTTGTGTGTTTGCTCGACATATTTCCTTTTTTCTCCAGCTGTTTGTTGAAGGCTGTAGTTGAACGCTCCAGAATGTACAACACTGCTTCATTTATATTCCTCATTATTTTAACCTGTGCAAAATAATGTGCAAATTCGCAAATTGTTTTGTTTCATCATTTTCAGTGTTTTTTCTCGGGTTTTCAGCTTCTTAAATGGCAGTATTTTCTTGTTTTTGCACTTAAACTGAATAATTTTGGTTCGAGATATTTGAGAAAATTTTCTGAAATTTTCTGGAGCAAGCAATTTATGGATTAATTTAGAAAATAATCAAGGAATTCATAAAGTCCCTGTAATGTAATTGTATAAATTCAAACTTCCCCACCTTTCCACACACTATTGTTGCCAAATTCCTGCAAAGCTACTATCATAACATTTAGAGCACTTTTTATTTACTATTAGGACAACATATAATTAATCTGTCAGCTCATCCCTAAATTAAAATGTCAGAATATAAAAAAAAAAGTAAATTGGTGTTTCCCCAAACTTTGATATGATGATTTTCTCAAATGTCTTTTTTTGTCCACAAACCACAGTAAACCAGAAAAGAAAACAGCAGGAACTTTCTTAGCCTTAATTAGTGTTGTGTTATTTGAACATTGTAAAACTATCACTAACTCGGCTTAATTTTGTCCTGTTGTTTGTGTGTTGTTGTGTGTTTTGTTGTGTGTGTGTTGTGTAGATGCGTTTCATGCTGCTGTTCAGCCGTCAGGGGAAGCTGCGGCTGCAGAAATGGTACACGGCCACCGCCGAGCGAGACAAGAAGAAGATGGTGAGGGAGCTGATGCAGATCGTCCTCGCGCGCAAACCAAAGATGTGCAGCTTCCTGGAATGGAGGGACCTCAAGATTGTCTACAAAAGGTAAAAAATAACAATATTTAAATCTTCTTCTTGTGTTTGTGTTTCACGATAACTTTTATTCTGTCTGCTTCTGTGATTGTATACATTGTCATTTTTACTCGTTCTGTGCATGCTCGGTGTCGCATTCTCTGCTTTTGGTGTATTTCTGTGACGGCGTACAGTGCCACTAACAGGTCGGGTGTATGTATTACAGAGTTTAGAGTAGTTTTTAAGGGGGTTTTTCTTGTGAATTAATTGTGTTAATGGTAAACTTTTTAAAAAACGACAAAGGAAAAAGATTGTTTATGGACTCAGCCCTGCGAGACAGCACTTTTATCACATAGCAAAGACTTAAGGACACAGTTGGCATATTATTTGGTTTAATTTATTTGATAATTCCATAAATAACTGTCACACCAATATAAATCATTTGATCTAAGAAAGAGGACAACTCGTCTTCATCTTCTTCCAATAAGTTTGTCCATAATTGGCCCAACCCCTTTTTGATATATTGGTATATCGGCGAATAGTCCAATATTTTAGCGTCCATATGGATCATTAAAAGGACTTTTATAGATCTTAAGAGCGTTGAGGATGCTTTGGTGGATATAATTACGCAACTGAACAACACATAGAGCTTATAGTCTTTGTCATTTTTTTAGATATTTGAGAGGAAAAACGTGTCAAAGATGCAACTGATTCTCACATCGTTGTTATTAAAGTGTTTTTGAGTAACGCAGCAGATAGTGTGGTTCTCTTCTTCCTCCTCCTCTTCGTTTCTCTCTGAAGTTCTGTGTCGACAGAGCTGTGGAAGTTGTTGTGTGTGTGTGTGTGTGTGTGTGTGTGTGTGTGTGTGTGTGTGTGGGCTGAGCTGCAGTAGATTTTCAGGTGGGTGGACAGCAGGGTGAGACCCCTGTGTTCCGGTTTCCCTCTGATCCTCGACAACACAGGAGCGTCAAGTCGAGTCTCATTACTGTGAGCAGCAGAATGCAGAGGTGGACCAGAAAAACAAAGACGCTATCAGCCGAGCCTGTGTGTGTGTGTGTGTGTGTGTGTGTGTGTGTGTGTGTGTGTGTGGGTGGGTGGATGTCGTCGGTGGGTGGGTGGGTGATGTGCGTTGAGGGATTTCCTGCAGTGGAATGAAGTGAGAGCGAGGAAACACTGTGTAGTAGAAACTCTGCTGTTCAGCAGAAAACCCCCCCCTCTCTTCTGCCTTTTTCCTGCAAGCCTTGCATTTTGAATCCTAAACAGTACATATTCAGCTCACTGTTCATTTAAATAAAGATTCTATATATCATACAATCTATCGTCCCGTGTGTCACGTGCAGGTACGCCAGCCTTTACTTCTGCTGTGCGATCGAAGAGCACGACAACGAGCTGATCACGCTGGAAGTCATCCATCGCTTCGTGGAGCTGCTTGACAAGTACTTTGGAAGCGTGAGTGATTTTATCTGGCGTTGTGTTGCTGTAGTTGACGTCACACACACACACACACACACGCACACACACACACACACATTCTTGTACTTGCTGCATACTGAGGACCAGCATTTCCACTTTATAAATCAACACAATTATAAATATCTACTTCATGAATGACATCTACAAAGAACTACTGGTTGCAGTACCATAAAATGTCTGTAGGTGGAGCCCCAGAGCAAAAAGGGCTGGAAAACTTTTTCTATTTTATTTTTTTAATTTTTGGTCCAACATTTTACAAAAACGTCATACTATACTTTGCCGACCAAAATTTAAAAAAGGAATTTGACAAAAAAATTTGGGTCCAAAATTTGACAAAAACGTCATACTATAATATGTCTTCCAAAATTTGAAAAAAAAAATTACAAAAAAAATGTGACCCAAAATTTAAAAAAATTTGAAAAAAAAAATTGACACAAAATTTTTGGTTTGAAAAAAAAAAATTGGTCCAAAATGTAAAAAAAAATTTGACCCAAAATGTGAAAAAAAAAATTTGGTCCAAAATTTGAAAAAAAAAATTTGGTCCAAAATTTGAAAAAAACCATTTGGTCCAAAATTTGAAAAAAAAAATATGGTCCAAAATTTGAGAAAAAGTCGTCCAAAATTAATTTTTTTTGACAAATTGAGTATAGCATGTTATAGCAACCTAAGGAAGTGATTTCAATGAAAACAAAGTGAGGACCGGCCAAAATGTCCTCACTCCGTAAAAATTACCTCACTTTGTTGGTTTAAAACCCTCACTGGTCCTCAGTATGCTGCAAGTACAAGAACACACACACACACACACACACACACACACACTCTCCTGTACCCCAAACCTGGCCATGATGCCAAGAAACCAATGATGTCAATGAAAGTGCTGCGTTTTTATCAAATCTCCAAAATCAAATTCAAGACCTTTTTATTACTCCCCTAAAATAAAAATTGAGGCCAACTGCGTCAGCGTCACAGTTTAAAGAATATAAAGCCGTGTCCCGTACTGTCAGTACATGTTTTAGACTATTTGTCCGTCTTCGAACCACCAATAGTTCGATAGACGATTCTTTAATCTAACTCTGTCTATAAAGCACTTTAAACACAAAGTACTGACATCAGAGATTAATAAAAATATAGAAAGATACTACCTAAAAAGGAAAAAACAGACAAAGTACTGTAGAGAATCTAAAAAAGTACATATTAAAACACCACAAGTACAATATTTGACTTTCTATGTGGACTTTGCATGCATCTCTGTGTTTGCTGTTTAAGTCTCATTTATCATAACCAGACTTGGAGGACAATCAGGTTTCTGTTTTCACGTTTAAATGTGAAATGGACTAAATTTCCCAGTCTTTTTGGGTTCCGTCTCGACAGTTTGGACTTTACTGTAGAAATCATGTTGTTTTTGCTTGCGCAGGTGTGCGAGCTGGACATAATCTTTAACTTCGAGAAGGCCTACTTCATCCTGGATGAGTTCCTGATGGGCGGTGAGATCCAGGACACGTCTAAGAAGAGCGTCCTCAAAGCCATCGAACAGTCGGACCTACTGCAGGAGGTAAGGGAGGGTTTTACTGTCTGTCTGTCTCAAACAGCCTGGAGGCGAGGCAGTTATTCCAGTTCATTCTGCTAGAAAATCTAATTTGCAAAGGCAAACAGGATCAGTTTACTGATGCTGTTTGTTCAAAGGCTTAAAACTCCAGTCGTAATACAAATGTGCGAGTGTGCTAGCAAACATAAAGAGTCAAAATGTTCCTCATGTAGCTTGAAATTTGTCGAGAAAGAAAGATATTGTTTCAACTACGTTATTATCGTGGAATTGACGGAACGTAAATAATCTTTTTTCTTTACCGTTTTCACAAAGTCCGTATGTGCTGCTAGCGCCGCAGTACACACGACGGGACTGCGAGTGGCGCTGTAACGTTATACTCCAAAAAAACAAAAGAAGATGTCGATACACGTTACAGATGCATGTATGATAACAGGAACGGAGACGGAGTCGAGGGGAAAGACGCTTTACGTTTGTTTGTTTCGTGCCGTTTTTGCGTACGCATTTAGCGCACTTTAAAGACCCCTAGCAACTAGCGACAAATCTTGCGACTTTCTGTCATAAACTTGAATATTTTCTAAGAAGGGACTGCACAATTCTGCCGCACGACTGGGATCTACAGTAACTAACGTCATTGTTTTCCTTAACTTAGTTTACTTAACTAGCTAAACGCTAGCAGCGTTTTTGCGATTTTTCAAAAAATACCATTTCAGGTTGCCAGGTACATATGACAGGACTGTGAGTGTCGCTGTAATCTTAACACCAAAAAACAGAAGAAGAATATGTCGGGACACATTACAGATACATGTATGATAACACGAACGGACACGGAATGAACCGAATAGAGGGAAAAGACGGTTTACGTTGTTGTTTCGAGCCGTGTTCGTGTGCGTATTTAGCGCACTTTAAAAACCCCTAGCAACTAGCGTTAAATCTAGCGACTTTCTGTCATAAACTTAAATATTTTCCAAGAAGGGAATGCACGATTCTGCCGCACGACTGGGATCTAACTAACGTCATTTTTTTCCTTAACTTAGTTTACGTAACTAGCTAAACGCTAGCCTGGTATTTTTTGAAAAATCGCTAAACGCTAGCTCGCGTTTCCATGTAGACGGGAAACGCGAGGCTAGCGTTTATCGATTTTTCAAAAAGTACCATTTCAGGTCGCCTAAAACGCCGTCTCCGCGTGGACAGATGCTGATTGCAGAAGAATAATGACTGAAATGTTGATTTATTTATTTTTGGCCTACAGGAGGACGAGTCGCCCCGGAGTGTGTTGGAGGAGATGGGCTTGGCGTAAAAAAAAGCGCAGAGCAGGCAGCCATGTTGTGATGTGAGAGACTAAAAAGGTACAAAGGTTAGAGGGAAGGACGGAGGGGACGGGACAGGATCTGGGATTGGACTTTCGTTTTTTTTGGACTGACACGGTTTTGGCTCTGTTTATCTGTGGCTCTGTGGACTGATGACGACCGGACACCTGACATCACCAGGCCCTGAAGCTGTGTGTGTGTGTGTGTGTGTGTGTGTGTGTGTGCGTGTGTGCGTGTGTGAGCTAAGCGTGGGGGAAGAGAGAGAGCGTTACACTTATATTTATGCGTGTGTTTTGATTTCAAACGAGGAAAAGAGTCTTCAGTAACTTAAAAAAAAAATGAAATCGCTGTTACGCTGCGGCACAGTGAGGCAGCTCCGACAGTCGACACCCGATCGCGAATGTTTGTGACGCACTGATTGTTTGAATAAAAACGTGAGGAGCGTGACGACAGAAGTAATAACGGAATAAATAAAAAAACGCTAACGAATTCTCACACAGAAACGCGATCAAAACCAGCAACACGGATCATTTCCCCCTCATCACACGCGTGTGGATCTCAGCCATCGGGGGAAACCTTTCATAAAAAGCAGCTCACAGATGTGTATATTTTTAATGAAAAGGGCTTTGTAATTTCTTAAGAAAAACAGACGAATGCTGCAGTTTTTATCAAATGGGGCGGGGGCGGGAGATGGCGTGTACTTGTTGGGACTATTTTTGGTGGCGGATGGATCCACACTTGGGGCAGCAGAGGACGGCGTTTGGTTTCGTTGTTGTTGGTTTTGAGCGGCTAATGGGAGATTCTGTTTGCCGACGCGGCACGTGACGTCGTTTCTGTCGAATAACAGGGAAAATTAACACTAACTCTTTCTCCGCTAACGCTTAGCGTCGCTATATCACTCGTTCCTTTAGAGCTCCGCGCGTCGCGCGACTCGCGTCTGTTGGCGCCGCCATGTTGGCAGGGAAAAAAAAAAAGAAGTCGTCAAGAGTTTACTGTGCACTTTAAAGAATCCACGCAGATCGAGGCAATTCATCGCAGAACCTCACCGACTCATCCTCACACTGCCCCCTGGTGCTTTTCACCAGTATGGAACCCGTCGGAACTGCAGCGTTACGACGTCGTCAATTTTTTTCGATAAACTTTCCTTCTCCGCATCCTGCTCTGGAAAACGCTTACCCGTCACAATAAAAGCATGTAAAATAAGCTTACTTAAGGGAAATTTGGATGCTAACTTCAGCGACGTGAAGTTAGCATCCAAGCAGACGTGAGCACTCTGTTATCGTCGAAATTCGGCGATGGCTGGTTTTAGATCTGCTGCCGAGTTATTTTTGCATCTGTGGACGTGATTAGCGTCACTTCCTGCCAAAATGGCGTGTGTTTTTACATTTTTTGCGTGACGTCCGCTTAAAACACTTGAGCTCCAACCGTAATTAAGTTTCTGTTTTGACGATAATCCACTTTAACTTTTATTTCGTCGTCGTTCCCATTTGCTGCTGTAAACAAAAAAAACGGCTCCCTATAAAATCGGTTGAAATGTATTCCCGTAAAAAACAAAAAACAAAAGAGAAAGCACAAGCGAGTGCTGTTGAATTTTATCTCTGAATCTCACGAATTGCGAGCGATAACGTGAAAAAAAAAAACCCCAGTTGGACGAATTTTACTTCATAAACAAACAAAACAACCCGGCGTTGGCTAAAGAAAACCGAAGAGTCGACTCTTCAAAATGGACGATTTTTCCATCGCAGGAATTCGCATTTACCTTTTCACGGATACGCCAACGTTTCCACCTCTTTCCTTTGCGATGTTTTTTAGAATTTGCTGTTTGTTTTTCCGGAAACCCAACAATTATTCTCTTTACGGCTCGAAACCAGCGCCCGCCTCGTCTTACGTCGCGACACAACAGCGTCTCCTTCCGCCGTGCTCGATGCTGCCCTCTGCTGTTATAAATCTGTCGCTGCATTGGCGCACTCCAACGTTCTGTCGTTTCATCACCGATCTCCTCTTATGCAACGACTTGCAAGTGAATGTTGTAAATGTCGTTATTTTCTTTGTTTGTAAAATGAATTCATGTCAAACAGAGCGAAGGTTTTGCTGTAAACTTGATTCTGAGGTGGGGGGGGGGGAGATGATGATGATGATGAGGAGCTGTGAAGAGCCTTCGTGTAGGGGGGAGCGGGTGGAGCTAAAGGGACTCTTATGTGTGAATGTAATTTTATAAAGAAATAAAAACATTTTAAGCTACGTGAAAACCAGCTCTCTGTGTTTTGTGAATGTTACGGATTGAAATGTGTTCAACGACAGAAGAACGTGACTCATCTGATAAAAGGGAAGGTGAAGCTGAGGTTTCATTTCTTTACCAAAACTAGTTATTCATGGAAAACCAAGTCTGAACTCTCAAAAAGACCTTTTTAAAGCTGAAAATGTCCTCAGCGTCTCACATTTAAGAAGTTTGTGAAGGTTCTCGTTCAACCAGGTCATCTTCACTTGTTAGCCGTTAGCAACTGGACTCAACCAGTCCAACTAACTCAAGCCAGTCCAGTTGCCTACAGATACTACTACTCAACACTGAATGGTCTCATGTCAAAATGTCCTCACATCGTCAATATCTTGTCATCAGAATGTCCTCGACATCAAAATGTCCTCACAGCTTTGGAATGATTTGTCATCGCTGATGTCCTCATGACATCATATAAATGTCCTCGATATCAGAATGTCCTCATAGCGTCGAAACGTTTTGCAATCAAAATGTCCTCAAGACAGCGGACCTTCTCCTGGATTGTCAATGTTCTGTCATCAAAATGTCCTCACGACATCAGATCTTCTCAAGGAAAAATGTCCTCACTTCGTCGATGTTCAGTCATCAAAATGTCCTCATAGCATTGAGGAATGTTCTGCGATCAAAATGTCCTCAACGTCAGAATGTTCTCGACATCAGAATGTCCTCATAGTGTCATGAAATAATTTGTGATCGAAATGTCCTCAAGACATCGAATCTTCTCCTGGATCTTCAATGTTTTGTCCTCAAAATGTCCCAGACATCAGAATGTCCTCATAGCGTCGAGAAACCTCCTCACAACATGTCAAAAATGTCCTCACAACATCAGATCTTCTCGAGCAAAAATGTCCTCACTTCGTCGATGTCCTGTCATCAAAATGTCCTCGATGTTAAAATGTCCTCATAGCCTTGACACGAATATCCTCAAGACGTCAGAGTGTCCCCGACATCAGAATGTCCTCATAGCGTCGATGTTCTGTCATCAAAATGTCCTCATAGCGTCGATGTTCTGTCATCAAAATGTCCTCATAGGGTCAAAATGTTATGCCATCAAAATGTCATCGACATCAGAACGTCCTCATCTTCTTGTGGATCGTCAATGTTCTCGCGACATTGTGCGCTCTAACGTAAACATTTCCTCGTGTCTCAATGTCCTCACAACGTCAAATTGTCCTCAAAATGACGGGATTGAACCAAAATGTGTCCTCTTCTTCAGACCCTGCGTTGATTTTGAAAGCTTTAATCATAACCAGTTTAATGTCTTAGTCCTGGTTTTGGTCTCCATGAGGACTGCTGGTCCCGACAAGGTCGGTGTTTATGCCAAAAAAAACACACACATATTCATTCACACACACATTCACACACAATCTGCCAATTCATTCAGCAGCTTGTGTTCATTCAGCAGCTCCAGCACTGCAGCTAATTGGTTCCAGCAGAAAAAAAAAAAAAAAAAGAGAGGGAGGGGTGGAGATGAGTGGGTGCGTGGGTGTGGGTTGCACAGGGGAGGGAAAATCTTATGAATGAAAACCCAGTCTGGTGACGTCAATGGGGGCCGTTTGACGCATGAATCACGTGATCCGAGGGGGAGGGAGGGGGGGGGGGAGGTATAAGAGAGCGGGAGCCGAGCTCCTGAAAACAGACGAGACAGACGTAACACGAGGAATCCCCTCCTCAGAGAGACGGAGAGAGAGAGGGATCAAAAACAACAACAGCAGCAGCAACGTTTGAATATTTGAATATTAGAAAACAAACAACAACAACTCTGTGTGTGTGTGTGTGTGTGTGTGAGAGCAGGACCTGTAGCTGACGACGAGGACGAGACGCCGGGATCTTCACGTTGAACATGTGAGTGACAACTTTGTGAACTCTTTATTACTCTAAAATGTGATGAATGTGCACAAATTTAAACCTTTGCAGTGCACTGAGAGTGAAAGTGTTTACAACAACAACAAATGTAAAATAGACAGAAGAGGAGGAGGAGGAGGATTCCTCACGATTCAATTTATTTAACCTTTAATTGACTGGTGTCAAAATCTCTCTGTGATGTTTTCCTTCATCACAACAGCGTTCTGTTGTTGATATGTGAGACAGACGTGAGCTGTGTGTTCAAATGCGCGTGAACTGCGGCTCCTGTGGGAGCTCAGAGCCACTGTTCGTCATTCATCATCATCATCATCATCATCCTCAGCATCATCATCAGCATCATCATCATAATTACCTTCAATTGTTGCCATAAATACCCAGATTGTGCCTCCGCTGCCTGCGTGTTTCCGCTGCCTCCTGATGATTAATGCTGCTCATTTGCTGCTGCTGCTGCTGCTGCTGCCTTTTTGATGGTGTTGATGCTCTCAGAGCTGCTGCTGCTGCTGCTGCAGGATGAACTGGGAGTGATGAGGTGACTGGTGTGAGCATGCAGGAGCAGGAGGAGCAGCAGGAGCAGCAGGAGGAGGAGGTCCAGTCATTGTTAGATGCTGCAGAACATGTCTCCACAACCAACACCACTCAAAAAACATCACCATTTACATATTTAACATGCATATTAAATCTAAATTTAAAAATGTAGATTTCATTGCTATATTTTAATATATTCCAATATAGACTTTTTTTTTTTTAACACATGTTGGATTCATTGTACAAATACACAGGAATGTACACACACGCAAACAAACAGGCACATACAATCAAATCAAACTTTATTTGTATTGCATCTTTTATACAAACAAACACGCAGAGCAAATACAATAAAGCCACAGTCGGTCATTAAATATAAATAAAGTCAACATTTCTATGTGAACAAGTAAACAAAAGGAATAAATGACTAAGCAGAATAATTTACATACAAAGTGAATATTAATTAAGCTGAATTTAAAAAAGTAAATGGAATTGGGTTGAGATAAATCATATATAATATAAATTAAAACTGATTAAAATAAAAAAAGGAAGGAAAAATAATTAAAATTCAAATCCATTTTCTTTTATTAATATATAGATTTATATTTAGATGCACTTGTTGCACCATAAAACACAAGAGTCTGTGTTTGAAGATTTCAGCACCAAGGACAGTGACGGCAGCAGCAGCGGCGGGAGTCGCTGTCCTTGGTGCTGAGCTCCATCAACAAAATGGCATTCTGATGATGCAGTGGTGCCACTGCTGCTCCTGCACACACACACACACACACACACACACACACACACACACACACACACACACACACACACACACAGCTGCATATTCTCACCTCTCCTCTCCTCCCCGGTCACACCTCAGCGCAGCAAATTTAGCTTTTTCCACGGTGTTTTTATTCATCATAACTACGTGAAAATCACATATCAGGAAAAATTATCTCCCACCATTTCTTCTTGGTGGGAGATAATTGAACTGAATTTTGCTTAATTCAACTTTTCTTTGTCCCTTTGAGGCCAAACAAGGAGTCGTTACTGTGTGAAATGACTTTTATTTTATGTACATAACATCGTTGACTTCATAGACCTTCTTTAAAAGGTCTAAATGAATTCCTTTGTCGCTGAAACTCAAGATCTTTGCTTTTCCTCCCTCCTGTCTCGCAGATATCCACTGACTCCACCCTCCTTGTTCCTCACTGTGTGGCCATGATCGGGTCCCACGATGCCTCAAGTGTCTTCACCCTCCTGGTCCTCCTCACAGGAGCTTCTCTGCTCCACGTGTCCAGCCCGAGCCCCGTCGGCGTCTCCGCCGAAGACGACAGAAACCCAGACGGAGACGCCGTTTCTGGGCTGAAGGCGTCTGCAGACGAGGAGACGCGGTCGCTGGAGAAAGACGAGGCAGACGAGGAACTCTTTAAAGACGTGGATCCCAAAACGCTGGCGGCCGTTTTACTGGAGGCTCTGAATCAATCGCAATCGGGAGCGAGAGGGGAGAAGGAGGCGGCGGAGGAGGAGGAGGAGGAGGCGGCGGAGCACAGACAAGTGAGAACGATGAAGGGAGCAGACCGAGACAGAGATGGACGACAGGAGCTGGAGCTGCTCATGGCCACGCACGGCAGGGAGCAGGAGGAGGAGGAGAGGAGGAAAGCTCAGGAGGAGGAGGAGAAGATGACGGAGAAGGTGACGAGCCGCACGACGAGCCAGACGGTCCAGGTCCAGCAGAGTCCAGAGGGAGGAGGAGGAGGAGGAGGAGGAGCGGAGAAAGGGAAGCAGGGAGCGACCAAGAGTGAACAAGGCGAGGAAGAGGAGGAGCAGCTCAATCCAGAGGAGCTGAAGAGTCTGGAGACCATGATGAAGGAGTTTCCTCGTCTGGACGCGGCCTCCAAGACGAAGGTGGAGAACCAGAGAGAGAGCAGAGGCTACAGCAGCAGCAGCAACAACTACATCGTACCGATCAACAAAGGCGGGAACATCGCCATGTCCAAGAAGAAGCTCAAGTGGCAGGAGGAGACGCAGAAGGGCCTGAACGTGCCGTCGTTCAGAGGAGGCAACTTCATGGACGACTTTGACGAGAGCAATTACGAGAACAACGCAGTGCAGTCCCGGCAGCCGCCAGCAGGGCAGGACGTGATGGAGGGAGACGAGCCCGACGTCGACGGCGATGAGGAGGAGGAGGAGGAGAAGGAAGACGAGACGTTGAGTCCGGATGAGGAGGAGGCTCGCGCCAAAGCGGAGCAAGAGGAGATGAGGCGGCAGGCGGCGGAGGCGCAGCGGGCGAAGATGGAGGAGGAGAAGCTGGCGGACATCGCCTCGGACATGCTGCTGCGCTACATGGTCAAACAGACCAACGGCAACAGGAAGTACAGCTCGTCTCTGTCCAACGCCGCCGAGGACAAGCGGTCGGACGAGGACCAGGGAGCGGCGGCGGCGGCGGCGACGGAGGATGACGACATCGATCCGCAGACCATCGACAAGCTCATCGAGATCTCCAGCAAGCTCCACCTCCCCGCCGACGACGTGGTCGACATCATCAGCGACGTGGAGAAGAAGAAGAAGAAGGACTTGGCGCCCGAGTTGGCGTCGCGCTGGCAGCGGCCACCGGCTCCCGTCTCGTCGTCGTTCTCGTCCGAAAGCGGCTTCGCGCCGCCAGCGTCGCCGCCGGCGGTTTCCGCCAATCGAAACAACTTCCCGGTCGCCAAGCAGCCGTCTCCCGCCGTCAACCTCCTCAAGACCTGGTTCCACGACAAGACGGCGCCCAAGTCGCCGGATCGTTGGAGCAAACCTCTGCAGAACCTGTGGCCCAGGCCTCAGCGGCCGCTGTCAACAATCAAGCAGGACTTCTGGCGCAAACCACCCAAGTCGGCGTGGACCGGTTACCCGTCGTACCCTTACGTTTATCCCTTCTACTACCAGAGGAAGCCCTACCCAGACTACTACCCCGTCTACTACTCGACTCCACCTCGACCCAAGCCCCGCTACTACGTCCCCAAACCTGCGCTCAACCTCAACAACTTCCTGGGGAATTCTCTGGACGGCGGCGACTCGTTCCCGCCGAAACGCCGCTATCACAGCTGGGTGCAGCCCCGACTCAAAGCCCCTCCCTCTCTGGGGCTTCAGCAGAAGCCGTACTACGGCGGCGGCGGCGGCGGCGGCGGCGGCGGCGGCGGCGGCTACAACCTCCGTCTGTACCCTCGCACGTTTCAGCCTCTGTCCGTTCCCATGCCGCGTTCCCCTCCCCGGATGCCCGTCATCGCCGCTCCGCAGAAGCAGAGGTTTTACTCGACGAGGAACGAAGATTATTACGCAGCTGGGAAATCGTCCGACAGCAGCAGCGTGAGCAGCAGCCGCGACGAGCTGGAGAATTACATCCAGAGGATCCTCATGAACCGACCACAGATCCTGGACTGAAGCTCAGACGACGAGAAAGAGAGAGAGAGAGAGAGAAAAGAGCCTGACGAGTGAAAACAAGGAGAGATTTAGTTTTGCTGGTATTTGTTTTGTTTTTTCTTAGTTCATAACAGGTTTCTTTCTGATGTTTTCATTGGTTGATATTGGGACGAGGACATTCCCAGAGGTGATCTGGATAACACGGAAACGTTAGCAAGAGATCGTCGAGGTCGAGATCGAGGAGGAGGAGGAGGAGGAACGCGGATGGAAAAGCATGACGTGGGTAAAGATTCGTATCATGCTAGGACTCGTCATTCTCCACATTTTGGACGTTGTACAATGCCAACAGGAGGAGGAGGAGGACGCGATGTGACTGTGTTGTTAGCTGTTACCTTTAAAACAAACAAACACCTTTAGAGTGAGGCCCCGTGAGTCGTGAGGTGGTGACTGATGGGAGTTTTACTGTGCATTTAAAAAAAAAAAAAAAAAAAAGAACATTTGTGGGATCATCTCAGGCAGGGAAAACACGAGAAAACACACATTTCACCACCGTTAATTATCACAGGGGATTATGCTACGTGGCTAAACGTATGTGGACGAGCACTGGATGTGCTAGCTTTTGTTAGCATTGAATTTACCGGTAATTCAACAATTAGCATAAACGTAACAACGTTTTTTTTTAAAGCCATTTAACAAAAGCTTGCTTGGTAAAATTGGTACGATGATATCTTCACTCTCCTGCACCAAAGTCCATTCAGAAAATCAGCGATTTTAGGTGATTCTGTGACTCGGGCATTTGAAAAAATGTTGATTTTCTCAGTTTCCTGTTTGCGTTACTAGGCTTTAATGACGTGGTTTTCAGAAGAATTAGGACGTAGCTGTTGTTTCTGTCATCGGCCGTTTTTGGCTGGAAATCTGGAAAATGGGTTGTTTTTTTCCTCCCAAAAACAAATAACAATAATTTATGCACAAATATGTCCACATACGTTTGGCCTAAATCACAATCAAGGTCATACGTCGACGTAAAGAAAGTGTTAAGTCACGGCCTCCACTTAAAAACGTACGCATTTTATGCAAATGTGTCATTTTGTATTATTTGTTGTTTGCTCATACGTTCACACCAAAAGCTCCTGTCCGTGAAATCTGAGGCAGCAGCAGCAGCAGCAGATTTCATGCAGTGACTGTGGGAGCCACACGAACACCACTGGAACGGGCTTGGATGACTCATCCCTTTGCATAACTTCAATTACCTTGTTGCCATGGCGCCAAAACCTCGGCCAAACTCCATACGGTCGACACCTACAGAGGAGGGGGCTGCAGTGGTGGAGGCACGCCGGTCGTTTTATGAAACAAACGCCGTTACTTTCTTTAAAAAAATCCCACGAAAAGACCAAACTTAGTTAAATGTGATGTTCAGTGTGGTTGTATGAGGTTGTAGAGGTGACTCTGCTCTAGAATTGATATTATTTCACTGTTTTTTTTTGGTTTTGTTTGTGACACTTTTGTAAACCGCTCACCCTGCACCAAACCCCATAGAGAAAACCGGCGATTTTTACGTCACGGCACACGGGGAGGTGTAGATCCATCTCTTCTTCTATCAGTGAGTTCAAACGTCTTATTTTGTCTGAAATACACCGAATTTGTACGATAAACGCGTCTTATTTTGAAACGGCGGACGGGCAGTAGAACAGCAGCTCGTTGTGTCGATGCGAGCTAAAAACGCACGTTATCTCTACGGTGTTTGGTGCGGGAAAAACAGGACGACAAAATAGACTTTTCAAACCTGTTCTTTAGATATCGTTTATTAAAGGAAGCGTAGATTTTTGTTACCGGCAGCTGAAACGACCACCACTTCGTAAAAAAAAAAATCCGAACTATTCCTTTCAAAGATGCGTCATTCTAAGTGTCCCTTAAATCTTCAGATTCATCGCCACCGTCGTCATCTCAAAGTCTATTTTTTTATTCGTTCTTCTTCTTTTGATAGCGTTGTGGAACTTTCTCTGCTGCTGGTGAAGAATGAGATAGAGAAAGACCAAGAGCAAAGTGAACACAGCAGCTCCCCCCTTCGCATTCCTCCAATAGACAAAGACTCTACCTTCAGACTGGTGCTCTCACACCACTTTGTCTACTGTAGGCATCGGGGAGCTGGCCCCCTGCTGGTGCTGCAGGAAAGTGCAGGCTAGACACAATACACTATACACAAAGGACCTGGTATTCTGTGTTCGGCGGGTATTTGGGTGATGGGCAAATGTAGCTCTAGAGACAGAGAAATTGAATTTTACCATCACAATAGTTTGGTAGTCGCTCGAACATTGTTTACATTCGAACGCAAGGACGGCGTTTGCTGCCTTTACGTGTGTCACTGTGACGTTTTTCCTGCCGTGGTGCTCGATATAAGACTTTCTATACGGGCAAAATTTGGCCAAAAAAATACTCCTGGGAGTTAAATGAGAACAGTTTGTGAAACACAGTTTATATATAAACGATCGTCATTTCACCGCTTGGATCCTACGACGACGACGACGACGATGTTGCAGCAACAACAACAACAAAAAAACAAAACAAAAAAGAAAATAAAACTGCTGAGATTTTACTTCTCTTCTTAGAACGACTGCTGATAATCAGCGATCGATGATTCTGTGGGTAGGACCCGGGAGCAGCAGCGAGTGTTGACTCTCTGTAGCGTTCGTAGGTGTTGTTTGACCTTTTTTTTTTTTGTGTGTGTGTGGACGTCTGTTGTTGCTAAGCGACGAGCAAACCTCAGCATCTGTGTTGTGTGTGTGTTGCCAGGACCGAATCATGGCATCGACAATCGAGCGGCGGCGGCGGGAAAAAAATGAACTAAAATATATATATATAGAGAGAGTTTTTTTGTAATTGTTTTGATTTGTTGTTTTCTATGAGATTTAGATTGAGGATTAAAAACAACAGGGCTGAAGGTGGAAGTACAGTGTCTGCACGTTTCTCTATACTTGCATTTAAATGGCCTCTATTTTTCTTTTTTGTACGAGCATCGGTTTAAGGAAGAAAAAAAAAAAAGTTGACAGAAACAATGACATTGGTGTACTTTAAAAAAAACAAAGAAAACTCATTGTTTGAGTCATGTATGCGGCCAGTGTTGTCTTTCTAGATGTACCTTGTTGTGACCGTCGTAAATAAACATGCATTTGCTGGATGTTTGCGCGAAGATAAAACTCAATAAAGTCCCACTATTTTTATCACAAATTCAAAAAAAAAGGCTGGTGTCGTTTTGTGTCCCGCAACCTGTGGAGTCGCCCCCCGGTGGCCGCTTTGTCCTTTTTCGCTCTCCCTCGATCCACAGTTTGAGTGACGGCAGCAGCAGCAGCAGCAGCTGCTACAGTATCAGCGTGGCTCCGCCATGAATAAGTCATTAAAGGATAAATCCAGACCCGAGTTCTGATCACAGCTGAGTCTGTCGCCGCGGGAACACGCCGGGGTTCGGTGTGTGTGTGTGTGTGGATTCATGTCTTTATGAGGACCAAAGGACGTATAAACCTACCTTTTTGAGGACGTTTTGTCCGTTTCTTACAACTTTGGGGTTTTTCTTAGATTTAGCGTTAGGGTTAGGCTCTTTGTTAGGGAATAAATTATGTCTATGATGTTTCCTCACTGAAATGTACCAAAAAAGAACTATAAACTATAGCATTTGAGGGAATTTTGCCCTTTTTTTTGGAGGTTATAGGGTAGGGTTAGGGCTATAATTGGGTTTAGGGTTAGGCACTTAGTCAGTGTAAGGGTCTAGGGAATTATGTCTATGATGTGTCCGAGCTAAGTTGTATATATTTTTTAAAAAATGTATAAAGGGCCTTTTTTGGGGGGTTATGACCTGTTTTTTTGGGTTTGGGTTAGAATTGGGTTTAAGTTAATGGCTAAACAACCAAAAATGAGTTACCGCCTCATTAGGACCAGGTTCTGGTCTGGATTCATATCTTTATTTTGTCTTTTTCACAACTTTACTAGGGTTTTTCAGGGTTGATTTTAGGCTTAGGCACTTAGCTTATGTCTACGATGTGACCTCGCTAAAATGTATCCCAAAAAAAGAACTATAAACTATAGAATTTGAGGGAATTTTGCCCTTTTTCTGGAGGTTGTAGGGTTAGGGTTAGGATTGGGTTAAGTGTTAGGGTTAGGCACTTAGTTAAGGTATAGGACTAAGGAATGCATTATGTCTATGATGTGTCCTGACTAAGAAATATGAAAAAGAACATATAAACCATAGAATTTGAGGGTATTTTGTCCTTTAAAAAGCTGTTTTTTGGTGGTTTATGACCTGGTTTTTTGGGTTCGGGTTAGAACTGGGTTTCAGTTAGGTTTAAGTTAAGGGCTAAACTTAACCAGAAATGAGTTACCGCCTCATGAGGACCAGGTTCTGGTCTGGAGTCATATCTTTATGAGGACCATATAAACCTACCTTTTTGAGGACATTTTGTCGGTTCCAGACAACTTTACTGGGGTTTTTCTGGGTTGGTTTTAGGGGTAAGGGTTAGGGTTAGGGTTGACCTTATGGCTGGTCGTTAAAACCTCTAAATGGTTTTTTCAGGGTTAAGACTTGGCTTTAAGGGTTAGGGTTGACCTTATGGCATGGTCCTTAAAACCTGTAAATGGCTTTTTCAGGGTTAAGACTTGGTTTTAAGGGTTAGGGTTGACCCTATGGCTGGTCCTTAAAACCTCTAAATGGTTTTTTCAGGGTTGAGGCTAGTCCTTAAAACCTGTAAATGGCTTTTTCAGGGTTAAGACTTGTTTTTAAGGGTTAGGGTTGACCTTATGGCTAGTCCTTAGAACCTGTAAATGTTTTTTTCAGGGTTGAGACTTGTTTTTAAGGGTTAGGGTTGACCTTATGGCTAGTCCTTAAAACCTGAAAATAGCTTTTTCAGGGTTAAGACTTGGTTTTAAGGGTTAGGGTTGACCCTATGGCTGGTCCTTAAAACCTGTAAAGGGTTTTTTCAGGGTTAAGACTTGGTTTTAAGGGTTAGGGTTGACCTTATGGCTGGTTCTTAAGGGCTGTAAAGGGTTTTTTCAGGGTTAAGACTTGGTTTAAGGGTTAGGGTTGACCTTATGGCTGGTCCTTAAAACCTGTAAAGGGTTTTTTCAGGGTTAAGACTTGGTTTAAGGGTTAGGGTTGACCTTATGGCTGGTCCTTAAAACCTGTAAAGGGTTTTTTCAGGGTTAAGACTTGGTTTAAGGGTTAGGGTTGACCTTATGGCTGGTCCTTAAAACCTGTAAAGGGCCTTTTCAGGGTTACGACTTGGTTTAAGGGTTAGGGTTGACCTTATAGCTGGTCCTTAAAACCTGTAAAGGGTTTTTTCAGGGTTAAGACTTGGTTTAAGGGTTAGGGTTGACCTTATGGCTGGTCCTTAAAACCTGTAAAGGGTTTTTTCAGGGTTAAGACTTGGTTTAAGGGTTAGGGTTGACCTTATGGCTGGTCCTTAAAACCTGTAAAGGGCCTTTTCAGGGTTAAGACTTGGTTTAAGGGTTAGGGTTGACCTTATGGCTGGTCCTTAAAACCTGTAAAGGGTTTTTTCAGGGTTAAGACTTGGTTTAAGGGTTAGGGTTGACCTTATGGCTGGTCCTTAAAACCTGTAAATGGCTTTTTCAGGGTTAAGACTTGGTTTTAGTGGTTAGGGTTAAAGGCAATTGCGTTGTCTGTGTGTGTATAGAACCCATAATGAGTGTTGACTGTGGATCAGAGAGACTAAAGGTTAGACGCAAACACACACACGTTTTAGCCCTAAACTGGAACCAGTTCCCTTCGGGAATTAGCTTCTTCTGCCTCATTAGGACCAGGTTCTGGTCTCTCCATGAGGACGACTGGTCCTGACGAGGTTTGTTATTGATGCCAGAGGAAGCCACAGAGGCCTGTGAAGGTGTGACTGAGATGAGATGTGAAGAGCAGCAGAAGACAAAGGGGACGGGATTAAAATTAGCAAAAAGACGCACGGAAATAGAAGCAAAATGAAAGAGTGATTGTGGAAATATATAAAAAGATGGAAGAGGAAGAGTGATGGGGTGGAGGAGGAGGAGGAGGAGGAGGAGGAGTGGAGCCGAGCCGGGCTGATGGTTGCAGCTCTGCCCACGGAGGAGAGGTGCAGTGATTCATGATGTCACGTGGTGAAGACTGGGTGACTCATCCACCACCAACATCATCATCATCATCATCATCATCAAGCAGCCACTGCAGAGCACCATCACACACACGCACACACGCACACACACACACACACACACACACACACACACACACACACACACACACACACACACACACACACACACACACACACACACACACACACACTAGATGAAACAGGCTGTAATTATGTGACTTCATCAAACATGTGGGAGCAAATTAATCCTGAAGTGGAGCTGAATTTTTAAACAACAATGTTTCAAGCATGCGACGTGAAAGTGAACGTGTGCTTCTTTTCCCTCTGTAGCGTCTTAAAGGTTTGTTTTCATGTGCAATTTGAAGTGGATCCAGAAGAACGCCCTGAACGACCTGCTTATTATCGCTGTTACAATCTCTCTTACAATGTCGCGCAGATCTACACATCTGAACATGTTCAATCGGACCGAATTTAAGGTGCAGCCAAATCCTCAATCTGGATCAGATTTGGATGAAATTAGAAAAATCTACGTCAATAACATCTTATACAATTTCTTATACAAAAATTTTTTTTCAGAAAAATTGTCAATAACAAATATCTAACTTTTCACAACAGGACACCTAACTTTTTTTTTTTGCCATTTTGTAAACTATTCTCTCTCAAAGTCCATAGAGAACTGGCCTGACCTTTCTTGACCTTCTGGTCCAATTTTGGACACTTTCTTTTTTAAAAAACTTTTATGTCCATTTTTAGATGACATACTATACTATAATTGGACGACAGTATAGTATGACGTTTTTGTCAAATTTTTAACTACATAGTTTAGTATGATGTTTTTGTCAAATTGTGGAATGACACAATATAGTAGGATGGTTTTGATGTATTTTGGGACAACATAGTATAGTATGACGTTCTTGTCAAGTTTTGGACCAAATAACTGTTTTTCAAAAAAATGGTCAGATTTTGGACGACATAGTATAGTATGTCGTTTTTGTCAAATTTTGGACCAAATTTTTTTTTCAAAAAATTGACACATTTTGGAGACATAGTATAGTATGATGCACTACATAGTATAATATGACGTTTTTGTCAAGTTTTGGACCAAAAAAAAGATTTTCAAAAAAATTGTCCGATTTTGGACCACATAGTATAGTATGTCGTTTTTTGTCAAATTTTGGACCAAATTTTTTTTTCTAAAAATTGTCACATTTTGGAAACATAGTAAAGTATGACATACTACATAGTATAGTATGACGTTTTTGTCAAGTTTTGGACCAAAAAAATGATTTTCAAAAAAATTGTCAGATTTTGGACGACAGTATAGTATGTCGTTTTTGTCAAATTTTGGACCAACTTTCTTTTCAAAAAATTGTCACATTTTGGATGACATAGTATAGTTTGATGCACTACATAGTATAGTATGACGTTTTTGTCACGTTTTGGACCAAAAAAACGGTTTTCAAAAATATTGTCAGTTCTTGGACGACAGTATGTCGTTTTTGTCAAATTTTGGACCAAATTTTGGACCAAATCTTTTTTTCTCCAAAAATTGTCACATTTTAGAGACATAGTATAGTATGACGTACTACATAGTATGGACCAAAAAAGTTTTTCAAAAATATTGACAGTTTTTGGACGACATAGTATAGTATGTTGTTTTTGTCAAATTTTGGACCAAATTTTTTTCTCCAAAAATGGTCACATTTTGGAGACATAGTATAGCATGACGTTTTTGTCACGTTTTGGACCAAAAAAAGTTTTTCAAAAATATTGTCAGTTTTTTGACGAAATAGTATAGTATGTCCTTTTTGTCAAATTTTGGACCAAATTTTTTTCTCCAAAAATGGTCACATTTTAGAGACATAGTATAGTATGACGTACTACATAGTATAGTATGACGTTTTTGTCACGTTTTGGACCAAAAAAAGTTTTTCAAAAATATTGTCAGTTCTTCGACGACATAAAAAGTATGTCGTTTTTGTCAAATTTTGGACCAAATTTTTTTTCTCCAAAAATGGTCACATTTTAGAGACATAGTATAGTATGACGTACTGCATAGTATAGTATGACGTTTTTGTCACGTTTTGGACCAAAAAAACGTTTTTCAACAATATTGTCAGTTCTTGGACGACATAGTATAGTATGTCGTTTTTGTCAAATTTTGGACCAAAATCTTTTTTTCTCCAAAAATGGTCACATTTTAGAGACATAGTATAGTATGACGTACTACATAGTATAGTATGACGTTTTTGTCACGTTTTGGACCAAAAAAAGTTTTTCAAAAATATTGTCAGTTCTTGGACGACATAGTATAGTATGTCGTTTGTGTCAAATTTTGGACCAAAACTTTTTCTCCAAAAATGGTCACATTTTGGAGACATAGTATAGTATGACGTACTACATAGTATAGTATGACATTTTTGTCACGTTTTGGACCAAAAAAAGTTTTTCAAAAATATTGTCAGTTTTTTGACGACATAGTATAGTATGACGTTTTTGTCAAATTTTGGACCAAATTTTTTTTCTCCAAAAATGGTCACATTTTAGAGACATAGTATAGTATGATGTACTTCATAGTATAGCATGACGTTTTTGTCACGTTTTGGACCAAAAAAAGTTTTTCAAAAATATTGTCAGTTTTTTGACGACATAGTATAGTATGTCGTTTTTGTCAAATTTTGGACCAAATTTTTTTTCTCCAAAAATGGTCACATTTTAGAGACATAGTATAGTATGACATACTGCATAGTATAGTATGACGTTTTTGTCACGTTTTGGACCAAAAAAACGTTTTTCAACAATATTGTCAGTTCTTGGACGACATAGTTTAGTATGTCGTTTTTGTCAAATTTTGGACCAAAATCTTTTTTTCTCCAAAAATGGTCACATTTTAGAGACATGGTATAGTATGACGTACTACATAGTATAGTATGACGTTTTTGTCACGTTTTGGACCAAAAAAACGTTTTTCAAAAATATTGTCAGTTCTTGGACGACATAGTATATAGTATGTCGTTTTTGTCAAATTTTGGACCGAAATTTTTTCTCCAAAAATGGTCACATTTTGGAGACATAGTATAGTATGACGTACTACATAGTATAGTATGACGTTTTTGTCACGTTTTGGACCAAAAAAAGTTTTTCAAAAATATTGTCAGTTTTTGGACGACATAGTATAGTATGTCGTTTTTGTCAAATTTTGGACCAAATTTTTTTTCTCCAAAAATGGTCACATTTTAGAGACATAGTATAGTATGACGTACTACATAGTATAGTATGACGTTTTTGTCACGTTTTGGACCAAAAAAACGTTTTTCAAAAATATTGTCAGTTCTTGGACGACATAGTATAGTATGTCGTTTTTGTCAAATTTTGGACCAAAATTTTTTCTCCAAAAATGGTCACATTTTGGAGACATAGTATAGTATGACATAGTACATAGTATAGTATGACAATGTTGTCACGTTTTGGACCAAAAAAAGTTTTTCAAAAATATTGTCAGTTTTTTGACGACATAGTATAGTATGTCGATTTTTGTAAAAATTTTGGACCAAATTTTTTTCTCCACAAATGGTCACATTTTAGAGACATAGTATAGTATGACGTACTGCATAGTATAGTATGACGTTTTTGTCACGTTTTGGACCGAAAAAATGTTTTTCAAAAATATTGTCAGTTCTTGGACAACATAGTATAGTATGTCGTTTTTGTCAAATTTTGGACCAAATCTTTTTTTCTCCAAAAATGGTCACATTTTAGAGACATAGTATAGTATGACGTACTACATAGTATAGTATGACGTTTTTGTCACGTTTTGGACCAAAAAAAGTTTTTCAAAAATATTGTCAGTTTTTGGACGACATAGTATAGTATGTCGTTTTTGTCAAATTTTGGACCAAATTTTTTTTCTCCAAAAATGGTCACATTTTAGAGACATAGTATAGTATGACGTACTACATAGTATAGTATGACGTTTTTGTCACGTTTTGGACCAAAAAAAGTTTTTCAAAAATATTGTCAGTTTTTGGACGACATAGTATAGTATGTCGTTTTTGTCAAATTTTGGACCAAATTTTTTTTCTCCAAAAATGGTCACATTTTAGAGACATAGTATAGTATGACGTACTGCATAGTAAAGCATGACGTTTTTGTCACGTTTTGGACCAAAAAAACGTTTTTCAAAAATATTGTCAGTTCTTGGACAACATAGTATAGTATGACGTTTTTGTCACGTTTTGGACCAAAAAAACGTTTTTCAAAAATATTGTCAGTTCTTGGACGACATAGTATAGTATGTCGTTTTTGTCAAATTTTGGACCAAAATTTTTTCTCCAAAAATTGTCACATTTTGGAGACATAGTATAGTATGACGTACTACATAGTATAGTATAACGTTTTTGTCACGTTTTGGACCAAAAAAAGTTTTTCAAAAATATTGTCAGTTTTTTGACGACATAGTATATAGTATGTCGTTTTTGTCAAATTTTGGACCAAATCTTTTTTTCTCCAAAAATGGTCACATTTTAGAGACATAGTATAGTATGAGGTACTACATAGTATAGTATGACGTTTTTGTCACGTTTTGGACCAAAAAAACGTTTTTCAAAAATATTGTCAGTTCTTGGACGACATAGTATAGTATGTCGTTTTTGTCAAATTTTGGACCAAAATTTTTTCTCCAAAAATGGTCACATTTTAGAGACATAGTATAGTATGACGTACTGCATAGAATAGTATGACGTTTTTGTCACGTTTTGGACCAAAAAAAGTTTTTAAAAAATATTGACAGTTTTTGGACGACATAGTATAGTATGTCGTTTTTGTCAAATTTTGGACCAAATTTTTTTCTCCAAAAATGGTCACATTTTGGAGACATAGTATAGTATGACGTACTACATAGTATAGTATGACGTTTTTGTCACGTTTTGGACCAAAAAAAGTTTTTCAAAAATATTGTCAGTTTTTTGACGACATAGTATAGTATGTCGTTTTTGTCAAATTTTGGACCAAATTTTTTTTCTCCAAAAATGGTCACATTTTAGAGACATAGTATAGTATGACGTACTACATAGTATAGTATGACGTTTTTGTCACGTTTTGGACCAAAAAAACGTTTTTCAAAAATATTGTCAGTTCTTGGACGACATAGTATAGTATGTCGTTTTTGTCAAATTTTGGACCAAAATTTTTTTCTCCAAAAATGGTCACATTTTAGAGACATAGTATAGTATGACGTACTACATAGTATAGTATGACGTTTTTGTCACGTTTTGGACCAAAAAAACGTTTTTCAAAAATATTGTCAGTTCTTGGACTGACAATATTTTTGTCAGTCCAAAATATTGTCAGTCTAGTGACAATAAATTTGTCGTTTTTGTCAAATTTTGGACCACATTTTTTTTCTCCAAAAATGGTCACATTTTAGAGACATAGTATAGTATGACTTACTACATAGTATAGTATAACGTTTTTGTCACGTTTTGGACCAAAAAAAGTTTTTCAAAAATATTGTCAGTTTTTTGACGACATAGTATAGTATGTCGTTTTTGTCAAATTTTGGACCAAATTTTTTTCTCCAAAAATGGTCACATTTTAGAGACATAGTATAGTATGACATACTGCATAGTATAGTATGACGTTTTTGTCACGTTTTGGACCAAAAAAACGTTTTTCAAAAATATTGTCAGTTCTTGGACGACATAGTATAGTATGTCGTTTTTGTCAAATTTTGGACCAAATCTTTTTTTCTCCAAAAATGGTCACATTTTAGAGACATAGTATAGTATGACGTACTACATAGTATAGCATGACGTTTTTGTCACGTTTTGAACCAAAAGAACTTTTTCAAAAATATTGTCAGTTCTTGGACGACATAGTATAGTATGTCGTTTTTGTCAAATTTTGGACCAACATTTTTTCTCCAAAAATGGTCACATTTTGGAGACATAGTATAGTATGACGTACTGCATAGTATAGTATGACGTTTTTGTCACGTTTTGGACCAAAAAAACGTTTTTCAAAAATATTGTCAGTTCTTGGACGACATAGTATAGTATGTCGTTTTTGTCAAATTTTGGACCAAATCTTTTTTTCTCCAAAAATGGTCACATTTTAGAGACATAGTTTCGTATGACGTACTACATAGTATAGCATGACGTTTTTGTCACGTTTTGAACCAAAATAACTTTTTCAAAAATATTGTCAGTTCTTGGACGACATAGTATAGTATGTCGTTTTTGTCAAATTTTGGACCAAAATTTTTTCTCCAAAAATGGTCACATTTTGGAGACATAGTATAGTATGACGTACTGCATAGTATAGTATGACGTTTTTGTCACGTTTTGGACCAAAAAAACGTTTTTCAAAAATATTGTCAGTTCTTGGACGACATAGTATAGTATGTCGTTTTTGTCAAATTTTGGACCAAATTTTTTTTCTCCAAAAATGGTCACATTTTAGAGACATAGTATAGTATGACGTACTGCATAGAATAGTATGACGTTTTTGTCATGTTTTGGACCAAAAAAACTTTTTTCAAAAATATTGTCAGTTCTTGGACGACATAGTATAGTATGTCGTTTTTGTCAAATTTTGGACCAAAATTTTTTTCTCCAAAAATGGTCACATTTTAGAGACATAGTATAGTATGACGTACTATATAGTATAGTATGACGTTTTTGTCACGTTTTGGACCAAAAAAACGTTTTTCAAAAATATTGTCAGTTCTTGGACGACCAATATTTTTGTCAGTCCAAAATATTGTCAGTCTAGTGACAATAAATTTATCGTTTTTGTCAAATTTTGGACCAAATTCTTTTTCTCCAAAAATGGTCACATTTTAGAGACATAGTATAGTATGACTTACTACATAGTATAGTATAACGTTTTTGTCACGTTCTGGACCAAAAAAAGTTTTTCAAAAATATTGTCAGTTTTTTGACGACATAGTATAGTATGTCGTTTTTGTCAAATTTTGGACCAAATTTTTTTCTCCAAAAATGGTCACATTTTAGAGACATAGTATAGTATGACGTACTGCATAGAATAGTATGACGTTTTTGTCACGTTTTGGACCAAAAAAAGTTTTTCAAAAATATTGTCAGTTTTTTGACGACATAGTATAGTATGTCGTTTTTGTCAAATTTTGGACCAAATTTTTTTCTCCAAAAATGGTCACATTTTAGAGACATAGTATAGTATGACGTACTGCATAGAATAGTATGACGTTTTTGTCACGTTTTGGACCAAAAAAAGTTTTTCAAAAATATTGTCAGTTTTTTGACGACATAGTATAGTATGTCGTTTTTGTCAAATTTTGGACCAAATTTTTTTCTCCAAAAATGGTCACATTTTAGAGACATAGTATAGTATGACGTACTACATAGTATAGTATGACGTTTTTGTCACGTTTTGGACCAAAAAAACGTTTTTCAAAAATATTGTCAGTTCTTGGACGACATAGTATAGTATGTCGTTTTTGTCAAATTTTGGACCAAAATTTTTTTCTCCAAAAATGGTCACATTTTAGAGACATAGTATAGTATGACGTACTACATAGTATAGTATGACGTTTTTGTCACGTTTTGGACCAAAAAAGGTTTTTCAAAAATATTGTCAGTTTTTTGACGACATAGTATAGTATGTCGTTTTTGTCAAATTTTGGACCAAATTTTTTTCTCCAAAAATGGTCACATTTTAGAGACATAGTATAGTATGACGTACTACATAGTATAGTATGACGTTTTTGTCACGTTTTGGACCAAAAAACGTTTTTCAAAAATATTGTCAGTTTTTGGACGACATAGTATAGTATGTCGTTTTTGTCAAATTTTGGACCAAATTTTTTTTCTCCAAAAATGGTCACATTTTAGAGACATAGTATAGTATGACATACTGCATCGTATAGTATGACGTTTTTGTCACGTTTTGGACCAAAAAAACGTTTTTCAAAAATATTGTCAGTTCTTGGACGACATAGTATAGTATGTCGTTTTTGTCAAATTTTGGACCAAAATTATTTTTTTCTCCAAAAATGGTCACATTTTGGAGACATAGTATAGTATGACGTACTACATAGTATAGTATGACGTTTTTGTCACGTTTTGGACCAAAAAAAGTTTTTCAAAAATATTGTCAGTTTTTTGACGACATAGTATAGTATGTCGTTTTTGTCAAATTTTGGACCAAATCTTTTTTTCTCCAAAAATGGTCACATTTTAGAGACATAGTTTCGTATGACGTACTACATAGTATAGCATGACGTTTTTGTCACGTTTTGAACCAAAATAACTTTTTCAAAAATATTGTCAGTTCTTGGACGACATAGTATAGTATGTCGTTTTTGTCAAATTTTGGACCAAAATTTTTTCTCCAAAAATGGTCACATTTTGGAGACATAGTATAGTATGACGTACTACATAGTATAGTATAACGTTTTTGTCACGTTTTGGACCAAAAAAAGTTTTTCAAAAATATTGTCAGTTTTTTGACGACATAGTATAGTATGTCGTTTTTGTCAAATTTTGGACCAAATTTTTTTCTCCAAAAATGGTCACATTTTAGAGACATAGTATAGTCTGACGTACTGCATAGAATAGTATGACGTTTTTGTCACGTTTTGGACCAAAAAAAGTTTTTCAAAAATATTGACAGTTTTTGGACGTAATAGTATAGTATGTCGTTTTTGTCAAATTTTGGACCAAATTTTTTTCTCCAAAAATGGTCACATTTTGGAGACATAGTATAGTATGACGTACTACATAGTATAGTATGACGTTTTTGTCACGTTTTGGACCAAAAAAGGTTTTTCAAAAATATTGTCAGTTTTTTGACGACATAGTATAGTATGTCGTTTTTGTCAAATTTTGGACCAAATTTTTTTCCCCAAAAATGGTCACATTTTAGAGACATAGTATAGTATGACGTACTACATAGTATAGTATGACGTTTTTGTCACGTTTTGGACCAAAAAAACGTTTTTCAAAAATATTGTCAGTTCTTGGACGACATAGTATAGTATGTCGTTTTTGTCAAATTTTGGACCAAAATTTTTTTTTCTCCAAAAATGGTCACATTTTTACAGACATAGTATAGTATGACGTACTACATAGTATAGTATTACGTTTTTGTCAAGTTTTGGACCAAAAAAACGTTTTTCAAAAATATTGTCAGTTCTTGGACGACATAGTATAGTATGTCGTTTTTGTCAAATTTTGGACCAAAACTTTTTCTCCAAAAATTGTCACATTTTGGAGACATAGTATAGTATGACGTACTACATAGTATAGTATGACGTTTTTGTCACGTTTTGGACCAAAAAAAGTTTTTCAAAAATATTGTCAGTTTTTTGACGACATAGTATAGTATGTCGTTTTTGTCAAATTTTGGACCAAATCTTTTTTTCAAAAAATTGACACATTTTGGAGACATAGTATAGTATGGTGCACTACATAGTATAATATGTCGTTTTTGTCAAATTTTGGACCAAATTCTTTTTTTCTAAAAATTGTCACATTTTGGAAACATAGTAAAGTATGACATACTACATAGTATAGCATGACGTTTTTGTCAAGTTTTGGACCAAAAAAATGATTTTCAAAAAAATTGTCCGATTTTGGACCAAATTTCTTTTTTCTAAAAATTGTCACATTTTGGAAACATAGTAAAGTATGACATACTACATAGTATAGTATGTCGTTTTTGTCAAATTTTGGACCAACTTTTTTTTCAAAAAATTGTCACATTTTGGATGACATAGTATAGTTTGATGCACTACATAGTATAGTATGTCGTTTTTGTCAAGTTTTGGACCAAATTTTTTTTCTCCAAAAATGGTCACATTTTAGAGACATAGTATAGTATGACGTACTACATAGTATAGTATGACGTTTTTGTCACGTTTTGGACCAAAAAAAGGTTTTTCAAAAATATTGTCAGTTTTTGGACGAGATAGTATAGTATGTCGTTTTTGTCAAATTTTGGACCAACTTTTTTTTCAAAAAATTGTCACATTTTGGATGACATAGTATAGTTTGATGCACTACATAGTATAGTATGACGTTTTTGTCACGTTTTGGACCAAAAAAAGTTTTTCAAAAATATTGTCAGTTTTTGGACGACATAGTATAGTATGTTGTTTTTTTCAAATTTTGGACCAAATTTTTTTCTCCAAAAATGGTCACATTTTAGAGACATAGTATAGTATGACGTTCTGCATAGAATAGTATGACGTTTTTGTCACGTTTTGGACCAAAAAAAGTTTTTCAAAAATATTGTCAGTTTTTGGACGACAGTATAGTATGTCTTTTTTGTCAAATTTTGGACCAAATTTTTTTTCAACAAAAATGGTCACATTTTAGAGACATGTATAGTATGACGTACTACATAGTATAGTATGACGTTTTTGTCACGTTTTAGGCCAAAAAAACGTTTTTCAAAAATATTGTCAGTTCTTGGACGACATAGTATAGTATGTCGTTTTTGTCAAATTTTGGACCAAATTTTTTTTCAACAAAAATGGTCACATTTTAGAGACATAGTATAGGATGACGTACTACATAGTATAGTATTACGTTTTTGTCAAGTTTTGGACCAACTTTTTTTTTCAAATTCAGGTCGATAAAATGGTATAGTATGATGTTACATTTTGGGCCAAAACATTTTTTTTTAGAAAAACACTAAAATTCAATGCCATATTATTGGGGAGAATGTGCAGAGAGAAATAGTTCAGTGACGACATGAAGTAGCAACAAAAAACACACACAAAGACTGACTGTATGTATGAAATTACACATTTATTTATTTATTTACAAATAGATATTTTTTGCAGTGATTCCAAAGTTCCTGTAAAAGATTGTCATACTAAAAACGCGGTCATCAGCGCCACCGTCTCCGAGTCCAACTGTCGCTGGCGCGTGACGCCGCGAGCGTAAAATACATGCACACGTCTGTACACTCTGTTCCTGTCACCAAAATAGATCTGATTACAAAATATAGTAGAAACATCTGCGGAGTTTATTTTCACACCAGTTCACTCACAAGTTCTTCAAGAGAAGAAAGATCCTCCCTGTGGGCGTCGTGTAGTAAAATAAGGTCAATACTTTTCGCAAAAAATAGACTCTGCAGCGTCCGTCTGTGATTCTCGATGGCCTGCTGTATGTGGCGGCTGAGTGTTGATGTGAAAACAAGTCAAATATCGATCGTCCCGCAAATAAGTCCAGACGTGTATGAGGCGACGTTAGCGACGGGAAACAGTCGTCAAGATCACATTCTTTTTTCAGAACCACTTATTTTCTTAATGACTTCTTAACCGAAGAAAAAAACGAGAGGCGAACAGAATCCACGCAAAACTACTGAGCTGCTTGAGCGCGCTAAGTATGTATTATTAGTGGCCCCCTCTGGTGGACATTGTAGGAATTGCAGGCAAGTCAGATGGGGCAATACATTTATCCCGCTTGCCAAATTCTCATACCTCAGTTCAGGGAGGAGCTGTACCAGATTATCACAGATTATCACAGATTAAAGGTGATCTGCTGACGGTCGTACAAATGATCAGCCAAACAAACAATCAGTTAGATAAATGCACTCAGTTTCAAACTAAAGTGTAAACAATTTATATTCGACTCGTTTCCCCAGTCATGTCAGGCAGGTTTTTTTTTTACTTCTCACTGTCCTGAGCATTGCTGCCGCTCACTAAATACTCTGCTGCCCTCTGCTGGCTCAGACTCAGGTAAACACAGCTCTCGCATCACAACCATAAATCAAACTTTTTCCACGTAGAGAATCTACTTTACTGCTCAGTAACCTGCCAGCATGCGTGTGTTTGTTTACTTTATTGCTGAAGTCTCAGACAGCACGCCGTCTTCTTCACAGTACGAGAATAGCTTATAGTGTCTTTCGTTTGTCTTTTGACTGAAGCGCTGCTAAAAAACGTCTACAAGTGGAGCGCGCGCACACTAAGAAAAAGCCACGACATGCATTCATCGAACATCGTTACAAAATGTACGACAGCCTTCTAAACACGATCGAGTTGGTTTGTCAGTTTCAGTCTTTTTCAGTCTCTTTTTGGTTGTTTCTGAAGCTGGTTTTAGTTCAAATTAAAACAGAACGTTGCACTAACGACACTGTGAGCCAGTGTTTTTTGATATTATTAACATTACGGTAATTACCTGCAGTCTATGTCTTGTTCTGTGAGGATTTTCATTTACAGGTTTGGTTTGAGTTCCAGCTTCGGTTTAAAAAAAACAAAAAACAAACTAGCAGCAAGTTACGCAGTGATTGAACCCACGTTGTTCTTTTAAAAAAACTACACCTCCAGGAGAGTCTGACGGCAAACTTTAAGTGTGACTGTTTTAACCTCCCACGAGAAAGATGCTGGGAATGTAAGACATATATATATATATATTTATGAATAATAAGAAGAAAAACAATATAGCGTATGGTAACAAAGCTTCTACGGAAGTAAGAATATCCAGCTGTTCAGACTAAAACATACTCCGTTTAACGGCACAAGCGAGTCAAACTCGACCATTTATCGTCAATGGGACAGGACTTTTGATTTTTTGATTTTTTACTGAAATACCGATGCTTTTCTCGATACAAACGTCTATTAAACACCAGTTTTCCTCCTTTGGCAAATGGTCTTAACTGGTGCATGCCTGGAAACGGCCAATCACAGGCTTTGTTGCATGTTTATTGGCTCGCTTTATGCCGACGAGAATGACTCCTAAGGCTCCCAAATTTTTGAAATCCAATGACAACGAATGCTACGTTCCCTGTTTTAACACGTGTAACGTAGCGCTGGAGGTTTAAATAAGAAAGCAACACTTTCCGAATGTAACGCTTTAGTTTTAAAGATTGCGTCAACTTGGCAAGATTGAGTGACCGATCAAAGTTTGAAACGGGGTATAATATTTGACGTTCTTGACCTAATTTCCCCGTTACTTTACTGCTAAGCAAGAGCTCAACGATTCCTTTGGCGTTTGTGCGTTTAAACGGAGTCCGATTTCAGTTGTTCCATCACCTAGCAGCACTAAAACATGCAGAGGCAACGACAAAAACCACAAACGATAAAAACTCGTCACCTACTAAACGCGGCTCAAGAAGACCCAAAGAGTCTAAATTCACGCGAGGAAAAAACGTCCGAGTCGTCACCGCGAACACTGCCGCGCTCCGGAGCAGCAGGTTTAACATTCTGACGTCCGTCGGCCTTCAAAGCCGACGCCGAGTTTGTCGCGTTTACGGGAATCACAGCATGAAGCGGATTCGACGGGGTCCCAGCGTGACGGCAACGCAGCGTCAATCACATTTACACGACGACAAAAACCCAGCATCAATGCAGGAAAAGTCCTGAAGCAAAAAAAACAAAACAAAACAACGTATTGCCATAGTTCCTGCCACCATCGTCATCATCATCATCATCATACAGAGACAGTGTGATATACTTGGGTGATGCTATCTCACTAGCTCGCTAACATAGCATGTTTTAGGACTGTTGAAAACAGCACTGAAATTGTTGACCATTTAAATTGCTAAAGGCTGCAGTTTTGTCAATTTTTTTGTAACGTAAATGATGAAAACAACATATAGATCTTTATAGAACGTTTCTCATCCTGGCTTTAAAACTGAATTTTAAGTGAATATTTTTGGATCGTTTTAACACATTTTAAGTTTACAAAGTGAATTGTGAATTAAAAACCTGACTTAATGTTACATTGTACAAAAAAAAGCTAGCTAGCTATCTGTCAGGGACATTTTTGAGGGATTTTGGACACTTGACTATAGTTTGACCTTTGAGAAATTTTGGACACTTTACCAAAGTTAAGAGACTTTGGAGGCCTGACTATACGTTGACATTTTTGAGGGATTTAAGACACCTTACCGAAGTATGACATATGAGAAATGTTGGAGGCCTGAGTATATTTTGTCATTTTTGAGGGATTTTGGACAATTGACAATACTTTGAGGGATTTTGGACACCTTAACAATGTTGAGGGACTTTGGAGGTCTGACAATACTTTGACATTTTTGAGAAATTTTGGACACCTTACCAAAGTTGAGGGATTTTGGACATTTGACTATACTTTGACCTTTGAGAAATTTTGGACACTTTACCAAAGTTAAGGGACTTTGGAGGCCTGACTATACGTTGACATTTTTGAGGGATATAAGACACCTTACCGAAGTATGACTTATGATAAATTTTGGAGGCCTGAGTATATTTTGTCATTTTTGAGGGATTTTGGACAATTGACAATACTTAGAGGGATTTTGGACACCTTACCAAAGTTGAGGGACTTTGGAGGTCTGACAATACTTTGACATTTAAGAGAAATTTTGGACACCTTACCAAAGTTGAGGGATTTTGGAGGCCTGACAATACTTTGACAAATTTTGAGGGATTTTTGCTGACTTACTATTCTATGACATTATATATAAGACAAGTTTTCCTCCTTCCTTCCTGGACACAAAGCAGGAGACACCACTGCAGTAACGACACCTCGCTTACGTCCAGTACTTTAGTCAGATTCATTACTTAGAGCTGAAGTTCAATGGTCTTATAACCAATGTGTGAACAATGGCCTGAAACTATGGACAATAAAAATAAAACCCAAAAAAAAAAGACAGATTAAGTAGAAAACAAGTACGCAAAGCGGTACCTAATGACGCTTCATCACAACGCGATGAGATTAACCAGTGTAAGAGGATCTGAGGAGGAACGACGGTCCTTCAGTGTTTCAGCGTTTATCGACACTACAATCAATTTCCGGGGGTCGGCGGCACAGGCCGACGATAACGGGACCTCGAGGTTCACTCACAGCAACACGAGTCACACCTGAATCATTTCCTGTAAACCGGCTTCAGGCGTCACGTAAATGTCCCGACGCCTGAACTTTAACACGGCGTAAAAAAACAACACCTTTAACTGATTCATTAAGTGTGTGTGTTTGTGTGTGTGTGTGTGAGGGCAGCGATCAGGAGAGACAGAGGGAGCTGGGGGAGGAGGCGAGGGTGCAGACCGGTGTGGGCAGACCGTAGTAAGAGGGGTCGGTGAAGGGGAAGAGGAAGAGGAGGAAGAGGACGACGCCCAGCAGGTACGAGGAGAGCACGGTGAGGCGATGCGGATGCTCCACGGCCATGCTGATGGCGGGGAAGCCCATGTAGTTACAGAAGGAGTGGCAGAGGACGGGGCCCACCAGGTGACCTGCAACAACACAAGGTGAAAACAGGGATTAAAGATGGCTGCCAGTGATTTTAGCCACTACATCTACATCAGTGTAAGGCCCCGTCCCAATACCTCCCCCTTAAGATTTACACTTTCAACCGTAAATTCCCCTCGTTGAGGGAAGTGACTTCCCTATGGAATTGGGACACTACTATATGCAAACTAGCATAGTGAACGTCCCATTTTCACAATTCTACCAGTGGAGCGTGCTACTATTTACATTCAGGAAAAATGCCGGCGGATCCAGCTGTTTGTTTTTCTCCGTCCTCGTAAACGCTATATCACAAATGTGATTGAAATCCGACAAGTCCAGGGTATTCACGTTCAAGTGAACGCCGGGACACTCATCCAAAACACTGACAAAACTACCCCAGGTGTAGCAGAGCTAGCTAGCTAGCGGCTATTTGCCTTGTGCTTCGGGAGAGTTTGCCCAAACGCTCTCGAAATACTCGGCAAACAGCCACTAGCTAGCTACTTAGCTAGCTGCTTTCATAAATTGTCAGTTATTTTCTGACATTAGTGTTCAAAGCTCAACGGTCCTTTGTGTGTATATCAAACAAACATATTCCAACACATTCCGACATTGAAACGTGCTTATTTGCGAAAATATATTACAACGAAATTGTGCCTCTGCAGATGTGGCTGCCATCTTGGATGAAAAAAAAAAACAGACGGCTCGCTGAATTTGCAAAGCATCATGGGTAATTTCATCATTCCACTTTGTTTTATGGGCAAAACAGGGCCTTTGTGTATGCTATATCATACGTTTGTTTTTCTTGCCTTTAGACAGTGTTTTGCAACTTTAAATTGACGTTTGTGTCTTTGTAAAGTACAGAAGCGTATTGCATTCACTTGAAAAAAAAAAAAAAATCCTGTTTTTCTCACTAATTAATTTTCGGTTTGATTTTTTGAATAATCTTTTTTCTGTTTTTCTGACTAATATTTTTTTCCCTGTTTTTCTGTCTAATTATTTTCCTGTTTTTCGGAGTAATTTTTTTTCTGTTTTTCGGAGTCATTTTTTTTTCAGTTTTTCGTGCAAATCTTTTTTCCCTGTTTTTCAGAGTAATTTTTTTTCTGAATTATCGAGAACTCTCGCGAGAACCTCCAACCTGCAAGTGACTCCCATACACCCATGGATATACAGCCATGCATACACATATGGTGACTCCTTCCCGCACATACATGCCTCATAAATGATCTACCGTAGCGGGTCAATTAAAACAACCGCAAAGTCCCCAGGTGCCTGCGTAAAGTCGACAAACTAATGATAATACCATCTATGTGACTTAAAGACAGGACTATCTCCCAGTGTCTTAAACCCAGATCAAAGTAAAACTTGATTAAACTAAACAAGCCATCCATGTTGTTATAAATCAAATTCTCAATAAAGGAGTGAATGTGTTTATTATTTCAAATGCTCTCTAAACTCAGAAAAAAATTACTCCGTAAACAGGGGAAAAAAATTTGCACGAAAAACAGAAAAAAAATTACTCTGAAAAACAGAAAAAAAATTACTCCGAAAAACAGGAAAATAATTAGACAGAAAAACAGGGGAAAAAAATATTAGTCAGAAAAACAGAAAAAAGATTATTCAAAAAATCAAACCGAAAATTAATTAGTGAGAAAAACGGGATTTTTTTTTTTTTTTTCAAGTGAATGCAATACGCTTCCGTAGTAAAGCGCTCACTCTTCTAAACCAAACTCCATAGAGAAAATCATTGATTTTACACCACAGCACACAGGAGTTAGTGATGCTGTGCTGCCTCCATCAGTAAGTGTAAGTGAATTAGTTTGTGACTTCTGTGTTTGAAGTCCATTCAGATTAACCCGAGATAAATAGAGAAAAACTTTTCTCTATGGTGCATGGAGTACAGGGTTTTTTAAATATACACAAAGCTCATTTCCCAGTTGGAAAAAACACTGTCCAACAGTGAGATAAAGCCATAAAAAACATATTCTTAAGATTCTGTAAATGATAAAACAGCTCCTCACCTGTTCTGATGAAGATGAAGGCAGTGTAGGCCCCAAACACAGCTGTGTAGGAGAACTGGAACACTGTTGTTCAGCCAAACAAAAAGACACACCACCATCATCATCATCATCATGTAGTTTTTACGACAGACCATGTGACACAGCAACGAAGAATTCAAGTTCTCACCTGCAGACATGAAGATCCCCGACAGTGTTCCCTGTCTGAACCTCAGCAGCTCAATCACGTGGTGGAAGTGAGCTGAAAGACGACAGCATTCAACGTTTAAATAGTAGAAAGTAAAGGTTAAATCAGTTAATGATAGAATGCTGAATTAATCACCTATTTTCAATCGCTTATTAATATATTACAGCGTGTTTCTCTCTGGTTTCAGCTTCCTACGTGTGAATATGTTCTGTTTCTTTGGTGTTTGGACAAATTAAGATGAATAAAACACAGATTTGTCACTGTTTTTGAGCCAAACGACTCATCTGTTATGCATAAAAATCAATAAAGAGAAGATTTAACCGGGAGAGCTTTCATAATGGTTAATAAATTCCAGTTACATCTCCAGAATGTTAATGTTAATAACATATTAATGCAAAAAAGAAGAATAAAATATCATAACATTGTCAGCAGTCAGTGATCAAACGGTTAAAACATTTACAGCCACATTGGTGTGACTCATTTAAAACTATTACTACCCAAATCACACTATAAATCATCGTAGAGCAAATGTTTGCATGTAGCAGCGACACATTTACAGCCAAATATGTGATGGCTAATGTGATTTTGAATTGGTAAACAAATTAGGTTTGATAAATTAATGTTTATACATCATTCTATGCATGTTATAGACATTATACGGACTAAAAAGGTTGGCTAAATTCAGCAAATTAGTCTGGGGACAGAAAAATCGTCTTTGGGAAGCACTGCTCTAAGACACAGCCAAGAATAACTGATAATCCCATGTTAAATGGACAGAGCTGCTGTGGTGCAGTGTGTCGTCAGCACTCACCCACTCCAAAGAAGAGAGGGCAGGTGAAGATGGCCAGAGAAGGTCCAGCACACGGCACCAGCATGGGGAGCATGCAGGCCCTGAAGACCAGCTCCTCCGTCAGAGGAGCGACCACCTGGTTTCTCAACCAGCGCATGTCGCTGAAACACAGCATCCAGAAGTACGGGTCTGCACGAGATTAGACACAGATTAGTATTATTATTATTATTGAAGCAAATGTATCAGGGTTACTTCCTTCTCACTTTCTTGAAGGATGACTTTAAAGTCAGACTATGACTAGTAAAATTGGTCAATAAAAGGTGTTCCAGGGCGTGTGGGAAAGGTGACTTACCGATTGCTACTCCGATGCCATCCAGGAAGGTCCAGGGACAGTCCATGGCCAACTGCATAAGGGGGCCCATAAACAGGACCTGCAGCACACACACACACAACAAAATAAACAACTCCTCCTTGTTTGAATCTCTCAAATTATTGGGAAAAATAGTTCCATTGAACCATCATCACATCTGAGATCAACACCGTGGAAGGATGTGTGAGTATCTTACCATAGTGAGCACCAGGGGGAGTATGATGGCAGGAATCAGGCCCTCCAACCGAAGTCCCAAGAGAGCAAATAACGACGCTTCGGTCTGACACACAAATACACACACGTTTAGTTGATTAAAACAAACAACAACAACAGCGAAAAGACACACGACACAACAGTACATGGAAGTTTAAAGCTGCAGCTAGGTAACTTTTGGTGATTTTGCTTGTGTTGTTGATTGGTCTTTGTTAGAATAAATCTGTTCAAATAAATCACTTCCTGTGTGCCGTGCGGGGAACAAAAATTGCTAAACAATGCTACAGTGAAAACTACTGCTGGGCCTCAACGTTAACGCACATTAAAGCAAAGATGTGCGTGACATCATGTTTACGTGCCGCAGCGCCGGAGTCCTGGCACCGTTTACCAGTTAGCTCTGTTAGCTGCGTTAGCTCCTTTAGCGCCACTTAGCGCGCCTACAGGCGAAGTGAAGCGGTCTGTTTATTATTAAACGAAAAGAGCAGCGCTACAAATAACCAGCGTACATGTGTACTGCTTACGTGTGCCTCTGTTCGTAAAGTTTAGCGTTACTTTTGCCGAATTTTAACAATCAGGATTCATATAAACATGACACCGTACGCATCTTTTTTCCGGTCAGTCGTCATGGAAACGCACCGTACGTTAATGTGCGTTAGCGTTGACACACTAGTGAAAATGCGTAGTTAGTTATTAGTTTAGTTGACAGGGACCATGTACAGAACCGGGTCTATACTAGAGTTAGCTAAAAAGCTAAATGTGCATCAGTGGTCAGTAAAAAGACAATAAAACACATACTAAACATTACAACAAGACAACAACAACATAACAGAGAAAACATCACACAAAACACATAATAAATTTGCTGTTCAATGATGTGAATGTAAATGCAACATTTGCTCATATTTGAAAGTTACACACAGGACATTCACAAACATAAACATTACAGACAGACAGTGGGTCAGTGGACTCACCCTGACGCCTGTGAATTCTCTCCATGTCCACACGAAGACAGGGGACAGGCCTGAGACGATCAGGACGCTGGTGAAGCGTCTCTTAATCACAGTAGGGTGATCCCTGAGAATGGTACAGGTAGAGAGAATCGTCACGCACTGCAGAGGTAGCTAGCTAAACAGCAGCGGTAGCTGGCTAAACAGCAGCGGTAGCTGGCTAAACAGCAGCGGTAGCTAGCTAAACAGCAGAGGTAGCTAGCTTACAAGTGAACTGCAGTCTCAGTCAAGCATTTCTACACATCATTCAGAACAAATTTATTTTGGCAACTAAGTTGTTTAAAAGCAGTAAATAATTGTACAAGTATTGTTATATATATATATTCAAGATTGTGATAGTGGTACAGAATCGGACGTGGTATTGTATGAACTCGTAATGTAATAATGGCTCAAAGTGTAACAATCGACTCATAATGTAACAAATGACATGTAATAAAAGTTCATGATGTAATAAAACCATGAGCGCATAATGTAATAACGTCTTTAAATGATGATAATGCAACACATTTTTCACAATATAATCTATCATTATATTATGAGCGGTTACATTATGGGTTGCTATACAGTTGGGATCATAATGTAATAAATTGTTACATTATTACAGTGTGCGCAAAGATGTTAATACGTTGTGCGTTCATGATTTTATTACATTATGAGCCGAATATTACATCATGAACTTTTATTACATGTCATATACTACAATGTGGGCCATTATAACATTATGAGTTGCTATAAATTAATGATTTTAACATCTTTTTTCTTTATTTTCTTTCTCCCGACTATGCTTCTTCTCCTCGTTCACTCGCCGTTTGTTTACATTCGCGAAGCCATCAACATGGCCGCCACGTCCCAGAATGCAACGCGGTGCCCGAGCCCTATTGGTAAAACAAAGCTAACATTGCTGCTTTCCAGTGAACAGCAATAATAAAGGAACTGGCCTCACTGTTCCAATACTTCTGGACAATACTTTTGCATCGATTTGTTTGTGCAATTTGCATCATACTCTTTGATATTTCTCTATTTTGTCGTTTTTAATGAGATTTAACGTGTTTTCTCTCAATGAAGAATTCTAAAATGATTGCTTTCTCTCAGGAACAAAACTCAATCAATCCTTATCCGATATATATCGCGATAATTCTCGATACGACTTGATTTTAAAGGTTTTATTTGCAATTGTGACTGCGTTGTAGCTCACTGCGGAGCCAACGACGTACACATACGTGACTAAATGAATTACACGGCGCGACAAAAGTGCAACAAAACGCACACGGTTTCTCGATATTTCTCGGTATTCCTCGATGTTATCGTCTCACCTGGGCAGGTCGCTCTTCCACACGTACAAACTGCCCACATAGGAGCAGGCGAGCAGCAGACACGACACCACTGACAGCCAGCACAGACCCTCCGGAGCTGTGAAGTCGCCATTGCTGCGCCTCAACAACTCGTCTGTCAGAATGTTCGCGGATAAATCCTCCCCCGCCGCCATGTCGACCGTCGGCTGAGTCTAAACCAAACGCCTACCGAGTACCGGCACCGCCGCTGGACCATCTACGCCGAATAAACCGCCACCATGAGCTGGGAACTTGTCAACAAGCCTCCGGAATTAATGCTAACGTAGCTAGCCGAAGCGCTCGATTCAACCGGCGCTGTATTTCTACGTCATCACTTCTTCTTCTTCTGTGGGTGTTTATTGTGTTGTGGCGGCGGGCGCCATCTTGTGGAGTTCACCGGAGTTTGTCAATGTTGAAGTTCTTCTTTCTGCCTCTAAAATAAACAACATAACAGACAAAGCAATTAGATTTTTTCACCGAAATACGTTTTTTTAATGAATTAATTAAAAAAAAACATTAAACAAATCAACGTAAACACATTCACCATGTAGTAAAATAAGATGTACTTGTGTTTGCGACACAAAGGCTAGCTTGTCATAAAACATAAATAATGTATATAAAACATAATATACTGTGGGATAGTAGAGTATATAAGCCGTTTTCTGGGTTTTGGGTAAATTAGAATCCAATCATTTATTTAATTTCATGTTTTTGTGATAATATATCGCATAAACAACGAGGTTATTGTGTCCTTCTTTGTGCAAATGTTAGCTAATTTGTGTTAGTTTGGAACCATAAGAATATGGGATATAGTGAAAAGGCAGTGACAACAACATGTAAAAGAACTCACAAGTCTATCAGTTAAAAAATATATATAATATAAAACCCTATATGGCAATTTTTTTTGAGAGACAATATACAGTTTATATTCATCAGTAAATGACAACAAGTGACATCATCTAAGAAGTGACATCACCCACGACACAAGTCAGAAAATGATGTCATGTACGGCTAGAATGTACAATCAAACGCGTGTTATTTCCCTCTGAGAATTGTCACGTGGACCTGATGGATGTGCGTTTGTGATTCTGGAAGTTGTGTTTGCAGGGGCTTCAGCTACTGGAAGTGTCTCCAGGGGGAAGAAGAAGCCAGACTGTGAACAACACCAGAGACGGAAAGAGAGAAAATCTTTGGAGTTGCATCATGTCACCTGGAAACCCCCCGTGGGATTTCCCATAAAGAGCTGGAAAACACTGCAGATGAGGAGGATGAGGAGGAGGAGGAGTCTGGATCCATTAAAACTGTCATAAACCATTTTATATTTACTTTCCATAACCATCATGACATAAAGCTGGTGTCAAATTTGAACGTAAACACAATAAATGAGCGTTTTTTAAAAGAACAACAGGTGAAGGAAAACAGAGTGTGCAGAGAGGAAGAGGCGTGTCCTGTTGCCGTAGCAACAGATGAGTCAGGACGTGATGGTCCAGATGTTCGTGGATTTACAAGTCTTTCCAAAACAAGTATTCACGTATAATTACAGCTGTAAAAACATCCACGGTCAAATATTTGACTACATTCAAGTCGCATTATACCTTCACAACACAATACTGTATTTTCACAGTATAATAAATGACTGTAAATTGATATAGTATTTTACTAATACTCCACAGCAGTAATTCTTTGTAGAAATATAGTGTTTTACTGTAACTGAGTATTTTTTCCTGTAGATATTCTATTCTAACCTCTCAGTACTTACAGTATTTTACAAGAAAATACTTATATATACTATAAAGTAACATGTATTATGAATATTTTATAAATTGTAATGTAAATTCACAATAGTTATGTTATCTGTCTTGTATAAATACTGTATTTTACTGTCATTTTACATGAATGACGAATATTTTCCTTGATAAATGATGCATTTTACTGTAAATCCACTACAGTTATGAGTATTTTTGTATAAATACAGTATTTTACAGTAAACCCACTACAATTATTAGTATGTTTTGTATAAACACTGTATTTTACTGTAATTTAACGAGTCATGAGTATTTTCCTCTATAAAAGCTGTATTTTACTGTAAATCCAAAATAGTTACAAGTATTTTTCTTGCGTAAATACTGTATTCTACTGCAAATTCACAGTATTTATGGGTATTTTTCCTCAATAAATAATATATGTTACTGTAAATTCCCAATAGTTGTGTATTTTTTATTGTAAATAATTAATATTGTCTTCTACAAAAGCTGTATTTTTTAGTGAGTATTTTTCTTGAAGAAATACTGTATTTTACTGAATTCACAGCAATTTTATCAGTATTTCCTTATATAAATACTGTTTTTTACTGTATTTTAAGGAGTTATGAGTATTTTCCTCTATAAAAGCTGTATTTTACTGTAAATCCAAAATAGTTACAAGTATTTTTCTTGCGTAAATACTGTATTTTACTGCAAATTCACAGTAGTTATGAGTATTTTTCATCAATAAATAATATGTTACTGTAAATTCCCAATAGGTGTGTATTTTTTATTGTAAATTACTGTAATTTCACATGAAGTATGAATATTTTCCCTCACAAATGCTGCATTTTACTGTAAAAACCACAACAGTTATGAGTATTTTCTGTATAAATACTGTATTTTAAGGAGTTATGAGTATTTTCTGTATAAATACTGTATTTTATTGTATTTTAAGGAGTTATGAGTATTTTCTCAATAAAAGCTGTATTATATTGTAAATCCAAGTATTTTTCTTGCATTATATTGTATTTTACTGCAAATTCACAGTAGTTATGGGTATTTTTTCTCAATAAATAATGTATTTTACTGTAATTTCCCAATAGTTGTGTATTTTTATTCTAAATTTTACTGTAGTTCTGAATATTGTCTTCTATAAAAGAGTATTTTTTTTGAAGAAATACTGTAGTTTACTGTAACTTCCAACATTTTGTGTATAAATACTGTATTTTACAGTAAAATACATTTTAATAAAACAAATATTGTATTATTTAGAGTTAAATTCTGTGAAAACCTGGATTATATATATATATATATATGTTTTTTGTTTTTTTTCAAACGTATGGATTAAAGAGACAAAGCGTTTGAATGAGACAAAGAAAACAAAAACGTAAGAAAAACACGCTGATAATAACATCTCTGTGTCTCTTTGTGTGTGTGTGTGTGTGTGTGTGTGTGTGTGTGTGTGTGTGTGTGTGTGTGTGTGTGTGTGTGTGTGTGTGTGTGTTAGGGGAGGAGGAGGAGGAGGAGGAGGAGGAGGTGGGCGTGACATATAGAATCGTCTGCTCTTATAGTCGCGAGGAATGAACGCGCCTCAGTCGCCGATGATGAGATTTGAGCGGAGGAGAATCAACGCTCCTGCTTCCTCTTCCTCCTCCTCTTTTTCTTCCTCCTCTTCTTCATCTTCTCCTTCTTCTCTCTTTAACGCGTCAAAAACGCGCTGCTGCGGGGACTGAGCCGCGCTCCAGAAGCCATCCATAATAAAGGAGGAGAGGAATTACGCACAGACACGCACACACACACACACAGAGAGAGAGAGAGAGAGACCCGAGCCGGTCCTGGACCTCCTCCATTGGCAAACATCAGCGGGTAAAAGGCCTCTTTATTATTATGGGATGGATGTGTTTGTTATGGATGGAGAATGTAAAGTCACTCTGACCTGAGGTAAATGGATGAGGAGGAGATGTGGTTGTCATGAGTGTCTGTGCGTCTTTTTTTAAAATTATTATTATTATTATTATTATTTACTGCTGTGTGTGTGTGTGTGTGTGTGTGTGTGTGTGTGTGGAGGGTGTGTGTTCTGTGCGGTGCTTTCCCCTCTGCTGCCTGTGTACAAACCACCGACCCATCCCGCGTGCGTGCGCATCACAAATGGCACAACAAGCACGACTGCGTTTGGCATCAAGAATAATTGGTTGTAATAGAACCTTTTATTATTATAATTATTATTATTATTATTTTATTCCCTTCTTCCTCATCATACCTTATTAAATATATATATTTTTTTTTACTATGACTCCTCTATGTGTGTGTGTGTGTGTGTGTGTGTGTGTGTGTGTGTGTCAGGTTTACTACATCATTACGTCTTTAGAGGAGAAGGGGTGGCCCTGCATGGGAAAACGCAATCCGCTGCAATCTGCACGCGCAGAGAAGGAAGGAATAATAAAGAGGAAGAAGAGGGAGAGAGAGAGAGAGGGAGAGAGAGAGGCCATGTTTGAATCATGCAGAAAATATGACTAAAAATATATATATTTTAGGTTCTAGATGCTTCCAGGACCTTTTTTTAAAAATTCTATATGTGTGTATTTGAGCGGGTGGATTAATCTACAGCAGGATGTAAATATGCCAGATTATGCAGATTTACTACATACATGAAAAGGTGAGAAAAACAACAACAACAATATCAGGAAATAAGGAGAGTCAGCGTATACGTGTGTGTGTGTGTCAGCAGGGTTTTGCTGTACTTTGCTGAGTAATGACTCAGATTATGTGCTGGTAAATGACATGACAGTGATGATGATGATGATGGTGATGATGGTGTGTGTGTGTGTGTGTGTGTAAGTGCTAAATGTGGCTGCAGAATGTGTAAAGTCAGTTCCTGCCCACCACCACCTCCACTGTCTCTGCTGTTATTAACGCACAGCGATGCAGTTCATTTATATTTCATGTGCAGATCTGTCTACGAGGAAAAGCTCGAGTGATGGATGTGATGGATACGTCTACGGGAGGCAACACCAAAAAATACAAATAAATTAAATGTAATATACTGCTGCAAAGTTAGCCTAAATTTTCCATCCAAAACTTATATTTTTGATTTCCTGTTATATTTAGTTTAGTCAGACTATTGTATATAAGAGCACTGCAGTGCAGACTATAAGTGTTCTTCTAATTACTTATTATGACACTCTTATATCATAGATAGAATTCATATATCATTAATAACCTATACAAACCAAAACAATTGGGATTAATGATATTGTTGCCATGACTGAAAACATGTGTTTTATATTAATACAATTCAAACAGGTTATTATAATAAAATAAAATCATTAAATACGATGAAAGTGACCACAATTAACTTAAGTTGTACGTGCTTTTTAATCCCGATAAACGATAATATCGCATACTGTCCCTTCACTAGACCTATATCAATCCATATATATATATATATATATATATGGAAATTTTAATTCCATTTTAAGTTAAATTTAAATAGCTTTATTGGGATTTACAATATTTGCAATGATGTTGCCAAACCATTAAACCCAACTTAAAACCAGTCAAACTTAACAAAAATCTCAATTAGCACTTTAATTGTACATTTTTTTAACTGTTTTATGTTTCGCAAATTTAAAAAAAAGCAGTAGTTAAATGTAAGGAACTTTTCACACTGAAGTTCTCTTGAATAAGTTAGCTAATGTTAGCGGTACATTTAAATCCAGTTGTAATTCGACGACGCTAACGTCCAGTAGCTCCTCTGTGACGGTGCAGTTTTAGCATGCTAACGTTAAAAGCACCCCAGTGTGTGGAGAAACACTGCACCTTTACAGTCAGTGTTTTTTTCTCTCTCCATGGCTTATTTTATGTTTTCTTTAAAGTCCACATATCCCACCAGGAACCTTAAAAATAGCAATAAACTAGCAGCTCAAGTTCTGCTCAGGGAAACCTTATGGCGCGACCCGGCGCTACTTTAGCGGCTAGCTGCTATTTTGTGATAGTAGCCACAGAGAGCAGACCTGTTTATCTGTGGCTGCAGCGACAGTATGTCACTGATACGATCACTTCCACTGTCGGTGTTAATGTAGAGGCAAACGCCGCAGTATCGTTTGTTTACGTTGTTATGAAGCCGATAAATTTAGCATCAATAATAGAGTAGCATAGAGGCTGTGACAGAGCATTAGCCGCTCAGTTTTTAGAGCTTTCATTATTATTTTGGACCCGTTTTCTACTTGTTAAGAACAGATTTTGATGACATTTTCTTGGAATTGAGGTTTCTAATATAGGGTAAATTGTGCTCAATCTACTGTAAGGGGCGAGTGTTACGTTGAGTTCAAATCTAGACTAAAACGGCCATTTTGATACAGTAAAATGGTTTTAATGCAGGTTTATACGGTTAGCAGAAAACCGAGTAATATCTCAATTAATCGTCAACTATTTTGATTGAGTTTTCTGAGTTTTCAGCTTCTTAAAGGTGCATTATGTAATAAATCTAAAGCAACTAAAGGCCATAAAATCCTCCTAATGTGTCACAGAGACTCAGGAATAATGTTCATATAACAAACTGAACTCACCAACAACAACAGTACAGACAAAATATTTGCATTAAAAAAAATATTTTTTGCAGACTGCAAATCATGTTTATGTTTTGGAATCGTGTTTTGGCGTCATGTGGCGCCACCTACCGCCGTCTACCAATCATTGCAGTCGGTAGAGTCTCAGCTGCCGAGCAACCACGGGTTGCCAGTTACGTCAAAAAAACGAAACCCAAAAGACCTCGGTATTTTGAATTTGAATGCAGTAACCGTTTTTGGCCACATTCTTACATATGGCGCATTTAAATGTGAATATTCTGTGGTTTCTTTGCTCCACATAAGAAATAAATCATTAAAACTGAATAATTTTGTTTTGAGGACAAAACAGGACATTTGTTTTTCCTACATTTTCTGACATTTTACGGCTCAAACAAGAACTCAAGCCCTATATGTAATGTATTATTTGTTAGCTTAGCTTTGTATTCTGAGAACTATAACATAACTTTTTAAGCTACATAATATTTCAGCCCTTATTATAGTAACCTTTTTGTTGTTATGTTTTTGTTTTTTTGTATGTTAGCCTCGAGCTAACGTAGTTTTTTCTACATAAAAAAAATACATAATTTTAATACATAACCAGAAGCACAGGTGCTCGTGTGGGCAGACAAAGGTACAGAACTGATGCTCAGGGGTAAATTATAACTTCATTATTCTCAGACAGAGAAGATATATTTAGTCATGTATGAGTTGTGTGTGTGTGTGTGTGTGTGTAGAGTGAGTGAGTGGGCGACACTGAGCGAGTGTGTGTGTGAATTATCTGCACAGTGAAGGCTGTTTGTCAGAAAGTAGACGCTCCTTAAAGTTTTCTGAGCTCTTAATCCTGTCGGATACACTGTAAAAAAAAACAAAAAACATACGCAACAACCGCTAAAATTGAACTGAAAATGATCGGTAAAATCACTGAATACAGCAGCTTTCTGAATTCTGAGCGTCCACCGTTTCATCCACCCCCCGATCATCATCACGCGTGCATTTAGTGTTTAGTGATCACAAAACTCCCCCAAATCACCAAAAGCTTTAAACAACCGTTGTGTGGAAACACAATGAGGTAACGCACACTGTGACTCTGCAGCCCACCTGTTAGGAGGTCAAAGTGAGAGGAGGCGAGGCTGCGGTAACAGAGAGGAGAGAATGAAAATAACACGGATAAAAGTTGACGATAGGAATCGCTCATTGAAACGTATGTGTTACGTGAGGAAATAGCCTTTAATTGACACCAATTTCAAGTCAGAAGAACTGTAAAATGTCCTAAACTACAGAAATCTACAGGAGTTACATTTGAACAAGATTAATTATTCTGAGTCTTTTGGTTCATAAAACGTCAGAAACTGTTGAAAAATATCGCGCACACCTTGAAATCACGACATTCTCCAATGTCTCGTTTTGTCCACAAAGCAAAATTAAACAGTTTTAATGATTTCTTTGTTATGTGGAGCAAAGAAAACAGAAAATATACTGTATTAAAACTTGTATTAATTATATAAAACAAAGAGTAATATATCCGATTACTCGTCGCAGGCCTGTGTGTGTGTGTGTGTGTGTGTGTGTGTGTTGACTGCTTCTCGTCACCCGTTTCACATTCTCCTTCGTTCTTACTCTTTTTCCCTCATTTCGCCTCATTGCGTCGCAGACAGCAGGGCTATTTAGGAGCAGACAGGACTGCAGGACACACACTCTATCAAAGTGCAGCAGCAGCAACGCACACACACAACTACACACACACACACACACACACACACACACACACACACACACACACACACACACACACACACACACACACACACACACACACACACACACACACACACAGGCTAATATATTATCAAGGGGAGAAACTTCAGGATTAAAATCGGAGGTTTGAGGCACCCAGAAATCCAGTGTGACGTCCAGGGCCACAGATAAAGAGAATGAAGCTCAACACTGACGTTAACTGACAAATAGTCAAGTTCAAAATGTTTTGTCCCTGTTGCCAACGAATAATCAACGGAAATAATCATCTTTGAAAATCTAAAACTTCAGAACAGTCAACACTTCAGAATAATCAAAGCTTCAAGACAGTCAAATCAAAACTTCAGAATAATCAAAGCTTTAGAACAGTCAAAGCTTTAGAACAGTCAAATCAAAGCTTTAGAACAATCAAATCAAAGGTTTAGAACAATCAAAGCTTCAGAACAGTCAAATCAAAGCTTTAGAACAGTCAAATCAAAGCTTCAGAACAGTGAAATCAAAGCTTTAGAACAGTCAAATCAAAGCTTTAGAATAATCAAAGCTTTAGAACAGTCAAATCAAAGCTTTAGAACAGTCAAATCAAAGCTTCAGAACAGTCAAATCAAAGCTTTAGAACAGTCAAATCAAAGCTTCAGGACAGTCAAATCAAAGGTTTAGAACAATCAAATCAAAGGTTTAGAACAGTCAAATCAAAGCTTTAGAATAATCAAAGCTTTAGAACAATCAAATCAAAGCTTTAGAATAATCAAAGCTTTAGAACAGTCTAATCAAAGCTTTAGAACAGTCAAATCAAAGCTTCAGAACAGTCAAATCAAAGCTTTAGAACAGTCAAATCAAAGCTTCAGAACAGTCAAATCAAAGCTTCAGAACAGTCAAATCAAAGTTTCAGAACAATCAAAGCTTTAGAACAGTCAAATCAAAGCTTAAGAATAATCAAAGCTTTAGAACAGTCAAATCAAAGCTTCAGAATAATCAAAGCTTTAGAACAGTCAAATCAAAGCTTCAGAACAGTCAAATAAAAGCTTCAGAACAGTCAAATCAAAGGTTTAGAACAGTCAAATCAAAGGTTTAGAACAGTCAAATCAAAGCTTCAGAACAGTCAAAAAGCTTCAGAACAGTCAAATCAAAGCTTCAGAACAGTCAAATCAAAGCTTCAGAAGAGTCAAATCAAAGCTTTAGAACAGTCAAATCAAAGCTTTAGAACAGTCAAATCAAAGCTTCAGAACAGTCAAATCAAAGCTTCAGAAGAGTCAAATCAAAGCTTTAGAACAGTCAAATCAAAGCTTTAGAACAGTCAAATCAAAGCTTGAGAACAGTCAAATCAAAGCTTTAGAACAGTCAAATCAAAGCTTCAGAACAGTCAAATCAAAGCTTCAGAAGAGTCAAATCAAAGCTTTAGAACAGTCAAATCAAAGCTTTAGAACAGTCAAATCAAAGCTTCAGAACAGTCAAAAAGCTTCAGAACAGTCAAATCAAAGCTTGAGAACAGTCAAATCAAAGCTTTAGAACAGTCAAATCAAAGCTTCAGAACAGTCAAAAAGCTTCAGAACAGTCAAATCAAAGCTTGAGAACAGTCAAATCAAAGCTTTAGAACAGTCAAATCAAAGCTTCAGAACAGTCAAAAAGCTTCAGCACAGTCAAATCAAAGCTTCAGAACAGTCAAATCAAAGCTTTAGAACAGTCAAATCAAAGCTTTAGAACAATCAAAGCTTCAGAACAGTCAAATCAAAGCTTCAGAACAATCAAAGCTTTAGAACAGTCAAATCAAAGCTTCAGAACAGTCAAATCAAAGCTTTAGAACAGTAAAAAAAAGCTTCAGAACAGTCAAATCAAAGCCTTGAAACAGTCATTATACTGTCAGTTATTTGTTGTGAATGTCTTCTTGAAGTTGCCTTATGTTAATATATGAGCATTTCTTCTTGCGTCTAAATGCAAGAATATACGTGACAGACGCTTACGTTGAAGAAGGACTGTGATCTTTGATCTTCTGTGCTGAAGAACTGAACTGTGGACAGCAGCTTTACATCCAGCGTCTCAGCGTTAGTATCATTATTATTAGAATTAGAAGAAGACATACACTGATTTTTCCTAAAAATATTAAACAGAAATTAAACCAAAAGCAAAGAGCAGAGGCTGGATTTGGTCGTGATGAAGGAAACTGGACTCTTCATCTTCATCATTCTGGCCGTTACATAACAGAGAGCAAAGTCACTCCCTCTGGCTTTAGTTTGTATTTCTCTGATGCTTTCAAAGCAAACGCTGTCAGAATCCAGGATTCAAGTATGAGAAAGAAGAACAGTAGATATATATATATATATACATATATATATATGTATATATATATACACACAAAATAATGAAATAGCAGCCTTTTGCGAGTGATGAATTACTGGGATTTCAACATGGAAAAAGATCCATCGTCCAACTCTACTCAACGATAAAACACATTAAAAAAAAAGATAAAGAAGCGCGTTTAAACTAATACCACGTCGGATTAAACATTAAAGGCGCCATATGTAAGAATGTGGCCAAAAACGGTTACAACATTCAAATTCAAAACACCGAGGTCTTTTAGGGTTCGTTTTCTGACGTAACTGGCAACCCGTGGTTGCTCGGCAGCTGAGACTCTACTGACTGCAATGATTGGTAGATGGCGGTAGGTGGCGCCACATGAGGCCAAAACATGATTTCAAAACATAAACATGATTTGCAGTCTGCAAAATATTTTTTTTAATGCTAATATTTTGGCTGTACTGTTCAGTTTGTTATTATATATAATATTATATGAACATTCCTGAGTCTCTGTGACATATTAGGAGGATTTTATGGTCAGTTGCTTTAGATTTATTACATAATGCACCTTCAAACGTACAATAAGAGCGGCAAACTCATCCAGTATTTTAACCACTTCTTCCCTGACCCTCTTTTTGGAGTCCCTGCTCGACAATGACATGCCCAAACTAAATAGAGTACAAATCTGCAGTTATGGTATCAAAATAAAGATAACACTTGTGAGATTTCACCAGCCTTTAAAATACGCAGCAGGAGCTTTAAAAACACATGGAGGTTGTGTAACAACACGTGGACGTGAGCTGTGGAAAGTCTGATGCTGTTGAAATGAAGCAGAGTGAAATTACAGAGGTTTTAGTGAAGAGATGTCTAGGCGTTCTCTCTGTTGGCACAGTTTGGCACCATCTGTGCCATTTTGAGATTTCTTCGGTACCTAATTATTAAAAATCCGTCGGTGTTTTAACTGTGTTTCGTGAACATAATAATGGTTTATATGAGCTTTTAGCTGAGTTTATGACCTGTCTGTGGGTATGCAGCATGTCTGTGTTTGTTAAAGTTAGATATGAAAGTTTTTAAAGTTTTTGGTTTGTGAGCTACTTTGGGAACTATATATATATATATATAAATATATATATATAAATAAAGAAAAGCAGCATCATCAGCAGACAGCGGCGAGGATTCCACCTGCGTGAGATCTGAGACGTAACAACGAAAACGATCCATCCATTATTAAAAGTTCCCTGATGTGAATAAAAAAGGATCTTAAATCAATTCTTAAAGGAAATGAATGTGTCCATAATTCATCCGTCAGCCTCAGTATATTTAGCTCTGCTCGTTTGTTTCAGGACGAGACAGTTTTGACTCTTCCTTTTTTCCTTTCCTTCTTCCTTGCTTCCTTTCCTCTCCCACACACACACACACACACACACACACACATTCAAACTTCTGGTGGAGTAGGCGTTAGAGCGAAAACACAGAATTATGTCCAAAACATGTCCAATAAGAACAAGTGGATGGTTAATGGAATAGTGATTTATACGACGTACGCGGCAGATACAGCGTTTGTTTGTTTGCCACACTGCTTTACATAAATGTGGCCGGAATTGAAATAATGATTTTGTTTTGCAAATTTTACGATGTGTTCAGTTCACCTACTTTAACAAATGAATATGCTGCGCTGTGCCACTGAAAACGTCAACAAGGTTAAGGGGTCGGTCAACCTTATTTACCTTATTTTTTGATAGTTGAGTCAGTGTAAACACAGTCATCCATCCACCTTATACGGCTTTATCCTCCACATGAGGGTCGCACGGGGGGTCGCTGGTGCCAATCCCAGCTGACACAGCACCCTGGACAGGTCACCAGTCCATCACAGAGACACATATAGAGACAAACTACCATTTCAGAGTGTCCAAATTGTCTTGATTCTCCAAATCTGCAAGTTTTTGGACTGTGGAAACCGGAGAAAACAAATAAATAATACAATAATACAATTAAATATTATATACATAGAAATACTGTTGTAAAAACAGTGTTTTGGGCTAAAATAGCCTATGTTTATCAGGGGTACATGGAAGTGGAGTACAGTATAAGTGCGTTCCTTATTTTCTTAACAGGAAGTTGCAACTTCCTGATAAAACACGTAATAAAAGTTGGTGTCACGTTCAGGTTTTAGAGTCGGAAGTTGAACTTTTCCGAGGTTCCTGAAGACCTTGGGAAGTTGGAAGTTGGAGCTCTGTTGAGTTTAACCCCTCTGTGACCATCGTTACCGTAACTCCTAGACTGTTTGTGACCCTCATGTAGAGGATAAAGCAGAAGAAGATGGATGGATGAATGGATGGATACTGGGTAAAGCAGAGAAATAAAGCTTTGCGCGCATATACTTGTCATTACGGTAGAACCTCAGGACTTCCTGAAGGCCTCATCCATGTTCAATATATAGACTTTTTACACTTTGTTCTCCGTGTTGTGACTAAATAGAGAAAATCCTACACTTTTAACTTTTCACGTTAAGACAACGCGACGTAGCATTGTGATGTTATCGGTATCGCGGTCCATGTATCGTGAGGTGTTGGTGAGGAATTGGAGGACAAATTCAGAGTAGAATTACAGCGATAAAAACTGCGTCAAGTCAGTCCATGTCAATAGATATCGAGCTAAAAATGTCGGGTATTTAAAGATAACGTTTTTGCTGCTGTATGATCGTTGGAGAAACTATCTATCTATCTATCTATGAATAGCTAGCCTAGACATATAGCTAGCTATAGATAGCTAGATATCTAGACATATAGCTAGGTAGCTATCTTACATTTTTTACCTTCATCTATCTAACTATGTATTTATAGCTGAATATACAGTAGCTAGCTAGACATATACAGCGCTGCGCTCATATACTTGTCATTACGGTAGAAACAGGACTTCCTGAAGGCCTCATCCACGTTCAATACATAAACTTTTTACACTTTATTCTCTACGTTGTGACTAAATAGAGAAAATCCTACACTTTTAACTTTTAACTCTTCGACATCGCTAGACATATAGCTAGCTATCTTACATTTTTTACCTTCTATCTATTTATGAATTTATAGCTAAACATATAGCTAGCTATCTTACATTTTTCTATCTATCTATCTATCTATCTATCTATCTATCTATCTATCTATCTATCTATCTATCTATCTATCTATCTATCTATGAATATATAGCTGGACATATACAGTAGCTAGCTACTGCGCTCATATACCTGTCATTACGGTAGAACCTCAAGACTTCCTGAAGGCCTCATCCACGTTCAACACATAGACTTTTTACACTTTATATTCTCCGTTGTGACTAAATAGAGAAAATCCTGCACTTCTAACGTTAAACTTTTCACGTTAACGTTGTGTTTTCTTCAGTTGGACAAACATCGCGACATAGTGCTAGTTATCGGTATCGCGGTCCGTGTATCGTGAGTGACCCTGTGATTCCCGCTTTTGATTTATTTATTATTACACTGTTATCATCTGTGATGCTTTACAGTGTTATACAGTGTAAGAGTGCGTTCATCATCATCATCATCATCATCATCATCACCATCAGTACAGTCTCTGAATCCCCTTCATGTTTCCCTTTATTATTCTCTCCTCCCTTTGTCTTCCTTTGTCAGACAGTATTTCTTTGTTTCACACCCTCACCACCACCACCACCCTCCTCCTCCTCCTCCTCCCCATCCCTTACTCTCTCTCTCCACCCCCAGGATGTGGCTGTGGGTTGATTAGAAAATGCGTGGCACAGAACAGGCAATCCATCACCCTGCCAAAGCCCGCCATTTCTGCACATGCGCTTGCTGACACAGTCTCACACACACACACACACACACTCTCGTCTTCATCCTCACACACACCAGTGTTTCTGTCCTCTCTCCACACACACAGACCTGCAGCAGCAGCAGCAGCAGCCTCGTTCACCTCTTCGTGCCCTTCAAACCCCACTTCTCCTCCTCCTCTTCCTCCTCATCTGCATCCATTCACTCACCGGTCGTGGTGGCCACGCCTCTTTTGCTCTATTTCTTCTCCCGTCCTCCTCCTCCTCGTCCTCCTCCTCCTCCTCCTCCTCGTGGACACATTAGCTCGGTGAGATCATCCACAGTGGAGAGTCTGAGGAGCACAAGAGAAGGAGGGCGTCATTGTTTGCTACACAACCATATTTATGGGTGTTCCCAACACGTGTTCAGACAGTCAAAATCATCATCATCTCTGCATCTCTGTGTATATATATTTTTATATACAGTGGTTTTTCTGGCCACTTTCACAAACTGTGACCTTGTTGAGCCCAGGATTTAGCAGCAGCAGCAGCAGCAGCTACAGTTTGATGAAGCGTTGGGCCGATTAACGCAGAAGGAACTTATCTCTAAGTTCTCGGGCCTCACAGGTCAAAGAAATGTCGCCTTAAACGTTCACCAGTGTCGTTAGTCTCCATAAACCCCTCCACAGCATGTACTGTATGATGTTTGGGCAAAAAAGGGGACAGGATTGGAATGGATTGGAGAGGTTGGACGTTCTCTTATCCAAGTGACATCATGTTTTATCAAACACAGTTACGCCCCCAAAATGGAATTATGCTAATTCTGACTGAGAACAAGAACTTTTAAAGTACCCTAAAATACGCTCGGTACAACGCGTAAAACGATCCAAATTTAACTCTGGTGAGGAATTGGAGGACAAATTCAGAGTAGATTTATTGCGATAAAAAACTGTGTCAAGTCAGTCGGTATCAATAGATATCGCGCGCTAAAATGTCAGGTAATTAAAGAGAAAGTTTTTGCTGCTGTATGATCGTTGAAGAATCTATCTATCTATCTATCTATCTATCTATCTATCTATCTATCTATCTATCTATCTATCTATCTATCTATCTATCTATCTATCTATCTATCTATCTATCTATGAAATTAAAGCTAAACATATAGCTAGCTAGATAGCTGAGTTGTTTTACTATTTAGCTAGACATATACCTCGCTAGCTATCTTAAAAATGTTTTGACCTTCTATCTATCTATCTATCTATCTATCTATCTATCTATCTATCTATCTATCTATCTATCTATCTATCTATCTATCTATCTATCTATCTATCTATCTATCTATGAAATTAAAGCTAAACATATAGCTAGCTAGATAGCTGAGTTTTTTACTATCTATCTAGACATATAGCTAGCTGGACATATAGCTAGCTAGCTAGATAGTTGAGTTTTTTTTTACTATGAATTTATAGCTAGACATATAGATAGCTAGCTATCTTACATTTTTTACCTTCTATCTATCTATCTATCTATCTATCTATCTATCTATCTATCTATCTATCTATCTATCTATCTATCTATCTATCTATCTATCTATCTATCTATCTATCTAAAATATTACCAATGTCAGAGGCCTAAAAAGAGTCAATTTAACACCAATTCCAAGCAAAAACAATGCTCTTCTGGAATAGATGTACATTTAACTGTTTTAGTACAAGTTTTATCAACTAAAATACTTAAATTTAACTATTCTAGATTGGATTCGGTCCCTTAATCGCAGCTCGTGTTAAACCAACTCTTTTAGCGTGACTTAAAAATGACTTTTTGACATTTAGGTTTTTTACGATACATGCAGCATTTTCGGGGGGGCTATAAACTCTGTGAAATGTTTGCTCTTATAAAACAAATTTCCACTGGAGGAAATTCCCCACAAACCTGCCTCACCACCTCCTCCTCCTCCTCCTCCTCCATCTTCCTCTCATCGCACTCATTGACTCCAGCCCAATGCTGCTGCCTCCTCCCTGGAGTCCACTCTGCCTCCACCTCTACATCACTACCACCGCTCAATATCCAGTCAGGGCAACAGAGAGCCGGGCTAATGAAATGGCCACTGGCTGCCGGAATCTGCCCGCTGCACATCCGTCATCTCATTATGAGGAGGATTTCCTTCCTCGTCAGGTCTGTGTCGACGGCTCAAACTCAATCAGGTCTAACTGTAATGACTGTGCGCTTCTCTGATGTGAATGACGACGAGGATGATGTAAAAAAAAAAAGGCCTAAAAAAGGACCGAACGAAGGACGGAGGAGGAGGAGGAGAGCCGTGTTTTTCGGCGTTATCGTGTTTACGTTCCCAGGATGATTATCTAATGCGCTCAAAGGCAGAACAAAGCTCGTTGTAGGTCTTTGTTACGCTGCTCCCCGCACTGTGAGATTCTCCACCGTGTAGGTGGTCTCGCCCACTTTTTGATTAATAATAGGCTTGAGTGTTAAGAGCAGGCTCAGAGAAGCTGCCGCGCAGACACGGGCGGAACTCGGCTTTTGTTTGACTTGTGAAAGCGTTGAGCGTTACAACGTCCACGTGGTGACTCAATACACTGATATACACCCCGCGTCATTTTGTGACGTCTTTGTGTCCTGGCGCTTTATCCTGAAAGTGGACGTAGTGTTCTGGGAAGTGAAGATATACTGAATAGCCACCAGGGGGCGACACTGTCGGATGTAAAATTATGTCGCTTTGAATGTCAGGGTGCTTTCGCACCTATGGTTCGATTGCTTTGGTCCGCACCAGTCAGAAAAATGTTACAATGTAGCAAACAGACGTGTAGACGGGTAGTCTGGGTACGGTTTGCTTTTACATATGCATAGTTCTAAACGAACCAAAATAGACCGCTAAGACCATCGGCACCGGAACTGGACTAACACCCGATTTCCACCGGGCGCGTCACCGCTGCAGAACGTAAGCGCCGCAGTGGATACCGCGAATACGGCTGGCTCGCAAGGCCGCAAAGCGCCCGGTGGGGATTGAAGCTGGCCAGAGAATGGCGCAAAAACCACGGCGCTAATGCATTAAGCTAGACCGTTTCGTCCCGTTTGGTTTGGTTGCTTTCACACTAGAGGAACCGTACCAAAGTAGGGAGGAAGTAAAGCGTTCCGTGACCACCCCTTCGGGCAGGTCTCGGAAAACAGTTGATTACATTCACACCCACGCAGACGGACCAAACCACAGCATTTGGCGCGCACCATCACGTTTGGTGCGCACTAAAATGCTGTAAGTGTGAAAGCACCCTCCACCTGTCTATAGCAAAGGTGTCAAACTGGTGGCCCGAAAATCGATTACATGTGACCCACCACTCAGTATCATGTCATAATGAAAACATGGCCCACTAAAGGAAATAGGCAGAATATAATGATAAATATATTTGCAATATTTTTTATAATAGTTATATAATAATAACATAGTTGGTTGTCATTATCATACTATTAACATTAGATATAAACAGCTTGTTTGGTGTCTTAATTCCACAGTAGTTTTTACTTAGTGTTCAATTTAGATCTCTGTTTTTGCTATTAGTAGATTTATTTAACTGATATCATGACACAATATTGTGTTGCTTTTAAGCTAATATTGTTTTTTCCCCTCTAAACCGGGCCCCTCTTGACCAGACTGGACGCTTGTTGACCCCCAGTTCATTTGAGTGTGACACCCCTGGTCTACAGGAAAACAAGCTTTTACTTGTCACTTATAAAAAACTATTGCTAATTTCGGGTCTTCTTTGAGAGGACGTGATGTTAATTTCGTAAAACTCAGTGCTGTCAAACGTTAACGCGTCAACGGCGTTTAACGGCATCAACGTTTCGGCGCGTTTAAGTGACTCCCGATTGTTAAAATGAGTCTCTAAAGTAACGCTAAACTTTAAAAACAGAGGCACACATACGCAGTACACAGGTACGCTGGTTATTTGTAGCGCTGCTCTTTTAGTTTAATAAACAGACCGCTCCAGTTCGACTGTAGGCGCGCTAATGCCGCTAAAAGGAGCTAATGCAGCTAACGGAGCTAACTGGTAAACGGTGCCTGGACTCCGGTGTCGCGGCACGTAAACACGACGCAATCACGCGCGTCTTTTTTCCGGTCAGTCGTCGTGGAAACGTATCATGCGCTTCATCGATACCGAGTATCAGATCAGGTCGTTTCTACTCAAAATTGGACATTCTGTTTTACCGCGTTATGGATTTCCTACATTTGCCTTTCATTCGACACAGACGCAGTCGGGAGCAGTGAAATGTAAGAGTAATAAAGCTTGTGCTGCAGCAGTGAAAGCTGCTCCACTTCTCTCTTTTGGTGGCAGCCGCTCTTTAAAGTCTCACAGATCTGGCAGATTCACCAGTAAACTGTAAAGAGCCGATGACGAGGACATAATCTCTTGTTTCGGGTATATTCTCTGCATCTTTTTGCGGGTGCCAAAAAAAAAGTGTAACTTATCCCCATGAGTGAAATGGCCCGGGCTCATCGCATGCGTCACAAAGTGTTAGCGGCGGTTTATGGATGCGGCAGGTATCAGTTTATCGGCCTTAGAGGGAAAGCGCTTGATCACTTGCGCTCCATCGTATTAGGAAGGGACAGCTGCTCAGGAAAAAGGCCTCGGGTCAGCAAATAGAAAAGCACTTCAGCTGCAAAAAGAGGATAATAATTACCAGAAGAGCCAACGTCACAGAAAACACTGAGGCTGGCGACAGGAGTTAGTCACATTTACCTGGATTGAGTCATAACAGGGGGTCAAAGTGAAAGTTGACTTTCTTTATCTCTAACACAAATGTCCTGCCTCTTATCCTCTGCCTCCTCAGCAGCGAGCCCCAGTTGTGGCCGGTGGGCATGGTTTTAGAGGGAAGCTCAGAGGCGCTGTGTCCCACCCCATCTCTGGAGCTGCGCCCGTCCTGCAACAAGAGCCAGACCACGCCCCCTCTGAGCACAAGCTCGCAACCCCACGACGGAGTCTTCCCCGAGGACAAGGAGCCCGTCAAGTACGGCGAGCTCATCGTCTTAGGGTGAGTTCCTGTTGTGATTCTACTCATGTATGCACACAAAGGCCCTGTCCCAATACCTCCCCTAACCCTACATTTTTACCCTAACCCTACATTTTTGCCCTAACCCTATATTTTTACCCTAACCCTACATTTTTACCCTAACCCTACATTTTTGCCCTAACCCTATATTTTTACCCTAACCCCCTAGGAATATTTTCGCTGTAATATATTTTCACAAATAAGCACGTTACAATGTCGATTTGTATTGGAATATGTTGGTTTGAAATACATCCAAAGGACCGTTGAGCTTTGAACACTAATGTCAGAAAATATCTGACGATTTATGAAAGCAGCTAGCTAGCGGCTACCTGCCGAGCGCCCCGAGAGAGCACGCCCTAGAAGCACCCGGCAAACAGCCGCTAGCTAGCTCTGCTACATCTGGGTCATTTTTGTCAGTGTTTTGGATGTGTGTAACGGCGTTCACTTGAACACGAATACCCTGGACTTGTCAGATTTCAATCACATTCGTGATATAGCGTTTACGAGGACGCCGTTGACGGAGAAAAACAAACAGCTGGATTCGCCGGCATTTTTCCTGAATGAAAATAGTAGCATGCGCCACTGGTAGAATTGTCAACATGTGACGTAGGTTAGCACGTTTGTTACGTTCACTGCGCTAATTTGCATGTAGTGATGTCCCAATACCACTTCCCTCAAAGAGGGGAATTTACCAAGGGGAAATATTAAGGGGGAGGTATTGGGACAGAGCCTGTGTCTGCTCATGAATGCATCTGCCTCCAGTACACTAGGTGGCAGTACACCCCATTTCAGCTTGTTAGTATTAGGCGTTTTCTGGCTTTACCGGCAGCCATTTTTGTTCACATGACGAGCATCATCCCGAGTTATTTGTCATTGTATGACTTTAGTTCCTGTTCCTTCGCAGACACAATGGGTCGCTGGCCAACGGGGACAAGGGTCGCAGAAGAAGTCGCCTGGCCCTTTACAAGAGACCCAAGGCCAATGGGGTCAAACCGGATGTTATCCACAACGTCTCGACGCCTCTGGTGTCAAAGGTGAGCACAGTCAGCCACGTCACGACAAATCATAACAGGCCAGGACATCGTGTAGTCTGACCTCGGCATTGGCTGGTGTGAGTACAGATCTGCCGCACCATTACGGTCTCTCTCTCCATCGTAACAATAAGCTTGAATTATGAATGACATCAGTCAGAAGGGTTGTTCCTCCAGAGTAGGAAATGTCCTCTGGGTACATTTCCTGGAGGATAGAACCTTCAACAACTCTCCCTGTCATGTGACCCTGGATCATGTGTTTTCCCTTTGGCAGGCACTCAGCAACAAAAGCCAGCACAGCATCTCCTACACACTGTCGCGGAGCCACTCTGTCATTGTGGAGTATACGCATGACACCAACACAGACATGTTCCAGGTCAGTGTCCGCACCACACACACACACACACAGGTGCCATGTCAACGCTGTCAAAGGGTCAAGTTTAAAGGTGCAAAAACTGGGCACCTAATGCCCTCTGGACCACATCATTCCCTACTTAACATATCTATGACATATTTGGGGCCAATTCCAATTCCTATCTTAACCCTCAAGCTCAACCCTTAATCTTAACTGGCCTCAAAACCAAGTGTTGAGGGTTATTTTGTCACTTAGAAATGAGACAACCCTTAAATGCAAATAAGTCTTCAGACTGTAGGGGGCAGAATAACGCGAAAGCTGCGTCCAGTCTGTCAACTCCAAAAAAGAAGAAGACGAAGAACACATTTACGTCAGGATTATTTATTACGATCCGTTTGTCAGTCAAGTTATTAGGTTGTCACTTAGTTATAAGATGATACTCATACAAATACCACAACCACGGACATATTCAGCTGACAGTTACCACACACCACGGCTTATTGAAAAGTAAACCATAGCAAACCATCGCTTGTCCGCACCGGCCGGCTATTAACAAAAGATCGTAAAATAAAAATAAATGTTGCGCAACAATGACGTAAATAATCCATTAAATGGGCCTAAACTAAGATAATACAATGGTTTTCATAATTTTTATATCTCTATTAACAAAGAAAATACTCAATTTGTAGCGTACTCGTTTCGCTGCTTTTGGCGCCATCTTTGTTATGTCAAAACACGCAATGCATTCTGGGTACCTCTTTCTCCCAAGGGTGGAAAATCTCAATATTGAGGGCAATACAGCCCTTAAACTTGCCCCTCAACTAAATTTTTCTGAGAGTTGCACTAGAGGGAGCGCGCATTTTTGAGATTGAGGGTGAAGCAAGGAATTGGAATTCACCCTTGGTCGCGGTGCCACAGAACATCACGGTGCAGAGTTTGCACACCGTCATGAGGTCAACCCCCACATGGGGGCACTTGTCTTGGGGCAGCCCACGTCCAAGAGGAAAGGAATTAGGCTCGTAACACTGAAGGACGCTGGCTCAATCCGGGCCAAGGGCTGGGCACCCAATCTGAGCAAGGCACCCAATCAACCATTGCTCCCCAGGCGCAGATAAGTGCTGCCCACTGCTGCTGCGATGGGTTAAATGTAGAGGGCATGCTTAGCCACGATGAGAGACGGTGGAACCATGTGAAGTATAAAAGCCAACTGGAAGTATTGATATTTGTACAATGATCCACACAACACTAGTCTACCGCCGGACCAGCTCTCCGGCCAGAGAGTCGCTTGATTTGTTGCAACAGGGGTCTGAAATGTCAATTCAACCTTTGGGTGTCCTCAGTGTCAAACCGAGGGCAGACAAACTCTCTACGTCTTCCCTTTGCAAGCATCATTTGTTGGACACTGTTGGACTATTCCTTTCAGGCGTGTGTCAGATTTTGTTTGTTCTCAAACACGAGCAGAATGTGTCCGCCCCGTAGAGTCAACAAAATAACACAGGGCGCCAATCGGGGAGCGCAGAGGTAATCTGTGAGTGGATTTGTCAGACGACTCGAGAATGCAGTGTCATGAGAGAGAGCGAGAGAGAGAGAGAGAGAGGGCAGTGAGGGCATCAGAGGGAGGGAACGAAACAAGGGAACTTCAGATCAGCCAGGAGGAGGGAAGACAAAAGACGGAGGAGATAAAATATACGAGAGAGGGATGAGTCAGACGAGTCTGCTCTCGGCAGCTCGAGTTGTTTTCCAGACACTTCACCCTCTCGTCATAAAAGGAGACGCCGTGAAGCTGGTTCCTCCAAAGAGACCCAATCAGCGCGCCATCCAGTCCAGTCTGCTCACGCTGATTCGCCCCAATTACCGAATATTTCTGTCCACAAGAAGGACCGGGGTCAAATATCTCTCTGGTCAGTTTACGTCCTCAACTGAACCGGCGTCACTGAGGGGGCGCTCTGAAACATCGTCCATTTTTGTGTCACTGGTATCAATACACTCATTTTCCGGACATTTGGAAGTGTCTAACCACTAATAAACCGAATACTAATCCTTCTGGTTGACTTAAATCGGCAACACTTTAATGTCACATTCCCCCCTTTTGAATTTGTCTTTGCCGAGTTGGACAGCGTCGTTCACGCTCACGAGACAAACTTCCACATATCGCAATAATCCAATCCGTTTCCATTCGCGATAGTACCTGGTATCTGGTACTTTTTGTAGTACCTGCTCTGGCGAGGTTCCAAAGCGAGCTGAGCCGATACTAAAATGTGACGTGGACAGACTGCCGGGCCACCGATTGGTCAGAGGGTGTCGTCACTGGAAGAGTCATGGGCGCGATTGTCATGACTCACAATTTCGAGTTAAACAGGAAGTACTGAACGATTATGTGAACAGACCTTTTAGATTGGTTGAGTCTGATGAATTACTCAACTGAAAAGAAACGCTTTACAAGTCACTAGTTTGTGTCGCGTATAAAACAGCGTCACGCCAGTTTAATGCAGCCGTGCTAGGATGACTCCGCCCACGCTGAGGAGGTCGCGCCGCCATAAGACGACCTTTAAAAAGGGTTGATAAGTGGTTTATAATCAGAGGACTCCTGGAGGACATACACTCTTAGAAATAAGGGTTCCAAAAGGGTCCTTCAAGGGTTTTTCAAGGGTTCTTGGTAACCCTAATGGTTCTAGTAAGAACCATTTTGATCCAGAGAACACTTTAAAACCCCTTTCCTGAATAAATGGCTTTAAAAGAGTTCTTGGTGGAACCTTTATAAAAAGGTTCCGCCTGGAGCCAAAAAGGGTTCTCATATGAGGACAAGCCAAAGAACCTTATATGGTTCTACTTAGCACTTTTATTTCTAACAGAGTACTATAAAGATGTTGTTCCTCTAAGTTTACATAACAACGCTTCTTCTTCTTCACAACGTGAACTTCACGCTCTGCCCTAAATTGTTCCTTCGCGTCGCTGCAGAAACACGATGCCACTCGACTGCCAATAGACTCAGTGGACCCTTTAATATATTAGCTGTTTGTTTGCTCCGCAAAATTACCGCTCGATACGCGTTTTTCCAAACCTCGAAATGATGACGGCCTCAAACATAGATGTTCACTTTACTCTCATAGAGGAGCAAAGGAACCAGATTATATTCACATTTAAGGAGCTGAACGAACAGAAACAGCCAACACCGAGCAATCGATGCAAACCTAATTCGATGTCTGCCTGTAAAAAATAAAAAAAAAGACATTTAACCGCTTCCTTCTCATTCTTTCCCTCAGATTGGCCGGTCCACGGAGAGCATGATCGACTTTGTGGTGACGGACACGGCGGGCAGCGGCAGCAGTCAGGGCGGGGGTGCGGCGGGGGAGGGCGGCGGCGGCGGCGGAGGACAGTCGGCGCAGAGCACCATCTCCCGCTACGCGTGTCGCATCATGTGCGAACGCAGCGCTCCCTACACCGCCCGCATCTACGCCGCCGGCTTCGACTCCTCCAAGAACATCTTCCTGGGGGTGAGTGCTCAGCCTGATGATGATGATGATGCTGCTGCTGCTGCTGCTGCTGATGCTGCTGCTGGTGGTAAAGCACCCACGGTAACCACGGCAACCATAGTAGTGACAGCAGGGACGTGGCTGTGCCTCCCACGGGTGACATCATAGCCGCGATGCTGGGTGTCAGTACATGTGACCTGTGGCTCGAGGAAAACGTGCAGAGAACAGAGTCGTGTTCTGCACACGTGTTTTTGTCCTTAGGCGTAAACACACTGACCTTGTCAGGACAAGAAGTCCGAAAACCTGGTCCTAATGAGGCAGAACCTTATTTCTGAGGAACTATTATGGTTACGGTTATGGATGATGACCAAATGAACGCTTCAAACGGTAGCTGCACAAACCTGTGTGTGTGTGTGTGTGTGTGTGTGTGTGGTGATGTAATATCTCATACAGTAAGTGGCCTTGATGTATCACCTCTGGATGTGGTGTTATGGTCTGAAGCTCCCACAGGGACATGTGGTTACATAACGCATTAGATCATATGTGCACAATAACATGTGTTCCGGTCACACACAGTCTCCAGGATCAACGTGATGTTGTTATAGGTTATAGTTCACTGAAATTCATTATTTATTGGCTCATCAACTCGTCTTTAAACTGTCGCGGTCGTGCAGTTGGGATTAAAAATTCATCTCAAATCATCTTGAACTTGAAAAAGCTATAACATGATGATTCTTAGGGATGTGAATCTTTGGGTGGCTCACGATTCGATTCAAACGATTCTCGATTCTAAAATTGCGTTAAGGCAAATTATGGCATCAAAACACACTGTATACGATAATGTGATAATGTGGCCCAGAGTTACAAAAATAAACTGTACACAAATAACACAAACTGGTGTTTTGTGTGGAAACTTAAATTAAAAAAATAATAATAATAAAAAAAAAATATCGATTTTTGATTTTTTATGAATTGATTCAAAATCATGGATGATTAAAATCGAGATTCCTATGTGAATCGATTTTTTTCCCCCACCCCTAATGTTTCTACTCATATTTCATATAAATATGAACTACAACTGATATAAATATAAAGACTCTTTAACATGAATAGTTTCTGGTTAATTTAGCTCCGTACAACAAAGAAATAATTTTTTGAAATATGGTGGAAAAAAAATTCTATTTTTGAGGTTTAATCAACATTTAGTGGACCAAAAAAGTACTTAATAATTATGAAGTATTCCTTACCCTTTATAGTAATCATTTTGAAAGATTTTGTCTAATCCCGTAGTTTTTCTGCACGTGAGCTCATTAGTATGAATAGTACGTCCTTTCTGTTTCTTCACGATGGGTTTATTCTTAGCTGAGGTTGCCTCTCTGGCTACTGTACTGACGAATACGCAGTCTGCATTGAGCTAAATTTAGCAGCAGAACAAACGCAGCGTTGGCTTGTTTTTTTTTGCCACCTCTGACATCCACCTCCACTGTATCCCTGAGCGCCTCCCTCCCCCAGCGCTGCTCTAACCTTTAACGTCTTCCTCCTCTGTGTTTGTGTGGTGTTCTCTCTCAGGAGCGAGCTGCCAAATGGAGGACGTCGGACGGCCTGATGGACGGACTGACCACCAACGGCGTGCTGGTGATGCACCCGGCGGGGGAGTTTGTGTCTGAGCCGGCGCCGGGCGTCTGGAGGGAGATCTCGGTATGCGGCAACGTTTTCGCCCTGAGGGAAACGCGCTCGGCCCAGCAGAGAGGAAAGCTGGTAAGAAAGAGAGAGCGAATCCTGCGCTTTAATGTGGTCGCGAGGCTTCAGGCTACTGACCGTGATTTGACCCAAGAAGTTGAAACTGCAACGATTTCTGTGAAATGACGAAGAACTCCCACTTTCACACCTCAAATTTGTCATTTGACTGAAACATGGCACCACCAGGCTCCCATTTTCCCCTTAAAGGGAACATACCATCCATCCATTATCTACCGCTTTGTCCTTCACCAGAGGGTCGCGGGGGGTGCTGTGCCTATCTCAGCTGATATAGGGCGATAGGCGTGGTACAACCTGGACAATTCGCCATTCCATCACAGGGCCACATATAGAGACAAACAACCATTCACTCACACTCTCACACCTACTGTCAATTTAGAGTCACCAATTCACCTAAACCCCATATCGCAAACTCCTTGCAGAAAGGCCCTTGTTCCGAAGTTGTTCCAAACAGGGCTCGAACCCGTTCGGAACCAAGTGGGCCCCTTAAAGGGAACATAATTTACAAAATCAACATCATGTTCTATCGAAGAAGACCCGAAACTAGCAATTGAGACCATTAATACCTCATGAAAATGTTTCATATCAAGGGAGGAGTAGAAGCTCATTTCCCATTCAAATTCAAATTTCCTTTTTTGCAATTAGCACCATCGCCCCCTGATGGCTATTCAATATATTATTACTTCCTGATTGACGTCACTGAGGAAACCATAAGACAACTTCCATTTGCAAACCACCCGAGTGATTCCTGCAGTCTATATTTGACGAGTGACTAAAAACAGTTCATACCTAAATCACGGTATGACCGAAAATTTTAATCCCGTGGTATACCCCGAGGGCCCACGGTTGGTGTAGTGGTTAGCACTGTTGCCTTTGCAGCAAGAAGACCCGGGTTCCTGGGTTCGAGCCCCGTTTGGAACTACTTTGGAACAAGGGGGAGTTTGCATGTTCTCCCCGTGTGTGCGTGGGTGTTCTCCGGCTTCCTCCCACAGTCCAAAAACATGCAATATGGGTGTACCCCGCCAATCGCCCAATGTCAGCTGAGATAGGCACAGCACCCCCCGCGACCCTCTGGTGGAGGATAAAGCGGTAGAAAATGGATGGATGGATGGATGGATGGATGGTATACCCTAAATCCGGTCATTGGCCCACGCCTCGTCTTGATGATGACAGCAATGCAAACTGATGTTCCTTTCCTACTTCTGTTTTTCTCTCAAGGTTGAAAACGAGTCCAATACCCTACAGGACGGCTCTCTGATTGATCTGTGCGGAGCAACCCTTCTGTGGAGAACCCCCGCCGGACTGCGCCACACACCCACCCTCAAGCAGCTGGAGTCCCTGCGCCAGGAGCTGAACGCCGCGCGGCCGCAGTGTCCAGTGGGCTTCAACACGCTGGCCTTCCCGAGCCTGGCCCAGCGCGAGATCGTAGACAAGAAGCAGCCGTGGGTCTACGTCAACTGTGGCCACGTGCACGGCTACCACAACTGGGGCTACCGCAAGGAGAAGGGTCCCGCCGGCCCCGGGGGCACAGCACCGGCTGGCACCGGGGAGCGAGAGTGTCCCATGTGCCGGCGAGTGGGCCCCTATGTGCCGCTGTGGCTGGGCTGCGAGGGAGGATTGTACCTGGACGCCGGGCCGCCCACTCACGCGTTCTGCCCCTGCGGCCACGTTTGCTCAGAAAAGACAGTGGTGGGGTGGAGCCAGATCCCGTTACCACATGGCACCCATGCCTTTCACGCTGCCTGCCCCTTCTGCGGTACATGGTTGACGGGAGAGCAGGGCCACATCAAACTCATCTTCCAAGGCCCCGTCGACTGAAGCCCAGAGCGCTGTACTACGAAGCGAGCTCAACGACTTAGCGAGGTTTGTTGAGTCTAAAGCCAGGGTTTTCCCGAATTACGAAGGTAGCTCTCTTTTAAGCTGGCAACTTGCAGAACTTTTGCAGAGTTCCAGTTTGAAATCGGCTACGAAAAGGTGCCACACATGGTTTTAAACATTCTTGCGAGATCCAGTGGATTTAAGAGCCAGAAAAAAACCATACGAGATGCTAAATTATGCGTTTATCAGCGACCCTCGGCCGATCAGACGCACAGATTCAGCTCACTGACGCAGATCATTGTCATCTCCTCTTCCATGTGCCTTAGTGTAACGTTAATGAGTGACAGAATCACGACATCATGCTGCACTAACTCGACCTGATGCTCTTTAAAACGGACAGATCTACCTGTTGTTTCTGAAAGAACCGACGCAAAGAACAATCTTTACTTTAATGCTGCAGCATTTATTTGTATTGCAGCAGTACATCGTGTCTTCTGTTTAACTACATAACAGTTTTCAACAAACCACAGTTGTTGTTTTTGAACCTTTCTCGTACCACATTACCTTGAACGTTAAAGTCTGTCAAAATTAATTAGATTTGAAATGATTTAACAGCATTTAGAGCATTTACAGAGCTGCTACTGGTCTTACGCTACTCTGTTAAAGACCTGAAGCAGGAAATCGGTCCATTTGTTTGCGCAAATAGAGCTCCGGTAGTTAGCGTCACATGATCCCATTCAGAATCAAAACAACGCCATTTTGGCAGGAAGCGGCACAGGCTAACGGAAGAACATTTTATCGTTTAAACAAAGTTCCCAAGGACATTCAAAGCGAGCGTAGAAGACGCGTTCCGCTTGTAGAGTGATCGGGTTCTGGTTCGCGAATCATGACACTGACGTTAGCATCCAGATTTGCAGTTTCCTCTGAACTGCCGACCTGGAAGCTGCAAATCTGGATACCAACGTTAGCATCATTACAAACTCCAACGCTAATTCACTTGATTGTTTAACGCACTTTTATTGCGACGTATAAGTGTTTTCTGGAGTAGAACGAGGGGAAAGTTTATCAGGAAGTTAGCGATGTCTGTAACGCTGCAGATCTGGAATAATGTCCCTTTTTTCCTGAGTCACATGACGTCCGGAGCTCTATAGAGTCAAAAAACCCTTTGAGCACAGAGCCTGGAGGGGGGGAATAAATCCTGGATTTGACAAAAGCACGTCGAGAACCACCGTTGAGATGCTAGTTATCTCTGAAGTGAGGCTTCAGGATTTGTCGAGCCAACAGGCTTCGTAGTACAGCCCTCTGAGCAGGACAGGATCAAGACAGAACAAAGACTGAACGCACATCTGAACATTCACAAGGATGAGATGACGACGACGGCGAGTGCAGCGAAAGGACTGTTGATGTTTTGAACCGACAGCAGACGCCAAGGCTTCACACGGACTATGAGGTGTAAGGAGGAGATGTAAATAAACTGTGTTGAAATGAAAACGTCTTCCGTCGTTATTCGTTGGCTTAGCCTCAGTGTTGTAGTAGCTAGGCTAACCCCTCCGACAGTGAAATATTGCAATATTTTGCATGGCGATATATCGGTAAGTAAACATTAAAAAAAACTTTTTGTGGATTAGCATAAAAAAAAAATTCTGTCCACAAGATGGTGCCATTTGCGCACGCTCAATAGAGCTGTTGTGTGAGTTTATCGCAATATTTGTTTTTGCAAATACTCAATATATCGCTATATGGCGATAATATAGTATTGTGGTGTCTCTGGCGAGCCCCACCCCTAGAAATGAATTACAAAAGCAGTAGGTGGCGCTAAAGTCCAGGACACCACAGAAAAAAAAGGATAAAACGCAGTCTACGCAACTTGTTTACGTAAATCGGTAAAGGGTCACACCGTATAATGACAACCCATGAGAAAAAAAAGTGTAATTCTACTTGTTAAACACAAAAGGCATTTGTGTTTAACAAAAACATCTACATTTTAAAACATAAAAAGGCTAGAATATGAACATTGTCACATTTGAACACGCTTATTGTCAGAAAAATTCATTAACAAGTCCTAAATATGGTTTATTTTACAGGGAAATGTGTATAAATAAATAATAAATGTAAAGTGTGTAACATTTAGCAACACCTTTTGCGAAACGTTCATGTTAAAACCTATGTAGCATTCAGTTAGCATCAAAAATCAAATGTGTCTAGTTTGTCCATTGTGGGCTACTGTAAAAACATGCTAGTCCAAAATGGCGGCCTCTGGAGAGCTGACCAGGCTCAGTGGGTAAATTGTACACATTAAGAATAATTATTTTATCTTCAATTTCTTCCAAATGACAATAATTTCACCTCAATTTTGACACACTGTACCTTTAAATCACCACAGAGGTCGTTTTAAATCCACTCTGCTACTTTAGTGAACATTTATATCATTGTTTTTGCACAGAAATTACGTTTTTTACCTGTTTGAAGAAGCAGCAGGTGAGTCTGTCTCCACTTCCTGGTTTGTTTTATCCTCCCACCTCCCGTTTTGTCTCGCGTTGTTATCGCCGCTGTATGTGCGGCTCAAAGGGATGACCGAATGTACTCGAATGGCCACAGTGCCATCGTGTGGCGGAAATACGAAGTCACTGTTTCTGCACACGCAGTGATAATAAATACGCAGTGGTGAAGCTGCAGAGAGACTCCACAGCCTCAGGTTTGATGCGCTAAAAATAACTCAAGGTCACCTGCGATTCTGGGACAGAGACACAGGGACAGGCAGAGGCGATTCTAGAGTCTGTAGAGGCCCTAAGCAAAAACTCCCAGGGGGCCCTTCCTTCCAACCAGTGTTCATCACCATTATGTTATATATAATCTGACACCAATGAAAAATGTATGAGTTCAAAATGTTTTATTTTTTTAAATGAATGAAATAAAGTAAATAAAAAGTATGTGACAATATAAATATATAGAACAATAAAATACTGTAAATAACTGAAAAAAAACATATATAAACTGAGTAAAAAAGATATGCATTACACTGTAAATAATCCTCTTCATTTTCCAACTTGCAGAATGATGCGGGGGGGGGGGGGGGGGGGGGCACATTTCAGTGTGGGGCCCCCTATCAGCTCGGGGGCCCCAAGCAGCTGCGCCCCTGATTATATATCATATATTTAAAAAAACAAAAAAAATCCCCAAAACGAGGTAGAAAGGAGTCCAAAATGAGACAAAAATATCATAGTAAAGAAAAAACGTCCAACGTGTATATACTGTAGTATATAAAGTATATAGTAATACCTTTAAAACGAGACAAAATGACAGTGTTTATCATCAGGAGTCCACAATGAGACAAAAGTGTTATTATTTTTGGTCAGGTGTCCAAAACGTCCCCTAAACGACATAGTATACTAAATAAATGTAGTACCTCTTAGTATAGTACAAGTACACAGAGTACTAATGTGTCCAATTTTATTTTAGGCTAATTTTATGGTAAACAAAATGAAAAATGACACGAAATGACACAAAAAAGTATAAGAAAGGGTCCAAATTGAGACAAAAATTCATTTTTTATATGTAGTACAGTAGTAAAGTACTGTAGTAGTATTAGTACTGTAGTGTATTAAGGTGTCCAAATGAGACAAAAAGGACGACCTGGACATTATCTGCTCAGTGTGTGTGTGTGTGTGTCACAGGAAAAAGGAAACTGCGTCCACTTCCTGTGGAGAGGACACGGACAGAGTGCGTCCTCCTCACACATACGTTTCATGTTCGTATTCACGTTTACGTCTAAGATTTTTTTCTCTACGACGTTCCACGTTAAAATATTTACAATCTCACGTGAGAGGATTAGAGATTACAGTCAGAATTACGAGATTACACACTTTAAATGTGGTGTTACAGATGATTGAAAACGGGTCAAGAGGTCAAAAAAGGAATGTGTTCAGTCAAAGGGTGAGAAATAAGAGTTTGACATTTCAAAATAAAAGCCTTTGTGTCGACAGGGCTTACAATAAACATGTATTTATGACGCAAAATGAATCTTACACAGAGAAATATGCGTCTTTAGGACTTTTCTTTCTGTTCTTCTTCTTCTTTTTTTTCCCTCTGTGCACATTTCATAGTGACGCATGTTTCCCAGACAGGAACAGGAAGTGTCTGATGGACGTTTGTGCTGAGTCGCATTAGTGGAAACACAGTTGACTCACAGTCAAGAGTCTTCACTTTGTGTCCATTCATGGGAAATAAAAGACCATGTGGGTCAATACTGATAATGATGATGATGATGATGACGAAGGGTGAATGACGACTTCTGATTTATAGAGAAAAATAACGTTATATAATCCCTGACAACAGATTAAATACACATTATTACGTCTTTACCAATGTGACAAAAATGACATTTTAATGTATGGTGTCCAAAATGAGACAAAAATGCTATTTTAATGTACGGTGTCCAAAATGAGACAAAAATGCCATTTTAATGTATGGTGTCCAAAATGAGACAAAAATGCTATTTTAATGTACGGTGTCCAAAATGAGACAAAAATGCCATTTTAATGTACGGTGTCCAAAATGAGACAAAAATGCCATTTTAAAGTATGGTGTCCAAAATGAGACAAAAATGCCATTTTAATGTATGGTGTCCAAAATGAGACAAATGCCATTTTAATGTATGGTGTCCAAAATTAGACAAAAAAGACATTTTAAAGTGAGACAAATGTCATTTTCAAAGTGTCCAAAATAAGACAAACATTTAAAGTGAGGCGTCCAAATGAGACAGAAATGTAATTTTACACACCTCACTGAAACGGCCTAGCATAGCAGACACATCTTAGTGCAGTGAGGAGTGATATACTAGGATAAAGTACATTAAAGCGTCCAAAATGAGACAATAATGTCTTAATATAACGTAAACACATGTTGACACTGCATCACGTTGTGTTTCTACTGGAGGAAGAAAGTGTAATTAAAGACAGAGTTAATTAAAGGTCTTATTCTGTCCTGATCTGCTGTAATGACCTCTCTCAGTGTTTCCTCTGCAGCTCACTGCTCTGTGAAAATGTGCTGACCGAGCATTCTTACAGTCACACACACACACACACACACACACACACACACACACACACACACACACACACACACACACACACACACACACACACACACACACATTCTTGTACTTGCTGCATACTGAGGACTGCGTTGCTGACAAAGTGAGGACCAGCATTTCCACTTTATAAATCAACACAATTACAAATATCTACTTCATGAATGACATCTATAAAGAACTACTGGTTGCAGTACCATAACATGTCTGCAGGTAGAGCCCCAGAGCAAAAAGGGCTGGAAAATTTAACAAAAAAATGTCGACCCCAATTTTTTTTTTTTTTAAATTTGACCAAAAGATTTTGGTCCAAAATTTGACCAAAAGATTTTGGTCCAAAATTTGACCAAAAGATTTTGGTCCAAAATTTGACCAAAAGATTTTGGTCCAAAATTTGACCAAAAGATTTTGGTCCAAAATTTGACCAAAAGATTTTGGTCCAAAATTTGACAAAAACATCATACTATGTCGACCAAAATTTTAACAAATCTTTGACAAAAAAAAAAAATGGTCCAAAATTTGACAAAAAAAATGTTGGTCCACAATTTGACAAAAAAAAAATTTGGTCCAAAATTTGACAAAAAAAATGTTGGTCCCAAATTTGACTAAAAGAAAATGGTCCAAGATTTGACAAAAAAAAATTTGGTCCAAAATTTGACAAAAGAAATGTTGGTCCAAAATTTGACCAAAAACATTTTGGTCCAAAATTTGACAAAAACATCATACTATGTCGACCAAAATTTTAACAAATCTTTGACAAAAAAAAAAAATGGTCCAAAATTTGACAAAAAAAATGTTGGTCCACAATTTGACAAAAAAAATGTTGGTCCACAATTTGACAAAAAAAAAATGTTGGTCCAAAATTTGACAAAAAAAAATTTGGTCCCAAATTTGACCAAAAACATTTTGGTCCAAAAAAGCAACCTAGGGAAGTGATTTCAATGAAAACAAAGTGAGGACCGGCCAAAATGTCCTCACTCTGTAAAAATGACCTCACTTTGTTGGTTAAAAACCCTCACTGGTCCTCAGTATGCCACAAGTACAAGAACACACACACACACACACACACACACACACACACACACACACACACACACACACACACACACACACACACACACACACACACACACACACACACACACACAGCTCTCCTTCTTAAAGGGTTTAGCCACTAATAAAATCTACTACTTCAAACCAAACTCCATAGAGAAAACCAGTGTTATTTAGCTCACGGGGACACAGGAGCTGCTGACCCACTGCTTCCTCGTGTGGTCATCTTGAGTCGCCGAGTTTTAATCTGAACGAAGTTTTTCAAAAGCCGAAGAGACAGACTTTGGTGTGGGAGACACAAACCAACAGTTTCCTGTCACAACAGATAATTTAACAGTGAAATTAAACGGCAAGATTTTGGGTATTTAGGTATCGTCATATGTATATACATATATATATGTATATATACATATATATATATATACATATATATGTATGATTGTATATATGTATATGTCTGTACATACACACACAAACACATATATACATACATATATGTGTATATAGACATACACATATATGTGTATATATACATACATATACACATATATACATACATGTATATATACATACATATATATATATATATCGTATATATACACATATACATATATACACATATACACATATATATATATGTGTATATATACATACATATTATAAAGGAATTTGTGATGACTTCCTGGTTTCCTGGTATCCAGGAAATATATTAAAACTATATTTAGAATACATTTATATTAATAATATTAAAAATACATAGAATCCACAAAACTGTTTTTAAAGTCACTTAATAACACTTCTTTAAGTGTAAGCTTTGTATTTGTGTTATAGCCATATTTTAACGCACAGAAATATCCTTAATTTAACATTAAAAACCCATAAATGTATTTTGAGCATGTAATACAGTAGATATTTTTATTTTAAGAGTGTATTTACAGCGTATTATTACTCTCCTTTAGCGACGGCGGTTAGCCGTTAGCCATGTTTGCATCCAGAGTGATCCAATTAATTCAGTATACATATATATATATACACGTATATAAATATACATACAGTATATATATATATATATATACGTATATAAAATATAGGGGAGCGAGGGAGCCAATCAACAAGAGGACAGAAGGTGAGTGACAGGTGAGCTCCTGCCCAGTCCTTTTTTTTTATTAACAAACACCTAGAAGTGAGTGCCTTTATGAAGCCATTGAACAGCGTTGAACAAGTGTGCAAATGACAAACAAACAAACAAACAAACAAACCCCGAAGAATAGAATACAAAAGAAAACAAAAAGAGAAAAACCGAAAGAAATAAAGAGGGGAGAGAAAAAAAAACAGAACAGTCAAGCATCGTTTAATCAGAATCACATTCATAAGCAAAAGCCTCGGTCCCGCCCCCCCCCGCCCTTGGCCCCGCCCCCTACACATAACCCCACCCACCCAACCATGTGACCCTCACACGACACAGAAAAGACTTCAATGGACACGTGAAAAATCAGTAGAATATCAAGACGTCGGGAAGAAAAACAAAAAACAAAGGAACTCAGTCACTGAAGCTCTAATTATTCTGTATATGTTTATATTTATATATATATTTATATATATATGTGTGTGTGTGTGTGAGACAGAGAGAGAGACCTGCTTGTTCTGCATCGACTCAAGTGAGACAGGTGTGGATTCCAACAAGTGTCCAAAAAAATCTGAGGAATGTTAACACACACAACCATTATTTTTCGCTATTAAAACAAATTCTACGATTCTTTTTTTTTTATTTATTTTTTTAGTATTTTGCGCCAAAATTCCGCGTTCCAATCACACACGCCCCACTCGCCTCGCCGACGCGCCCCCTAGCGGTCGGACTGAACACACAAAAAAAAAAAGCGGGGGTCAAGCGTTGTTGAAATTGCGACTCAAGCTAGCTAGCGCTGTACCTGAGCCAGAGCAGCCAAGCGCGGGGGAGGAGGAGCTTAAGGAGGAGGAGGAGGAGCTTAAGGAATTTGTCGAGGTGCAGCGACAACGCGGTCGGCCGGAAGAGCAGAGTCGGGAGTTCATATCCGGTCAGGCGGGAAACCCCAGACCAGTCAGTCCCTGAACCTACAACTACAGCCTCCTGTGAACGACCAAACCACACATTTACAACAACAAGAGCCAAACTCCACTCTAGAACAGTATATTTATTACTTAAAAGCATCTATAATTGTCATCATCATAATAATAATAATAATAATAATAATAATAACAAGAACAACAACGCCACCATGTTTTCCAGTTCTTTTTTTTGTTTGTTTGTTTGAAACAGGGTTAAAAAGCAAGAGTTCGTCAGATCAGGTTTTTCCGGAGGCTTTTCCCTCACATTCCTTCTGTTTCCATGGAATACCACACACACACACACACACACACACCAACAGCCTCATACCTGCCTCGGATTCCTGCGTTACTACGGCAACCGTTGGCGGTCGTGGTTTACTGGTGGTTTCTTAAACGTCATTTATCGTCTACTTCCAGAACTTCCATCTCGACGTTTCCTTGCGCAACTGGTTTTACTTTTTCCCGCACAAATAAACAATTCTGACGTAGTTACGTCAAAAATCCTTTAAAGCTGGGTTACGCAACGAGAGCCGAGCGAAACAGGGCGAGAGGTAAGTTCCGGAAGAGACGTTCCAGGATCGTCCTGCGATTCATTGATTTTTTTTGTTAATTTTGACGCAAAAAGTGCGAGCTAGCGTCATCTTCAGAACGTTTAAGTCGCTCGTCGCAGGTGACCTTTTGGTCAAAGGTTGGTTTTCGCCAAGGACTTTGCGGTGAAGAAGTCTGACTTTAGAAAAATCGGATTGTTTGGAGTCTCGCAAGTGTCCCATGTGTCTGAATTGAAGCCCCGCCTCTAATCCTTGGGATACGCAACCTTCCACGAAAAAAAACAAAAAAAATGTAGCCTCTGAAGAAGGCGGAGCCTCGAGTTGAGACACAATCGGAGACGAAGAAATTGACATATTTGTCTGGTTTGAAGAGTGACACCAGGGGGCGACGCTAACCGTAAATTTCATTCTTATTTTGCCAACTTTTTCGATTGAATGGGATACAAATGAGTAAATAATGTTCCAATTCTGAGGAAAATTAGTTTTGCTTAATCAGAATTTCTGGTTTGTTTGCTAACCGAAAGACGACGTCCGTTTGTTTTGTACGATCTACGGACATGACAACAAATTCTGTCTATTTTTGTGTAGTGTTGGTGAGATCACTGTACAGCATCAGGGGGGGGGGGGGGGATTACTGCGGGATTGGGGAAAGAAGGCGGGGTTTAAACTTCATGAAAAAGCAACAGCTTTATCCCGGTGTGCAAACGCGCTCTCTGACTCGACCGTGAGTGTGTGCAGAACAGAGCAGGTGTAAAAACGTTGACCTCATTATGATCAAAAATTTGTGTAAAAAGACTCATTAATTAATAAATCATTAAAAAAAAAAAAAAAAAAAATCTACACAAGAGGCACAAAGTGGAGCGACTAATGAGGAAGCAGAACGGAAAGGAAGCTCACGCCCCTCCCACCCTCTAATCCAAAAAAAAAAACAAGCAAAAAAAAAACACACACAAGACTTTAAAAATAAAATTACAACAATGATAAAACAGTAATTATAAGATCAATGCAGGATATCGGCCCATTGTTTTCATTTGACAGAACGTCTAAACTCAGAGCCCCGCCCCCTTTTCTCACACACACACACACACACATAACCGTTTGTATGAATACACGTCACGTGTGTTCAACGCTCTCTGACTGTAAATATTAGTGTCGTTGCAGGAGGTCGCTGAGCTAAACGTTACAGGACTTTGTCACATTTCTTTCTTTCTTACGCGTGATGTTTTTTATTGACTAAAGAAGAAGGAAAAGCCAAAGGTTTAACGACATAAAAATCCTCCTGTTACACTTCTTCGTCTCGTTTTACCGTTTTTTTTTTTCCTTGTAGCGATTAAAGCGCTAAAAGCCTCGTTACGCTTTACAAAATAAAAGTCTAAAAGAAGTCCTGTTACAGTCCTGAAGGTGTGTTTTTTTTTATTTTATTGGTATCTGTCAATCATGGTGTGAGGGCAATATTACAAAGGTCCAATATGTTGTTAGGGCTGCAATGTCTGAAAATGATCATTCGTGGACAAAACAAGACATTTGAAAAGCAGATTAATTAGGATTATACTGATCGCAGCCCTAAAATATATTGATTTAATGAACACACACTGAGACACAACACATTAACTGCTATTAAATGTTTTTTTTTTTTACCTCAGACGTGTGACTTTTTTTTCTGTATATAAATAGTTTTAAAACCATAAATCGGCTCCTTCAACTTTCACTCAGGACTAAAGGTCAATGTTTAATCGTCTAAGTTATTGCGATAGCGGCCGATTTTTAAACAGCGATTCTGCGACTTTTTTTACGCGTACGTGGTTTTCAGTCGTAGCGGCGGCGTCGTTGCATATCAAGTCGACGGATCGACGCGTACGAGGAAGCTGTGGTTCCAGTTTGAGAGAGAAAAAAAAAACAACTAAGAAAACAAATCTGCTTCATAGAAAGAATTCTTAGTTCAGGCGAAATAAGACGCAAGTTCCTGCCGAATAGTGAGATCAGTCAGAGGACGAGCTGAACGCGAGGCTACAGCTAGCTAAAGTCTGTACAGCTGGTTTGTCGTCGGGTTCGGTTCCGCGTCAAGGTCCCGTCGTCAAAAAACTCGCACTTTCTGTACAGAGCGTCGCGCGCCGCTGCTCCTGGAGGGGGCGCACATGCGTGTTTGTGTGTGCGTGCGGGGTTGAAGTCGATTGATGAGCTTAAAAAGTTCGGGGGTTGAAAGTGGACACTAGGGGGAGCCGGGGCGTGAATAAAAAAAAGGCCTCTGCGTACTTTCCACGCTCCGAGTCCGCGCGGTGAAAAGCGTTCATGCTAACAGTTTCTATACACAAGAAAAAGAACGACGGAGAAAACAAATCTGCTTCATAGAAAGAATTCTTAGTTGAGGGGAAATAAGACTTAACTTCCTGCTGAATAGTGAGATCAGTCAGAGGACGAGCGGAACGAGAGGCTACAGCTAGCTAAAGCCTGTACAGCTGGTTTGTCGTCGGGGTTCGAGTCCACGCCGAGGTCCTGTCGTCAAAAACTCGCACTTTCTGTACAGTAGGGGGCGCGCGCGTGTGTGTGTGTGTGGGGGGGGTTGACGTCGATTGATAAGCTTAAAAAGTTCGGGGGGTTGAAAGTGGACACTAGGGGGAGCCGGGGTGTGAATAAAAAAAGGCCTCTGCGTACTTTCCGCGCTCCGAGTCCGCGGAGAGTCGGGCGTTGAAAAGCGTTCATGCTAACAGTTTCTATACATGATAAAAAATGACGAGGGTTTTCCCGATGATGTGGAGTTTCACACGTGCATAAACTGATCTTCTACGTCTATTCTACGATTCCTATTCCACAGAAATGTCCGACCTTAGTGGAGCCACGCGCAGTCGACACGTCTGCGCAGTCACATTTTATTTATTTATTTTTTAAACACATGACTATCGCGGATGTGGACAGATGGACTTCTTTACGGACTCGTGGACGAGGAAAGTATGGGTCGGGGTCTTTTTTAAGATACTCAGCAAAAATAGACACAGTCTGAGGGAAAACCCGAGTTTGACCAAAAGGCTTGAACTTCTTCACCCCGCCCCACTATGCCACGTGAGTGTGTGTGTGTGTGTGCAAGTGTGTGTGTGTGGTATCTGAATATCTTCCTCTGCCTTCGCTCCACTCTGAATCAATATCAATCTTCTACCGTCTCTGTTTTCTGGCAGAAAAGTTGACGTTGCCTCAGTGTCTGGTTTATGTCGTTTTCTCCCCTCACTCCCTTCACTCACCGCTCGTCTTCTTCTTTCGATGAGCAGTTTAAATTAACCCTCACAATTCCTCTCCTCCTGATCTACAAACGCACATCAACAGTCCAAGTCCTCCATCAGCCGACCGGGCACAGAGCGGGGGTGGGGGGGGGGGGGTGTCAGAGAGCTGGGTTACAGGGTGTCATGGCGGAATGGTGGAGATGAAGATGGCGGCGTTGTTGGTGGTTGAGGGGGAAAGGAGGGTGACACAGAAGGAGAAGAAAGGTAGATGTCAGTGTGGAGATGGTGGAGGTGGAAGGTGTTGATGGTGGTGGTGGTAGGGTGAGGGGTCCTTTAACAGCAGCCCCCTCCGGACTGCCTGACGGGAGTGCTCTCGATTTTTAGGTTGGGTTTGTCGCTGCCGGCGGTGGCGCCGGGGCCCATGCGCTTCTTGATCTCCGCGGCCATGGTCATGAAAGCCTGCTCTACGTTAGTGGCGTTCTTGGCACTCGTCTCCAGGAAGGGGATGGCCAAAGAGTCGGCAAACTCCTGCAAGGAGAAGAGGAGAGAGAGGGAGGAGATGGGGGTTTAAACACTTCAGTGACGAGTGACGCCTCAGGAACGTAGCAGTTAGCCACCAGGGGGCGACTCTAATCGTCAATTCTATTCTTATTTTTCCAACTTTTTCGATGGAATGTGATGGAAATTATGCTCCCATTCTGGATAAAATGAGTTTTGTTTAATCTGGAGGTGGGCACTAACGCATAAAGCCATTTCCATGACGACTACAGTGGAACTGGAGCGGTCTGTTCATTAAACGAAAAGAGCAGCCCTACAACTAACCAGCGTTCCGGTCTACTGCGTATGTTTTTAAAGTTTAGCGTTACTTTAGAGACTAGTTTTAACAATCCGGAGTCCGATCCGATAGAAAATCCGATGTCACGCGACCGGTCAGTCGTCATGGAAACGTCCGTTAACGTGCCCACCACTAGTTTAATCAGAGCCTGGTTAAAGGTTGAATCTGTGAATTTCTGGTTTGTTTTGTAACCGGAAGACTACTTTGTCCGGACTCCGTTTGTATTTTGAACCACAATCTCTTTTTCAAATGTAAGTGTTGGTTTAGTTCTTAAGAGACAGAACATTCACATTTTATCAGAGCTGAAAAACCAAATTAATAGTCAACTATTTTGATAATCGGTTTGAAGATATTTCATGATTAAAACAAGATTTCTGATTGTTTTAGCTTCTTAAATGTGAACATTTTCTTTGTTTCTTTGCTCCACAAAAGGAATAAATCATTCCAACTGAATCACTTTGGTTTGTGGACAAAACAAGACGTTCAAGAACGTCGTCATTTCCAGGTTTGACAAACACTGATCAACGTTTCATAACATTTTCTGACATTTTATGGACCAAACGATTCATCGAGAAAATAATCGTTAGTGGCAGCTCTACACTTTTCATGTACAGTAATAACAAGTTATGAGTTATTCTGTATGGTTTTGTTCATTAATGGATTCATTCTGCATCATAAACATGTTTATATTGTGAAATATTCATCATTCCATATAAAAACAAACACTTATTTTGAAATTATGTGAAATATCATCATAAAAGATGATTATTTTGATGTAAATTCTCATAAAATTTGAACTTTTTTCTTTACTTGACCAGCCCGTTATTGTCCAAACTACACTCTGAGTGGACGACAGTTCAAAAACCCCAGCAAAATAACTACACTGCTTAAAGACAACAGTCAATTATATCAAAGCATCTTCTATTCTCCACATTCCAATCTCCAAACTTGTCTAAAATGGTCAAAAAGTGATAATTTTCCCATTTCCACACACACACAGACACACCTACACACACACATACCTTCGCTGTTGTGTAGTCCACCACTTTCTTGGTGGTCAGGTCACACTTGTTGCCCACCAGGAGCTTGTTGACATTTTCGCTGGCGTAGCGGTCGATTTCCTGGAGCCACTGCTTGACGTTGTTATAGGACTCCTGCACGGCGGGAACACGAGGGGGCGGACGTGAGCGGGGGGCGGAGACAACGGCAACAACAACAAACAGCAAAGACGTGAACATCGCTTCACCTCTTAAATAACACCACAGCCTTGAATACGCTACAGTTCAAAGGTTTGGGCTCACTTAGTAATGTCCTTATTTTTTAAGGAAAAGCTCTTTTTTTCATTGAATATAACAATAAATGAATCATAAATACACTCTATACATTGTTAATGTGGTAAACGACTATTCTAGCTGCAAATGTAGCCAATATTGGACTTCTCTTAATAGCCTGGGCTCGTTGACGCAATAATGCGATATTTAGTTTTTAGATCATATCAGATGTTTTGTTTTGCCTTTTTTCTTTGATGTCCAATGCACTGATCCACACAATACCAGTAGTGAATATTTTATAAAGTCAAACGAAGCTCATTTACATGACATTAAAGTCACCTGCTGTGACCCTCAGCTCTTCTATTGAAAGCACCCTCATGTTTGTGGGTATTTGCATGTTTGCTGTAATTGTCGCTCCCCCACGGTGACTAATAACAAACCACCCAATCCGATCTATTTTGAAAGACCGTCACGTGACCCGACTGACCGATGACGGACATGTGACGACATCTGATCTGCTGAGTCTCACGTGCTTGCTGTTATGGTGTTTGCTCACATTTGCCTGCGAATGCTATGGGGCATGCTAAATGCTAGCTGGGGTCTAAAACATCAATTTGAACCGTTCGTTGTTGCCCGTCTCACCTGATCCGTCACATCGTATACGACTATGATGCCGTGGGCTCCGCGGTAGTAACTGGAGGTGATGGTGCGAAACCTCTCCTGACCTGCAGTGTCCCACTGAAAGAGAGAGAGAGAGAGAGGAAGCGGTTAGACGGTTTTAAACCCACTGAACTGATAAAAACATTCCTCGCTGAGCCACAGTGCGGTAATACGTGGCTCCCTGTGTGGAGTGAAACACACTAAATTAGATTAAACTGAAGGATCTTTCAAAGGAGGCAGAACAATGCTTTGCCCGATTGCTCTTCATATTGATTTTGTTGCGAAATGTGCTGATAATGTGACTGTGATATGCACGGCTGTCTGTGTTAGCGTGGAGAGTTTTAATCTCAATGAGTTCTTCTGCTCATAAAAAGTGCCGAGTGAAGCGTTTTTGTAAAAATTTGAATCGGAATTTATGAGTCACTTTTCCTGACGTCTGGTCCAGTGAATCACATGGACTCATCTGTGAGGTTAATATATTCAAAATCAATGTTTCATTGCTGTGGAGCTCCATCTTTCTTGAGGATCGAGATGAGACAAAACGAGGATAAATTGTCAGGGTTAAGGGAAAATACCCAGAACTTAATTTAGACCTTTGTCCCTGAAGTTGAAACGCTCCTAAAACGGTTCCTACATTTGTGGAAAGGTTTCTGCACTTTAGTAGTGTTTGTACGACTGTTTGTCGTACAAACTTTTAAGGATATTCTTGGTCCTTTTTGAAAGAGGTCACAGGTTTATTAGATTAAATCAGGGGTTCTCAAAGTTTTGATACCTGAGGGCCAATTTAGGAACCCAACATTGGACTGAGGGCCGCCAAAGGAAAAAAAACAGAAATAAATCCATTAAATAATTTTAATGACCAGATTGCAGTTCTACACTTTAGCGTTAAGTAATATAAACGTTAATATAATGTAATTTAAGCATTAATACAATAACGCTTTATAATTTACTGGGTAATTCCCCAGTATTTTGGCCATTGTTCTTACCTTCTAATTACAGGTTAATACCAAGTAACACATTTCTGTTACCATATATTTACTGGGTAAATAGCTAGTAATTGGGGGCTGTAGCTACCTGCTTATTACCAGCTTATAACCCAATAATACACTAAAATTCACCATATAGAAACCAGGTAAATACTCATTTTTGTTTACACTTATTGGTCTGTATCCAGTAATGTCCAATAAACATTTAACAAGCTTAGTACCTACTGGATTAAAACTATCAACTGTAATTCATTGCGGGGCCGCCAGAAATGTTTCTGCAGGCCGTCATTGGCCCCCGGGCCGCACTTTGAGAACCAATGGATTAAATAATACTAAAAAAGAACACCAGGTGTGTTTGGTATGATGATAAAAGAACAGGAAACCACAGGTGAATAAAACAGCAGCTTAACAAACAATAATGTCAAAAGCCGTCTCTGAACTTAAACTGGATCCAATTACAGATTAGTGTGAATGCGTTTGTGTTTGGTGTCAGATCCAAAGAGAACCAGCCCGACCTGCGCGAGACTGAAAATGTACTCCAGGTCAGGTTTGGTTGTGCCGTTTGTTCCGACATGGCATTTACATTATACACGAAGGGGAAATCAAGTGGTAACCACGGGACGACACAAAACTTGGCGCCGTGTACGTTAAAGCTGTCGTTTGTGATTAGATTCTGTCTTTATTTATTTTATTTATTTACGTATTCAACGCATCCTGGCAGCCATAAAAGAATTAAGTTATTATCTTAAGTAGTAGTATCTCAAGTTGTTGGAAAAGACGCAACCGTAAAACTGTAGAGGCGTATCAAGGCTGCTGCAAATAATGAATTGATTGAATGTAAAGATAAAATATGTGCCAAAACATAATCATGATCATCATGTAAAAAAAATCCAAAAAGTGCTGCAGGAATTCACTCGTACAAACATTCTACTCTTGGAATGAGAAAATAAATGGTTTTTTCGGACAACAAAAATTCAAATCATCATAATTTGAATGCTTTTCATGACCTTGACAAAACTTGTAATAACGGTCAAATGTAGCAATTAGGAATCTGTCAAAACGTTAGTGTCCAAATTAGAAGATTAGAAGTAATCTGGTTAATATTTCCCCTTTGTTTTTAAATTTGACTTCGTCATGAAGAGTTTAAGTTTCCTGTATTTAATATTTAGTTTATACATCATTTTGTTTTAGTTTTTTTCCTTTTATTTATCATAATTTGACGGTTATATTTTAATAGATGGAGGAGAAATAAAGAGGCGGCTCAATATTAGGGCTTTTAGGAATAAATATGTCATTGTGATTATTTTGACAGGATATGATTCTCGACATCAGAGCGAACGGTCATTTTTCTCATTTTCATTATAAAAACATGTTTAAAAACAATTATGGTGTGACATTTATGCAGATCAGTGAGAAACAAAGATGTTCCCTTCAGTCTGTAGAACAAAATCCAGACAACAATTCATCTAAAATGATATTTTGACACGTTGGCTTTAACAAACACTGTGCCTCCTGTGATTTGATTAATTGTTCAGCTCTAAAAGTTAAAGCATCAATTATCAGTCACTGACTGCCCTGATTTTTAAGAGAATTTATCAACTTCTAGATCAAATAACTGTGGAAAAAAGTGACTTTAACGACAATTTAGTAGGTATTTGTGGGTGTTTATATACTTACAATCTGCAGTTTGATGGTTTTGCCGTCCAGCTCGATGGTGCGGATCTTAAAGTCCACACCGATGGTGCTGATGTAGCTCTCTGTGTAGGTGTCATCCTGTGAGGAGACGAGCGAGGGAGGAAAAGGAACGGGATCAGGACGAGGTAAAAAAAAAAACACAAACCACGAGCAGTAAGTGGAACGTGTGTGTGTGTGTGTGTGTGTGTGTGTGTGTGTGTGAGAGTGTGTGTGACGACTCACTGCAAAGCGCAGCAGAAGACACGACTTCCCTACTCCAGAGTCTCCGATGAGGAGGAGCTTGAACAGATAGTCACTGGGAAGGAAAAACAAGAACAGGAAAGGTCAACATTTTAAAAAGTCACTCACTCGGTGTGTGTGTGTGTGTGTGTGTGTGTCTTCCACAACACAAACCATGCTCAAACCTAAACAATACACATGTTTCACAGTCAACTATGCCAGTCTAATTAGTGAGTGTGTGCGAGTTAGGGTTTAGTCAAAATAAACAGTGTGTGTGTGTGTGTGAAGAGCAGTGCAGTCAGGGCTTTTTCTATAGTTATGGACGACAACAACGCTGCTCTGTGGCTTAAAAACAGACTCAATATTTGTAGAAAATACTGTATTTTGTGGGATTTGTTAAGAATAAAAACACCTTAAAGAGGGCAGGAACACAGATGGAGATGTTGTGTGTGGAAAAACACGGCAGATACCGAGTGAAACTCTATTCTCTATACTATATTGTTTTGGAAAGAGAACACAAGTGTCCCATTGTGAGAGAAAAGCTTACAGAGAACTCTTAAATAACAACACAAATTCAACGTATTAATTAATTAGTTAGCGGTTAGCTAACGCGGTTAGCTCTGCCCTGTTTTAACACTTCACAAAACAACAGACAGCGCATGTTTTGGTGACATTGCATGTGGGTCAAAAAGATAGGGTTACATTTGCGGTAGCACAGCAGCAGACTGTTTAAAAAAAAAAAAAAAAAAGATATTAAATATTAAGCCCGATATGTTTGGTTGAATAATTAAAACAAGTTTCCTGATTTTTTCTGCTTCTTAAGTGTGAATATTTTCACAGAGCAAAGAAATGCTTAAAAAATGATTCGTTTTGGTTTGAACCGCGATCATTTTGAGGTCGGGCGGAAAACTGATCAAACGAGATTAACAGACGACGAAATGAATCCTTAGTTGCAGCCGGAGAATAATATATAGAAGGAAAATGAAAGGCCCAACTGCTCATGTAAGTCACTTCAGTGACGTTGCACAGTTTAAGTGGATAAACATGTGATGCAGAGCACATGGTCGACAGAGAGCAGCACTGGTTTAACGGCACCGTGCTTATCGTTTTTGTGCTTTTTATGTTTCTACAACTATAATAATCAACATTTTCACACAAAATGAAAATGAAAATGAAATTAAAAAAAAACACCATGACATCATCATATCATATCATAGACTATGCCCAAGAGCGGGAGGCTAATTACGGCGATGCTAATTATCACACGGCAATTTCTGGTGCCTCATATAATTCCGGTATAACAAACAATGGGAGGGTAAGCAGCTGATTTGTGCCCTAAGGCGGCTCCAGCAGGTTAATCTGGCCCTGGAATGAGAGCTGGCTTTCAGGCTTTTGTCTCATTTTGGAGCTAACACCTGACGACAAGCACAAAACGGTCATTTCTGCACGTTTTGTACAATATTAGCCGTGTCAAATAAAGACAAATAAACGCTTCTGTGCAGCTCTGCGGTGCTTTCACAATCAAACTTTGACTTATGTTGCTTGTTACTACAGGTTCTTTCTCAAAAGAAACAGAAGGAAACCTCTCCCACTCGCCCACAAGATCCACTCACTGAAAGGAAAACAACCTCACAGGAATGTCCGACACAGCACAGGAGGCTGCGGAGAATTAGCCAACGCTCCGTCGCTATTCTTGTGTCAAAGGAAACTGAGACTCGACGACGTGGATCACAAGCAGACACTCGATCACCTGACATTATGTCACTAACGCTGGAAGGAGGAGGAGGCAGTGTTGCAATCAGCCCAGTTCTCATTTCAACATGGCGCAAACTGAGGGTCTGATCAGACGACAGGTCGTACAAAGAGCAGCTTCAGTGGCTGTAAACGACAGGCGCTAGCGATCACAGATAGCCTTTTTCAATAGAGATCTCAAATGTTACGCTTTTCAAGAACTTTTAAGTTTTGTGCCGATGGATGAGGAACCACAGGACGTACAGAAACAATAAAATTACTTAAATCTGTACCACGTTGTTGTGAAACATTATTATTCAATAGGTAGGACTTTCTCGGTTAACGGTGTCCGTAAATGATGATGTTCTCGAACGTCTACTTTTGTCCACAAACCAAAACGATTAAATAATTAACAATTTCTTTGTTATACGGAGCAGGAAAGTAGATGACAAATCAGAACGCTTGGATTCATTGTTGAAAAAGACTCAAAAAATGATGAGTCGATTATCAAAACAGTTGTCGAGTATGGTTAATGAATGCAACTAGGTCATAAATCCTTAGCTACTTTGACTGGCTAACAGGTTAATAATCGACTACTACATTACTCACTGACTAATTCTAGAGTTTGGAGAAGTTTTCTATTACATAAAGTCAAAATAGTGCACAGATGAACGGATTATGAAGGTAAAAATCATCATCATCATCATCACAACAACACTGCTAAAACAACTAAAGCTGTAGATGTAAGATCTTAATTAACATCCTTCATCACATGATCTGTTAGAGACGAACAAAGGCCAATCTGTGTGCTTACTAACTACTAAACTGGTCTATTAAAGGATGAGCACATTACATGTAAATCTATTAGTTCCACCTTCATAAAACAGCAGTACAGGACCCCGGTGGATAAACGCCTCAGATCCACTGTAATCACAATGTCTACGATGATACAGTGCAGAGAGGCGGGGCATGTAATAAGTCCTATTTAACCAGAGAGAAGCTCATACAGCGTGTGTAAACATACAGGTAAACAAAGATTATCTGCCAAGGGTGTGGGGTTGTTAGCGAAAGCTGGTCAGACAGGGTTAAAATGTGGATCGAGAAGAAAGGCCTCGGTGGTCGGTTACAGCAGGACACTCGCTCACCACCGACAGAGGGATTCAGTGACAGACGGGTGGGTGTCCTTTAACTTCAGCCGTCAAACATATGCTAACCGGCCGTATCATCTGACCTCAGCGGAGACGAGCTAATTCAGACATGGAAGCGGATGTTTACACTGAAGCTGATTTAGGTATTCAGTCTTTTAAAAAAAATGGCCAGTGACCACATTTCAATACAGCACCGACCGCAGCTGAACACACTTAGTGTTAGCTTAATCTGTAAATCATGCAAAATAGTCCACTCTGTGTTCATGAGTAAAGCTAAAGCTAACACGCTACATGTTGGTGGATTCACTGTGTCTGGTATAGGTATGAGTAAGTAATAAAATTCACAACTATACTGACCAAAATATTGCAATATTATCACAATAGTATCTCAATAATTGTAAAAACTTTGTCAGAAATTAATAGTTGCTTTATCGCAAATGGGTGGAGTCTTCTGTCCATACTCCGTCTTCATTTGGTTCATAAAGTAAAAACATACGTAACACCTTAGTTAAGTTTGTTTTACAGATAATTCACAGATAAATAGGTGCAGATTTAGCGACGTTAGCTCAAACCCCCGCACACAAATTCTGAAATTTTGGGGGCGGAGCTTTCGGCAAGACAAGAATGACTGGAAGGCCCCCTTCAAAAGAAAACACTAAAACTCCATGTTGGTCAGATGAACAGCATTTACAAGTCACTCATATGAAATATAGGCAATAAAATTAGGCTATTTGTTTGGTAAGAAAATTACCAGAAAACGTTAAAAAATGTTGATTGGTGTTGATGGGTTTTCTGTTTTAATTATTTCTTTGTTATATGAAGCAAAGAAACCAGAAAATGTTCACATTTAAGAAGCAGAACATTCAGAAAGCTTGTTTAAATTATTGGGGGGAAAAAACACTCAAACCTATCAATAAATGAACAAAAATAGTTGAGAAAATGATTTAGTAATCGAATGACAAGTGAGCATGTAGCTGATGTTTAGCATTTTCTGAACATTCGCAGACAAAGAGGAACAGGTTTACTGAAGTTATGTAAAACATTACATTAGCAAAAAAAAATTATTGTTTTTAAAAATCGAGAATATGTGACTGTAAAAACAGGCTTGCCTGTATATCTAGGTTATAGGTCAACCATCTCGCGTACGTCACTCTCTGATTGTTCGAGCAAAGCTAAACGTTTCCATTTCAATATTTAGAGTTCAGAGGGTCAACACGAGCGAACGGGTGTTTTGAACAGATTTACTGAAGTCAGAAGAAAATTTGTTGTTGGTTAGATAAAGAAGCAAAAAAAAACATGCATGTTTTGTGGGCGGAGCTTCGGCAAGATAACCGACTAGAAGGCTCCCCCTTGTGGACACTAGAACACACTCGCATTACATATTTACAATTCCTATTATGTCTATTATCGAATTTGCACACAATCAACTTAATATTTGTGTTTTTTAGAATAACGATAGGCGATAAATTCGATGTTAAAATCGAGAATGTGCCTCCATATCGAGTTTATAGGTCAACCATCTCACATATGTCACTCGACTACTTGGCGTTCACGTATTGTTCGAGTGAAGCTAAACGTTCCCATTTTCGATATATTTGGAGCTAAAAAGTTAGACTCGCGCGAGCAAACAGCTGGTGATTAGCATTTTCCCAACGTTTACAGATACTGAGGGACAGATTTACTGGCGTTACATAACACTAACATAACAAAGTGTGAAAATGTGATGTTTTTAAAAAAAAAAAAGCAAAAAAAACCCTTATGTTTTGGGGGCGGAGCTTTGGCAAGATGACTGAAAGGCTCCCCCTTGTGGCACTTAAATATAACACACTAGAACTTCATGTAGGCCAGATGAACAGCATTTTCAAGTCACACACATTAAATATTTACAATTTCCTATTACATCTAATATCTAACTTGTACACAATAAACTTAATATTAGTGTTTTTTAGAATAACGATACGCGATTAATTCGGCTGGCCTCTATATCGAGGTTATAGGTCAACCATCTCACATATGTCACTCGACTACTTGATGTTCTCGTATTGTTCGAGCGAAACTAAACGTTCCCATTTTCGATATATTTAGAGTTAAAACTGTGTCGTGGACGCTTTTTCCGGTTCCCCACACACACATTTGTATATATACGGAGGATCGTTCGTTCGTTCGTTCGTTCGTTCGTTCGTCGATGCGGTGAAAAGATCGCTTGTCAGCGCCGACACACCGAGGCACGAGCGAGCAATCAGCTGACGTCTCGTGAAAAACACGTCCGCGAGAGTGACACATTAAAGAAGAAGCTGTCCGCGCCCTGTTTCACGGCCAGCTAAGCTAGCTATGTAGCTAGCTAATGTTTGCCAATAACGACAGAGCATTTTAAGCTAACACTGCTCGGACAGGGTTACGCCATTAACCACAAACATTTTAAATACGTTTACGTCCACGACACATCGGAAATGGCGTCGCGACGTTTCGATGTTCGGATGTAAAGGGGAAAAAAACACTCACTATTCGGGATTCATGGTTTCACTCCGGTTGTGTGTGTGTTTTTTTTCTCCGACTGTCGGTGACTCGACTCTTCCTTCCTACTCCGGCAAAAAAAAAAAAACACACGAGAAAAGACGTGAATGTCCGGGTATCCGAGGCACTTAAGATGACCGTGGAACCGTCTGTGTCGCCGTTTCCTGCTCGCTCCGCTGTATTCGACCTTCACAGTTTGTCAAAATGCTCGATTTCCAGCGAACATGTCCCAGTTTGGTCCGGTTAGCTTGGTGTATTTCACTGGCTTTTCTCCGCCGCTTCTCTGTGGCCGTTTGCTTACGAGGGGGCTCAAGATGGCCGCGCAGGTGCGGTAGTGACGTGGGGTGACGTGGCACTACAGAGGCACGCTCAGGGAAAAGCGATTCATCGTGGACGTTTACGCTAAAATGTCAATATTACACGTACTGGGAATCGCGCCGCGTACTTCGAACATGAAAGGCAGCGCTTTAATGAAGACGTGAACATATTGTGTGTATGTGGTCAAATGTCATAGAAATGTGATATAGAAAAAAAAAAAAAGGCACTTTTTAAAATAAATTTAATAAAAGAAAAAATTGCTGCTGCCAAACCCGAGGCCCGCGGGCCACATGCGGCCCCCCCCCAGTCAAAGTTATAATAAAAACTGCAACAACAATTAAATATCAAATTCTAGGGTTTTAGCTACAACCGTCAACATTATATATTTTACTTTTTTAATTCTGGTTTTGTTAATTTTGCCTCATTATCATGGTCTTATTTTGTGAATTGTATATCAAAACAAACACTTTTACTTTGATGTGTTGTTGTTTTTCCTATCTTTTTCTGTCTTTTACTTTTTCCTTCTTGATATTTTAATTCCTTTATTTCCTTAAAAGCCGCCTATGGACTAGTGTTGCGAATTAGCACCTGTGCTAAAACACTTAAAATGCATCTGGTTTGTCCAATGTAATTGCTCTGTCCATATCAAATAAACATTAATAATAATACTTTGAAGCGGTGTGCAATATCATCCTGACTATTTTTTTTTTTTTTAACTTGCAATATCATGATGAAATATCAAGATATAATTTTACATTTCAAAGTAAAAGTGTTTGTTTTGATATACAGTTCAGGGTTTTAATGAAGTACATCACATCGCAAACTCTATATATATTAATAGATATATGAAGTCAGAGTAACATTTTGTCTGGAGATAAGTTTATTTGTCTTGTTTTGCACCTTTTCGATCGATTTATGTACAGAATGCTGCTATTTAATTTATAACAATGTCTGTTTAAATTACAAATAAATTGGTATTTGTTTATGTTCTATAATCTTATTTTCTTATTCCCTTTTCTGAACTTTACACCGCAACAAGTACATTTCCCCTGGTGTGAGATCAATAAAAATCCCCCAGTTTCATAGGTTTTCAAGGTGATTTCCTCTCAGAAAAGAAAAGAAAATACCGCCCTAAGAGTAACAAACCCATTTACCTCTACCTTTAATATATATATATATATATTAAAGGTATATTTCTCATTGTTTAAGAATTATTTACCTTTATCTATTTGTCATATTTATTATTTTATTTTAGTGTTTGTACATTTAAATTCGTTTCAATAAAGTTATACAAAAAAAGGTTCCGGCTAGACGTCAACACGGAGCATAAACCGGATTCCCCTCTCGTGAAAACGTAAATCACGTTACTTTATAATCGTGAGAGTTAAACCGAATGTAAACCGTTGATTTTCGCTGAATTAGCGCTGACGTTAAATCACGAGTGTTCTACTTAAATGTCGGTTAAGCGATTTCACAATTCTACTTCCGGTTGCGCCACACGGTGCGTTTAGGGACGAACCCATGTCGACGGAGAAACGACACTACGCAATATCACCGGGCTGAATTCATGTTGTTTTTGGTTTCATTTTGAGAATAAGATCATGAAAACATTTGTTTTGTGATCTTTTTGCGCATTAGATCTCATTTTGAAGTTTTAAAGACAGCGTGACACGCTCCGAAAACTCAAATGTCACACAACTAGTGGGGAAAAAACGAGCACGACAATTGACGTTGAACGCATCTTCCAATGAAAGGAAACACACATCAATGCTGGGATTTGTAGTTTATTATGAAAGTCGTATTAAAACGAGCTGAAATGAATAGATGGGTACATGTTTTGTATTTAAAAATTAATTTATAAAAATATATATATAAAAAAAATAAACAACATTAATACCCACTTATGTCTGTTTGAATGTTGTTGTTTTTTAACTGCATTAAAGCGTACTGGCCCATTACACAACATAACAAATATCAAACAATGCTAATTTTCTGACTAGTCCTCCCCAAACAAACCATAAAGACAGAAAAACAACAGAAATTTGGTCTGAAATTGATTTTGAAATTATTATATGAAATAAGATATGATTTTATTATCTATAAAAGACAGAACGACAGGGATTGAAATCAAAGTAGATGAGTAAATAAATGAACATTAGTGCAAACATTTTCAAATTGCTCATTCCATACATACAAAAGGCTGTCCAGCAGCAAGCAAGAGTGACAAAAAATATTCTTTAAAAAAAACATCAAAATTCATCTTTTTCTTCAGTGACTGTCGCCAGCATTAGTGAGTGAGTATATTTTAAGTATCCGTCCTCTTCCTCCACACCATCGTCTCTGGCTGTTGCTGCTGCTGCTGTTGCTGCTGCAGCCACAGGTGACGACAGGTAGACGTTTTCACATCGTCCTCCAGAGTCGGCCTGTGGCTCCAGAGAGGAGGATGAGGAGGAGGCAGCAGCAGCAGCAGCGGCAGCCTCCAGGCCCTGGTTGATGTATCTGGCCTCCTGGCTGGCCTCCAGGACCGGCAGCTCTGACAGAAGACCTTTCAGTGTCTCGCCCAGTTCTGCGAAGCCAGGCCTCCGGTCGGGCTCCTTCTCCCAGCAGCTCTGCATGGCCTCATAACTGTGGCAGGAGATATAGGAAGAGTTAGGATGTGAACATGGTGTAGATAAATATGTTTTGCTGCTGCTTTATCTCCCCTGTTAGACAGTCTTTGTGGACTGGAAAATCACGTTTCACCGTCCTGCGCCGGATTCCATAGAGAAAAGCAGCATTTTTTAAACGCGCTACGACACAAGACTTTCTGCTTCGTTTGCTAAGTTTGAGTCACTTCGGTGAATCCGACACCAAGGATTTCACAAACCGTGTCACAGTATAACACGTCTGAACTCACAAAAGGAGGCACCTGTGCGCCGTGACGTAAAAATGGTGATTTTCTCAATGGGATTTGGTGCAGACAGTTGAGTTTCCAGTCAGAAAACGATGTCCGACAGGGAGATAAAGCTCTGCCCGGTCGATTAAAGCCTCTCACAGTTTGTGGTCACACTCTTCTGGAGCTTTGAGCCTGTGTCCTGACAGCAGCACGTCCAGCAGCTCGTGGTTACTCACTCCAGGGTAAGGAGTCCTGCCCCGGGACACGATCTCCCACATGGTGACGCCGAACGACCACTGAGAGGAGCGAGGCGTTTACATTCACTCGTTCACCAGTAAGTCAATTTATGACAGTGTAGTGTAGTTTGTGACACTGTGTGTGCGCGTGAACTCACCACGTCACTCTTGGTGGTGTACACGGACTCAGACAGACTCTCCATGGACATCCACTTCACCGGGACGCGGACGGTGACTTTCTGACGATAATAATCGCTGCTGTAGATTTTCTTTGACAAACCAAAGTCAGCCACGTACACTCGGAGGTCGTCGCCCAACCTGAGGAGGAAACAGTCATGTGATCATGTCATTCATATTCACGCCCATCTATATATCTGTGTGTGTGTGTGTGTATACATCCATACAACCCCCCATATATTCACCCATTCATTCATTGATACAACCCTCCCCAGTCTCTCTCTATAAATTCATCCATCCATACAACAACTCTCTCTCTCTATATATATATATATATATATATATATTCATTAATTCATCCATCCAACCCTCTCTCTATATACAGTATATTTCATCCATTCATCTATACACCCCCTCTCTATAAATATTATTCATCAATTCATCCCTCTCTATATATTCATCCATCCATACACACCTCCCTCTCTATATATTCATCCATCCATACACACCTCCCTCTCTATATATTCATCCATCCATACACACCTCCCTCTCTATATATTCATCCATCCATACACACCTCCCTCTCTATATATTCATCCATCCATACACACCTCCTTCTTTATATATTCATCCATCCATACACACCTCCCTCTTTATATATTCATCCATCCATACACACCTCCCTCTCTATATATTCATCCATCCATTCATTCATCCATCCATTCCTCTATATATTCATCCGTCCACTCCTCTATATATTCATCCATTCACTCCTCTATATATTCATCCGTCCACTCCTCTATATATTCATCCATTCACTCCTCTATATATTCATCCGTCCACTCCTCTATATATTCATCCATCCATTCATCCATCCACCCCTCTCTACATATTCATCCATCAATACACACCTCCCTCTATATATATATTCATCCATCCATCCATCCACCCCTCTATATTCATCCATCCATCCATACACCCATCTCTCTATATCCATTCATCTATCCACCCCTCTATATATTCATTCATTCGCCCACTCTCTCTCTATATATATATATTCGTCCATCCACTCCTCTATAGTCATCCATCCATTCATTAATCCGTCCACTCCTCTATATATTCATCCATCCATTTATTCATCCACCCCTCTCTCTTTATATATATTCATCCATTCATCCATCCACCCCTCTCTACATATTCAGCCATCCATTCATCCATACACACCTCCCTCTATATATATATATTCATCCATTCATCTCTCTCTACATATTCATCTATCCATACACCCCTCTCTCTATATATATATACATCCATCCACTCCTCTATATATTCATCCATTCATCCAACTAACCCTCGACACACACACACACACACACACACACACACACACACACACACACACACACACACACACACACACACACACACACTTCCTTACAGAATAAAAGTCATGGGTGAATACTGAATACCAATATCCGAGGACACAGAGACACAGTCACATGTGAACAAGGACGCCTTGGTCTCATGTCCCCCCCCCCCCCCCCCCCCCACACACACACTTCTTCTCCCCCCTCCCCCCTCCCCCTCCTCCCCCCTCTGTCTGTGCTGTCTCCCGCTCAATGTCGCCCTCTGGTGGTCACTCACATGCAGTTGCGTGCAGCCAGGTCTCTGTGCAGGAAGCCCCGAGAGCTGAGATAGTTCATCCCTGCTGAGATGTCCATCATGAAGCGCAGGAGACTCTGATGAGGCACAAACTGCAGGAGAGGACGGAGACTTTAAAATGATATATACGTCATCAAAGTATATCAGTATATGTGATAAATAATAATAACTGTGAATAGTAAAATCACTAAAATATCTCTCAATCTCTATCTCCGAACTTAAAATCTCCAAAAATGACATTTTGACCTCAAAATAATTACTCATTATGTCAAAATAATGACTCATAATATTTAAAAAAATACTTCATATCTCTGACTCACAACTTAAAATCTCAAAAAATGAAATTTTAAACTCAAAATAATGACTTAATCAATGTCATTGTAATGAGACATAACACTAAAAGAGACTTAATATCTCTGAGTAACAAATTAAAACCTTATAAAATGACATTAAACTCAAAATAATGACTTAAAATATCAAAACAATGACTTAACATGTCATAATAATGACTCATAATACTAAAAATGGCTTAATATCTTAAAAAATAATGTCTTAATATGTAAAATAATGAGACATAATCCTCAACATGACTTAATATCTCTGAATAACAACTTAAAATCTCAAAACAATGACTTAATATGTCAAAAATAATGACTATATTTTACAATAATGACGTTTAATATCAATCATTTATTTCAAAACAATGACAAACCATCAACATATTGATGTAATTGAAAATTAGACATGGTCTTCCTTTTACTTGATATATATATACATATACATATACATATACATATACATATATACACAGTACATGCATGCAGTGACTGTGTCTCACCATAGGAATGTCACCGTAGCGCGTCGCGATGAGGAATCGTCGCAGGTCTCCGTGTTTCATGTAGGGGAGCAATACAAGAGGAACCAGCAGGGGGCAGTCCTGCTCTCTCTGTAAACTCACTCCTGCGGGACAAACACAGTTACAGGCTAATGTAGTTCACAAAAATAACAAGAAAATTCTCCCTTATTTAAGTTTCCACGCCACAACTTTCCATCACTAATACCCTTTTAAGACTATGGAACGCTGTGCCATCTAGTGGTTAACATGTGTAACTGCAAAAGTCCGAGATGACTTTAGCGCTGCAAAATATGCGACAACGAATCCAAGTGAACAAAAAAAGGGTTGTTAAAGAGACAATAAACGTTAGCTTACCGATTAGCCTGAGCACATTTTCGTGGTCAAAGTTCCTCATGATCTCGGCCTCTTTCAGGACCTCGTGCAGATCCTCCTGACAGTGGATTCCCACTGAGACAGAGACAACGGTAAGACGAGGACGGTGGATTATAGGTCGGATAACAAAGTGGATAACAAACCTTTCATGGTCTTCACGGCCACCTTCACGTCTTCACCTTCCTGTGGCGAATAAATGCCTTCATAGACCAAACCAAACTGTCCTGTGGAACAAGGTAAGAAGACTCAGTTATCACAAGACAAAATGTTGGTGATGTTAAAAGTCCGACCTCTCGTAATACGTAATAAGGATCTTTGTGATCTTAAGGCGGACCTAGACCGGAACTTCCAATTAACGCTGTTTTTTAGTGTGTATCTGCGTCATTACCTTGTTTACGAAGCCCTGAAGGTTCGAAACAAACAGTTCAGCCACTTCTGAGAACGCTGTGTTTTATTGTAATCTCGGGGCTCAGTGAGATCTCTGAAAAAACCCGGTCCGGTTACGTAAACACCGGTTCTCCTGAACAGCAGATCGCTCTGCTCCGGGCACTAGTCCGGGCACATCCGGTTGCGTACATTGAACCGCAGAAGAAGAATAACTCCGGGTCTAAGTCATAAAAGGGACTGCGGCGGGGAGTCGTGAAGAAGCTATTTTTAAACACTGTTAAAACAATGTTTTGATAATGAGGAGCAGTGCATCCACCGTTCCAGAGGGGGGTGCTGCGCTTCTGAGAGCGGGGTGTGCTGAATATGTCACTTCCGGGTACTGGCCAATCACAAGACAGTTGGGAAGGCTCTACGCTGGCTGGCCAATCACAACACAGTCTCTGTCTTCTGGGGGTGAGATTTATGTCTAAAATATTGTGGCTGAGGACATTGTCAGTAAGGAGAGATTTCTATCGCCTCATTTTCAGCAACTAGGAGGTTTTTGACCATAAAAACAAGTTAATGTATGTAAGTAGACCTCCATTACTGACATATATGTGCAACAGGACCACTCTATGTGACCTTTAACCCCTTGCGATGAGAAGGAACTGGACACCGACCTTTGCCGAGCTCCTTCCCCAGGGTCAGCTTGTTCCTCTCCACCAGAACCTCCCTCAGACTGGCCAGCAGGCTTCCACCAAGGCCCTCCAACACGTGGGCCGCCTCCTCCACCCCTGAAACGTACACGCAAATGGATTTCTAAAGGTCAGGTATGAATGAATGAATGAATGAATGGATGAAATATTGAGCCTTACCACTGGTCTGCTGAGCTGGAGCCTCCACCACCTGTGGACGTCTGTAGGAACATTCCGCAGACACCGGCAATAGCTCCAGGTCTTCGTCTGAGCTGCGACACGACGACAATTTTCATTTTAGAATCTTATTCCTGGAATTAATGAGGTGCTTTTTGAGGTCAAAAGAAGCAGATTGAAGGTTGAAGAGAGCTTTTACCTCAGTCTGCTGTGTTTTCCACGCCGGGCGCAGGCCACGATGGAGATGACAGCCGTGAGCACAAGGCTGCCACACAAAACTCCAACTGTCAGCCACAGGAAGGAGCGTTTGTCGTGGTGGTTCAGAGGAGCTGCTGATGGTTCCTGGTTCCTGGTTCCTGAGATGTTTAACCCCGGACCAACAGTGACCACCGCAACGGGACGTTTCCCTGTTAGGAAACAGAGAAATTCACTTTAAAAATCGTACTGTTTGAGTGTAAACACGTAATCCTGATTTGATTGTCTAATGCCTGTGCTGGTAGTATTGCATCACATGATTTGTATGTGCTGCTACTTGAATATATCTCAACATCTACAGCCACCCTATCCTACAGGTCATACCAAACGGAGGAGGGCGCCACCTAAAGGACATTAAAACCACTACCAGTCCATCTCCAAATTTGCCCAGTTGGCAGTTGCCCTCAAAACTAAGTAAGGGTATGTTCGACCTCATGAGCTCTACAAACTCTTCAGAACTTACCAGAGCATGTTTTTTTTTGCTCTCACCAATGACCTCAAACACCCATGAAAAATAATTTGGTTCCACCCATAGCTCTTCAGAAGAAAACCTATAGAAGCCATAGCTCCATCCCATCCCCAGTCAACCAAGGTGTACCCCAGGGCTCTATGCTCGGCCCCCTCACCTTTTCACCATCGACGGTACATGCTCATATGCTAAATATCTGCCTACACAGTTTCTATTCTATACTGAGAGGAGAAGGAATTAACCTTAAGGTTGCTGGTTCAATCCCGGGATGAGGCAAGGACTAGGGCACACCTGAGCAAGACACCCAATCCCTTATTTCTCCCTGGGTGTAGACAAGTGCTAACCACTGCTCCCGCACCTAGCTTGTGTGTAATAAAATAACTAATGCTAACACGTTCACCGCTATACCGATGATGCACATCTTTATCTCATCAACAAACAATTCATCCGTGAGTTCTTGTCTACGGAAAACCCGGATGTCATCAAATCTACTTACAATATCATTATTATTATTATTATGAAGTAGCTAAATTGTACGTACATCTATGAATGGTTAAAGTGGCAGTAGAAGCTTGCTGCGCCCCCTGCAGGCTGGATATATCATTCCAGGCTTGCACAGACAGCCTGTAGTCACGGTGCGGGTTTACTCCCACGATGCTGACCGACGTGTTGGTCAGCGCCGACGAGTCTGGCAGGAAATCGACACGGTCCCCGCACGGCTGCCACCGACTGCCGGCGCCCGCCGCCTCCTCGCACTTCACGCGATACGCCAGTTCCCGTCTGCCTCCGCGGTCGAGAGGAGGATCCCACGACACGAGCAGCGCAGAGTCGTTGTGATGACGCGCCGTCAGGTTCACGGGGGCCGAGGGCGGCTCTGCAGAGAACGTGTCAACAAATCAGTCAAAATACGCAGGTATACAGGTAGAAAGCTTGATGGAAGTAGCAGTTAGCCACAAGGGGGCGACTCCACTGGTTGCAAACAGAACTCAGTTTGAATGGAAGTCTACGGCAGTGTTTCCCAACCCTGGTCCTCAGGGAAACACTGACCTGCCATGTTTTACATGTTACCCTGCTCCAAAAACACCTGATTCAGATAACCCTCATCATCGAGCTCTGCACAAGCCTGATACACAACTTTTGTCAAGTTGTATTTCAACTTTTGTCAATTTTTAAAAAAGTTTTATTTCAACTTTTGTCATTTAATAAAAAGAGTTATATTTCAACTTTTGACAATTTAAAAAAAAAGTTGTATTTCAACTTTTGTCAATTTTTTCAAAGTTATATTTCAACCTTTGTCAATTTAAAGAAAAAGTTTTATTTCAACTTTTGTCTGTAAAAAAAAAAAAAAATATATATATATATATATATATATATATATATATATATAATATATACCCCTAAATTCCCATAGTCCCCTAATTTTGAATAGTTCAAAATTCCTGAATTCAAGTTCCCAATCCCATTGAAAGTTTCTGCCACTTTGCAACCCCAATCACAATTGGGTCCTTTGCACTGAAAGGACGCAGAACAACCAACAGGAGGCGCCCTTTCTCTCTGAACTGCTTTAATGTCAATTGAGTTGTCGTGTAGCGTCTTACTGGTGCAGCCGACGTCAGCAGGTTCAGTCGGCAGGCGGCTGAACCCCGGCACACATTCACACCGCTCTGATCCTTCCCTGTGCGTCCTGGTGTTGGCCGGGCAAACCTGGCAACCCGCGCTGTCATTGGCCGTCGTCGGTTTGAAGTAGCCCATCCCGCACGCTGGTGGAACAGAACAAAAAAAAGAAGTAAAAAATCATGGTGTCATTGACTCGCAGTGACACCGGTGATGTTTGTGCAATGTTTACAAAAGTGTTTCTCAGCTGTGGCAGAAAATAGACAAGAGACAGAAGAGGATCATGGGAAAAGAGGATGTGAAAGGCCTGGGCTGTGGCTTCCTAAGAAAGGTGTGAACACATGAGCATTAGACTGATGTGTGGGTGAGTGAATGAAAGGGTGAATTCCAATTCCTTGCTTAACCCTCAATCTCAAAAATGCTAATGCTAATGCTAATGCAAAAGTGCTGTCCCGATTCTCAGAAAAATAAAGTTGAGGGCCAAGTTTAAGGGCTGTATCGCCCTCAATATTGAGATTTTGACAAATGGAATAAATAATCGTGACGTAAACATTTTACGGAAGCGTATTGCTGCTCAGTATTATGTTACAACGAGAAACTATCACGTTAACTTATTTCTCGTTATAACGTCAAAAACATCGTATCTCAAAATAACGTGATAGCTTCTCGTTAAAACGAGAAAACAATCTTATCTTGACAATAGCGAGCATGCGGGGTTAGCGACATCCTGTTTTCTAAATAAAACGTTCATAGCGATTTGAGCGCACACGCGGCGGTTAGCGACATCCGGTTTTCAAAATAAAACCTTAAAACTATTTTAGCGCGCATGCGGGGTAAGCGACATCCGGTTTTCAAAATAAAATGTTCAAAATGCTTACAAGACAGATATATAGATAAATACAATAGATAGATATCATATTAGAGCGCACACGCGGGGTTAGCGACATCCGGTTTTCAAAATAAAATGTTCAAAATGCTTACAAGACAGATATATAGATAAATACAATAGATAGATATCATATTAGAGCGCACACGCGGGGGTTAGCGACATCCGGTTTTCAAAATAAAACATTCAAAACTTTTTGAGCACACACGCGGGGTTAGCAACATCTGGTTTTCAAAATAAAACGTTCAAAACGTTTTGAGCGCACACGCGGGGTTAGCGACATCCGGTTTTCGAAACTAACTGACAACCTAATAAGTTGACCGACAAACCGATCGTAATAAATAATCCTGACGTAAATGTGTTCTTCTTCTTCTTTTTTGGAGTTGACAGACTGGACGTAGCTTTGGCGTTATTCTGCCCCCTACAGTATGAAGACGTGTCTGCATTTAAGGGGTGTCCCATTTCTAAGTGACAAAATAACCCTCAACACTTGGTTTTGAGGGCAAAGTTAAGATTAAGGGTTGAGCTTGAGGGTGAAGATAGGAATTGGCCCCAAAGAATTCCAAAGATCCAACATTAACTCTCGGAAGACCCCGGGTTCCCGACCTTTCTGTGATCTCCATACCTTGACAGGTGTCGTCCCTGACTCGATGCCCAGGCTCACAGGAACATCCGCCCTCCACCGGCTCCCACGCTCCCTCCAGGTTGCACTCGCTGACCGGCGGGGAAACCTCCACCGCCCCGACCACGCAGGAACCGGTCATCAGGCCAGAGCCGGCCGCCGACCGTCCAAACGAGGCCAGGTGGACCACGGTGTCCGGACACGTCCTGTAGTACAGTCTGACGGACGATATGAACACGCATGTGCCCGAGTAGGAGAAGGCGAGCTGCAAACCTTTGTGTGAGACCGAGCCCAGACTCAGACTCCGGCTCTGCTTGAAATATCTCGACATTTGTTGCTGCGGAACTGAGTCAGGAAACGGCTCTGGATGGTGGAGCTCCAGACTCGTCCAGCTTCTGTGGAACCTCGTAAGCGGCGCGTCCAGGTCAAAGAGGTGAACTCCCAGAGGGCTCCGCTGACCCGAGGGCTCCGCCTCCTGGGCAAAAGTAACGTCCACCAGGATGTTGCGAGCGTCTTTGCGCTCGATCCACGGACTCAGAGCCGTTCTCGTTATTCTTCGTCCACAAGCCTGGAGCACGGGCACCGGACTGTCTGTGTCCAGTCTCAGCTTCAACTCATTCCACTGCAGGACAGGAAATAAACAGTTTGTGGAAAGTCACATGATAATAATAACAATAAGACATATATTTCTTATAAATAAATAACTTAGATATCTAGGTCAAAAATAGCTAGCTATATGTCTAGCTAGCTAGATGTTAGCGACATCCTGTTTTTGTAAATAAAACGTTCAAAGCAATTTGAGCGCACGCGCAGGGTTAGCGACATCTGGTTTTCGAAATAAAACGTTCAAAACATTTTGAGCGCAAAAACGATGGGGTTAGCGACATCCAGTTTTCGAAATATAACGTTCGAAGCGTTGTGAGCGTGCATGCGGGGTTAGCGACATCCGGTTTTCAAAATAAAATGTTCAAAACGATTTAAGCGAGCACGCAGGGTTAGCGACATCCGGTTTTCAAAATAAAATGTTCAAAACGTTTTGATCGCTCATGCGGGATCAGCGACATCCAGTTTTCAAAATAAAACGTTCAAAACGTTTTGAGTGCACGCGCAGGGTTAGCGACATCCGGTTTTCAAAATAAAACGTTCAAAACGATTTCAGCGTGAACGCTGGGTTAGCAACGTCCGGTTTTTAAAATAAAATGTTCAAAACGATTTTAGCGAGCACGCAGGGTCAGCGACATCCAGTTTTCAAAATAAAATGTTCAAAACGTTTTGATCGCACATGCGGGGTCAGCGACATCCGGTTTTCAAAATAAAACGTTCAAAACGATTTCAGCGTGACCGCTGGGTTAGCAACATCCGGTTTTTAAAATAAAATGTTCAAAACGATTTTAGCGAGCACGCAGGGTTAGCGACATCCGGTTTTCAAAATAAAATGTTCAAAACGTTTTGATCGCACATGCGGGGTCAGCGACATCCGGTTTTCAAAATAAAACGTTCAAAACGTTTTGAGTGCACGCGCAGGGTAAGCGACATCCGGTTTTCAAAATAAAACGTTCAAAACGATTTCAGCGTGAACGCTGGGTTAGCAACATCCGGTTTTTAAAATAAAATGTTCAAAACGATTTTAGCGAGCACGCAGGGTTAGCGACATCCGGTTTTCAAAATAAAATGTTCAAAATGTTTTGATCGCACATGCGGGGTCAGCGACATCCGGTTTTCAAAATAAAATGTTCAAAACGATTTCAGCGTGAACGCTGGGTTAGCAACATCCGGTTTTTAAAATAAAATGTTCAAAACGATTTTAGCGAGCACGCAGGGTTAGCGACATCCGGTTTTCAAAATAAAATGTTCAAAACGTTTTGAGTGCACGCGCAGGGTTAGCTAACCCTAACCCTAACCCTAACCCTAACCCAAACTTTGGAACGCCCTCCCGCTTCATATTAGACAGGCCCCCCTCACTGTCCATTTTTAAAACTCATCTTAAAACACATTTTTATTCTTCTGCGTTCAACTCAGCATGAGACTCTGCTCTTGTTTTAGTGTTTTATTGTTTGAACATTTTTATTGTTTTATAGTTTTATTGTTTTTTATTATTTAAACGTTGTTACTGTTTTATAGTTTTATTGTTTTTATTTTGTCTCCTATGTGCCATGTTTTATTTACTGTACTGTTAAGCACTTTGTACCAGCTATAGCTGCCTAAAGCGCTCTATAAACAAAGTTGAGTTGAGTTGAGTTACAAAATAAAATGTTCAAAACGCTTAGATAAAGAATAGATAGATAGATAGATAGATAGATAGATAGATAGATAGATAGATAGATAGATAGATAGATAGATAGATAGATAGATAGATAGATAGATAGATGTGTCACTAAAATGAACCAAAGTCACCTGTGAACTTGGCTCAGACGTCCACTTCACAGCAGATTGACGGTCAAAGCGGAAAATCTCCACTGAGTCAGAGGAGAAAAGAGAAAGTGGACACAGTTAAAATCCTGAAGTTACTGATTTTACTGACTTTTTAAACAGTCGTTTCAGAGTTTAAAAAAGTCGTTTCTGACACTGCAAACACATTCACGTTCACCGTCGCATCGACTCCGGTCGACACTCACCCTCTTCAACTCCATGTTGAGCGTCACAGCGAGCGTCCCACGTCCACAGCGTCCACAGCGTCCACAGCGTCCACAGCAGAACTCGTCCGTCAAACACAGACATGTCTCACTCTCTGTCTTCTAATGACCTGTCACTCAACTCTCAAAGCGTCCTCGTCTGTTTGTGTGGTTTTTTTTTTTTTTTTTTTTTTTAAACGCTCGACTCATCATCGCAGCACGGTGACGCACGGGAAACGCCGACGCGGCGAAACCTCCTCCTCCTCCTCGTCCTCCTCGACCACGTCCACGCACCGAGACGTTTGGTCTCTTTTTTTCCTTTCATGCCTCATGGACGCCTGGCCATAATATTTCAAAATAAAAGTCAGTTATTGACCTGTGTGAGGACGTCGACGGGGGGCCCGGATAAAACTGCGTTTGCGGGCCGGACCTGGCCCCGGAGCCTTATGTTGCTCATGTGTGCATTAGGGAAAGAGTTCTAATGTTTACAGAAAATAAATAAAAAATAGCTGGGGGGGTTTTTTTTTTTTTACTCTCAGACTACATCGGAAGACTTGTTGTTGCGATAAAGTGAATAATCTCATCCTGCAAGGAAACCTTTTTCAGTCCAGAATTGGGCAACGCTCTCTCGCTTCCTCTTTGCTTTTATTAGAAATGTTGACATTTGGCATTTTTTTTGGCGAAAAAAAAAAAAAGAAAAAAAAAGAGGAATCTATTTACAGCGAGATCCAGAGGCAGCTTTGAGAAGTAAAAGCCAACTGTGTAAAAAAAAAAATATAGTGACATCTAGTGGTGAGACTGCAAAGTGCAATAAAAAGGGATTGAGTTGCAAATTTTGGTGTAAAAAACCCCCCAAAAAAGTTAAAATAAAATGGCAGTTAATTCATTAAGAACAAGATATTTTTATACGACACTCATTTATTTACTTTCACCCTCAGTAATAATAATATTTTAACACATTTATTCCTCATCATTCCTCATGCATAGTTGCTTCTCTGCTCTTTTTTAGTTCCTTTAAAACAAATAAAAAGGGATCTGTGACTAAAAACACACTGAGGACTCGTCAGTCAGTTTCTCTTTGACCTTTGACCTTTGACCTTTAACTCTAATCCCTTCACACTTTCCTTTTCTAACCAAGTGAGAGTTAAGAGTCCGTTTCTGTTGAAGGAAGTTTCGTTTTTTTTGGTGAAAAAGTGCACGACACGCAGCTTTAAAGGCATTCAAAACTGTCTGTATTTGTAGTTTGAGTTTACAAATAGTGCAAATGTAACAAGAAAACTGCAAACTTTTACACACAAACACACACAAAAAAAACAACAACCGCTGATTTTTACTTTGTTTGTACTGAAATAAACTCACAGGGGTTTTTCTCTTTTAGCAGATGTAACTTTTGTCATAATAATGACAGGATTCCGTGTTTATTTTTATCGAATTTTATCGAATGTTCCTGTAAATGCAGTAATAACAATAATAATAATAATAATAATAAAGGATTTAAAACTGGTTTAAATACAGTCAAGAGTGATTTTGTGGCTTTTCGTAGCTGATAAAACGTTAAATTAACCTAATAAATAAACATGTGATTTATTTATCTTTTTTTTACTTTCCCTCGTTGGCACTTTTCTCATCTCCGCTGACGAAAATGTTTGTTTCTACTTAAAAAAAAATAAAAACAAAACAAAATAAACACAAAGCGGCAAATGCACAATTAAAAAAACAAAACAACAAAAAAAACCAACAACCTAGTTTTGGTTTTCATTTACAATAAAGCAAATCTCACAGTGTTGCATTTAAACCCTTAAAGGATAGTTTTTTAACAGTCAAAACAGTGATTTAGTTATTTTACCTTACCATCCTAGTATAAAGGACAGGAGGTGTAGTACTCATTTCAGCCACAGGAGGGCGCTGCATAACCCTGGATACATTTTTGCATTAACATCGTTCATATTTTCTGTGTTTAGACACTGACTGAAAACATGGCTGCTGTTGATTTTAGCCACTTAACGAAAGTTTTCCAACACTAACTCTTCTGCACCAAATCCCATAGAGAAAATCATCATTTTTAGCTGACGGGGGGAAACAGGAGCTGCTGATCTACGGCTGTTTTTGTTTTGAGTTTGCGTCACTGCGTTAATTCTTCACAAATGAGTTCACATTTTAAGTTAGTGATGGAGGCAAAAGTGGAGCAAAAACTCCTGTGAACTGTCAGGTAAAATCACTGATTTTCTCTATGGACTTTGGTGCAGGAGAGCGAGCGTCAAGAACGTCAGGTTCCACTCGGTTAAAAGTGGTCGTCCAGTGGTTGAGATTAAGTTTCCGAAGATGTTCTTAAGATATGCCATGTTTCCCGCGTCGGTAACTCGTACTACGCTCGTAGAAAAAGAGTGGTTCTTCTACAAGGGCTGAGGTTCTACCTGGAACCACCTGCTTCTGAAAAACCCTTTCCTGAAGGAATGGTTCCAGTAAGAACTATTTTAGATCCAGAGAACCCTTTAAAACCCCTTCGCTGAATAAAGGGTTTCAAAAGGGTTCTTGGTGGAACCCTCCAAAAGGGTTCCAGGTGGAACCTTTATATAAAGGTTGAGTTGAGGGCCAAGTTTAAGGGCTGTATCGCCCTCAATATTGAGGTTTTCCGAGACCACCCTTGGGAGCAAGGGCTACCCAGAATGCATTGCGTGTTTTCACATAACAAAGATGGCGCCGAAAGCAGTGAAACGAGTGCGATACAAATGAAGTATTTTCTTTGTTAATAGAGATATAAAAATGATGAAAACCATTGTATTATCTTAGTTTAAGCCCATATTATGGATTACTGACTAACTGACAACCTAATAACTTGACTGACAAACGGATCGTAATAAATAATCCTGACGTAAATGCGTTCTTCTTCTTCTACTTCTTTTTTGGAGTTGACAGACTGGACGCAGCTGCTTTCGCGTTATTCTGCCCCCTACAGTCTGAAGACGTATCTGCATTTAAGGGGTGTCCCATTTCTAAGTGACAAAATAACCCTCAACACTTGGTTTTGAGGGCAAAGTTAAGATTAAAGGGTTGAGCTTGAGGGTTGAAATAGGAATTGGAATTGGCCCTAAGAGTGTACTACGACAAAAACCTGCACTCTGAAGTCTCTTTAAGAACGGTCATACCGGTCGAGTGAGTCGCTAAAAAACACGTCCTACGTCCTGTACGACTTCTGTAAACCTCGTCGTACGCTGACCTGTCGTCATAAAAATGGAACATTTTAAGAAGCTCAAAAAAAGACAAAACGGCTCGTGGACTCTGAGCCTGAAGCTCACACTCCTGTTCTGGATCATCTGTGTCTGTCACTGTGTGGACGACGGTCTCGTCCTCACTGTCCTCTCACCGCTGAAGGTCGTTGAGGCGACCCAACGTCTTTTTTTCCTTGACCTTTTTTTGTCTTGTTGTCTTTTCTGGCTTTCGTCGTCGTCGTCCATCACTGCATCACGCACTTCTCCTTCTGCTGCTTGGCGTACTTCCTGCGGCGCTGCTCCAGGCCTCGCTCCAGACGCTCGTCCTCCTCCAGAGCTCTGAGGGAGCGAGAGGGAAAGTCAGGACTCGGGGGGAAAAGACGATGTAATCTGGGTTTAAACCGCATTTTATGGACTCTGGAAAAACGCTGAGTTCACAAGAGGTTCCTTCACAGGAGAGTTTAAGGAATAAAACGTAAGCAAGATTCAGACGTGACAAGGAGGACAATGCAAATTCAACAATAATGGATTATACATAGCAGAAAAAAAAGTATGAAATTCTGCATTTTTAGGCAAAGTTTCATGACTTTCTTTCTGTTAGGATCCTCATTAGCTGCTACTCCACACCAGCTAACCCACAAAAAGACGAAATTACAGGGGAAAAACCCTAAACCTAACCCCTACCCTAAGCAAGATTCAGACGTGACAAGAAGGACATTGCAAATTCAACAATAATGGATTATAAATAGCAGGGAAAAAGTATGAAATTCTGCATTTTTATGCAAAAAAGACAGAACAAAACAAACAAAAAAACACAAAAAGGCTAAATTACGGGGGAAAACACTAACCCTAACCCTTAGCAAGATCCAGACTTAACAAGAAGGACATTGCAAATTCAACAATAATGGATTATAAATAGACTTTCTTTCTTTGTTAGGATCCTCATTAGCTGCTACGCCGCACTAGCTACTCTTCCTGGGATCAACAAGACAAAAACAACCCCACAAAAAGGCAAAATTAACGGGGAAAAACCCGATCCCTAACCCTAACCTCTAAACCTGACCTTATTTCAATTCTAATCTAATACCCTAACTATTATCTGGCCCTAACCTTAACCTCATCTGAGCTCAAAAACTTAACCTAATCATTATCTGACCCTAAACTGAACCTAATCTGAGTCCTAATCTGAACCTAACTAGTATCTAGCCCTCATCTTAACCTCATCCGAGTCTAAAAATCAAAGAATAATAATCCAAGGTGTCCGGTGGTTGTGTGGATTGGGATGTGGTGACAAGATTCAGACGCGACAAAACGGAATTTAATCCGGACTACGGATTAAATTCTGCATTGTAAGGCAAAAAAACAGAACAAAACAAAACAAAAAACCCCACAAAAAGGCAAAATTACGGGGAAAAACCCTTACCTTAGCCTAACCCTAAGCCTAACCCTAAACAAGATTCAGACTTAACATGGCGGACATTGCAAATTAAACAATAAAGGATTATAAATAGCAGGAAAAATGGTGTGAAATTCTGCATTCTTAGGCAAAAAGACAGAACTAAACAAAAAAAAAAACCCACAAAAAGGCTAAATGACGGGGAATAACCCTAACCCTAGCCCTTAACCCTAATCAAGATTCAGACTTAACAAGGCGGACATTGCAAATTCAACAATAATGGATTATAAATAGCAGAAAATAACTACAAAATTCTGCATTTTTAGGCAAAAAGACAGAACAAAACCAAAAAAAAACACAAAAAGGCTAAATTACGGGGAATAACCCTAACCCTACCCTTAGCAAGATTCAGACTTAACATGGCGGACATTGCAAAATCTACAATAATGGATTATAAATTGCAGAAAAAAAGTATGAAATTCTGCATTTTTAGGCAAAAAGACAGAACAAAACAAGCCCACAAACAAAAGTCGTCCTTTGCGGAGAACAAGAAGAAGATGAAAATGAAAGGCTCTTCAAATCGTATTTGGTCTCACCCTCTCTCTTTGGCGTCCATGTTCTGGACCAGCTCGTCCCTCTGGTTGACCAGCGACACCAGCTCCTGCAGCAGCAGCTGCTCGCGGCGTTTGTGCGCCTGACTTTTCTGCCACTCCTCTGCGAGGACAGAAGACAACGATGAAGACAACGGTGAAGACGGTGAAGTCTACGTCATACCCGCGCTACGTCATATCAGCCGTACCTTCCATCGCCATGATGTCCCTCAGCTCCTCGTTCAACAACTCAAACCGTCTCTCCAGGTCTTGTTCGTCCAGTCTGTCGATCACAAGACATTCATCGAAGGATTCGTCTGAATATTTTCAAAATAAAAGCGCACACCTGTACAGTGTGTCTGTGTGTGTGTGTGTCTTACAGCAGCTGCAGATGGTCCTGCCTCCGGATTAAAGCGTTCTTCTTGTTGACGAGCACAAACCACTCCTGAATCAGCCTCTCCTCCTCCACCTTGTCGCTTCCCGTCTCCAGCAGTTGTCGGAGTTTCCTCTCGACCACGCCGGCTCTGGTGTCGATGTGATTCTGCTCTGCTTCCAGCGCTTCCATCTGATTGAGAACGTACTGGCTGGCGTCCTGGACACAAACAACGCGACATAACCTTTGTTTATTTTAACATTTGGACATGAGCTGTGCAAAGTCTGATGCCGCTGAAATGAAGCAGAGTGAAATTACAGAGGTTTTAGTAAAGAGATGTCTAGGCGTCCTCACTTTTGGCACCATCTGTGCCATTTGAGATTTCTTAGGTACCAAATTATTAAAAACCCATTTAATTTTATTTATGTCACTACAGATCTAAAAAGAACTTGTTTTGAAAAAAAAAATATATATATATGATAACGCGCTGTAAATGGATGCTCCCTGTGCGGTGCGTAATAACAACTCTGCGACTCTGCAGCGTCTTCAGTTAGCGCCATAGCTCTGGCTTACCTTGGTCAATTAGGGTGATTGACAGCTCGTTTTAAACCTCTAAACCGGTAGAATCTGACCCCGGTCTCCAAATGCGTGTGAATCACTTCATTAGTGAGTCAAAAGGACATAAATGCATATGACGCATTTGTGCGGACATTCACCCTTCTCTAATCAGAACGATCTAATGTCGCTCTGTAATGATCAATCAGACAGGGAATAGTCCCAAAAGCATGCTGGGAAGTGTAGTTCTTCATGAGAAGCGGTTTTGTTCCGGTGGAAATAACTTGTTTTGATAATCAGCAAAGGTAAGACAACTTTTCCGCTTGTAATTCTTGAAAGTCAGTTGTTGTTTTGCTCTTATTTTGGGGCCGGATCCGTGAATCTTGGTCGTAGAGTGATAGAAATGGTACCGCTGGAATCTGTGGGTTTTCCGCTGTCCGGTCGACACGTGTTTTTTTTTGATTACATAATCACGCCGACGCTCCGGTGCCGCTTTTCAATGTGTGCACTGTAACGTGTTTTTTTCGCACATGCTGGTTTGATCCGTCTGTGTTTTAACTGTGTTTCATGAACATAAGAATGGTTTTATAGGAGCTTTTAGCCGAGTTTCTGACCTTTCTGTGGGTATGCAGCATGTCTGTGTTTGTTAAAGTTAGACATGGTTTTATGACGCTTTTGTCGCCGCGTCTGACGTCAACCGTGAAGAAGAGGTTAATCAAGAGATTTTTTGAAATGAGGCAGAATAAAGCCCAACACAACCGACCTGTCCTGGTGGTCTTCCCTCCTCCACCGCTGCCTCTGTTCAAGTACAGTTTGGACAAAAAAACAGTCAATTTAAGTGTGTAAGAATTTTCGTTTATGTCTATTCATGGTAAGTTGAAAACAGAACCCCACATAATAAAGGACAACTTGCCTGTTTCTGACTTCCTCCGGCCGATTTCGCCGTCGTCTTGTCCTGACGCCGCGCCTTCTTCCAACGAGCCGCTTCTCCGCTGCGACCTCCTCTTCTTCACCAGATCGGCGTCTCTGATGTGAGAGAAACTCGACTTGGAGAGGAAACCCGTCCTTGGCGGCGCCACGGGAGACTGAGTCCCACCACCTGCCGCCGCGACCTGGGACCGCTTCGTTCTCGGCGGCGGAACCACGTCCTTGCCCGTTTTACCGCCGTCCTCCGCGGTTCCCGCCGCGCCGTTTGTTTCCAGGCTGATGCCCTCCTCCTGTAGCCTCTGGGCGCAGTAGCGGACCGCGGCCTCCGGGTCGTCCTGGGTGTCGCGCTCCCCCGCGACTGCGTAGCTGGACTCGCTGCTGTCCTTCTCTAATTGGAGCACACTGAGCTCCTGTCCGGTGAAATGAGTGCGGATCTGGTTGAGGTAGGTCATGACGATGAGGCGATCGGGCACTGTTAGCATGACCATGTCGGAAGGTTCTATCAGCCTGGAAATGCCGAGTTCGGCAAAGCCATCGAACGCCTGGAATGTGGACAAAAATGGATCAATGATTGGATTTTATTGGCGGTTATCAACAAACACAACATTTTGGTATGTACGGGGTAGTCAATTCAAATCATAAGAGGTCCAGATGTCCTCAAGCTGAGGTTGAGAACTTCATGAACTTCTCTGACGAGGTACATCGCCATTTGGTGAACCTATAGTACCGTAATGGCTGTAAAAGCTGCACCAATTAAAACACAAATGCCTTCTGGCAATGGATCTGGACGGGTCCACCTATAAGTTGCCCCTACATTAAAGGTGCCATATGTAAGAATGTGGCCAAAAATGGTTACTACATTCAAATTCAAAGTATTTTAGGTTTCGTTTTCTGACGTAACTGGCAACCCGTGGTTGCTCGGCAGCTGAGACTCTACTGAAAGCAATGATTGGTAGACGGCGGTAGGTGGCGCCACATGACGCCAAAACATGAAACATGATTTGCAGTCTGCAAAATATTTTTTTTAATGCAAATATTTTGTCTGTACTGTTGTTGTTGGTGAGTTCAGTTTGTTATATGAACATTATTCCTGAGTCTCTGTGACATATTAGGAGGATTTTTATGGCCAGTTGCTTTAGATTTATTACATAATGCACCTTTAAGATATGCTTTGTTAGTAATTTAACGTCATCACTCACCTTTCTGTTGTTGTGCTTGATGTCGTACGGGTCCAACATTTCATAATTACTATACAAAAGGAGGAGGGACAAAAATATAAGTAACCGCATAACAAACACGTGTATGCAGTGACAACAGTGTGCAAAAGTGTTTCTTACATCGTTTCCGGGTGGAAGTGGTTTAATATGGCGCAAAAGGCCAAGCCATTTCTCCACGAGGTGCTGAAGTTGGTGATCTTCAGCCCCTTGTGACCCTGTGTGACCTCTTGACACCATTCCAGGAGAGACTTGCTGGACGTCACCAAGCGGGGACTGCTCAATACGCTCTACAACGAGAAACATCGCAAGTATTTTCTAAATCTGCTTCATGCACAAATATATGGTATTTACTCATGTGTTGCAAAGAATTAGAAATGGTGGTGGTAGAACTAGATATGACTGTTTTCGTTGACCATGTTCATACTGTTATCACAACAGCTGACGGGGTCGTACCTATGTTCCCTGGGTCCTATGTTCCCCGGTCACATACAAAGCGGGGAACATAGGACCCAGGGAACATAGGTACGGCCCCCAGCTCACCATCCTCTTAAAAGCTGCATGTCGCAAAGTAGTTAGTATGGGTCGATCAATGCCACCATTTTGTGTCTGGTACAAAACCAATATTGCAAAACTCAGACTATCTACCAAAAGCCTGAGTCTAATTCCAATAAAGAGATTTCTGACATCCTATTTAAGGATTATGGCCAGCATTGGACACATACTGATTGTGAGCAACATACTGGCTCACCGGTTAGTAGGGGAAGAAATCAGAGCTGTTCTGAAAATAGCTGGTGACTGGAAAATAGGCTGATTATTTCACAATAACGAGACAAGAAGCTAAAAGAGGCTAAGAAGCTCCTCGCAGGTTGCTAGCTCCTTCATTCTGAGCATAGTCACTGAACACATTGCTAATAAATATGGTGTTGACAAGGTGTGACGTACGTCCGAAGAGGCAGCACCGTCTGCAGGTCTTTTTTGGGGCGTTGTTGGTGCACTTGTTTGGTGGAGGTCAGAAACTTGAGACTTGCCGTCTTCGCCGCTCAATCGCTTCTTGCCGCGGGTCACAGGTACAGGCTGACCAGAAGAATCCTCCGTTCTCTCCCTTTGATTGAAAAACAAAGAGAAACAGAGGAAAGAAATAATAAACTAATGCTGTTTCCAACCAAACACAGGTCTGACGACTGTTAACACTTATTGAAACGGTATTGAATATTGTGAAATGGGTATATGGGGATGAGGCAAATGCAAAAAGTCAATCATCCTCTGAACTTACCCGTCATCTTCTACATAACCAGCAGCTACATCTACAGACACAAAGCAAAAGTCCAAGTCTTCATCCCTCGTTTCCTTCCTTGGTTCACTGTCTTTAGCGTCCTCCACGTGCAGCCAGTCGTCCTGAGACGTCGCCGCGGTGGAAGCGAGACAATTATCGACCTCTGTTTGCAGGACTTTTTCCATGTCCTCCTGCTCAGATACCTTCTCAACCTTCTCTGTTGAGGTTGGACCTACGGGTTTATCTGTAAAAGTCCAGCCTTCAAAGGTTTCATCCTGTGGCTTCTCGGTATCTCCTAGAGAATCGGACTGAGGGAACTCTTCTTGCATCGCTGCTAGCACTGCCTGCTCCACATCGGATGCGACATCCTTTTCACCTTGGGTTGCGATGAAACCTCCCTCTGAGATGACATTTAGATCTGACGATGTTGACAACTCATTCGTTTCTTTGCTAGTTTCAATTGCCTCATCTGGGCATGTCTCAGATGATTCCAGGGGGATTTCATTCTCTACAGGTGGAGGTGGAGTGCTATCGGAATACGTTTGACTGAGACGTTTCTTGGTCCGAGGTACTGGAAGAGGCAAGCTTGTCTGCTCGTTCTGTTGGACTGTCTCAAGACCAATCAAATGATTCGAGCCAGGAATTGTCACGTCGTCTGGGAAGGAACCACTGAGACGTTTCTTTATTCTCGGTTTTGGTACAGGCAAGCTCGAGTTTCCCACGGTCTTCTCCGAAATATCCGCATCCTCTAACTTGACGCTACTTTCAGTACTCAATTTGCTTCTCCTCATCCTCACGACAGTCACTTCCTCTGTAGATGTGGAAGGCGGATGAACCAGAAGAGGAAGAGGAGGGTCCAATTCTTCCGCCCCATGTGAAACTTGAGATGTTCTCTCTGTCGCCGTGAAGTCATCCGGGAAGGAACCACTGAGGGGCTTCCTCGAACGAGGCCTTGGGATAGGTTGAGATGTTTGTTTGTCTCTTTCTGCCTCTATCTCTGGTGATGATGTTTTGTTGATAGTATGATGATCTGTCTTGTACTTTTCAGCATGACCCATTACATCACTGTCACCCAGGACTGGTCTTGTAATCTCCTTGCTTGTAACTTCTAAATCTTTGGTCATTGTTTCCCTGTTACTGAAAATGTTAAAATGCTTGCTTGGTGGAACTTTCTTGCGAGGTTTGGTGAGACGTATCTTCTTGATGATTGAGACGGGAGAAATTTGTTGTGCAGAAGGTTTCTCTGGTTCTGGTTTTGATGTGACTGCGTCAACGCCCATGACTTCTGTTCCCGTCTGTAGAGATGCACTCCCAAGTAAATCTGTTTCTTGAGAGGGTTTTTCCACGGTTCTGTCTTTGCTCTCCTCAGGTTGTGAACGGATCATTTCAGCGGTTGTCTGACATGGTTTATCGACGTTCTGTGAAGGCTCAACATGTTTTGACACAGTGCTTGGATCAGACGTATTCAACATGGGACCAACTTGTGGTTTAAAATCTTGCTGTTGATCAGTTCTTTCTCTGGTGACATGGTCTTTTCTCCTTTGTGTTTTCGGTGGCGGTTCAGGTGGCAAACTACTATCTCTTTTTTTACCACGAGGAGGAGGAGCAACATTCACGGACACTGGCACACATTCAGCTGTCCCTTTCCGATCGTGGTCAGTTGCGGATGTCGCGGGAGCGTCAACACCTTCTTGGACTCGATCACTCTGGGGCACAGCTGGAGTGATGCTAATGTCTCCTTTGTTTATGTCGTGAGACGGAACAAGGCCAGTGGTTAGTTGGGCGGGAATAAGCTCATCAGAATCTTTCCTTAAATACTGAACAGCTTTAGACAAATCATTGCGTTTTTGTTTGCGATCTGGTGTTAAACTATCCTTCCTTCGAAGTGGCCGTTTTGGAACAGTGTCTTTGTCTTTAGTAGCTCCTTTGTGCAGCGGTTCTGGAACTTTTCTCTTTGGCTGTCTTCCTCGTTGAGTGACACCAGGGTCAGCTTGCGCTCCAGAAGGTTTGGCTGAGAGAACCTCTTTACGTTCTTTTTCACCTGCAAGTGACGCATTTGACGTAGGGCACAGGTCAGACATTTCGTCTTCAAGGCTTAAGGAAAAGAGAGGAAAATGTTTAGAATCCACGGACCTGGACTTGAATACAGTTGTACCATGCATGTCTTCAGCCCATTACAAATCTGCTTTTTTCAAAGTTCTGCTTTCCTTACTGTACATGTAAAAGCGTACGGTCAATAACATGACACAGCAGCACATACAGGACAAAAGACAAAGACACCTCTATTTACAAAACATTTAATATTACCATTCCAAATCACAACGCCAATCCATACAGCTACAACGGAGACTTGACATGACAATTTCTTGAGTAGTAAGCTCTCATCGGCAGTGTTACAGTGAACAATGCAGGATGTGTACATCCTCACACCATGCAACCAAACGTTTGGGCAGCTCACCGTCCACCAACACTCACCCTCTATTCATCTGTGAAGAAGACGACGACACTGTTCTAATCTCATCGCATTCTCCCGCCGTCTCGTACCTCGCTAACAAACTTTCAGAGTCCGTGAACTTGGTGAGCGAACTCTCCCTCGAAAGAGATGCTTCTCGTCCCTCTAGACGCTCACCGTCTTCTTTTGATATTTCAGTAATATCTGCCTCCGTCAACGGGGGCCATTTCTTCATGCCAGCACATTCTAAATACCCATCCTCGCTGTCGGTCGATGTTGATTGATCGGATACCAAGTTCCACATGTAAGGCTCAACACTTGCTGGATAGTTGATGTCAGAGTCGGTGTCAATGTCTTCCTCCGTCTTATGTATGGGAGTAGAACTGTCTGCAAAATGTAGAATAAACTCGTCTGAAGGGATCTTGTCCTTCAGGTCCAGATACGAGATGTCCTTGGGCTGGCGATCCTCTTCGATTAAAGTAGAGCTAGACGGCCCCAGTATGGATACTACTGTTTCATAACTGTGAGAAATGGATAGTGGAATAAAAATAATTCTTTCAATCAACGTATACATGTAGGTACTGTAAGAAACCACCAAGGTTTGGAGATTGTAAATCAAAATTGCTTGGGTATTTCAAACTATATGAATTCAAACCAATTGACGATGCAAAACTTGGATGTTTTGTAAAGTCCACTCCCAAAACCAAACAAACTGATTTTAATATAAATATTTATGAGCCTGATCTCTTTGATCTGGATGTTTAGTAATGGTTGATGCACACCGTGTTACATGCACCATCAGTTGCAGACCAGTGTGACACTTACCCTTTATGGAAAGCACCAACAATAGTCTTTACTAATCCTGACGTCTCTTCCTCCTTTGCTGACAAAGAAGGTTCTCCCCGTTTCTCTTTTACTGTTCCCTCTGCCTCCAATACTTCCCAACCCAAGACTCCTACTGGCTCTGGTGTGTCCAGTGGTTTCTTCACTGTTTGGGTCTCCTCTGCTGCTATTCTGCCTAACAGCGATTCACTGGGGGCCCAAATATAAAAGACTTCAAGGCGTGATCCTCATACACAATAAGAAATGTACCAAAACACACACTTCAGAGATACCAAAACTGACCATGCACTTCTGTAATGAAGTTAATGAAGCTAACGTTTACTAGTCCACACAGTCCACAGCAAACACGACCAGAACACCAGGCTCTTGAACTTACCTATGGCCTACAGAGGGGTCTATGCTTTGCTTTGCAACACCTTTTTCCAAATTTTCCACTGCCATAAAAACAAACAAAATACAAATGTCAAAGAAATGTCAAAGAAAGATAATGTGGGCGTTTATCGTTACACTACAAATCTTACCGAGTTCAGTGCTGGGGTTTCCGACAGCAGAGTCACTACAACATGGCTGAGCTGGCAATTCTGGTTCTTTCTTTGTTGGATTGAATTGCACAATGCTGGGGAAACCAGGACTTTGAGTCAAATGTGGACACGATGGAGCCATTTCTACCATTGATTTAATTTCCTCTTGTTCATGCGGCGCTGGGAATTCTCCAAGCAGAACAATCTTTTCACTCCGCTGCTGCCGATCAAACAACTTCCTCCGCGTTGTCTCGGTTTGTACTTTTATATGTTCAGCGCTGAGCGTCCTTGCCGATGGAAAACCTGGGACACGCGAGACACACGGGGCAGATGTGTATAAACTGACCATGTTTGGTGGCCTGTTTGCAACTCGAGCAGAAGGAAAGCCATCGAGTCTGGCTTCTTTTGGGCAGGACGTCACTAACGTCAGCATGCTTTTCATGTCATGGCAACTGAGATGGTAGTGGTCAGCGCTTATATCTGCCCTCTTCTTCTGAGGTTCTTCCAAAATAGGTGTCGCTACAGTCAGCCACTCAGTGCTTTGGGTTGTCGTCATAGACGCGAATCCTTTGAGACTTGAAACACTGGCGCAGCAAGGCAAAAATCTGATCATATTGTGTTCAATGCGGGGTTTGGTTTGAGGTGCAGAGGGGAATCCAGGGGTTCTGGACACCTCTGGGCAAGATGGCGCCAAGGCAAACATTGTCTTCACTGTCTCTCCAGCCTGATATGGACTGTGTACTCCAAAACGTGTCTCCTTTGGAAGCAAACTCCATAAAATTGGTCTATCAAAAAGCCATTGAAATTTAGAGGTCAGTTCATGGGATGCAAATCCTGGGAGAGAGCATACTTTGGGACAAATGGGTAGAAGACTCAGCATGTTGTATCGAGGGTAAGATGGAAAGCCTGGTATCTTTGATGCTCCTGGGCAAGAAGGAACCATGGCTAGCATGTTGTGTGGGTTGTCTGTGTTTATTGGTGAGCTGTTAACGTTATATATAACTTTCTTTTGAGGTCTGTAGATGAATGAATCCAGTTCAGTGACCCATTCTTTTTCCTCGTTGCCTTCAACAGATGAAAATCCAGATATGGTAGAAGATGGAGGACACAAAGGAAGGAGGTTGACCATATTTAGGCCATAAAACACCATTTTTGGATTTGGGAAACCAGGAATACTTGACACTTTAGGGCACGTCGGTACAAGAGAAACCATACCACTCTTGATACTTTGGTTTGATGTGTCAAATATGACTCCCTTTGTTGGTGGCCTCTCCAACAATGACTCGTCTTCTGCAACCCATTGTACACTAATATCTCCAACAAGTGATGGGAATCCAGGTATTCTGGACACTTGAGAGCACAGCGAAGAAAGGCTAATAATATCTCCAAGAAAATATACGCTTTGAGGATTTGGATGAGAGGGGAACCCTGGCGTTCGCGGTGCTTTTGCACAGGACGGCAAAAGGGAGACCATAGTTTTTATTGCTCTCTTGTCTAGTTCACATTGGCCAGTCAAGGACACATACTTTTCTTTAGTTCCAGGCTCAAACAATGGCTCCTTGCTCACTGTCCACTCTTTTGAACAATGCAATGCCGGGATTCCTGGTATTTGTGACACTTTTGAGCAGGAGCATGAAAGACTGACCATATTCATGTCATTACTTATAACTGGGCAAGATGGAAGCAGAGGTTCTAGAGGGTCCAGAACAGATGGATAAGAATTAATACTCGTCTCTTTTGGCAAATTTGGGGCTAAAGTTGGCATGGTCTTCATTTCTTCATTGTGAGGTCCATCTTCAACCATGGGTCCAACTTGTTTGTATTCTGCATCCCAGCTCTTGTCAAACTGATGATTCATCAATGATGGAAAACCCTCAACACTGGAGGTTTTTGGAGAAGAGCTTGCTAGGCTTATCATATCTGATATATTTAATACTATCGTAGTTTGTGGGCATGGTATGGAACAGTGCTTTAATTTTGTACTAAAAAGAGGTTCCTCTTGGGATACCCATGATCTGTTATTGGCTTCACTGACAGATGGCAAGCCAGGTATACTGGACACACATGGACAACTAGGACACATGTTTACCATGCTTAGTCCATGGAAGCCTAAACTGTGTTGTGATAAAGAAGGGAATCCAGGATTTCTGGTCTCTGTGGGACACGATGGTACCAGTAAAACCATTTCTTTCTTGTTCTTTTCATCCTCGTCCGATGCAAAATATGTAAATACTTTCTTAACTTTTGATTCTTCCTGCCAGATTGGCTCATGATTAATTAACCAACATGTTTCTTTGACGAGCAGTTTAGATGGCATGCCAGCAATGTTGGTCATATTGGGACAGGTTTCAGTGAAAGGGGATTGGTTGTTCTTAACTTCAGTCCTAATGTCAAACGGTGGGAGGTGGGATTTTTCATCAGCCATTTGTTCTCCTGGCTCCTCCTGTCCTTTTAATCCAAGAGCACATTCATCGGTTGGAATTTCTATTTTCTTATTCCTTGTAGACTCACTGTCCGCAGTAGCCGGGGATTCACAAATGTCACTCACAGATTGGAATACTGGGAATGGATCTACGATCCCAGTCTCTGTCTTCATTTCATTATCACTGTCCAATATCCTGGCAACACCAGGGAACAATGGAATGTTACTGACCATTTCTCCCAATATTTCTTCTTCTGTTGCATTCTTGTTTGCTTCTGTCACCCCCTGTGGCAGCTCCTCACATAATAAAGTTGTGCTTGTAAGATGTTTTTCTAACTTTTGCTCAACATTATTTATTTGGATCTGGGGAGGTGGCTGGGCTGCATCTGCAACATCTGGGTATGACGGCTGCAGTGAAGCCACATTTGGATGTCTAAAAAGAAGGTAAATACAAAGTTATGGTCGTAGTTGTAGTTCACTGTATTTTCCAGATATATCTGAATCAATTGGTGAGAACGCCATCAATGCACAACTCTCCAAGTTCAACAAATGCACAATATATCAAACAGATATTTAAGTCTCATGCACTATACCTAAAAGCTGCACTCGTGTAAGCAAACAAAATCATGCCACACCATTTTCTAAGCCAGAATCAATTACTACTATAAGCCAGTCAGTCATGTAAAGCCAGCGTTAATACTGGGTTAAAAACAACAACTTTATATCAAGTCCTTCACATCACATCAACACAAAGCTCTAAATAAAATTCATATGGTATTACCTTAACAACAATCAAATGTTTCTTAAATCTAGCACGAAAACTTGACTTTGGATATTTTAAACTTAAGCATACCGCAAGAGGTCATTATGATTTTAAAAACCCCACAATGCTTAATTACACATAAATCAATCTAACATGAACATAAGCCAACTTTCAACTTTACTGAAAATGCCATTGGTTCAGAAGGTAATAGTGACTGGAAATGACTCCCCCTACATAATAATGAAAGAGGTTCAGCAGCCTCTGTTTCATTAGAATTATTTAATCAATTATTCTTTGACAAGCGACAACAAGGGCACATCCGTGCAAGCTCGGCGACTGTTTCACAACTCACAACCTCACACGCAAAACAGATGCAGGGTTGTTTTTTGGGCATTAAAAGTCAAGCCAGGTGGCGCTCAAGTCAGACCACATCACGTCACTGCATCACTGTGCAAACCAAGGCCACCCACCTCTGTGTTACACTCAAAAACAGTGGAGTGTCAGGAACAGAGTGCCACATTCTGCAATGCAAGTTTCTGGAAACAGAAAATGATTGTTTTTTTTTTTTAAAAAGGAACGTGCTGACACCAAAGACAAAATTCCATCTCCTATTTTTTCCAACCCACTCACCCTTTTTCTAGTATGGTTACATGACTGTCATCACTCAGAAAGCCCAGTCCATCTTCATGCATATCCAAAGGTGGGCAAACGTCCTGTGGTGTTTTCATGGTAGCGAGATCTAATCGGGGTGGAATGGCCTCCTCGTACAGCATCAGTAATCCAGAGGATTGCTGATGTGTTGATGGTAGCCCAAAAACGGACGCTTCCTTTGGGCAAGACGGCACAATATTCACCATATTTGGAAGCCAGTTCATGTCAGATGGTGGTGGAGACGACGGCTCAGGGGACAGGACAGCTTTCATTCTGTCTTTGTGAGGACACTGGTATTGACTGCATCTTTGCTGCTTCATCGTCACAACGGGCTCGCTCTTTACTTTAGAATCAGAAACAACAACCGCAGCTCTCGAGGGGAAACCAACGATGCTCGACTTTGTCGGGCAACAAGGAGTCATTTGTGTTGAAGTTTGTGTTTTCTCTACAGCGGCAACAACAGCTTGGGTTTGTGCAGCAGATGGAAAACCAGGACTCATGGCGTGTTGTGGACACGACGGCAGCATGGTCAGCATTACTTCTCTGTCCTTAGATAGAATTTCCCTAACTGTACAGTCTTGGTAAGTTACTTCATATTGTCTATCAAATGGGGTTTTCCAAAAGGCATCTGTGTCCACACACCAGCAATCAAATTCTTTACTTATACTCTGAGCAGGTAGTCCTGGAACTCTACTGTACTTTGGGAACGTGGGAAATGATCTTAACATGCAAGGAGCCTCTTTCGTTAAAACTTCAACGGGCCTCTCTCCTAATTTAGATGGAATTCCAGGAATATTAGAGTGTTTGGGACAGGGTGGCAACATGGATACCATTATCCTAACCACTCCTTGCTCTACAAAATCCATCATATGGTCAGATATTGCTAAACCTCCCAGGTTTATCATTGTCTTTTCCCACATTGGTCTTTGATCTATACTCCATTTTACTGCATCAGACTCGCTGTGGAATCTAGATGGCATTCCACAAACTCTAGAATGTCTTGGACACGTAGGAAGCAGGATTCTCTCACTTGCCATGTCGGCCAACATCTGACATTGCACTGATGGAAAGCCAGGTGAACGAGCTGTCCATGGGCAGGAGGGCAACATGGAGACCATGGATGTGTCACACTCAACATCTCGACTGAACACCTCAGAATAGAACTTGAAAGCACACTTCTTCCTTGGATGGAAGAGCCACTTTCCTTCCACTGACCACTCTAACCCGATTCTACCATCTAAACTTGAATCATCAGCAAAAGATGACGGCATTCCAGGAATCCTAGACTCCTTTGGAAGCTGCAATTTCATCATATCCAGAGCACTGAAAGTCTGAGTCAGAGCACAGGGAAACCCTGGAATGCAAACCTTCATAGGGCAAGAGGGGAGCATTCTACTCATTCTTTGAGCAGTGTTCTTATCAAACCCTGAAGCTGCATTTAGAATCTGCACTTCACTATTTCTGATCAGACTCTCCCACCCGGAACTTTTTAAAGAAAACCAATCCTTGCAACTAGAGAAAACAAAGTTGTGTGCAGTCTTTGAAGGCAAACCAGGGACTGGGCTACGTCTGGGGCATGAGGGCAATATATTGACCATACAAGGCTCTTGTCGTGGAGCAGAAGGTAAGCCGTAAACACTGGCTTTTTGTGGGCAACACATGACCAAATGCACCATTCTACCATCTTTAATGGTCTCCGTATCCTTTGGTAGCCACTGAACAATACAATGCTCTATGCTCTTCTGTGGTCTCTTATTAATTAACCTCCTCAACACATGCCAATCTTGGTTCTGAGAATTTGATTTGATTTGATCTCGAGACGGCATACCGGGGGTTTGGGAAAGTTTAGGGCACGTGTATAAAAGGATGGGAAATGTAGGTGGTATTGTGGGCTCTTTAGAGTGTAAACCAGGATCTTGCCTTGGTGCAAATGGAACACTTGCTTCTTTGTGTGGTACACAGGGAAAACCTGGAATCATTGCCTTCCTGGGACAAGATGGTAACATATTTATCATGTACTTCATGTGGCTTATGTCCTCAAATGACTTTTCCTGAGCCAAAACGGGATTACTTCTCATTGGTCTTTCTGATATTAATTCCCTAAAGCTATTCCAACGACCATCATATTCCACATTTCCTTGTCTAAAGGGCATGCCTGCAATCATTGTCTGTTTGGGGCATGTCGGGAGGCTATCGACCATACTTGGAGCCTTTTGCAAAGGCACAGATGGAAAGCCGGGTACAGTGGCTCTTCTAGAACATGTTGGCAACATGGCCACCATGACCTTTATCATATCCGTGTCACAGATCTCTTGTTCCTGGACACAGGAGACAAATGGCTCTTTTATCTGTAACTGTTTTGTCCACAGAGAACCTCTATCCCAAACATTCTTTTCATACCCAACAACTGGTCTAACTGAAGCCAAACCTGGAACACTGCACACTTTAGGGCATGCGGGTAAAAGCTGAGCCATGTTTGGTTCCTGTTTCAGAGTCGACGGGAATCCAGGGATACTGGCAGACTTTGAGCACGATGGCGTCATGTCCACCATTTTAGCCATTCCAACACTCTCCCCACAAACGGGGTTCAAATAATCCAAATACAGCAGTAATTGCAACCTCTTGCTGGATAACCTCTGGAAAAGTAACCTGCTATCGTCAGGCCAAGCTGTAACTTGTGACTGACGTAACGTCGTCATTCCGGGAATCTTGGAATATTGTGAACAACTGGACACGATCTCAGTCATACATGGTTCTCTACCTTCAGCTGGCTGTTCAGTGGATGGTGAATGAGACACAGAACCCTCTCTTAGAAACAGTGGACCAAGTTCAACCGTAGATATGTACACAGACTTTTCATCTATAAAGAGTGCAGGGTTTGTTAACACAACCTCCTGAGCACCTCGTCCATCTCTTGACTGTGTCTCTTGCAGATGTCCTGACTCCAAACTATGGGCTACAAGGCTATTAGTTAAATTTACACCCGACTCTTCTCTCTGATTTGATAAATCATTTGTTGAGGTCTGCTGCTCAGAAGGAAATTCCACATGAGAGCTCAGTCCTGGTGTGACTTTGTCTGCGGAAGCTATTTTGCATGAGATTTTCTCATCCACACATGGTACTGAAAGAGCAGCGCTGACACTTTGCGGTTTCTCCCCCTGTGAGATTGCTGAAATGGACTGTTCTCCAGACCGAGCTCCAGGCATTGAGTTCATCGCCATTGGAGAGATGGTAGTATCGGTGTTGCTGAGAATACACCAAAAACTGGTGTCAGAAGCGAGGTTTTCACAGGAAGACAGAATTGATAGCATCATGCCACACTTACCCCAAATCCACAGCTACGGCTTCTTTTTTGTAGAACGCTCCTACCCTCGAGATTGGTCTTAGGTCAGACGGTGAAGCAGTTTGAGGTAAATGCGACAAAGATTCCTGAACAGGTTCAGATTGGGCTACCGGGTTCCCTAACTGAATGGACATCTCGGAAAAGTGACTACTTGGTGGAACCAGAACTGAATCCATAACGGAAGCGGCAGCTGGATCACGAAAGTCAACGCTTTGCTTAGATCCAGAGTTGTTCGGGGCAACCGTTGGCTGGACTTTGGGGAACGCCCTTGTCATCCTCGAGTCTGTCTGATCCATCGTCACAAAACTACTTGGCTCTGGGGCTACGGGGGATCTGGGACTAGAGGTCAGAAGTGACGCCATACTCTTAGGTCTGAGGGGCAAACAGACATAACGATGTAAGGAAAGTCTCTCCACCGCAGGAACGAGTGCAGTAAAACCCAGGCCATAATCACAAACAAGCCAGCAATGTCAAAAACATACTGCAGCATACTCAAACCAGACACTTACTTTGGTCGTAAGTGACAACCAGGTTTTGGCAAAGCAGCTTTTAACTTTTAGGACTTTAAAAAATACCGTACCGTTTTATTCGTAGCCAAATAAGCAGCCGTGAAACACCATAAAGTTAAAAGCAAGGGGAAGCTGCTTAATGGAGGACAATGGGATCTCGCTTCATGGGATTGGTGCATAAGAGCCCTGAGTGCAGTCCTGTATTATACAAAGGTCATTTCCATCATTCCACAAAGCTTTTTCAAGCCAAAAAAAACCAGGCAGTTTGTTTGTGAGCTGAAGACAGAAAACACCTTTGGAAAGGTTTTCAAGATGGCTGCAAACGCCTGTTTCCTGCTCAAAAACCTAACAATGAAATGCCTTTGTGAAGGAGTGATGTTTTTATTTTGTTTTAAAGGTCATTTAAATGAGTTAATCTGTTAATTTTCTTACTTTTTCAGCAAAGACAATCCATGCATCCATCTCTCAAATGGTTTTGAAACTCATTTTGACACAACAAATTCAGTTTCTTGTGCCATGCCGACCACACCACCATCATATGTACTCACCCTGCCGATGTCTTAATGACCTCGAATCCAAAAGACACGTCTCTTTTTCTCTCTGAAGTCCTGGACGGTTCTGGCCTTGATGGCGATCTTGGATCAGGGGCTGAACAACAACAACAACAACAACAACACAATATTAATGTATGTTCGTATCATCACTAGTTTATTTTAATCGACTTAAATTTGCTTACTTGTAGGCGTTGTAGACTGGTTGTCCTCTTCACTCAGCGTGCTCAACTGTCGTTTGAATTCTGGAAGGAAAGAGAAAATATGGAACATTAACAACCCGTTTTTGAATGCAAACAACCAGCAGGGGGAGTCATTGCACACTGGATGTATGGAGAGAGGCAGGAACTTGATGTTTTCTCATCTTGTACCTGGATCTTGGACACTGGGGTAGACTATTGCAGTCTGGGGTGCGTGAGGAAGATGAGGGAGAGGAGGAGGAGACCCAGAGAGAAAGAGAGCAGAGGAAGGCTTTGGAGGAGGTGTAGGTTCTACTATAGACGTGACCTGAGGTCTCCAGGAGGGGACAAATCCAAACCCTCCTCCTCCAGGTTTCTGTTCCACAGTCTGAGAGGACGACGCTGGCACGGAGGAAAAAGGTAGGAGGTGGATACGAAGGAGGACGGGACAGAAAGAATAGAGAAGAACTTTTCAGTGGACAAGTTCTCAGACTGCAAGACGTTCGGTTAGTACTCAAATAAATGTCATAAATATGTAAGCGCTGCTGCGGCTTCAAGTCAAAAACAAACACACACACAAACAGAGACAAGTGCAGTTTCTTTTGTTTGTTGACTTAGTTTTGCAGCATAGACGACGAGGGACGTTTGTTTACACCACCGTTCAAAGGTTTGTGGCTCACCTATACCAATGTTCTGTTGTGTTTACCATTAAAAGTCACCCTTTTATTCATCAAAAGAGTTGCAAAATGAATAGAAAATATAGTCAAAGGCATTGACAAGATTAGAAATAATGACGGTTCGTTTGTCAAAGACCCAGCAAAACTGTTTTCAGCTGTGCTAACGTCATTGCACGAGGGTTTTCTAATCATCCAATAGCCTTCTAACGCGATTAGCAAACACATTATACCATTAGAACACTGGAGATGGGCCTCCATACAAATTCCATTTGCAGCAAGAATAGTCGTTTTCCACATTAACAATGTATAGAATTTCTGAGTCATTTAATATTATATTCATTGAAAAAGTGCTTTTCCTTGAAAAATTATGACATTTCTAAAAACTTTTAAACGGTAGTGTATGTAAAGTATTGAAGCAATTGGCGGCGGCCGTGGATTAGAAAACAGCCGGTCAAGTTTGGTGGTTAAATGGCAGAGTTTGAATGATGTGTACATTTGAATGGGTGAAGCCCATGAGAGTGATCACAGATGTCAGAGTAGAAGAAGAAGAAGCAGTGGCTTATATAAGAGCAGAGTGTCAGGCGTGAGTTAGGTGATAGGTAAAGCAGCATTACATGGCGTCTCTATTCTCTGCTTTTTCTGCTCCACTGCAGAATCGCCGCGGCCGCGGCCCGAGAGGTGCAGGAACTCTGGAGAGAACTTTGCCTGCGCTAGAGGGGCCTGAGATTTAGGAGGCCTCCATTCGCTCTGCCACGGCGCTGGAAAAAGAGAAGGAAGGAAGAAACAAGACAACAAACATGGGGCAGGGACAGAGGAAGAGGTTTGTGAAAGAGAACAGGGGCCTGCACGGCGAGGGCTGGGTCATACTCTCAGCTTTCTGTGTCTGTTACTTTGCTTGGCAGACAACGTACTACAACTTTTGGGGGTGTGTGGATAAGAAATTCAAGAGATATCGGAAGATACTGCATCAGATACATCGCGCAAAGGAGTTGCTTCCGCTAGGTACGAAAGCAGCTAGGAAAGAGCCAACGAACGATCGGTCCAATACTAGCCAAAACAACTGGACAATTGTTTAAATCTGAAACGGGTGGCCGACACCTCCACCTCCCGTACAGATCTAGCGCGTAAAGCAGCGAGTTAGCGCTAGTTGGTTAAACCGTCTGCACAAATGTCTTCTTAACAGCTAAGTTGTTGAAGCTAACGCTAGCGGTGGTTGTGTCGTGCTAAACATTGGACGAGCAGACCTCCTTGTATGCCATCAAGTACACTACCGTTCAAAAGTTTGGGGTCACTTAGAAGTCCTTATTTTCAATGAATATAACATTAAATGAATCAGAAATACACTCTATACATTGTTAATGTGGTAAACAACTAATCGCGTTAGAAGGCTATTAAATGATTAGAAAACCCTTGTGCATGGACGTTAGCGCAGCTGAAAACAGTTTTGCTGGTACTTTGACGAAAGGGCAAAATGAATATTTTGAATAAAAATCATTATTTCTAATCTTGTCAATGTCTTGACTATATTTTATAATGATTTTGCAACTCTTTTGATGAATAAAAGTGTGACTTTTAAGGGGTAAAAACAAAAAAATTGTATAGGTGACTCCAAACTTTTGAACGGTAGTGTAACTGTACAATTTCTTGAAGAAATTCAAGAGATATCAGAAGAAATGCATCAGATACATTGCTAAAAAAGAGTTGTTTCCTATTGTGCGCGTTTAGGTACGGTAGCTAGCAATGAGCTATCTCAGAATCGGTCCAATACTGGCCAAAACAACTGGACAATGTTTTAAAACCCAAAAACGATCCCGTAAACGCGTTAACGTGAGTTGGTAAAACCGTCTGCACAAATGTCTTCTTAACAGCTAAGTTGTTTAAGCTAACGCTAACAGTGGTGGTATCGTGCCAACATTGGACCAACAGACCTCCTTGCATGCCATCAAGTAGGTGTCCATGGTTAACTGTTTTCTTCACTGTCTCTTTATTCTAAAAAGTAGAGTTTGTGACAGTTTACGGCCCATAAAATAGAGGACACCCATGTATGAACAAGCAGAGAGTATGACCCAGGCCTATCTTCCCTCCCTGTACCTGTCTCTGGGGCAGTTGGCAGACTGGTAGGTATGGTGAGGGCAGAGCCGGGGTCCCCCAGAGAGGTGGGGCATATTTGGGGCTGTCTGGGAGCAGGAGGTGGTGCAGATACAGCAGGGAAGGAGCTGGGAGGAACAGATGAGGAGGAGGAGGAGGTGGAGAAGACGGAAGAAACGGAAGGAACGCTCTGTGCTCGCCACATACTAGGTTGCGCTGAGAGAAGGAAGACGGGAAACAGCAGCAAAGAAATCAGACAACAATGTCTTCATTTGATCTTTTTCTTTTCAAATAACTCTAAGTGCTGTAGTATACGTCTGCCATTTGTAGTTTGAAGTTGGAATTTCCAAGTTGTGGGGAACTTCCAACCCTGACAAGGGATTCCAAGATGGCTGCCACTCATGCAAACACCTGATACTTTAACTGTCAATTCCACTTCTGTCGCTAGCCCAAGATACTTTAGCGTCCAAGTGGAAATAGTCAACTTCTGATGTAAATGGAACGCAGCCTAAGTTTGATTTTCTCACTCTAGGACCAGAATTCTTGCGTGGATAGAACGCGAAAGCCATGCAAGACCTTTGCGGATTCTGCCTCACTTGTTCTCGGGTGTACGAGCCCTAAGATAGCAATAAAAACAGTGGGGTAAAAAGCATTCCAACGCTAATACTGCATCAAAACCCTACACACACAGTATATACACTAGCGTTCAAAAGTTTGGGGTCACCTATACAACTTTTTGTCGTGTTTTCCATTAAAAGTCATACTTTTATTCATCAAAAGAGTTGCAAAAGGAATATAAATTATAGTAAAGACATTGACAAGATGATAAATAATGATTTTTATTCAAAATAATCATTTTGCCCTTTCGTCAAAGCACAAACAATTTTTTTTTCTAATCATCCAATAGCCTTCTAGCGCGATTAGCAAACACAATGTACCATTAGAACACTGGAAATGGGCCTCTATACACCTATGTACATATTACATTAAAAACCAGACGCTTGCAGCTAGAATAGTAGTTTACCAAAAATAATGACATTTCTAAGTGACCCCAAACTTTTGAACGGTAGTGATAAGCGTAAACAACAGAAGTAGTTTCCTGAACTAAACTGGTTTTGCAAGCTTTCTAACTGGTAATTTGAAGCCTTTCGCTGTCAAACAGAAGTAACAGTAATCATAAAGGAACACCTGACAAACCAAAAAGAAAGGCTAATCCAAAAAAAGTGTTCGGTATTCGCAAGATGAGAAGTGGGAAAAACTGCCTTAGAGCTGTTTGCCCCAGAAAAGCTAGAGGATACGGTTTCTGAGTTAAATACGGGACAGAATTACACTGAAGTTTTAATATGGGATGTCATTTCTTCATCTCATTCTCTTAGGCAGAGTGAAATTTAATGTTTTTAATAGTGTTGGGCACTACGTTAACGCACGTTTAGCGCACGTCAACGCATTATGCATTCCCATGACGACTGACCGGTAAAATACTAGCGTGACGTCATGTTAACGTGCCGCGACAGGCACCGTTTACCAGTTAGCTCCGTTAGCTGCATTAGCTCGTTTAGCGCCGTTAGCGCGCCTACAGTGGAAAAGAGCAGCACTACAAATAACTAGCGTACCTGTGTACTGCGTTTGTGTGCCTCTGTTTTTAAAGTTTAGCGTTACTTTAGAGACTCATTTTAACAATCGGGAGTCACGTAAACAAGACGTCACGCGCGTCTTTTAACGCGTCCAGCATTAGTTTTTTCCATGTTTTCTTGAGGACTTAACAGTCCCCATAGTCTAAAGGAAAACAGACAATCAGCATGACTATGTTTTGGATCTTTGTACAGCGCAGTACCTGTTTGTGAGGTGTGAGAGAACGAGGGAGGGTGGAGAGGAGGATCAGAAGGAGATGTGGGTTGGGAAGAAACAGAGGGAGCTTCAGGTGGGGCGAAAGTAGAGAGGACCTTCATCTCAAAGCCGTCAGCTGGACAGGAGTCGCTGTGGAAGCTGTGGGGCCTACGAGAAGCTGACCGAAGCAGAGGTGGACGCAGAGAACAGAAAGCCACAGAAAATAAGTGAACGTGAAGAGAAAATAACTCATCGATGCTAACATAATCTCATCCCAAAAAAGAGACAGGACACCACACCACATGGGACGAGGGTTATCTGTGCAGCGATACCTGATCCGACACCGGGCTGGAAGATTTTTGGAAGCGCCGGAGGGTGAGCACGTGTAAAGGCCGGTAATGAGTAGGCGTAGGGGGAGGGCCGAGGCTGCTGGTTAGCGCTCGGCGGTCGAGCGTGGGCTCGCGATAAAGAGGATGGTGGAGCGGTGGGATGCGGGGGTTCAGGCAGAGGAGGAAGAGGATGAAATGGGGCCGAGATGGTGGAGGAGGAAATGCCGGAGGACGCTTTCCAAGCCATCTCTGAGTGACAGGAATGACACGAGACGAGCGAAAGAGAAATGAGTCGCGTTTAGCGCTCGGAACAGCACAAACCACACCAACCATCATATTTACATCATGTTAAATATGGAAAAAGGCTCAGCGACGCCAGAACCTGAGCAGAAAGGAAGGGAGGAAAGAGAGAGGAAAACAGATACCTGTGGAGCCTGATTCAACTGCAGGCCTCCACGCCAGGTCGTGCACTCGTGTGGTGGAAAGAGCAGAAGCTGTTGCACAAAGTAAAAAAAAAAGGGGAACAGAGCGATTAAAAGAAAGAGGAAGTGACTTCAATCAGAAGCAAACAGAAACGCAAAGAGGAAGCAAAAGCTTGTAAAAAAGGTGAAAAGGGACTTCCTCACCTACATTAAAGATGAATTATTTACACTTTTTAGTCGTCAAACTGGAGAATAACGCACGCTGCATTAGCAAATAAACTCACGAAAAAGTGTCACGTGCCTGCGTGAAACTGCAGACATGAAAATACCACTATGAATAAGGTGATTCATTGGTTTTTTAACTCAAAATAAAAAAATACACTTTTTGTGGTGTCAAAAGGCTGACAGCCTACTGCCAACTAGTGGTTGGAGGCTTAATTACAACACTAAACCACCCTGGAGATTCAAATAGTCACAATACCGTACAGTATCACATAGAGCTGAAACGAATGATTATTTTCGTAATCTATTAATGGAGTAATCGTTTGGTCCATAAAATGTCAGAAAACGTTGGAAACCTGGAAATAATTATGTTCTCGAACGTCTTGTTATGGCCACAAACCAAAATGATTCAGTTTAAATGATTTCTTTGTCATATGGAGCTTCAAACCGATTATCAAAATAGTTGATTAATTTACGACATGACGTTCTTATCAAATTTTGGACCAACATTTTTTTCAATTTTTTTTTCACATTTTGGACAACATATAACGTTTTCATATATATACAACGTATGACGTTTTTTTCAAATTTTGGACGAAATTTTTTTTTTTCAAAATGTTTTAAAAATTTCGGATGGCATAGTATGGTATGACATTTTTATAAAATTTTGGACCAAAACATTTTTTTTCAAATAAATTGTCAGATTTTGGACGGCATAGTTTCGTATGACGTTTTTGTTAAATTTTGGACCAATATATTTTTTCAAAAATATTGTCAAATTCTGGATGTCATAGTATAGTATGACATATTTGTCAAATTTTGGACGACATAGTATAGTATGACATTTTTATAAAATTTTGGACCAACATTTTTTTTTTTCAAATAAATTGTCAGATTTTTTGACGACATAGTTTCGTATGACGTTTTTGTCAAATTTTGGAGCAAAAATATTTTTTTTAAAAAGTGTCAAATTTTGGACGACATACGTATGACGTTTTTGTCAAATTTCGGACGGCACAGTATAGTATGACGTTTTTGTTATACTATAATCGATTAATAATCGAGTACTTCAGCTTCAGTTTCAGCTATCGTATCACGCCATTAAACACTGCGATAATATAGTGTACGGATGTTTTATTAATGATGATTATTTCATCGCCCACTGCTAGCGAAGGCTCAATAATCCCCGCATGTGCTTTGTCCTTTACCGGCAAGATGAGCAGGTCCGTGGCTGGCTCGTCGCTCTTCCCCCGCTTCGTCGTCGCTGTCGATGAAGTCGTCCAGGTTGCCGATGTCGCTCTGCTTCATGCTCATCAGACTGGCCAGACTCTGCATGTCCTCGTCCCTGAAGAAGACGAACAGATTTATTTATCACGTGTCTGTGTGTGAGAAACCTTTTTTTTTGTACTGTAGATGATCGGCTGCTCGGTTGAGGACTTACGTGGCCTTGCCCTCTTTGAGAAAGATGCAGGACAGGCTGAGTTTCAGCGTGGCGTCCACCACTTTCACAGACTGCGGTTTCAGCTTCAGGACGACGTCGTACTGCCCCGGCGTGGCGCTGGCGTACTTCTTCATGTTGATGTCAGCTGACGCCAGCACCTTCCTGCGGCCCTTTGTCTCCTGACAGGTGACGCAAACGTATGATTTGAGTACACTCTCGTCCTGAGTACTGCCAGATATATAAAAATAATAAGCATCAAACCAAACCACAGCGAAGGAGACGGCGTCAGACTCACGTTTTCTATGACAAACGTCCATTCTTTGTCCTCAAACTCCTCGGCTGTGGGTTCCTGTTGAAGAACAAGACTGACTCCTTAGCCGTAATGTTCTTAATCCAGATAAATGACCCAATTATGATTAAAATAAGGTGTAAGGATTGGGTGATTGGACAATACACTTTATTATGGCCTTCCAAAATTTGAAAAGTTGACTTTGGCGTATTTTCTTTTAACTTCCAATCCAATTTTCCTCATAATCCTAACAGATATTGGGTTGAAAATGCCCTGTCCTGGAACATCGTCCAAAAACCCCCTCTATAATTCCTACCTTGAAGAGTGTGACAGTGATGTCCAAACTCTCTGGAACCTGCCAGAGCACCAGGCCTCTGTAAGGATTCTTAATCCCTGGTTGCCAACTGTGGAGCTGAAAGAAGAGACAAGAAGATGAAGATCGATCGTAGTAGTAGTCTTCTAGAATCACTCAACTGTCGTCTTTTTAGCCTTTTCTACCCTTAGGAACACATCTATCTATTCTATTACCTTTGTGCTGTGACGTCGGCTCCTCCTGATCCACACCACTCTCAGTTTGTCCGGTTGCCTGAAATCACAGCAGATGAAGCCGTTGAACAGTTGATTTTTATCCGTCCTACTCCGTCATTAGCATCATTAGCTGCTTTTGCACTTAAAACCCAGGGTGAAGAGAGAATAACTTCAGCTCCATTGCGAATACATGTTCTGGTCCGTGTTTGATCAATAACTCCATGAGCCCACAGAGATAATGTTATGGTGGTCATTATTGATCAGATTGATTGGTCAGTCTCTCTTTAAATGAGTTGTTTAAATCAGGGATCAGCAAGTTAATGTGGTCAAGGGCCAATTTTTCTTGTAAGCAATTGAATATTTGGGCCAAAACATCATATCTTCATCAGGCAAAGAGCCTTAAAACGACTTCTTCTTAGAGCCTAACACATGTAAGCTAGTTATTTTACGGACATTTACTCCCCAAAACTGACTCCATTGCAGTGTTTTTATTTTTGCTTTTTAAACCAATAAGTTAACTATCAATTTTAGCATCAGAATCTATTTAAATATGTTCATATTTTTTCCAGAATAAAAGCTCTGAACAAGATATGAATTTTTGAGAAGATTAGCAGTTTTGCACTTCTAGGCTGTAATACTGTATGTTGATCCTGAAAAATGAATGTTTACAGTTTTGAGTCAGATCTTTTCCTCTTAAGACACTTTGAGATGCATCACATATCCCTTAGACCGGTAATTTCTAAATAACGATCAATAATAACAGACTGACGGGAACATTTGTATCGCGCTAACCTTTTCACGACCAGCGCGTGAATCAATGAGGACGTTTGTGTGGCGACAGAAGTGAGGGTCACAGAGAACAGAAATAGCCGACTGTGACTCTGTGATCTTTCTTTAACACGGGTCTTAATAGCAAGTCCTACACCTGCTGCACTATTTATCACGGACATGTTCCCAATGTTGTTGCAACAGACTGACCTACAAACGAGTTTTCAGCCCCCCGAGGTCTTTAGACACATTATACGTGTGACATTCTCTGCTTCTGTAAAGATCTGTAAAGTGATTTGTTTTCAGCAGTTTGAAGGGAAATGAGTTTCACTTGTTCAGTGTTTCCTGCATGTTGTTGTTGTTTTTTGTTTTTTTTGCTATGTGACTTTGGATAATCAGTTTGCGGAGACCAGGGCCAGCTGATCCACATTTTGCACATTCTTGTCATTGCTCGGTGAAAACGCAAGTGAACTGTGTGTGATGTCACCTGTAGGGTTACCAAGGAGCGCGAGTTCTTGCCAAATTAAAGTTAAAGACGATTCATTGGCAGAAACTAGCTGTAGTTTTAATATTATATATTAAAACTACAGCTATTATTTAATACTTTACAGAGGCCACCGACTTGCTAATGCTAATGTTTCTACGTCAGCCTGAATGTACAAACCAGCCCAGAACACATGTTTCATGACAAGAGCTTAAGCAAATAAGGAAGAAAGACATTAGTTGCAATACATTCTCACCATTAGGGTGCAATTCACACCAGCTCCTTCTTAATCGAACCCTAGTCCGTTTGCGTGGAAAGACTACAACGCAGGGCATTGTGGGTAAACACAACAAATGCACATGTTTTTGGACTCTATCAATATGGACGCAAATGCTGTGACGGTAGTCTTGAGACATTAACGAAGCCAAATAAAGCCAAATGTAAATTCTGTGTAATAAAACATAATTATGTACAGCAATCAGAGCTGCAACTTAAGCGTTTGGGCAATAAAAGGTTAAAAAACGATGATCAGTGTTTGTTAAAACCTGGAAATGACGATGTTCTCGAATGTCTCGTTTTGTCCACAAATCAAAATGTTTCAGTTTTATTGATTTCTTTGTTAAGTGGAGCAAAGAAACAAAGAAAATATTCTCAAAAATGTTGTTTTAATCATGAAAAAAACTTCAAACAGATTAATCGATTATCAAAATAGATGCACATGTTTTTGGACTGTATCAATGTGAATCAATATGGACGCGAATGTTATGACGGTAGTCTTGAGGCACCGTGCGGCATAAAGCCAATGTAAATGTAAATTTGGTGTAAGAAAACATAATTATGTATAGAAATATGTATTATTATTAAGTACTGGAGCATTAAGCCATGTTACTATTTAAAAATATTAACTAATCTACGCTCTATGGCAAGGATGTGAATCGAATTCGCTAACGGCATTGAAACAAATCGGGATTTTGATTTGGAAATAATTAGCTGAGGTCCAACTTTGAATCACACACACACACTGGAACATCTCAGCGCAAATATCATTAAAAAAATCTCTTGAAAATCATCTCACTCTTTTGTTATTTTATCCGTACAGATAGAAGATACACATCCATTTATACACAAAACTGGCCACTGTGTATAATGCGTCTGCAGAAGTGTATAAACAGAGTGACGGGGGAGAGTTCGGGCCACTAAACAAGCCAGGGCTGGAAAGATTGAAAACACATGCTCACTGCTGCCGCGTGAGTAATGATAATGGAATTAAAGGAAGTGTAAGCATGCCAAGACTGAAGCTGACAGAGGAACAGCACACACACACAGAGCGGCATGAGTGGGCATTTCAGGTACTAACCTGTACCATGACCTCAACCCCTGCTGCTGACGACAGCGATTCACACGCAACCTCACGACCATAATGTAAATCTCAATTAAATGTCAGGAAATTGTGAAAAAATACTAATATTTTGTGCGCAAACCATCGCGTTTCAATTCTTCTCTGGTTTCTTTGGGACAGACGGTATAAAGGACATCAAAACAAAGCTTTTGGTTGACTTCTAGTGACCTTTTCGTACCGCTAATGCTGCAGAACGAACGCGACGCCATCTTTGGCAGGAAGCGATAATGTAAGAGAGTTCCATGGAGTAGGACAAGAGAAAGTTTATCAGAAGGTTGAAGGTTGTCTGAATCCTGCAGGTCAGGAATAACGTCGTCATACTCCTGAAAACCACTGGGGGGCAGATGCTGAATTTAGTCGGCCGGGTTTCTGCGATAAAACGTTGACGTATGTGTCCAAATTATCATCATGATCATCATCATTATTATTATACACATATTTTTTTGTCTCTCATAAATGTATCTCATTCACTCATTCTTTGGGGATGCTTTTACATTTCCATATACAATGTTATTATAAGTACAATACTGTAAGTTTATGTTTAAAAATAGCCTAAAATAGTTTAAGCGATTAATCTTAATTGTCGCAGGCCTGCGTTAAAGCTCCGCCATAATAATAGACAAGAGTGAGTGAGTTGTATTATACTCTTTAACACTAATACACAGTGGACTTCTTTATTCTGAATAAAGACTATTATTATGCACTTCATGATGACTCTTGTTATTCACGCTAACACTGACTTGAGGGTTCGTATATGTCTGGACACGCGCGTTAGTCAAAGGACGTGCTGTGATTTCAGCTCTATTTACTCGGAAAATAATTACTCAGAGAGAGAAAGAGAAAGGCAGAGACGCCTGTTCATGTGAGTCAGTCACTGAGCAACAGTGTGTGTTCACAGGGCTGGACCTGATGCTACAGATTGTTACTGTGTCATTTAGCTTCAATTCAGACAGCTTCGTACATTTGAATTAGAAGTTCGTAAGCTTTCAATTATTTGCTGCTTGGGTTCAATTTTGGACCGTGGGGATCACAGGGCGCCTCGCGATACGATACGCAATACGCGGTCCACGATACCGATTAACATCGCGATAAGACAATTCTGTGATAACCAATATATTGCGAGATATCTTGATAGCTGAAAAGAAAACGTTAACGTAAAAGGGTGCAGGGAATCACAGGGTGCCTCGCAATACGATACGCAAAAACGATACCAATAATATCGCGATAATCGATATATTGTGAGTTATCGCGATATCTGTCGAACTGAAGAAAACACAGCGTTAACGTGAAAAGTGTGTAAACATCCTTTTCTTCAGCCAGGGAATCGCAGGGTGCCTCGCAATACGATACGCAATAACGATACCAATAATATCGCGATTCTGCGATAATCGATATATTACTATATCTGTTGAACTGAAGAAAACACAACGTTAACCTGAAAAGGTGAAAGTGTGTAAAATTCCTTTTCTTCAGCCAGGGAATCACAGGGTGCCTCGCAATACGATACGCAATATCGATACCAATAACATCGCGATACAGCAACTCTGCGATAACCGATATATTGCAAGATATCTCGATATCTGTCGAACTGAAGAAAACAAAACGTTAACCTGAAAAGTTAAAATCGTGTAAACGTTCTTTTCTTCAGCCAGGGAATCACAGGGTGCCTAGCGATACGATACGCAATACCGATACCAATAATATCGCGATACAGCAATTCTGTGATAACCGATATATAGCGAGATATCTCAATATCTGTCCAAGTACTGAAGAAAACAAAACGTTAAGGTGAAAAGTTAAAAGTGTGTAAACTTCCTTTTCTTAATCACACAGTGCCTCACAATACGATACGCAATAACGTATGACATATCGCGAGATATCTGTCGAACTGAAAATTTTCTAAAAATCATTATCAACCAAAGAAAAACGTGTCTTGAATTTGAATATGACAAACCAAATAAACCAAGTTTGCAGTTTTTTGACCGCATTTTCTAACTGGTAAATTAAACTTTGCGCTCCCCCTGCACCAAATCCCATAGAGAAAATCAGCTATTTTACTTCACAGCAAACAGGACTTTTGAATCCACTGCTGCCTCCATACGTTCATTCAAATGTGTTGTTTTGTCACTTTGCTGTTTGAAATCCTTCATTTGGATTTATGTAAGTGACACAAATGATAAAAACACACAGCAGTAGACCAGCTAAAAACGCTGATTTTCTCTATGGACTTTGGTGCAGAAGAGTCAGAAACATCATTCCTCACTCAAACCCGGCTACTGCTGGTGGTGCTGATGTTACAAGGACGACGACCACATCCTCCTCCTCCATCACTGTTTCCCCAGCATTATCACACTCTTCCACACAGCATGGTCACATGTAAACAGGATGCCTCACTACATCCTAACAACCATTTCATATCAGAGGCGGAGATAACAACCAGGAACCAACAACAACAGCAACAACAACCAGGAACACCGCGATACGAGTGTGAATTAAAAGGTCGGAGGTCAAAACAATAACCAACCAAACCAAAAACAACGTGTGTGCACTCTTGTGTGTTGTTGTCGTCCTGTCGCATGACTCAGAAGTGAAAGCATGAAAGAGGAGCTAGTTATTTGATAGTTATTTTGATATTAAAACAAAAACAAAAAATGAGTTTTAATGATTTCCTTGTTTATATGGAGAAAAGAAACCAGAAAATATTCACATTTTAGAAGCTGGAAAATCAGAATGAACACTTAAATTCCTTAAAAACACAATTGTTTCAGTCCTAATCTCTACAAATCTTTACACATCTTTTTTTTAAAGCAGATTTCAAATTGCAAATGTCAAGTGCAGCTAAATATAGTCACACAAACATGACTCTAATGAAAATATTTATATTTTTTATTTATAAAACGTGATTAGACGTGATTATTTATGGAAAAATCACAAAATGTAGAACTATTTAAGTAGAAAAGCTGCTTTTTTAAAAATAAAATAAAAATAATAAAAAGTATCAGTATGAGTACAAGAAACGCGATACTAGTATTTAATCGTTTTTTACAGTATCGCATTTGCGTTAATAAACAGGAAGCACTGACGTCATTAAACTCATTAACATTTAACTTTTTAAAAACAGCGCAGGGCGTTTTCCTCCGCCCTTCTCTTCACTTAATACGGTAATAATAATAATAACAAAAATAAAGTACTAATAATATACTATATGTATAATGTACGTTATAATCGTCCCCATGAGGCCATTTTGTTGTTTTTACGTACATGACTACGCTAAAAAAAACAACACAACAACAAAAAAGTAACGTGTGTATATTTACTAGTTTAGCATCAGTGTAGGCAGCTTCACCATACGGTTAATATGTACATTTAAACCCGGAAATAAACACGACAATGTGTTCATTGAGTCCAGAAAAGTGAGTGAAATTGCGGAGACTCACCATTTATTCGTGGTCTCAATGACGAGCTCCTTAAAAGAGGCAGCGAACTGGAACTTCGCCGCCTTCTTTCCGACTCTCTGGAGCCGCTTCCACACTGAAGTCATGACGGCGGAGGCAGAGTATTCCAGCTGCCCCGCTGACAGCTCCTCTCCGGCGGCGTGAGTGAGTGCGTGTGAGCCGGTGTAAAGTGCCGGTGTGACTCCCGCCGCTGTCCGGCTCCTCTGTCCGGCTCCTCTCCTCCGGCTGCTCCTCCACTGACAGTTCGACTAAAACAAACACACGCCTCACAGAGCGGAGCTGAGTCAAGCTAACCGGAAGTCAACACAACAGCACTGACCGGGGCTTTCAAAATAAAAGTCCGTGAACGCAGACTTTTTTTTTCCTATCATTAAATTTAAAAAACAGACAAATATCAAGGCACTTTTTACGGAGCCACGGACATGACATGATCAAAAAAATTAGTTTTTTAAATTAACTATTTAATTTATGATTTTTTTTTAATTATTTTTATTTTTTAATTTTTTAACAATGTCACTTTTCTGAATTAACGAGACGTTTTTTGAAAATAAAAACAACAATAGTACATTTTACGGAATCAACAAGATATTTTCGGCATTAAATTCTGCTTTAGTTTATGAAAAATTCCATTTTTTAAATTAAGTTTTTTTGATTTTTTTCTTCTTCTTATAAAACCCCAACACATTTTAGGGAAATTTTATTTCTCTAAAAAATAAATAATTTTTCTTTTTAAAAATGACAAAAAATCTGTTTTTCTTCAGAAAAATACATTTCTTTAAAAAAAAGTAATTCTTCAAAATAATTCTGACTGAATTCAATAATATAGAACTAAAAATAATATAGAAATATAAATAATTCTGACTGAATTCAGAAAAATAAATTTCTAGTCTGTTTGTCATATGCTAATTTTTTCTTCAAAATAATTCTGACTCTTCCGTACGTGCATTTTCTTTAATTCTATGAGTCAGCTGTTTTTCTGAATAAATTATATTGTTTTTTGTGTGTTTCTAATTTATTGAGAAAATGATTGAGCTTGGTTTAATGGAAGCAAACATTTCCTGGATTTACTCCCAGTTTTACTTTGTTTTCCTGCGTATAGATTCAAGATTATGATGTTTTTCTCCCAGTTTCTTGCAGATGACGCAGATCTGCACAGACCAGAGCCAGGCAGTGATTTACTGAGTATGCAGAGGAATATTATGAATATTATGAATATTATGAATATTATGGAGGAGTGAGCGGAGAGGAGGCAGTGAGGGAAACTTCCCCCCCTCTGTCATGTGTCTCCTCCGGGCTCAGCTCGAGGGACTTTTACCAGTTCAGCCCTGAGTCTAATTATAATCTGTCAGTGACACATGGAGCAGCTGGCAACACACACACACACACACACACACACACACACACACACACACAATGATAAACATTGATTTGGAGATCTCACTGCATCATTATTGTGTTTCCAAAACACGTAAAGTGTATGTTTCTAATAAATCCAGACACAGACTAAAGCCCCCGGGAGCTGTTAATACAGCATGTTTTGACTAGTCCGTCCATACATACGTACGTACGTGTGTGTTATTTGTATCGTAAAGTAGTTTCTGTCGAGCGCGTTAAAGTGATAGTTCAGCTTTTCTTTAATTTAAGTGTGGCTGGATGAGTTACTGACACATAGTCAGCGCTGGCACACTGTGCTTGTCGCAGGATAACACGCAAAAAAAACACATTTGAGCCACTAAATATAAGAAAATCATCAGTGTGCCAATCTACAATGTCTTAAGAATATGTTTTCTGCTTTATCTCAATTTGAAACAGCCTTTTCTAACCAGAAACTAAAGTTTGTGTCACTCTTTGTAAAATCCTCACTCGCCTGCACCAAAGTCCATTGAGAAAATCGTCGATTTTGCATCACAGCACACAGCAGCAGTTGATCGACTACCGTGTCTGTCAGTAAGTTCAAATATGTCATTTTGTTCACTCCTGTTTATGAACTTCTTTATTCAAATCAATCTCAGCCACACAGATTTACCTGAACAGGCATCAGTCGACCAGCAGCTCCTGTGTCTGTGCGAGCTAAAAACACCCATTTTCTCTATGGAGTTTGGTATAAAGAAAGTAAGCGGTTTATAGAGGGACACAAACTTTAATTTATACTTAGGAAAAAGATGTCTGCTTTGAATGTGACGTCAAAAAAAACGCTGTAAATCTTTTCTTACAAAGTCCTGAGAACTGGGTCAATCTCTGAATGCGCTCTTATCTTTCCCAATGCATCATGGGAGGAGTGTTTACATCGGTCTGGGCCGAAATAGGACTTTTGTTTTTGGACTTGACGTACTTACAGACGGCTGAGATATCGTCAGAGGGTTTGAATGATCATTCTTCCCCCTGCATGCACAGCTGCACTGGTATAGGACACTGGCTCCGCTGCATGAATGTGGACCAACACGACACTCCCTGCAGGAGCAAACAATAGGGTTAGGGTTAGATCCACAGCAGCATTAGCCACTTCACAATAAAACTGGGAAGAATTTCATCGAGCAGAGATTTCAAACAGTCGACGTGGGGTTTTAAGTCTTTTGAAATGTAGCACTTGATTGAGTTGATATCTAAACAGTTACATTGGTATTTAACTGCTAATGTAGATGGGGATGTCATTTGTAAAGTTGTAAACTTTTGCAACATTTAACTGCAGGAAATGACAAATTAAAGTGTATTGTAGTCACTTTGAACAGATCTACAGAAATAAAAGTGCTAAGTAGAACCATATAAGGTTCTTCAGCTTGTCCTCATAGGAGAACCTAAACTAAAAAATACTAAGCTAATACTAAAAATTTGTTCTATTTAAAATTCTAAATGTAAGAAAAAAAAGTATGATGAAGCATATATAAAAGTGCTAAGTAGAACCATATAAGGTTCTTAGGCTTGTCCTCATAGGAGAACCATTTTTGGCTCCAGGTAGAACCTTTATTCAGGAAAGGGGTTTTAAAGGGTTCTCTGGATCAAAATGGTTCTTACTGGAACCATTAGTGTTACCAAGAACCCTTGAAAAACCCTTTCTTCGGGAAACGGTTTTTCAGAAGCAACTGGTTCCAGGTAGAACCTCAGCCCTTGTAGAAGAACCCTTTTGGAACCCTTATTTCTAAGTGTGTACAACAACATTTGCTGACTTCAAAAACACATAAAAACATAATCTAAATAAAAATGATACTAAAAATAAGCTCTATGTAACATTTCTTACATCTAAATGTTGATGAAGTATAATGTAGCATATGCACTCTTAGAAATAAAAGTGCTAAGTAGAACCATATAAAGTTCTACGGCTTGTCCTCAAAGGAGAAACCTTTTTTGGCTCCAGGTGGACCCTTTATAAAAAGAAACCCTTTTGAAGGGTTCCACCAAGAACCCTTTTAAAACCCTTTATTCGGGAAAGGGGTTTTAAAGGGTTCTCTCGATCAAAATGGTTCTTAATGGAACAATTAGTGTTACCAAGAACCCTTGAAAAACCCTTTCTTCTGGAAGCAAATGGTTCCAGGTAGAACCTCAGCCCTTGTAGAAGGACCCTTTTGGAACCCTTATTTCTAAGAGTGTACACACACATATTTACTGCCACTGGGCCCAATATTGAGCCTTGTGGGACACCACATGACATTACTATGGTGGTTAACTACTACTATCACCTTCACCATGTTTACCGCACTGAAAGAAGCCACACTTTCAGCCTTAAGTATAAAGTATGGGGAAAATGCTGTGAAGCAAAGGAGGAAGTAGCCTGTAAAGAGGGTGACGGTCAATATGGGCCGTGTATTTTGGCCTGAACGTACCCTCATTGACCATCACAATACCCTGGTCTCCAAAACAGGATGCACACCAACTCGTGGGTGGCCCTCAAGCGGGAAGTGAGTTGTTAAATTTGCCACCGCGACAAAAACTACCCCAGCCACTCCATCACCTTGAAAGCTCAGTACGACTACAATCTGTCCATTTTTTCAAAATAAGAGCTGTCACTGAACCACGGGGATCAGGAAATGCAATTCCCCAGAATAGCGCTCCAGATAAACATCGCCTCACCGTGACGGCATTTCGGCAAAACACTAACATACAAAAAAAACAGCAACCCAGATGTGGAGACGCCCCTCAGTTCTGTTCTGCCTTCAGTCTTTAGTTTTATTTTTGCCCCCGCCCAGATGCAGCTGTTTCCCAGCGAGCATTGCTGATAGACAGTGATGGGGGACGTTGAAGTGCATTAAAGGAAACACACCAGGGAGTACATCTGGTCAAATGAGTGGTGTCACTACACGTTTCCCAGATGTTAAATATGGGAAACGACTGTTTTTGAAGACGTAAAAACCATCATGACCCAATTGACTATATGCACGGTGTCTTCCTCGTTTTCAATAATCCATCCCGACTAATTCTGGTAACGATGCAGTCACCAATGACCAAAGAATCTTCCAGGATGTGGAGCGAGAGTCAACACACTCTTCCCAGTTTGCTGGTTGATGTCAACTGCCACCAGGGGGCGACTCCTGATGGCAAAAAAGACAGTTTTTCCAAGGATTTAATGGTCTCAATCACTATTTTTTCAATTTTTCAACCGGGCCCAGAATTGAGCCTTGTGGAACACCACATGGCATTAGAATCTCAAGGATTTAAAACTGAAATTCAGATTCTTCTGGGTGACATCACAACCGGTCGCCACTTGGTCCGCACCCATCCCGGTAATGTGTGGTCTACGGGACCGGACGAGAGTGTGTAACTGTGCCACATTTGTTAACACCTGATATAAAAACTGTGCGTACGGAGGAACATGCACTGAAGATTAACCACTGGGAAGTAACCGGAGCTCTGCTGGTATCATCTGTGACCTTTGTAAATATAGCCTTGGCTTAGCCAAACACCTGTGGGCTGTCGATCACAGACGTAGAGGCAGCGAGCAGCATACGCAACAATATTAATAAGGTCACAGAACAACATCGTGCAGGCCCTGCAACCGTGACACAACAGTCTCCAATAGAGTCACATGTATGACCTTTTGCATACAACCCACAATGACATATGCTAAGAGTACATACTAGTACATATACTGTAACTTATCCTGACTAAAAACAGGATCAGATGTATATTATTTGAATTTAAGGCCCTGTTCAGACATGTATAAAGTACGTGTGTTCACACCTGGCAATAAAATGCGTCTCGGATGCCTCTGCTGTGACCACATAACATCAGACCTGGCTTCCCTGCCCTTTATTTAAATACACACTGACGTCACGAGTCTGACTGCACAGGTGTGTCATCTGATGACAATGTGTCTGTGCGAGAAAGACAGACAAGAGGAGCTAACGTGAATCACAGCTCTACTCGCGCGGCTACTACTAGCTAATCGGATGGCGTCAGCCGAGGAGGCGCTCGCTCATCCACCCCGAGGACAGACTACATGAGTCAACGAATGCTGGATCGGGAGCGATCGCTCTGATTCAATCCCTGAGGCTCTGTCCCAATACCTCCCCCTTAAAATTTCCACTTGGTTTCCACCGCAAATTCCCTTCGTTGAGGGAAGTGGTATTGGGACACCACTATATGCAAATTAGCGTGGTGAACGTAACGAACGTGCTAACCTACGTCACATGTTGACAATTCTACCGGTGGAGCGTGCTACTATTTTCATTCAGGAAAAATGCCGGCGGATCCATCTGTTGCGTTGCCCGTTGCGCTGGCTATGTTTGTTTTTCAACGTCAACGCCGGTTTTTCTCCGTCCTCGTAAACGCTGTATCACGAATGTGATTGAAATCTAACAAGTCCAGGGTATTCGTGTTCAAGTTGAACGCCGGTACACAAATCCAAAACACTGACAAAACTACCCAGATGTCCAGAAGATACTCGACGGGCATACTCTCTCGAAGCACTCGGCAAATAGCCGCTAGCTAGCTAGTTAGCTAGCTGCTTTCATAAATGGTCAGTTATTTTCTGACATTAGTGTTCAAAGCTCAACGGTCCTTTGGATATATATATCAAACCAACATATTCCAACACAATTTCGATTCACAATTACAACGAAAATAGTTCCTCGGCAGATGTGGCCGCCATCTTTGTTGAAAAATATCAGCCGGCTCGCTGAATTCGCAAAGCATCATGGGTTAATTTCATCTTCCACTTAGTTTTAAGCCCGAATCAGAGCTCACTACATTTTGAGGGTTGAATATAAGGGGAAAATTGCATTTCCCCCTTGCTCCCCCCTACACGAGAACGCGCAAATATAGGGTTAGGGGAGATATTGGGACGGGGCCTAAAAATGCAGATTTAAGGTCCATCGACTAAAAATAAGGCGGTTCACGTCCGTTGAATCGACTAATGCCGATCACGTGACCTGGCTGATGTGGTAAAGCAAAGCTATGAGTCAGTGTAAGGGTGAGGACAACAGTTGGCCCTGGTATTCGACCCCTTTATGACGAGGCTCGAGTGTCCGATGACCGGCCGCCACAAGGCAGCCATGACCGTCAGTGACTGGACTGACACATCTGACTGGACACACGGGGGGGGGGACAACAAAAGACCGCAAAGTCATATTCAACCATATCTACCTTGCGACTGCAGAAACTTAGTTTCACGTCAATTCGTCCCAGTATTCAAAAGTCCTGCTTCTCTAACAAACTGTTCCAGTTTCATTTCTTAGCATGGGAAACTGAGAATTACCCTTCAGCAGAAGTGAAATAGCTCACAGTTCACAGCAAACCAAACTGTACAGTGGCTAACGTAATGACTTAAAGGTCCAGAATGTAACATTTAGGACGACATATTGGCAGAATTTGAATATGCTAGCCATATTTATGTCTGTACAAGTACATAATCACTTTAAAATAAACAACAAAATTGGTTTTCAAAGCTGCGTCTTCTTACTGTCATGTATTCTGAGTAAATAATGACATTAATTAAAGTTGAAATGAATTTGTCCACAGTGCACACAACACACAGGCCTTGAACAAACAGTGGGTGTTTCAGTTACACACCCTTCTTATCAGCACAAAACACATACCGTGAAACACAGGCTTTTACTTTGACATTTACGCACAATGTTATCAGTTTTATAATAAAGCAAAAAATAACAAAAGAGCTACTGATGGATTGAGATGGTTTGTGATGTGTCAGTTACAGAGTTACTGCTGACTCCCTGTGGTCAGTCTTATTATGCAGCACATGCTGTGAGGTGGTTTTCTTTCTTTGCATTGTCGGTTAAACAACGCATTTATACTATATACTGCACTATAGTTTTTAATCTAATATATCGCTTTTCTTTTCTCGCATCCACGTCATGTGCGACGTGTGCACATACATAGGCGGTAATATGGAGCCCACACAACCAACCGGCGCCGTGGCTTAGATGGTTAAAGCGCCTGTCTAGTAAACAGGAGATCCTGGGTTCGAATCCCAGCGGTGCCTTTTCGCGGAGGCTAAATTACACGTTAGCGCTGTAACACGACTTTCTATTTTCGGCCGAGAAATGCATTTTTTAAACTGCGGAAAACTACGGTAGAGGATTAGGGCCACGGAGAACAAAAAAATTGAGTTCTGACTTTATTCTCAGGATTCTGACTTTAATCTGAGATTAAAAGTCAGAATTCAATTTTTTATAATAAAAAATTATTTTTGTAATAAGTCAAAATTCTGAGAATAAAGTCAGAATTCTGAGATTAAAGTCAGAATTCTGACTTTATTCTCAGAATTTCTGACTTTAATCTCAGAATTCTGACTTTAATCTCAGAATTTTGACTTTATTCTCAGAATTTCTGACTTTAATCTCAGAATTTTGACTTTATTCTCAGAATTCTGACTTTAATCTCAGAATTCTGACTTTAATCTCAGAATTCTGACTTTATTCTCAGAATTTCTGACTTTAATCTCAGAATTTTGACTTTATTCTCAGAATTCTGACTTTAATCTCAGAATTCTGACTATTCTCAGAATTTCTGACTTTAATCTCAGAATTCTGACTTTATTCTCAGAATTCTGACTTTAATCTCAGAATTTTGACTTAATTCTCAGAATTCTGACTCAGCGTTAGGACTTCTTTATACCTGCCAACCGACGAACACCGTACGCCGTGACAAAAAGGTTTCTCCGGCTTTGTTTTCAAAGGTCAGTAAAACGAGTTGCATTCAAGGTCTAACCACTGTGTAATGTCACCTTAATGCTAATTAAAACAATATTACTTTGTGTTCCTCTCAGTTTAGTTTAATCGAACAGATTTCAGTAACCGCTGTAACTGTGCCATTACATTCATGTGCGCCACCGTGTGGCGAAATATGGTATCATTCATTAAAATAAAAAATATAAAATATAGAAAATATGTACACAGCGGTGACTGTTAATATCTTTATGTAAATCTTAAGAAAAATTAAAAAGTGAAAACGTTCGACGAGGATGGGATTCGAACCCACGCGTGCAGAGCACAATGGATTAGCAGTCCATCGCCTTAACCACTCGGCCACCTCGTCCTGTGAAACATACATGCTATCACATTTCCTTTTGTAGTAGCACCTAGCTACATAGCACCTCTCCAGAAAGCAAATTCACGTCTACTTCAAACATTACGGTTTACAGCACATCGACATGCGCCGCTGTCGCAGCAGCAGCAGCGGAGCAGAGCATTAAAACCACTGTGTTGTGTGTGACACGAACATCGCTCACACACTGCTCGTCTTTTCGTGCTTTTTAATCCCCCACCACCGTCACGACAGCTGGGTGAGAATCTGCGGCGTCATCGTGTCGTCGCGTTAGCAGCCTAGCAGCTAGCATTGTGGTGACGATGTAAGGCGGAGAAGAGAGAGAGAGAGCGGCTTGTTTTTGGTGTGTTTTCGCTCCGGACCACAGTGAAACTGGACTGGGATGCATCTCTCCAAGAAGTGCTCCGTGTTCAAAGTGGTGCTCAGTGCTCTGCTGATAGTGGCGCTCCTGCAGCTCATCTACCTCTCCTTCCTGTCCAGGTTCCACGGGAAGCAGCAGCGGTACCGCTACTCCGAGCTCTTCGGCGGCTCCGGGGGCAGGAAGAATGCGTACCCGGATAAAAACGCGCGCAAGGAGCGCCTCCGGTACTCGCTGTCCTCCGGTGGCATCTTTGACAACAGCGGTCAGTACCGCGTGTACAAGAACTTGATCAAAAGCGATTTCACCACCAACCTGAAGCCTGAAGCAGCAGCAGCAGCAGCGGCAGCAGCGTCCAGCAAGACCAATGTCCTGGCTTTGGCCACGCACACCACCATCAACAACCTGCACCACCTGGAGTCTCTTCTGGAGAGGTGGCACAACCCGCTCTCGGTGGCCATATTCGCTCATGGGGACGATGTCAAGTTTGCCACGGCCCTGGCGTACGCTCTCAGCTTCTTCTGCCCCCAGATCCAGGCCCTGGTGGACTTCCACCTGGTGTGCCTCTCCGGAGAGATGGCCAGCTTCCCCGAGCAGGACCGCGAGCATTTCGTGGGGTTAGAGGACTGCGCTTCGGTCTACTCCAGACTGGAGACCTACAGGGACAAACACAAGAACTACGCCATCGGCGGAAACATCTCCTACCCCAACAACCTCCTCCGTAACGTTGCCCGAGGAGGCACCTCGTCCTCCTTCGTCCTGGTCATCGACATCGACATGATGCCGAACGCCGACCTGCACCAGCAATTCCAAGCGATGACCCTGAGCCGAGAGCCGGCGAGCGACGAGGTCTTCGTGTTGCCCGCCTTCGAGATCCGCCACGCCAGGAAGACGCCCGCCACCAAGCCAGAGCTGGTTCAGCTCTACCAGGTGGGCGAGGTGCGGCCGTTCTACGAAGAGCTGTGCCCTCGCTGCCAGGCTCCCACCAACTACTCGCAGTGGGTCAACAGCCACGTTCGAGGAACAAGCGCCCTGGAGGTCGCCTACACGCTCGCCTGGGTGGATCCATGGGAACCCTTCTACATCGGGCCCCGCACTGTACCGCTCTATGACGAGACCTTCAAGCAGTATGGCTTCAATCGCATCAGCCAGGTCGGCACTATTTAAATATCTAGGATTTTATTAAGCGCTGTCAACAATAACGCAGGACACGTTTCCATGACGACTGACCGGAAAAAGATGCGCGTGACGTCATGTTTACATGACTCCCGATTGTTAAAATGAGTCTCTAAAGTAGCGCTAACCTTTAAAAACAGCTAACGGAGCTACCTGGTAACCTGGTCTTTTTCCGGTCAGTCGTCACGGAAACGTGTCATGCGTTAACGTGCGTTCACCTTTTGCACAGCACTAATTGTATTGTTTTTAAGTGTATACTTGAAATGATGATGTTTTAGGCAAAGGTCTTGCTTCCTGGAGGCTGCCATCTTCCAGCCATATTTCTGCAGTAGGGTTAGAGTTAGATTTATGAAGTGGAAGCTAATTTAAAGGTTTTCCATTTCCACAGACCTTAAATAACGGCCGTGAATGTTAGCTAGCTAGCTAGCTAGCTCTAATCTAGTCCTTTAAGTACATTACACTGTACTTTATACATAAAAACACTGTAGCAACAAGGCTACAAGCATCAGTAAGACAGTGGTGGGTGTACGATGTATTAGCTTTGACACAAAAAAAGACAAGCACAACCGGCCATCTTTAATATAAATTAAGATTCTCTTGTACATTTTAGCCTTTGATACTTCCCATCATTGCTTCATGCTATCACCTTTCCTTTACGTCCTCCTCTTTCCCCACTTCCTGTCAAGTCTCCTCTCACTTTTCCTTCCTTCCTTCCTCCCTCCTCCCTCCAGGCCTGCGAGCTCCACGTGGCAGGATACAGGTTCTCGGTGCTGAGCGCAGCCTTCTTGGTGCACCGGGGCTTCAAGATCCAAGGGGAGTTCCACGCCAGGAAAGACGAGGAGAACAAACGCAACCGCGTTCTGTTCCGCAGCTTCAAAGAGGGCCTGAAAACCAAATACCCATCCTCCGCAAGAAGATGCTGAAAAAGAACAAAAAGAAAACAAAAACAACACAAATGAGGACTCTGTGTCCTTGCCAGCATCAGTCTCTACAGATCACAGCAGAAATGATGGACGACGTGCTCCGTTTCCTGTCTTGTTTTTACCGGATTCGTTTTCCCTGCCAGGCTCTGCCCTGCCCCAAAAAAACCATCCTCGATTTTCTATGATCTGGAGTGATGACGGCACAGCAGGGAGCTAAAGCTGAGCCAAATCTTGAGCTCATTTCAAGTACTTCTGAAAATGAGCAGAAGGGGGAAACATTCTCCAGGGGTTTCTGACCACATACTGCTAATTGTAGCTGAAAGGGAAGAAAAAAAACAGTTTTGATATTTTTTAAAATCAAATACATTTTTAAAATCCAAGTGTTTTTATCTTTATGACTTACATTTTAGAGTCGGGAACTTTGGGCCTTAGACTCCTGAATTTACCATATGAAGCATAAATGGATACATATCTATTCAATCATCATTTAAGGAATAATCCATTGATTTCTTGTCCTTTTTCCTTAAAGGTCAGCTAATAGCTAATAGCTTTGAAAGTAAGCTTTGAAAGTAAGAAAAAAATCAATGTCTGGCTCCAAAGACCGAATCTGAGCTAGCTTTGTACGCAAATATGATTTATTACAACTTTTCTTTGTGTAATACTGATATAAAAATGTTTGGAAATGATAAAATACAGAAGAAAGCTGAAGAAAGTGCGTAACATCCACTTTTTGTCACATCGGCTCACTCGGATGTTAATTTTTACGGAAAAAAAAAAGTGCGGGAAGATTTTTGTGGGGGCATTTTTTTAACGTAAAGTCCTTTCTGCACACTTTCTCAAACAACATGGTTTGAGAGCAGTTCATGACTCTTTGGATTCTGCGTGTGATGTACTCCTGCCACCAGATGGCAGCAAGGCACCAGAGTGTGTGGCGAGTGCTTGCTCTGCCGTTTCTACAAACAAGCCTGCAGTGAGCGTGGGACCACAGGGACTGAAGTGACGCATCATCTGTGTGTTTCTTACAAGGTGAACTCGCTCTGCGGTCGCCATCGGGCACATTTAAGAAGTTTTCAGACCGCCGTTAGCGCCCGCAAACTCCTGTGAGGTGGTTTAATCACACGATACAAGGACGGAATAAAGCACTGAGCAAATGTACATAAAAATAAACAACACTAGCTGTCTGTTACGCCAACACTGTGAAAAACTACTGTAGTTCACCTTTTTAATGATATAGAGCAGTGATTTACAAACACTGGGTCGCAGATGGACCACAGGTGATCGTTTTTTGGGTCAAATTTGCCAATTTTCCGAACATTTTAATTGTGATTTATGTATATTTGTTTAAAATAATATGCACATAATTAAGTTGCAATGAATTTAGCCAAACATCTACGCCATCTGTTACGGTATAGGCAGATACACACTACCTGTAACCCACAACCACTTAAATCAGTATTTAACAACAGTTTAAGAGGATAATGTCACTTTTTAAGAGTTAAATTGTTATTTAATAGACCATTTTTGGAGTTCTCTTTCTTTGCGTGTCGTGTTTATTGATATTTATTGTGACGTTTTCCTTTAACCGACACTCACACCGAGCAGGAACACGTGTAGCATGCAGTTGTGCGACTGTGCAGCACAATGACACAATGGTACACAACGTTTAAAGATTTGTTTTGTTTTAGAATATCACGGACATCGTTTTTATGAGTGACAAATAACTTTGATGTGAAGTGGTGCGTCGTTGAAAAATGCAGTTTTTTGTATTTATTTGTGTTGACAAGATATTAATGCCTGATTTGTTTTTGTTGGAATTTATATTAAAACTTTTCTTAAGCCTGTACCTGTTTTTTCTACTTTGAATTTAAACATTATTATACAAGGTGCAGTGCTGGTGTTTGGCCACCAGGAAATACACAAATCTAATCCGTTAACTTCACCACTGGGATTTGTCAATGGTGTTTCTAGAAGTATCGTTTGAATAGGTCACAAAGAAGCCAAATGGTAAAAACAAGACACGTTTTAAATGTTTTCTAATCCGATTGAGTCTTTTAGGTCCTAGATTGTACATTTTCAAAATTCTGGGTCATTTAGTCGGAGGTAAATTACGACAAGACGAGATATCAGTGGGAGTATCGTTCACTGAGCGCTTGACACGGCTGACATGAACCTGTGGTGTAACATGGCTTAAGATGGGGGGGATTTAGAGGCATCGCGGCTCCGGTAGCATGTGATGGCTGATTACAGGCCGAGTCAGACCCGGCATCCAATTAAAAGCTCCTATTTAGTAATTAAGATCGGAATTAATGTGGACTTACAGGGCCATCGCAAGTGTCTTTTCGTCTCAGGCTGACACGGTTTGACATTTTACCATCGCTGCGTCTTGTGTTGATCAAATGGCAAATGTTGACCCCCATCGCTATGGAGATAGTGGTGGACGATAATGAGGTAAAAACAGTGGGTAAAATTGCAATTTTTTCGGCCACATTCCTGGCTTTGTCTCATTAATATAGCATTATATGTTATTCTTTGTCAACAACAGGGACAAAAATTAATGATTTGAAGGCGTTTTTGGATCATTTTCAGGGTAATTTCATCAAATTTTGGGCGATATCTTCTACCAGGATACGGTCACTATAACCTCCAAATCAAATTTAAGACATTTAAAGACTTGTTTAACGCCACTATGGAATGAAATTCAATCCCAAATGCACTACCATAACAGCTCAAAGGAAATCATGGAGGGATCAACAATGAAACTTCAAAACTACTTTCAATTAGTACAATAAATACTTGGCAACCAATGGTTACATCAACCATAAGAATCTGAACTTCCATTTTCCAGCCTTCAGAATCGTGATTCGGCTGGTGCGATGTTGACGTCTTCAAAAAGTGGACAGACTCGGACCCAGGGCAGACCTTTAACGGTAAACTCTTTCCCTGATCGGACCAGAGCGTCGACCAGTCGCGATGTCACCGATAAGAATCTGAATTCCCGCCCTGAAGCCTTGAGATTCACGACAATTTGTCTTCTGGTGCCACGTCGACGTTTTGCAACTGGCGGTTCAAACACGTCGCCTGCACCTATAGACTCCTACTGGACGATACCAGCCGTCAATCACGTGTGACGTACCTCATGAAACTACCTGGGCGTGGACGGCACATGCGAGTGCACTGATAGGTGGAGTTTAAGCCCCGCTCAACAAGCAGGAAAATAACAATATCGGCAACAGAAGAAGTAGACGCCAAGGACAGTCATCCGAGCCACGACCTGGCAACCCTCGTTAAACAAAATGTGCTTGCTTGAGAAGCTAACATTATACAAAGTTTGTTTCCCTTCTAAGAGGCTCATTTTCTTACTCCTGCTCTGGGTGTTAATGATGTAGCAGAAGGTGCAGAAATGTTGGGGGGGGGGGGGGGGGGGGGCAGCTTGTATGGCTCAGGAGAGGCAGGTTTGGTGAGGTAAAGTGGGGTTTATCTCCACAGCTTTGGGGAGTGACGGCTTATCTGGGTCAGAGAGCTTTACGACACAAGCAATTAGGGTTTCCCCTCTCTTGTGTATGCTAGCAGGAGGTAGGCCTCCCGCCATCTAGATTAGCCGCCCTGCTAAGGCCAGGAGAGCTCGGTGGTGGCTTCTGGGACAGTGGAGGGAACCAGCTGGAGGGCGAGATGAGCAGGCTGCTGAAGGGGGGGGGGGGGTTCTTCGGAGAGGAGGAGGAAGAAGAGCACGGGGTCAGCGTACAGACGTTGTAGGCCGCCTCAGTGTGGGTCAGCGGACGGGTGAGAGATGAAGGAGTCGGTGACCCGTGCTGATGCGAGGAATTCCGCAAAATGAGACGTGGCCACAAATGAGTGGGGTTGTTTGTCCACTGTAGCATGTTGAACAGCCGTTTGAGGAGAAAAGAACCTTTAGAGGATGTTGTTGCCACTCAGCTTAACATCACTGGTTTCCTCTAATGAGCCACTTGACTGGAAGGATTAACAAGGCCCGAGGCCAAAGCCTTTCCAGATATTTAGATTTATTGAATAAATAATTGGTTTACCAAAGGGTCTTGGGGGGAATCTGTTTTTTTGAGAGGGGGGGAAAACATACTGTTGACAGGAGGTCTGATAACTTCTGATAAAAAAAATACATCAGAGACGTTTAGAAATGGAAGCTCTAGGGTCCGTTCACACAAGACCAGGTTTAGGAGGCCTCTTATCAACATGGAACCAGTTTTGGGAGGCCCATAATGGTGTCACAGCCTTATAGCTGTTTTTAATTTACATACTATCACAGTTTCTCTTGATTCAACCCTAACCCGATCCATAGGATTTTATGAATTGCTATCCAATCTTCCGAATAAATCTTCGTTTTTACTTTCTCCATCTTGTGAGTGTTTCCTTACTTCCGCCAAGAAGGTTATGCTTTCATCAGCGTGGGTTTCATCTGTCTACAGTTTTTTGTGACGGCTACGTGATCACCCAAGTATGTTCTCATTCAATTTTTACTATTTTTACTTAGAATCTACCCTATAATGACGTCACAGAAATCGGCAAATTTTCAAGAAATCCTATCGCTGATAAAGAAAAGCTCACTGGATTTGAACAAAATTTGGTATATGTATGTAGGATTAGACACTCTACCATCATACTAATTTTCATCTTGATCCAATCCAGATTACAAATTTGGTGGTAATTTAAATTTGGTGGCAATTTAAATTGAAAGAACAGTTCTTTCAGAATCCAGAATCGTGCCTTTTTAAGCCTTGGCCGTTGTCTAATTTGTTAAAAACAACCACAAAAAACACGGATTGTCTCCGTCTCTCTGTCCACGAGATGGACGCGTGCGTTTCACTTAAACAAGTGAAGGCTTAGCTGCCATCAATGCCAGCTTTGGGAGATGTTTACCCGTCCGCTTACACTCGAGGCAAAGGGCACGCGCACGCCGCCCCGTATCACCGTTGCCTCTACGCCGCGCGGTTCCGCCGGCGACCTGCATTTTAAACGTATCACGTACCAGACGATGCAGGCGCCGAGGACAGAAGTAATGAGACGTGACACCGACGAGGTAAAAGAAAAGGAGGACTATCGGATAAGAGTAATCCTTCTCACGGCGGCGCTAACGCCTCTTAGCCTCCCCACTCCTGCTGTCACGTAAACACCAAACCACAACACGTGGAGTCGCGCCACCATGAATGATTTTACACATTTATCTTGGCAAATATTTGGATATATTGGGCAAATATTGGGATTTTCATCTGGGCTGAACAATTAATCAAAATTTTAGCGAAATTGCAACATAGCCTACCGCAATTTTCAGATGTTTTCAAGCCAAAATGTCATTTTAGATTAATTATTGTTGTGTCGATCTGCACAAAATATCACACAGTAATCATTTTTAGAAAATTCGAAAAATGGTGTGAAACTTTGCTCTGACATCGTGAATACTATCGCAATTCCTGTCAAAATAATTGCAATTCGATATTCATTATAGATTATGTATTATCTCTAATTTCACATTAAGCCCCCCCCCCTGAATTTCCATTATATTTACATCAATGGCCAAACTAAGACTGCAACATTTAAGGGATTAATGGACGTATAATCAATTACTATATTGATTTTCAACTATCTTGATAATCGGTTTGAGTGTTGTTGTTTTTTTAAATAATTAAAGTAAGCACTTTTGATTTTCTTGCCTCCTAAATGGGAATATTTTCTGGTTTCCTGGCTCATTTTTTTAATCACTTAAGAAATAATCAACACATAATTACAATTATACAACAAAAGTGAAATTAAAAAAATGAATACTTAACTTAAAGCCCCGTAGACATATGTTTACAGTGGGCTGCCCGTGGCCACAGTGACTTAATTCTGCCTGGATCGATGCACTAATACAAGGCTCATTCATCAGTAACATATGACGACGACGCCAGTGTTTGCACAACAACGTCTTAAACACACAAAAAAAGAGTACCTGGTTTCATTGCAGTGACTGAATAAAATGAAATAAACTATCCCATGTTAGTGGTGATAAATGTTGAATAAGTTCTCTTATTAATCTTGGCTGAACAGTCAAGTTAATGCACTTATTAAAGCAGTTGTGACAGAGGAGATTAAGCGGGATTTATATGACAGATTAAACTTTAGTCGAGCCGCCGGCCCCCGCTATCAGAGGACGACTTTAAACAAAATCAATATAAGCCACAAGTGAAGGTGGCCATGTTTGTTTTCACTCCGTTAGCGTTGTAGCATGACTACACCCGTTCGTCTGAGGGGTGCTTTGCGGGCGTGTCCGCCTCCGCTACGCTAGGGGGCGATATATTACCCCGCACCGTTCAGCTCGTGAGAAGAAGGCGGTTTGCGATGTAGCTCGCAGCTAACGCCGAGGTCTGTTGACATCGGAAGTCGGCGGTAAGAACTGGACGCAAAGTCACCGCCGAGTTGAGGTGAGGTGACTTTGCGGACTTTTACGGATAAAAATGACGAGAACGTGACGACGTATTTGTACGACAGATTTACTGTGAAGCAAAACAAGACGGGAATTTTTAAAAATAACAGTAAACGTAACCGTGTTTGTACGAGTTTGTGAGGCGCTCAAAGCTTTGCGTACGTGTCTGCCTCCGCTACGCTAGGGGGCGATATATCCCCCGTTCAGCTCGTTAGAAGAAGGCAGTTTCCGATGTAGCTCGCAGCTAACGCCGAGGTCCGTTGACATCGGAAGTCGGCGGTACGAACTGGACGCAAAGTCACCGCCGAGTTGAGGAGGTGACTTTGCGGACTTTTACAGATAAAAATTACGAGAACGTGACGACGTATTTGTACGACAGATTTACTGTGAAGCAAAACAAGACAGGAATTTTAAAAATAACAGTAAACGTAACCGTGTTTGTACGAGTTTGTGAGGCGGCTCAAAGCTTTGCGGACGTGTCCGCCTCCGCTACGCTAGGGGGCGATATATCCCCCGTTCAGCTCGTTAGAAGAAGGCAGTTTCCGATTGTAGCTCGCAGCTAACGCCGAGGTCCGTTGACATCGGAAGTCCGCGGTAAGAACTGGACGCAAAGTCACCGCCGAGTTGAGGTGAGGTGACTTTGCGGACTTTTACGGATAAAAATTACGAGAACGTGGCGACATATTTGTACGACAGATTTACTGTGAAGAAAAACAAGACAGGAATTTTAAAAATAACAGTAAACGTAACCGTGTTTGTACGAGTTTGTGAGGCGGCTCAAAGCTTTGCGGACGTGTCCGCCTCCGCTACGCTAGGGGGCGATATATCCCCCGTTCAGCTCGTTAGAAGAAGGCGGTTTCCGATGTAGTTCGCAGCTAACGCCGAGGTCCGTTGACATCGGAAGTCGGCGGTACGAACTGGACGCAAAGTCACCGCCGAGTTGAGGAGGTGACTTTGCGGACTTTTACGGATAAAAATTACGAGAACGTGACGACATATTTACTGTGAAGCAAAACAAGACAGGAATTTAAAAAAATAACAGTAGATGTAACCGTGTTTGTGAGGCGGCTCAAAGACCGATTTAAGGATCAACTTGGAAATTCTGACTTCCGACTATAACTGGAATGCATCACTATTACTCCATAAGACTTATGCTGCTTCCCACCTGGGGAAGGGTGAGAGGGTGAGAGGGTGAGGCTGTGCTGAGCAGAGGATCAGGAGAGGTAAGTCACCAAAGCAGGAATTAATGAGCATTATGTCATTAGGTAAGAAGAAGAAGAAGAAGCCCCACCTTAAATCCTTAGGGATTCCTCAGCAACTCCAGTCACACCTGTCACACATCATGACCACGGTGACACGACTATTCCTGAATTTGTTGAATTTCGTTCACTTTTCTAATAAAAGTTTTAAAATTTGAGTGTGAATATAAAATATTTTTTTATCATATATAAACATATGTATATATGTATATATATATATATACATATAAACATATATATAAATATATATATATATATATATATATATGTAAATAAATACACATATAAATAAATATAAACATATATATAAATGGTTTATTCTCAGGTTATGAAAACAATATACATATATTTTAAAAGTGATTATATACTTATGCAAACATACCTGTAGGCCGTACATTCAATTTCTGCCAAAAAATATGAACTACGAGACTCAATGAGAACTTTAAATATTGTTTTCAACAACGTACGTTTACGCTTATTTTATTAAAAAATGTACATGGATCTGTGAAAAATTGCGATTAAACCTAAACTGCGATTAAAACTGCAGCCTTTGCGATTTGATAATTGCTTTAAAAATAGTTGAACATTTGACTTATGTCATAGATACATACATTCATACAGACTTTATTTAAACTCTTTCAAGGAGTGGCGCTCGTTTAAAAACGTCGCAAGCAAAAACAAAGTCTTTAAAGGACATAAAAGGAGATAAAACGTGACGTAAAAACGTAAAGTAGAACACGGTTTTATTTAACCATAAATTGGAAGTTTTGGCTTTAATTTGATTGCGATTATGTAAACATTTGAATAAAACTACAGATTTTTATATTGAGTATTGACTAAAGACACAGTCTTGATATCACCTGTGTCTATATTGAAACAAGGGATCTTCCTCTTTGTTTTTTTTTATACCTCCTATCACGTGACAGCGATGGCGGGAAGTCGTCCGGGTTTGTCGTTTGTTTGGCGAGTGGAGTGGGTATCAGCGAGGTGAGGCTGAGCGCTAAAGCTAACAGCTAAAGTTAATGTGTGTGTGTGTGTGTGTGTGTTGGGGGGGGTAATGTTGGGGAGGGGGGGGGGCTATCTGAGAGAGGATACATGCTTTTCAGTTGCAAATGAGCTTGTAATTAGCCTCGACACATTTGCCTAGAGGGAATTAGTGTGTGTGTGTGTGTGTGTGTGTGTGTGTGAGTGATTATGTTTTTCCAACCCATTTTCCTGAGAATAGGACTTGATGGTGATAAGGAGATAATACTAATTACTTCTCCTCCCAATTGCTTGTTAATTGTGCTTGGTGTGGATTTATCCAGAGTGGTGACACCCCCCAAACCCCCCCCACCCCACCCCCCGACTTCCACACACACACACACACACACATGCATGTATACATGCACCCCCCCCCCCTTACTTACTTTGCCTGTTGGCAAAATCAACAGGTCATTTTTAAGCTTCTGTTTAAGCCACTAATTAATTATGTCAAGTGGGCTTCATCCACCTGTGTGTGTGTGTGTGTATTTGAAAATCTGGTCCTAATGAGGTACAAATACTTTGTTACTGTACTGAAATACAAGTCACATACCTGTACTTTATTTTGTTATTTATATTTCTAGCAACATTGACTCCACTACACTTCCTCTAACTATCTTTGTTACTCATTACTACAAAATAAAACCAGAATCAGTAAAAATAAGAGTTGGTATTATGGTCTGTATTTACAGTATTTACAGCTTTTCTAGTCTTGGTGAAGCTGTCTCACTCTTTTTATACTTTCACTTACTGAATTAAAGTAAATGTCATATATTTTAAGACTTTTACTGAAGTAATATTTATAAAAAAGTTACGTCAACTTCTACCAAAGTCATTTTCCGGTAAGAAGATACTTGTACTTTTACTCAAGTATCTCTTTAAGGTACTTTATATAAGACATGTAGGTTAAGATTAGACATTAAACATAACAATAAATCACGATAATAATTGAACTTATCGACAACAAAATGGTTTGAAGGTCGTGATTCTTTCGTGCATCGGTCGCAGTGGTAGTGTCAGTGATACACACACACACACAAGTGCGCACGCACACACGCGAGCGCGTGCACACACACATCATCTGTTCATCTCATCAGCATCTTATCATTCATGCTGTTGTAACGGCTTGGGAGCACTTAATCAGATTCCGCTTCAGTCTGCTCTCAAAGTGTTAAACAGATTGGGCTGAAGGATTTCTGGTAATGAAGGTGTGTGTGTGTGTGTGTGTGTGTGTGTGTGTGTGTGTGTGTGTGTGTGTGTGTGTGTGTGTGTGTGTGTGTGTGTGTGTGTGTGTGTGTATGTGTGTGTGTCAGTGTCACAGAAGGGGAGAAATGACCTCAGTGAAGATCATGCTCACAGCTAATCTAACCCGTCCAAGGTTCAGACACTTCCCGCCACTGACCGCCATCACTTAATACACACACACACACACACACACACACACACACACACACACACACACACACACTTGTTCTTATGCTTTTGTGAGGGCCGAGTTTATAATAGTTTGTTTGAATTTAGTGTTTACTTTTTTTTTTCAAGTTTGTTTTAATTGGTTTTTAGAGCAGGTTTGCTAGTTTTCATTTTTTGTAAGCACTTAGTTTTAGTTTTGATAATATAGGATAAAGTTGTGATCTTTAGAGAATAAGGTCGTCATATTATGAGAATAAAGTCATAATCTTTCGAGAATTAAATCGCAAACAAAGAATAAAGTTGTAAAAATTAAGAGTTGTAATATGAGAATAAAGTCGTAATCTTTCGAGAATAAAGTCGTATTCCTTCGAGAATAAATTCATAATATTATGAGAATAAAGTCGTAATCTTTCGAGAATAAAGTCGTAATATTAAGAGAAAAAAGTTGTAATTTGAGAATAAAGTCGTAATCTTTCGAGAATAAAGTCGTAATATTATGAGAAAACAGTTGTAATATGAGAATAAAGTCGTAATCTCTTGAGAACAAAGTCATAACCTTTCCAGAATAAAGTCGTAATATTATGAGAATAAAGTTGTAATCTTTCGAGAATAAAGTCGCAATAATACGAGAAAAAAGTTGTGATCTTTCGAGAATAAAGTCGTAATATTACGAGAAAAAGTTGTGATCTTTCGAGAATAAAGTCGTAATATTACGAGAAAAAGTGGTGATCTTTCGAGAATAAAGTCATAACATTAAGAGAATAAAGTCATAATCGATCGAGAACAAAGTCGTAACATTATGAGAATAAAGTCGTAATCTTTCGAGAATAGTCATAATATTCTGAGAATAAATTTGAAATATTCTGAGAATAATGTAATCTTTTGAGAATAAAGTCGTAATATTATAAGAATAAAGTCAATCTTTCGAGAATAAAGTCGTAATATTTCGAGAATAAAGTCGTACCACATTATCTTTAGCATCGGGAAACTGAGTCTTTGGAAGAAACCATCTCTTGTGGACTGGAGGAGGAAAAGTATCAAAAAGTAACATTTTTGTAACGATAAAATCACCTAAAATGTGTCGTTTCCCAAAATACCAAACAACACATTTCCAAAGGAAAAGCCCGACACCCTGAGCCCGACAGTAACTCCCAGATGTTCACTGACGAGGCCTCAATGTCTGGCAGCTCATATCTGTATTCTAGACAGATTAGCGGGATTTGAGAAAAAGCCTTCACCTTATTTTAAAACCAGATCATCCTTCACCTGACTGCAACCTTTATGCAAAGCCTCATATTTACTCTGCATGTGACTTAATCTACAGTCCATGTCTGGAACAGAAGGGCTTCATTGATTCAATACAGAGACATTATATTCACTTATACTGTGGTGTGTTTTTTTTTTTTGTACCGCGTGCTAATGAAATGCAACAGATGCTAACAGCCACGCTCCTGATCCTGATTAATACGAAAATTAACCTAAGTCTGATTAATGAGCCACTAAGATCATGGGGATTGAAGCGAGCAGCGGATCATTAACTCCATGTCCTGGAGTTACTCTGCCTCACATCTACGTCTCGGGGGGGGGGGGCTTTTTTTGTCATATCTCGGGCCAGGCTGGAGGTCGCACACGGGTTAGCCTCCAGGTGCTAACGTGTCCGTTTTAATTATACGGGTATTAGCCGATCGCAGATCGCTGCAGCTCTGTGCAACGCCGAATCCTCGCATCCTGAACAGTCGTTACGAGTCACTGTATCATTGTGATAATTATTAAAAAATATTCAGGTGGAGCTTGATCTGCCTTAATTCTTTTCATATAAGCTTTCAAAGAGCAAAATACACAAAAAAGGTCAATGGAAATAGATAAACTATTGACAATAAAGCCACAAATATAACGTTAACGACATTAACAGCTAGTGTTACAAATGTTGCCATGATACAAAAACTTAGAACACATGGTATTTTTGTTACAAAAATAAGATTGCAATTATAAAAAAAACATGTTTGTTAGAAAAATATGACCTATATTACCAAAAATAGGTATATAATATACAAAAAAGTTGTTTAGATAAAAGATAAAAAGTAAAATTTCTAACATGTGACTTTATTTTCTACTTCCGCTGCCTAAAACTTACTTTTGAATCCAATTAAAACATTTTTTTTTTTACCAATGTAATGTTTTCTTTTTTGCTAAAAAATAACTTGCGTGACAAAAAACTATTCAGAATTTGTTAACATCAAATTATCTTACTGAAAAATGTTGCAATGCTACAAACCGTTTTAAAAAACGTATATTAATAAGCATACAGCACATATTTTGATTGAGTATTTCAAAATAAAAGCACAACACACAGATTTTAGTCAGACTAAATCATTTGGTTTTCTTAATGTCATTCTACACACATTATAGTCCGACTAAAATCAAGCTAGTCTTAGTCAGACTAACATACCTGGATAATACGATTCATAGTCTGATTACTCCTGCATTTATACGCTTAGTCGGACTGGAGTCGGACTTGGCGCTCTTTGCATGCACCATATAAACTGCAGACCTGAGAACTGCATTTTCAAGTCACTAAATGTGAAATATCAAAATTTTTTCCCCCATTCGTGATCATAATGATGACAGAACTTCATCACCACGGAGCTTTTCATTGCGATACACGATGGACGTACAACTTCTGCGTCGCTGTCAAAATACTTCAAGAACAGCTCTGAATCACAGCGTTTATTTTTCCGTCTTGTTTTGTAGATTCTGTTTCCTGTCTGACACCTGAGTTGATTAGTGGAGAATCGGCCTCCGGAGGCTCCATCTCCATGTCCAGCAGGATCAGACTTGTGTTAAAAGGACCTATCAGTGGCTTGTTTGCTCACTGTATTTATCCTAACAGTCAATGTATCCTCGGGCTAAGGCAAACAAGCTCATCAGCAGTCACCTCTGTACACACAACCCCCCACTAAGAGGCTAATGGCCGGGATGTTTAATCCTTCTCAAAACAACCACAGAGATGCTAATTGTATCTGGCTATAAATACAGCTCGACTCCGCGTCCTCCTCCTTTATTCACCTCCTCTGAAACATTTGCCCAAATACCAGGAAACACTCGGTTCCATAAGAGCAGCAGCAGCAGCGACGCTGCGAGTGTCGATGATCCAAGAGCGCACGGACTTTTACGCACGCTTGGATCGTCTTTCCACGCGCCCTGCGAACTTCTCCTCACGCCGAGCCGAGATGTTCCCGCTGCCGATGTTCACGCCGGACCAAGTGGCTCGGGTGTGCGAAAACCTGGAGGAGACCGGGGACATCGAGCGCCTCGGCCGGTTCCTCTGGTCGCTGCCCGCCGCCGTGCCCGGCTCCGCTGGCGAGGCGCTCAACCGACACGAGTCCGTGATGCGCGCCCGGGCGCTGGTGGCTTTCCACGGGGGGAATTTTGACGCGCTTTACCAAATCCTGCAGAACCACAGGTTCACGCGCGAGTCGCACGCCAAACTGCAGAACCTGTGGCTGGACGCGCACTACCGCGAGGCGGAGAGGCTCCGCGGGAGGCCGCTGGGCCCGGTGGAGAAGTACCGCATCCGCAAGAAGTTCCCGCTGCCCCGCACCATCTGGGACGGTGAGCAGAAGACGCACTGCTTTAAGGTAAAGAGACACGGGCGCGCCTGGAGATACAGTGTTTGACTTAGAGCTGAGAATCAGAGCAGTTTGTTTGCGAATTAACTTTCACTGGTTACTTGAAGGCTGCAATAATTAATATGGCAGAAAGTAATGGGAAATATCCATCTCTGACTGTAGAAAATGTCAATATGAAATATATGGAGAACTCTACAACTCTAAAGGCACATACAAGACTGTATAGTCCCTTTAAAACAAGCAGCATTTAGTGCAATGAGATAATTAAAGTAGAGAAACTAGGGCTGCAACCAACTAATTATCATCATCCATTAACCTAGTACTTAAAATGACAATGTTCTCATGAAAGTTGATTTGTCTAAAAACACAAATGATTCAGTTTTAACGATTTCACCAGAAAATATTCACATTTAAGAAGCTGAAAACGCAGAAAGCCTGTTTTAATTATTAAAAACAAACACCCAAAAGCCTTAAAAGAAACCAAAAATAATCACATTTAAACTATTCATTCATTCATGCATTGGTGCTAATGGGTGGTAATTAAAGTCTATGGACTCTAAAATCCCAGCAGATCAGCATGTTTGTGAAAATACTACTAAGACCAACAACCACAAAGTCACTTAAATCATCTCAAACGGCAAAGTTGGAACAGCTGTGCCTAATAAAGTGGTCCCCGGTGGCGAGTGCGAGTGTGAAGACGCTTTCTAACCCTGCCTCTGCTCCCTGAGCTCTTAAGACGACGATGATCCCTCGGCCTTCTGCTGTCAAAGCCACTAAACTGCTTTACGTGTCAAAAAAATCCAGAGCGTGTTTTCTCTAAAACTGTGCGAAAACATCAGGAAACGGGTGAAAAATGCCAGAATAATGTCATTGTTTACTGCTTCAGTGATAACCAGTGTCACAACTGTCATTTCGGTGTGTTATTCAATAGATGCTAAGTAAAAGGAGGGGAGAAAAATCCAGCAGATTCAGTCGTGGCCGTCCCTAGAACAAATTAGCAGAATTTTCCCTATATATTTTGAATTAAATGACATTTTAATACATTTACGCAACATATATTCAATTTAAAATCTACGTTAACATTTTGGCTTTTGGGTCATGGTATTTATCCATACGTTTAAAAAAGTGGTTCACCATAGAGTATTTATTTAATCAAGTGTATATTAATCCCAATTTGGGGATTAATAAGGTTTCTCCAACTATAGCACTTACAGTGACATTGAAATGTTTTATTTATTTTGCTAAAAAAAATATATATATGTATATTGTCCTTTAAAAAAAATATGTAAAATAAAATAAAAAAGACTATATGGAAAAATTTCAGTATTCCACAAAAAAAGAACTAAAATTAGTTCAAATTCATGAGGGACAAACTAGCAAAAACTCAGATTAAAACCTCCCCAAATGTGTTAAAAGCTCCCCCTTGTGGCCAAGCGCGGTATTGTTCCAAACTGAACTTCCATCACTGAATCAAAACATATTAAGCCCCTTAAGATGATCCCCGTTTAGTGGACTTACATTTTTTTATGCACAACAGGGATCATGCGATTATCTGGTTATAAATCTAATCTAACCAGATTAGAGTGGGCGTCGCATGACAGCAGTGAGATTATTCTGGTTTAATGGGGACGGTTTTAAAAGAAAATGAAATGTGGACTCGACGATGACGCAACTTAACATTAAATGTTCTCCCTTGTCGTCGTCGTTGTCGTCGTTTTCTTCTCCAGGAGAGAACTCGCAGTTTGCTGAGAGAGTGGTACCTGCAGGATCCGTATCCAAACCCGTCCAGGAAGCGGCACCTGGCCCAGGCCACGGGACTCACGCCCACGCAGGTCGGGAACTGGTTCAAGAACCGACGCCAGAGAGACCGCGCCGCATCTGCAAAGAACAGGTAAGATCTCAAGATTATGTCCTGTTTTTACAACAACTGATATACAAATATATATATATATATATACATACATATACATGTATATATACACATACATGTATATATATATATATATATACACACACATATATATACATATAAATGTATGTATATATATGTGTATATATATATATACACATATATAAAAATACATACATACATAAACAAGTATATATCCATAAAAATACATATATACACATACATATATATGTATATATATACACACACATATAAAAAATACATACATACATATTCAAGTATATATGCATACAAATACATATATACACATACATGTATATATATATACATATACACACACATATATACATATATAAAAATACATACATACATATACATACAAGTATATATGCATACAAATACATATACATATGTACACACATACATATATACACACATATATATATACTATACACATATATATATATATATACACACACACACACACACACACACTTTATTCAACATGCTTCAATTCACTGAATCACAGTTAAATCCCCAAAAAGTCGAGATTAAAGCGATCAGATTAGACCAATGTTCAATATTTGAAACTTTGAAATTTACATTTTTATAAAGGTGAAATATTGAGTTTAATTCAGGATAAAAAAAACTACGATTATCAACTATTTTGATAATCCATGTATCGGTTTGAAGCTTTTTTTTCACGATTAAAACAAGATTTTTACTCGTTTCAGCTTCTTCAATGTGAATATTTTCTTCATTCCTTTGCTCCATAAAACAAAGAAAGTTTTCTGACGCTTAATCGTGAAAATAATCGTCAGATTAATGCTTGTTGTTGACTCTATACTCACAATCCTGACTCCCCCCTTTCCCGTCTCTCCTTCCTCTGTGCAGACTGCAGCAGGACTCCTCCCTCCTCCTCTCCGAAACCTCGCCCAACGGCTCCCTCCAGGAGCGCCGACACCACCCTCACCTGCTGCCCTCCTCGCTCCACCGCCTCGGCAGCCCCGAGGCCAGCGACAGCAGCGAGGAGCCGGAGCGCCGAGGAACCGGAGCCTCCACTCCGGACATCTCAGTCAGCAGCGACAGCGAGTTCGAGTCCTGAGATGACGACGACGACGACGACGATGATGGAGAGACTTTTAATCCTCCTGATTGTCGAGTTAAAGACTCCTGAACTGTCTGTGAATGTGGACACAAGAAGAAGAAGAAGAAGAAAAACATAATGCACTTAATTTAAAAAGCACAATGACACACGACCGTGGTCTGTCAACGTTTAAGTCTCAGGCAAAGTATTTATAGAAATAACGTAATAATGAAAATGATCACTTTTAAATTTTGATACTGATGACAATGAATATTTTTGTTTTACGTAATTTTTTTTAATGTAACATACAGTATACAAGGGTCATACTTCAGTCTATAAAATGTCAGTCGGTTTAAGGTTTTATGCGTTACATGCGGCAAAAGACGCCAGAAAATGTTCACATTTAAACACAGATTCATCGATTATCAAAATAGTTGGCGATTCATTCAGTTTTCAGATTGTTCAGCTTCTTTAAGGCAACGATCTGAACACAAACCGCAAAAGTGGCGTTGCGTTCCCAATTTTTATTTCGCGTTTAGACGAGCGTCTTTGGGTGGAAATCTGCACGCACGCGGTGACGCAAAAGTGTGTGAAATTTGATGTAGTATGCATGCCAGGTGGCTAGGTGGCACTGTGAAGCACTGCCATACAACAACACCAGGAATGCGCGTGTGCGTCGAAACTTCCTTCTACTTCTCGCTAGTAGCGCGAAGTAGCAGCTAAGGCAACTTTTCAACCCCTTTAGACGGGAATTTTTAAGATTTCCACTCTGGAGTGTGGGTTCATTTGTTTGCCTTTTTAAGCCCCAAAAACGCAGTCGCTGTCTAAACGACAGTTGTCAGTTTCACCCGGGAGTGTAAAAGCCAGCCTCAACGTGAATATTTTCTGGTTTCTTTGCTCCGTATAACAAAGAAATGATTAAAATAAAACAAGACACGGGACAGGAAGTCATCACTAACACTAACTGCACAATAATAACTGTCATTCACTGGATTTTACTGTAACCTAAATGTGTTTCTGAAGAGAAATCAGTCTGCGATTGTGCATATTTCATTCACTGCCTTAACAAAAGGACCAAAGGGTTTCACTCTTGAACGACACAATAACACATTAAAAAAATGCACAAACTATGGGATTAATGACGCACGTGTGCTGCTAAAAAAGAAAAGAAAAAGGTATTAACTCAACTGTGCCTATTACCTCAGTGAGGCCCGGTTTAGATACGACACATTAGAGAAAATTGTTCTCACAAAAAACATAATTTCCCATAACGCACTGCTGCGTCTCCGCGTAAAACGATGTACAGTATTTTGTAAATGTTTTATGTAAATAAATGAACCTATTTTTACCCAACTGTGTACTGACTGAGGAGATTTTTAAAGAAGAAAATCTCTTGTTTCTTTAGGTCATTTCAGACACATATTTATTTCACACTAGAGGCCCTTATGTAGGCATTAGTAGTATTCTTTAGATCCTTACTCAGTTTTTTTTTACAATAAATATGAGATGAAAAGTACTCTTACACGGCTCCAAAACACACTTTCACCTTATATTTTGGTGAAAAACAATAGGTATGCGATGCTACAATAGCTTCCCCTTGTGGCTCTCAAAATAAAGTAAATAAATGCTTTATTTAGCGAGCTAGACAGCATTATAAATTCAACAGAAAGTACATAATGCTGGAATATCACAAAAACATGCACAAAAAATGTCATAAAAATGTTCTAATTTTACAAATAGTGTAATGTTACAAAAACATAGCAAAGGATATAGTTGGATAAAGCACAGGCTCCCCCTTGTGGCACTTTATTTTGACAAGGTGGAGCATTTTCACCCGTATCTTGAACACACTCCACAATATTCCCCATTCACTATCTATTATTATTACTACTCTTAATAAAAGGAGTATTAAGTAGTGAAATCTAACAGAAAAACTACTAAACTGTTCCTTAAATTTACAGAAAATTCAACATTTAAATGAAATTGGTGCCTCATTTGACAGCAGATATTGACTCTATTGACAACAATAATTGTAGCTCATAATTACACATTACAAAGCTTATTAAACTGTGGTTTGGAGGCGTTTCTACAGAGCAACATTAGCATTTATGTCAGTTTGTTTTAGCTCTGTTTAAATATCCCCCAGGGTAAATAGCTATAAATAGCGAACAGTTATATATGTTTGTTAAACTTTTTTTTCACTAATAAGTCACACAAACAAGCCACACGGACAGTTTAACACTTACCCGTGTTTTTGACGTTTCCACGGTTTCGTATTTTTTATTTTTTTTTAGCTAGTTCTCGCTAACAACAAGTAGAAGTCATTTCTAAACAACCAAACAATCAAAGATGGCGGCCGGAAGTGACGCATTTTATTTATTTTTTTCCTCCTGCTTCTCCTTTTTTCTTCTCCTTTTAGGTTTTTTTTACGTATTTTTTACGGACGAAAAAAAACGACCGACTCGCATTCGGGACGTTTATGGTATGGAACAATATTTAAAATGACACGGTAATACAACACGATGTATGTGTTTTTGTTAAAATCCTTGTTCCTTTGATGTCCTTTCAACATAAAAGAATAAAGGTCTAACGGAAGTTACCTTTATAGTTGATTTAACGTCTACATTAATGCTTTTTGTTGTTATTTTTTTTGAACAACAATCGAAAATGAACAAAAACACGCTTGTTGTTGAAATACTAATACTAACAAAAGCTATGAAAATTCGAATTTGCCAAAAATTACTGCGATTAATACGCAGCAAGTTTGTAATTTTTTATAAATAATATTAATTGGGACAAAAAATATAATATATATATACTTATTGTTATGTACAGTCACAAATAGGCACCACTCATTGTCCTAGTTATATTATTATTTATCATAATAATTATTATGTGAGGCTATGGCATGGAAATGATTGATTTATGAACATGTGTTTATTCCACATAAGGCACATAAAAAGTGGTTTGGAGGTGTTTCTACAGAGCAACATTAGCATTTATGTCACCGTTTGTTTTAGCTCTGTTTAAATATTCTTTAATCCTTTAAATAGCTATAAATAGCTAACAGTTATATATATTTGTTAAACTTTTATTTCACTAATAAGTCACACAAACAAGCCACACAGACAGTTTAACACTTACCCGTGTTTTTGACGTTTCCACGGTTTAGTATTTTTTTTTTTTTTTTAGCTAGTTCTCGCTAACAACAAGAAGAAGTCATTTCTAAACAACCAAACAATCAAAGATGGCGGCCGGAAGTGACGCATATTTAGTTATTTTTTCCTCCTGCTTCTCGTTTTTTCTTCTCGTTTTAGTTTTTTTTACGGATGTTTAACGGACGAAAAAAACGACTGATTCGCATTAGGGACGTTTATGGCATGGAACAATATATAAAATGACACGGTAATACAACACGATGTATATGTTTTTGTTAAAATCCTTGTTCCTTTGATGTCCTTTCAACATAAAAGAATAAAGGTCTAACGGAAGTTACCTTTATAGTTTATTTAACGTCAACATTAATGCTTTTTGTTGTTAATTTGATTTATGAACATGTGTTTATTCCACATAAGGCACATAAAAAGTATAAAAATGTCCCAGGTTTCATCATCATCATCATCAGTGTCATATATAGTCTTTGTCGTCGCTGCACTTGCAAAAATGAAGAAGTGTAAGAAAATGTCAAGTTCCTCTTTTATGTCTCCTGACCACAGAGAGTGGGCGTGGCCTCGCTCGGTGTGGCCCCGCCCCCACACTGTGCAGGAGCAGCAGGAAGCTTTTATACCTGTCAGCTGTTGACTGTTGCTTGAGTCTGGTCTTGAAACTGTGATGTGTTAGTCGCACGGAGCCTGTTCTGACAGGAAGGAACAGAGTCTCCGGAGAAGAAGAAGAAGAAGAAGAAGAAGCAGCTTTATTTTTTTTATTATTATTTTTTGGGGGCGTCAGTGTGTGAAAGGATGGACAGTCAGGGAAGGAAAGTGGTGGTGTGTGACAATGGCACAGGAGTGAGTAAACAAAACATCTGCTTACTGTACATGTCATTATCATCGCAGATAATCCACTTGTCGTGCACGTTTTTACTTTTGCACATTTAAGTGACTTTACATTTGCTCTTTTTGAACGTTTCCCTGCTGCTTTTTCAATATGCAAAACTGTAACAGCTGTGTTCACTTTTAAGTGTTTTCATTTAAGAAAAACAAAACAAAAAAACAAGAAAAAGAGTCTCAGGGTGTGAAACTGTGCCGTGCATACTCGAGGCTGATTCCACATCTGTCTGGACTTGTCACTCTTACACACCTCTTACACACACACACACACACACACACACACACACACACACACACACACACACACACACACACACACACACACACACACACACACACACACACACACACACACACACACACACACACACACAGCCATACATGGTCGTAAGGCTTTAAACCGAGCAACAATTGGGTGAAAAGCAGGAAGAGCCGTTTCAGAGTCAACACAAATCAGGAGCGGCTTAGAAAAACAGCATAAATATAAGCGTTTTTACATTTTAAAATGTACATTTTAGTTATAAAAACCCTTTCTTTTTTTATTTGTTTTGCCTCTGTTTGGAATGTATTGTTTCCCTCCAGGCTAAGGAATGCGACTGCGGTCATTTAGACAAGTCGAGGCAGTTGCAGTGTGAGGTGAAGTCATGAGTCTTAAAGGAGCTGTAGTTATTCACCAAGATGCATGCACAATAATCTGCATTAATAATCTATAAACACTGTATCATAGAGTACAGATACGTCAATGTTGTACTTGGGTACAGTAACAAAGTATTAGTACTGATAACACTGATAATAATTCACCCTAAATCTGATTTCTGCACGTGGATTAAACCAGGGGCCGGATTAAAACGGAACAGAATGGATTAACAAAAATGGAAATGATTAGAACAGGTCACTCGCGGAATATGATTGAATTTGATAGAAGCAGTGTTATTTATAATAATACTCTTTTTAAGAGTAGGTATGTTTACGTGTGCTACGTGTCTGTGGTTCGTGGTAGAAAACGTTTGAGAACCACTGGTCCAGATTAATCATTTAAAGGTGCATTATGTAATAAGTCTAAAGCAACTAAAGGCCGTAAAATCCTCCTAATATGTCACAGAGACTCAGGAATAATGTTCATATAACAAACTGAACTCACCAACAACAACAGTACAGACAAAATATTTGCATTCAAAAAAATATTTTGCAGACTGCAAATCATGTTTTGGCCTCACGTGGCGCCACCTACCGCCGCCTACCAATCATTGCCGTCCGTAGAGTCTCAGCTGCCGAGCAACCACGGGTTGCCAGTTAAGTCAGAAAACGCAACCTAAAAGAACCTCGGTATTTTGAATTTGAATGTAGTAACCGTTTTTTGGGCCACATTCTTACATATGGCGCCTTTAATGTTCCTCCACAGTTCGTTAAATGTGGCTTCGCTGGAGCGAACTTCCCCGAACACATCTTCCCCGCCATGGTGGGTCGACCAATCCTGCGATCCAGCACCAAAGTGGGCAACATTGAGATAAAGGTGAGGTTTTTTAATACATACTACAAACATTCATTAAAAATCACTTGTCTTCCTTATTTCTGATGTTTGAACTTCTTCTTCTTCTTCTCCAGGACCTGATGGTGGGCGATGAGGCCAGCGAGTGTCGCTCCATGCTGGAGGTTTCTTACCCCATGGAGAACGGCATGGTGCGCTCCTGGGAGGACATGCTCCACCTGTGGGACTACACCTTCAGCGCTGACCGCCTGGACATTGACCCCAAAGAATGCAAGGTGCAAAGGTGTCGCACGGATGTTTCGTGCGCTTGTTTTTGTAAAGTAAAGAAATGATCTCCAAATTTCAGAGGTTTGGGGGAACTGAAATTTCAGTATATGTTCCGAGGCTAACACCCAGATACGTTTTGTTACGACTCTCAAATGATCTCAAAATGGTTCTGATTAATTTGGTTGGAAATGGAAGAATTTTTATGTCCCTACCTGAGGACCACCTACAATATCTCCAAGGCCCACCAGTGGTCCTCGACCCACACTTTAGCTAACATAATATACTCAAAAACCTTCACACAGATCCACTTTCTTCTAGATCCTGCTGACCGAGCCGCCCATGAACCCCACCAAGAACCGGGAAAAGATCGCGGAGGTCATGTTTGAAAAGTACCAGTTCCACGGCATCTACGTGGCCATCCAGGCCGTTCTCACGCTCTACGCTCAGGGTAAACGTTCACCAGCTGCTTCCCTCGGATTCAACTTCAAAACCTACACCACTTCTTGTTGAATTTTGAGTTTCACAATGATTCTTGAAATGTTTTATGGTCTTACAGGACTGCTCACCGGTGTGGTCGTCGACTCCGGAGACGGAGTCACCCACATCTGTCCGGTGTACGAGGGTTATTCCTTACCCCACCTCACTCGCAGGCTGGACATCGCGGGCCGTGACATCACGCGCTACCTCATCAAGGTGAGTCTGCGGCCTCAACCTTCTCTTCTTGGTACCGGGTAATGCTTTGATCGCAGTTTTCCAACTTTTTTCCTCTGATTGTCAGCTGCTGCTGCTCCGAGGCTACGCCTTCAACCACTCAGCTGACTTTGAGACTGTGCGCATCCTCAAGGAGAAGCTCTGCTACGTCGGATACAACATCGAGCAAGAGCAGCGACTGGCCACGGAGACCACCTACCTGATGGAGTCCTTCACGGTACGTTCAAGAACCAAAGAACAGTTCTGAAACGTTGGAGAGCCTCGCAGTTGAGATAAACGCTTCTTGAAAGTGGGTAGCGGAGGTCAGGAGGTGGTGCAAAGTCACCTCGGCAAGTTTCGCTAGTTACTCAGAATTCGTCAAGGGGGCGACAGAAGAAACTGAAACTATCCAAGATTTTAACCTTTGGCTAACTTGTGAAAACCTTAAGGCCCTTCCAAGGTACACCTCCACGCACAGACTGCGCGGACCCAACGAGCACTGGGCGCATGACGCGAAATGCAGATTTTGGAACCTTGCGCAAAGTGAGCGTTGGGTGCCTTGACCTGGCAACCCTCGACACCCCGACTCTCGTGCCCAACGGGCCTTTCAGCTGTGAGCCGCTCGGACCAGACGTGTCCAAGGGAGCTGTAGCATCGTTCTCTTCTTCTTTGGTAGGAATGCGTCCAGACTTATACCCCCACCCCATGGTTGAGTGAAATACTACAGGACCATGAGGCGCGAGTATACCAGGGTCCGGGGTATGCGGCATGTGTGCGAAAGTATACCAGGGCCTTGAGAACCGTCCAAAAATCCAGCTTGCTTGCTTGTACCAAAAGTAGTAGACACGTTCTTTAAAAGAGCCACAACAAGCTAACTAACTGGCAAAGAAGCTAATGGAGAAGGGAGTTAGCATTGTCTTGAGATACTACAGGACCCTGACGCGCGAGTAGACCAGGGTCCGGGGTATGCGGCATGTGTGCGAAAGTATACCAGGGCCTTCAGATCCGTCTAGATTACTTGCTTGTACCAGGCAAAATAGTAGACACGTTCTGTAAAAGAGCCACAACAAGCTAACTAACTGGCAAAGAAGCTAATAAAAAAAAGCTAATGGAGAAGGTAGTTAGCATTGTCTTGACAGTAAAGGGAGAAATTGAGAGTCAGGACAATTACATCTACAAAGACTAGATAGGCCACTTCTACTTGTGCTCAGTAACTGACCAGCTAACGCAAATTCCATTGAGTAAAAGCCAGTTTCAAATGGAATGCAAAGTACCTGAAGAAACCCCAAACAAACATTGGTAGAACTTTCAAACCTGGGATTCAGATGGAGAACAGCCTAGCACGGCGACATTGTTTGACGGATCTCCAACCTCGTCTTATTTCTGTGGCGCAGCTCCCCGACGGACGCCAGGTGAACGTGGGCGGGGAGAGGTTCGGCGCTCCTGAAGCTCTGTTCCAGCCTCACCTCATCAACGTGGAGGGAGCGGGGGTGGCCGAGCTGCTGTTCAACACCATCCAGGCTGCAGACATCGACCTCAGGTCTGCCAGCTCGCGCTGTACAATCTACAAAGAACGCGTTTTAGCTCAAAGGAAAAACAAAGACAATCGACCATCTGTCTGTTTTTTTTTTCCCCTCCTGCAGGGCGGACTTCTATAAGCACATTGTTCTGTCAGGAGGATCAACCATGTATCCAGGCCTTCCGTCCAGACTGGAGCGGGAGATCAAGCAGCTCTACCTGGAGAGAGTGCTGGACGGAGACACGCAGAAACTCTCAGTAAGAACATTCAGAATAATCATTCAGATTAAGGGCTTTTATTTATTAATAATCTGGATTTTAAAGGTCTGGTGTGTAACATCTAGAAGGTATTTCAGGCAGAAAATGGGAATAAAACCATGTCAACTGTTTGTGTTTTTTAGCCATAAAAATCCTCGTCCTTTAGGCCAGTGTTTCCCAACCCTGGTCCTCAGGGAACACTGCCCTGCCATGTTTTACATGTTGCCCTGCTCCAAAAACACCTGATTCAAATGAAACATTACATTTTTGAAAAAAAAAAATTTCTTCCAAAAATGTAATGTTTCTACTTTTGTGATTTTTTTTTTTTTTTTTCAAAAATGTAATGTTTCATCTGAATCAGCTGTTTTTTGGAGTAGGACAACATGTAAAACATGGCAGGGCAGTGTTCCCTGAGGACCAGGGTTGGGAAACACTGCTTAAGGCCAATAGTGAAGTGAGTCCACCATTTGTTGCAATCTGCAGTTTCACCTCTAGATGTCACTAATTCTTACAGCAGAGGTCTCCGACTTCATGTGCATGTATTTCTCTTTTTTTAATCACATCTTCCATCATTTCTTCACCTGTGCAGAAGTTTAAGATCCGCATCGAGGATCCTCCCAGACGCAAACACATGGTGTTCCTAGGTGGCGCTGTGCTGGCCAACATCATGAAGGACAAGGACTCCTTTTGGCTGAGCAGAGCGGAGTATCAGGAGAAAGGCCTGGGCGTTCTGCAGAAACTGGGAGGCGGAGTCAGATAAAAAAAACAAAAAAAACATCCCACGTGTCCACAAGTGCTTCTAGAATGTGAGAAACTACTGTTTTGAGCTAATATTAATTTTCAGAAATTTATGTTTTTCTAATTAAAACAAGGAAAGTTTAAGCTGAATAAACCACCAGCAGTTTGAAACACTCGATTCAACCTTGTGCAAAGCTCACAAGATTTAAGATGAGACTTAAATGGCCAAATTGACGCGTTGCAGCCAAAGAAACTGGACTTTCTGAGTGAATTTACCCACAAATTTACCCTTAAAATATACTGGAAATGATGAGAATAATGCAAATAGTGGCTTCTTTTCCTCTGTTATGTCAAAATAAAATGTCAAATGCAACTCAAAGATGCTCTAAAATAAATAATTGTACAATACAAAGCTAATGAGTCATGTTTGAATGGGTGAAACAGAATCAAGTGTGACAGCAGTGTTAGTGTTTGCTTCCCTCTAGTGGCCCAGGCACGACATTTCACATGCACAGATATTGCAATTACTTATTTATTTATTGCGATACTGAGTTACCTGACAAAAAAATACAGTTAATGTAGGGTTTGGGGTTGTTTTTTTTTGTTTTTTTTGTTTTCCCGTACACAGAAAAAGAAACTTGTTGAGCTCTCACAGTGAACACATGCGTCACGCACACGTATACACCACATTCGCAGGGTTTGGGGGTGGAATAAACCATTCACGTTAGAAATGAAAGGGTGGGGGGGGGGGGAAAAGCATGCAATAATGTTCAAAAACTCCAGATATGTCGGGGGGGGGGAAAGAAAATCCATACTCAGGGGTTTGATATCTAACAAATTGAACAAGGTAAAAGTTGTTGTTTTTTAAAATACACAATTTGATCGTTGTTGAAACAGTCGGCAGCGGCGGGTTGTGATGGTTTTTGCAGCAGGAGCCACCGGGAGATGGTGACCATGACATTTACATTCGAGCGGTCACCGTTAAGTTCCAGGGGGGAAGGGGGGGAGGAGAGGAGAGGGGGGCGGGGCTTGTTGTCAGACTGTCCTATCAGTGAGTCCAGGGGTGTGTTTTTGTACAGTACAGTTACGAGAAAGAGCAGAAGAACTCAAATGCAGAGGGGTTTTCTTTAACTCTGGCACTGGAAAGAAAGGTTTTTTTATACATTCGCAAGTCATTCAGTCCAAAATGGTGCAGGAGGTTATTATTATAGGACACATTTTAAATCACTTTGACTGATAAAATGGCTGCATCTAACCCCATACACAAAACCAGCATTTTTAGCTCCACTGCTGCCTCCTGTGGTTAGTTCGTGTCACTTGTGTAAATCCGAATAAAATATTTCAATCACGGAAATCACATAACGATGCATCCGAACTTACGTATGGAGACAGAAGTGGATTAATTCCTTCAATTCCAAGAATTTCGACCTGACAAAACGCGCTAAGCTAATGCTAACAGGGGCTTAGCGAATGGAATTTGTGTTCTTTATCATTTTTCAACCTTAGCTAATGAATTAAAAACAAAAACTTTGTAACAGTGACAGCAGGTACAGTCAGCTAAGCTAATGCTAAAAGTGTCTTAGCAAATGGAGAATTTGTGTTCTTTATTATTTGTCAACCTTAGCTAACGAATTAAAAACAAAAACTTTGTAACGGTGACAGCAGGTACTGTCAGCTAAGCTAATGCTAACCGTGGCTTAGCAAATTTTAGAATTTGTGTTCTTTATTATTTGTCAACCTTAGCTAACGAATTAAAAACAAAAACTTTGTAACGGTGACAGCAGGTACTGTCAGCTAAGCTAATGCTAACCGTGGCTTAGCAAATTTTAGAATTTGTGTTCTTTATTATTTGTCAACCTTAGCTAATGAATTAAAAACAAAAACTTTGTAACAGTGACAGCAGGTACTGTCAGCTAAGCTAATGCTAAAAGTGTCTTAGCAAATGGAGAATTTGTGTTCTTTATTATTTGTCAACCTTAGCTAATGAGTTAAAAACAAAAACTTTGTAACGGTGACAGCAGGTACTGTCAGCTAAGCTAATGCTAACCGTGGCTTAGCAAATTGAGAATTTTTGTTCTTTATTATTTGTCAACCTTAGCTAATGAATTAAAAACAAAAACTTTGTAACAGTGACAGCAGGTACTGTCAGCTAAGCTAATGCTAACAGTAGCTTAAGCTAACTGAATTGTTTTGTTTTTAGCACTTATGTATCTCATACTTTATATATGTATGAGAGAGCGAGCGATGTAGAAAGTGCAGTTTCCGGACAGAAATAAAGCTGTTTAACATTGAGGGAAAAAGCAGTGAGCATAATCAGAAGTGTATTGTAAACATAAGCAGGTGTAGATTTGATCTTAAGTCGCTAAAAATGTCCCTTGTGTCCCAGCAGCCATGTTATCAGTCCAAAATGTGTCTCCAACAACCTCGCTTCATAAAAACCTTCAACTGTCCCTTAAATGTGAGTTTCACACATGTTTTTTTTTTTTAAACAGAGCTGACTGTCATTTCATAATTTTTTTTTTTCTACTACTCCTACTCAACCAGCCGAATACGCTTCATAGTACATGCGAGCAAAAGGAAGGAGAGCGTGGTCCTTCTCCAGAAAAGTAAAAATAAAAAAATCGCCTCAGTGGGCGTTTTTCTAAAAATATTTCTCAAGCTTCCTTCGAGCTCCACACTGTAAACGTGATGAACATCACAAAATGGCCACACTATTATTCCCTCGGTTTTGTCCCTTTGGTATTGAGGTTTGGTCTCTGCGATGACGTCCCGACGTCCCCCCGTCCCCCCGTCCCCCCTGGTCCAATCCGAGAATCTGCAGACTTTTTTTACGCATTCAAAACAAAGTAATAAAACATCCAAAAGAGTCTTTTACGCGGAGCCCCGGGACTATACGGTGAAAGGGTTACATCACCGCGGTGGACAAAACTGCCTGCGACTGTGTGTTTCCAGGCAACGTTGGTCTCACGGAATTCGTCTTTGGATTTGAGCCTCCTCACGTTTTTTTTAATGATGTAATCCCCTCATGGTATACGTCCAGGTCTCGCCAAACAACAACCAAAAATCCACTTATTATTACACATTTTTCCTTGTCACAAATAGAAAGCACACGGCAGCCACAACCCGAGTAGTACATAGTACGACTTTTTGGCAACAGTCCCCCTTGCGATGTTGGTCCGCACATGCGCTCGTATAGAAAAGTTGGACGGACACTTCCGGATGCAAAAAAAAAACGGCATCCCGATCTGAAGCCTTTGGGGATTTCCGATTTGGACGAAGCCGGGGGGGGGGAGGGAGGAAATCGCAAGACGTTCATTTGCAACCGGGCCTCCCATTGGACGATTCCAGCTGTCAATCACACCCGTGGTTTGTTCGTCAATTTACAAAGTTGACATCACGCTCTGATTGAAGTAGAACTGAAATGACGGAATTTCCCCTCAGGAAAATGTTGACTTCCATTCAAGAACATTCAAGAACTTAGCGTATTAGCCACGTCGCAAAGCTCACAAGATTGAGATGTTGCCTGAATTTCACTTAAATGGCTAAATTGACTTATTTGCAGCTAAGGATTCTGGACTTTCTGAGTGACTCTACCCACAAATTTGACAGAGGTTGCGAGTGCAGAAGGAGATGAGGTAAGGGTGAAGGTAAGTGCTACACTCTTAGAAATAAGGGTTCCAAAAGGGTCCTGTTACAAGGGCTGAGGTTCTACCTGGAACCATTTGCTTCTGAAACACCCTTTCCCAGAAGAATGGGTTTTTCAAGGGTTCTTGGTAACACTAATGGTTCCAGCAAGAACCATTTTGATGGTTCGAAAAGGGTTCTTGGTGGAAGCCTGCAAATGGTTCCAGGGGGAATCTTTATAAAAAGGTTCTACCTGGAGCCAAAAAGGGTTCCTGAAGAAGCCGAAGAACCTTATATGGTTCTACTTAGCACTTTTATTTCATAAGAGTGTAGGACAGCAGATGCTCTTGGAAGAGTTTGGTCTTCGAGAGCTTCTTGAAGATAGACCATGTTCCGGTAGCGCTCGGTAGGTCATTCCAACAGCATGGAACCACACACGTCTGGATTGTCTTGTGCGGGGTGTTGGCACCTCCAGACCACAACCCTTGGAGCAACGGAGTAGTCGAGGGGTAACATAAGCCTTTAGATTAGCATTTCGGTAGATGGGCGCAGACCCGTGGAGGACTTTCGAGGCTAGCATCAGTGATTTGAATTTGATGGGGGGCGGCTAAGGGGGGCCAGTGGTGCCCTTTGGACCGTCTGTAGTTCTGTCACAGTTTGAGAACCATTGGCCACAGACCGTTTGATTTGTAGATCATTGAGCAGCCACCAGGAGGCGACCGTGTCAACATTTTCCTGAGGTAGTATTCGCTCGTTTCACGTCGTCTTTAATAGAACGGGACGTCCAGACATCCATCTTCTACCGCTTCATCCTCCACATGAGGGTCACGGGGGAGTCGCTGGTGCCAATCCCAAATTGGATGTTTTTGGACAATAGACGATCAACCTACGAGCGGACACCAGTGCGATTGACAGCTGCTATCGTCCAATAGGAGCCTCGTAGCAGGTGTCTTTGGACTTCCAGTTACACGGGTCAAATCGCGAATCCCGCGGCGTTCAGAACGGGAATTGGGATTTTATTGGATGACATCACGGCCGACCGGTTGCCAGGTTGGTCCTGCTTCCCGCTCCGGTCCGATCGAGGGAAAAAGAGTTTACCGTCAAAGGTCTGCTCCGAAGTCTGGAGAGTAGCTGCAGTTTTTTTCGTATTTTTTTATTTTTTTTTATCACAACAAAGTCCTGACCCACGATGAGACGCGACACTGCCGTAGAGAAAGAGACAGAACAAGAGAAAGAGAGAGAAAGAAGCCAGAAGAAGCCACCATCCTCCCTCCCCTTCCGCCCGCCCGCCCGCCCCTCCCACTCACTCCTCACACACCGACTCGCTCAGGTCCACAGCGCCACCTCTGGTGAGCCGCCGCATCTTGCTGAAGTCGTGGTCGGTCCTCAGGTAGGACAGCGAGGGGCCCCCCTCGCTGTGGCCCGCCAGGTCCTGGGGCTGGGCCTGCGGCGGCAGCGCCCGCATCTCGCCGCCGCTGCGCCAGTACAGAGTGTATTGCTGCGGGTCGGAGACGCCGAAGGTGGAGGCGCACAGCTGCGCCAGAGCCTGGCTGCTCTCGCCGGCTCTCCACTGCAACGTCCGCACGGCGCTGCGCTCCCCGTCCTGGAACAGTATCCGAACGCACCGCTGGAGCGAGGGAGGAGGAGGAGGAGGAGGAGGAGGAGAGAGAGGAGAGAGTGTTCATCACTGTTTTCATGCAACGCGGAGGTCAAGAGGCTTATGGAGTGAGGGCGAAAGAGGGGGAGGAGAGAGAGAGAGATGGAGAGAGAGAGAGAGAGCGGATCATCCACCACAACAATCTGAAACAAAGACTTCCCACACAAACTCAACAAGAGCCTCATTTTAAAAGAAAATAATAAAAGCGGCATCATATTTGTCTTTTAAACACATTTATGACCTTTTAACCCCGTATTCGGCGCCTGTGCGGTGTTCCGTCACACATTAAAACCTACTTTACTTCACACATCCTGTTTGTTCTGCCGTAGTTACAGTCGTATCACTTCCTAATCGACTTATTCTAGTATATAACCTCATATCTAAACAGCCATTATGTCCATATTTGTGTCTGTCTACGTTATTTATACTACTACTCATATTTGTCTTTTAAACGCTGCACTTTAACACATTTATGACCCTTTTAACCCCATATTCGGCACCTGTGCGGTGTTCCGTCACACATTAAAACCTCTGATCTGTTAAATCTGCCGTAGTTACAGTCGTATCACTTCCTAATCGACTTATTCTAGTATATAACCTCATATCTAAACAGCCATTAGCTCCATATTTGTGTCTGTCTACGTTATTTATACTACTACTCATATTTGTCTTTTAAACGCTGCACTTTAACACATTTATGACCCTTTTAACCCCATATTCGGCACCTGTGCGGTGTTCCGTCACACATTAAAACCTCTGTTCTGTTAAATCTGCCGTGGTTACAGTCGTATCACTTCCTAATCTACTTATTCTAGTATATAATCTCATATCTAAACAGCCACTATGTTCATATTTGTGTCTGTATACGTTACTGTTGTGCACTTCTGCATTTTGTTCCACATGTAATGACAATAAAGTTAAATTGTCTCACTTTACATATCATCGTTTTTTCAATCTATTTATACTCCTGTTTTACACAATCTGTTTTAAATGCTGCACTTTAACACATTTATGACCCTTTTAACTCCATATTCGGCGCCTGTGCGGTGTTCCGTCACACATTAAAACCTCTGTTCTGTTAAATCTGCCGTATTTACAGTCGTATCACTTCCTAATCGACTTATTCTAGTATATAATCTCATATCTAAACAGCCACTATGTCCATATTTGTGTCTGTATACGTCACTGCTGTGCACTTCTGCATTTTGTTCCACATGTAATGACAAAAAAGTTAAATCTTAATCTAAAAAATTTTCATATTTAGCTGTAAAACCTCAATCTTATAACATCGTCTCACTTGACTTATCATCGTTTTTCAATCTATTTATACTCCTGTTTTACACAATCTGTTTTAAACGCTGCACTTTAACACATTTATGACCCTTTTAACCCCATATTCGGCGCCTGTGCCGTGTTCCGTCACACATTAAAACCTCTGTTCTGTTAAATCTGCCGTAGTTACAGTCGTATCACTTCATAATCTACTTATTCTAGTACATAATCTCATGTCAAAACGGCCATATTTACATATACATGTACATTTGTCTGTATATGTCACTGCTGTGCACTTCTGCATTTTGTTCCATATGTAATGACAATAAAGTTGACTTTTAACCTAAAAAATTTGCATATTTAGCTGTAAGGGACCGAAAATTGACATCAAATGACGGCGTTTTAAATATATATATATATATTTAGGCGATATAACACAAATATGGAAGTTTGATAGACAGCTCTACAGCACGTCCTTCTTTTCACTCTTTCAGTCACTGTAGTTTCATAGTTTGTTAGTCATATTTGTTCAATTTCCCCTCCTTTAAGGCTGTATTTTACTGCCAATTGTGTCACAGAGTATGTTACTAATACTCCTCTAAATCTTTTATTTATGTGCTAAACTCGTCGTCCCGTGTAAATAAACCCTGCGGCAGAAAAGACAAGAAGAAGAAAAAGCTTCCACAGAGAATCCACCGGAGAGAGTGTGCGTCCACATCGGAGAATTTATCCAAAAATATAATCCAGTTTCCTGCTGCAAACTTTTTTCCTTCCAAAAAACAACAACAACAAAAACAACAACAACAACACGATGAAAGCCACAGAACCTGACAAGTGCCACTCTGGTACATAAGTTATTATATAACATCAGAGTCCAGCGCCTGCCTACGCACGCCCTCGCAACCCCCGGTTCAAATCATACACACCGTTATCCCAGATTTAAAAAAAAAACAAAAATAAACAAACATCAAACCTTCACACACACACACACACACACACACACACACACACACACGCACACGCACACACACACACAGCAGCATCAATGATCATCCACAGGTGCGAGGACTTACAGAGTCAGTGAGCTCCTCGCTGTCCGTGTGCATATTGTGTTTGCCTGCTTCGCTGGGTGGATGATGCCGCTCAGTAAATCTCATGTTATCTGACCGCCCACTTCTTCTTCTTCATAGCACTTGGCTCACTGATCCCCGCCTGTGTCGGTGCACGCAGAAATCTGGCTGCCGGGAGCGAGTTACATCGGCTATTTGAAGCCAGAGCGAGGGAACCACGTGACCACAGGCAACGCCACGACGTTTGTGGATGACAATGCCGTTCATTGGGGGGGGGGGGGGGGGGGGTGTGTGAAGAGGGGGGTGGTTAGGGGGGTGGTTAGGCCCAAAAAAATCTGTGTCTGGGACTGATATGAGTGTGTGCATTAGTGCACGTCCATCATTGTAATCCTCAGATCACAGGATTACCTTTAAAAACACTAATCCACCTTTAGATGAATTCAAATTTGCAGGACTCCATGTGTGTGTGTGTGTGTGTGTGTGTGTGTGTGTGTGTGTGTGTGTGTGTGTGTGTGTGTGTGTGTGTGTGTGTTACGACACTAACTGCAGTTAAAGTGTGAGTGAAAAAGCGTTTAAAGATAAAGATAAAGACGAGGCTGTGAAGAAGCCGGGGGACAGAAGGGAGGAAAACTAATTTTAGCCACATGTAAAAAAAAAAACGGAAAAAAAAGGCGCATCTAATAAAAATGGACACGTGTTGTGAGTCTGCAGCGTCTCAAGGAAATGATTTCTGTGTTTTTTTTGTCCTCATCAGTAAAGAGTTCTTCCTTCTGTGGCTGGAAACTGAAGTTTTCTAAAGCACTCACTCCCTCACACCAAAGGCCAGTGACACAGTCAATCAGTGATTTTAGCGTCACAGCTCACAGGAGTCTTTTTTTATGACTTTAATCTCAGGATTCAAGATTTCTTTTATGACTTCAATCTCAGGATTGTGGCTTTTTTTAACTTTAATCTCAGAATTGTGACTTTTTTTTCTCATAATTTACTTTTTTTTCCTGACTTCAATCTCAGGATTATGACTTTCTTCTGACTTTAATCCCAGAATAATGACTTTTTTCTCATAATTCAGTTTTTTCTGATTTTAATCTCAGGATTCTTACTTTTTTCTGACTTTAATCTCAGAATTATTACTTTTTTTTCCTCATAATTTACTTTTTTTCCTGACTTCAATCTCAGAATTCTGACTTTTTTCTGACTTTAATCTCATAATTATGACTTTTTTCTCATAATTCTGATTTTTTTCTGACTTTATTCTCAGAATGATGACTTTTTTCCTCATAATTCTAACCTTTTTTCTGACTTTAATCTAAGAATTATAATCATCTTTGTCCTCACCAGTACAAAGCTCTTCCTTCTACAAGAAATATAAATAACTAAGTAAAGTACTATTATGTGAATTCTGTGTTTATTACGGTAATTTACTGTAACTTAAAACATACATAATCTCAACATACGCCTGTTTTTGGACAATTGAGACAAAAACTCAAACTAATGTTATTTTAAATATGTTTTTTAGTGTTCAAAATTCAAATGTAAACACAAAATATCAGGTGTTCATGTAAACTACAGTGTTTAAAACAGCATTGGCAGTTTAATTGTCAGGCCCTTTTAGGGTTAAAATTAAGGTGTTAAAGGGTTAAGTGCAGTAACATTAAGTATTCATACTTTGTTCCATTAAAACAAATGGTAAAAAAAAAAAAAAGTGATTCATTTTCAGCAGATTTTAGCCTGTGTCATGTTTTCGCTGCATAACAAACAGGAGTTCCTTCTGTCCACACATCGGTCCACACTTCACTCCGGGCGTTACTATACTGTTTCTAACCCACACATGACTGTGTTTCAGCGCTGCCACTCACACACTCACACACTCACACACTCACACACTCACACACTCACACACTCACACACTCACACACTCACTGACCTGACTCTGTTGACTCTCCTTTTGTCTCTGAGCTTCCCGGCTCCTCCTGCAGCTCCACTCCTTCAGAGCCTCCTGGGCGTCCGGCGTCAGGCAGCCGGACAGCGGAGTGTCTCTGTCAAGGCTCTGGATTAAACACAGGCTGGCGTACACACTGGTCAGGTAGTAACCGCCTGGGAGCAAAAAAAACCACACGTGAAGACACTCAGTGTCAGAGGAAAGACACTGTTAATCCCTGAGGATTAATAGGAACAGTAAAAGAGATTCACAACCTAGAAAAACTAGGTAGACTTGGAGAGAATTACAAGAATAGGACTGAAATTGAGGATTATTACTCGTTTAGTCGGTAAAATCTCAGAAAGTGTTGATAAAACCTGGAAATGATGATAAATATAACAGCATGAATTCTGAGATTAAAGTCAGACCACTTTTTCCTCATAATTCTAACTTTTTTCTGACTTTCATCTCAGAATTATGACTTTTTTTTCCCGACTTTAATCTCAGAATTATGACTTTTTCGGACTTTAATCTCAGGATTCTGACTTTCTTCTGACTTTAATCTAAGAATTATGACTTTTTCCGACTTTAATCTCAGGAGATTATGACTTCACTCAGGATTCTGTCTTTAATCTCAGAATTCTACTTTTTTCTGACTTCAATCGCAGATTTATGACATTTTCTGACTTTAATCTCAGGATTCTGAGTTTCTTCTGACTTTGATCTAAGGATTATGACTTTAATCTCAGAATTATGACTTTTTCCGACTTTAATCTCAGGATTCTGACTTTCTTCTGACTTTAATCTAAGAATTATGACTTTTTTCTGACTTTAATCTCAGGATTCCGACATTCTTCTGACTTTAATCTCAGGAGATTATATGACTTCAATCTCAAGATTCTGTCTTTAATCTCAGAATTCTGGCTTTTTTCTGAATTCTGAATTCTGACTTTTTTCTGACTTTAATCTAAGATTGACTTTAATCTCAGAATTCAAACTTTTTTCTGACTTTAATCACAGAATAACAACTTTTTTCTGACTTCTGAGAATTATGAAAAATATTCACAAAAATCAGAAAAGATTGTTCTAATTATCAGAAAAAAACACTCAAATGAGATTAATCGATGATCAAAATAATTGATAACAGAAATATAGATCCTCACATGTGTCACAACAGTTAATTTGAGCTACGGTGGCCTTCACACACCAGAAAACAAATGATTCTCATTTTAAAGCAATTACACACTTATAACACTCCTTATTATAATCATGGGTATTTCAGTGTACTGAGTAAAATCTAAGGGATGTATCAGTGCCTCGCTAACGTGCTAACCCTCCTCTCTGCCCACACACACACACAGCGAGGGCTCACATTGATTTAACAGCTGACAGCACATTGACAGATTTCAAAATAAAAGCACAGTTTTCACAGACACAGACGAGTTCCCGCGGTTCGTACCTTCTCCTCCGAGCCAGGACGGCTCCAGCAGCTCCATCATGTACTCCACCTCCATCAGGATGTGAGGCCTGTTACACTCCACGATCACGTAGGACAGCGACGGCAGGAAGTCGTCCCAGCTCACTTCCTGTCCTGCGAAGAAACAACCGCAGGAAGACGGGGATAAAGTTGTGTAGACAGTTTAAACTTCAAGCGAACTTCAAACGAGCGTGGTTTCTCACCGTGTAAGGAGCCCATGGCCTTGTGCACGCACTTGCACACCTGCAGCAGCAGCAGGACCTTGTCGATGGGCGAGTGCGTCCGCTGCATCAGCACCAGCTTCTGCCTCACGCGCTCCACGCCGCGGCCGTCCGGGACGCCCGTCCGCACGCCCAGGCGCTCCAGGGCGGCGTCCCCTTTCAGGCGGAGCAGGTTCTGCGTGAGGCGCTGGCTGGAGCCGTCCTCGCTGTGCGACGCCACCAGGGCCTTCTCCAGGTGGGCCTTGAGAGGCCGGAGAACGCAGGAGAACATGGCTCGCTCCAGTGCCAGGTCTGGGGACAACAGGGAGGGGGACACAGTCATACCGTGTTGGGCAGACCATGGCATAGTGGAAAGGAAACTTGCCATAACACCTGAGGGTTGCCAGCTCAAATTGAATCCCCAAATCCCCCAAAGGACAAGGGTCTGGGTACCTCTGAACAAGGTACCAACACACAGGGAGGGGGACACTCATATTTCATTGAAGTAGTGTGGTCATATGGACTTAATATTACAGTCATACCGTGTTGGGCAGCCCATGGCCTCGTGGAAAGGAAACTTGCCATAACACCTGAGGGTTGCCAGCTCAAATTGAATCCCCAAATCCCCCAAAGGACAAGGGTTGGAGTACCTCTGAGCAAGGTACCCAACACCCAACACACAGGGAGGGGGACACGCATATTTCATTGAAGTAGTGTGGTCATAAGGACTTAATATTACAGTCATACCGTGTTGGGCAGCCCATGGCCTAGTGGAAAGGAAACTTGCCATAACACCTGAGGGTTGCCAGCTCAAATTGAATCCCCAAATCCCCCAAAGGACAAGGGTTGGAGTACCTCTGAGCAAGGTACCCAACACCCAACACACAGGGAGGGGGACACGCATATTTCATTGAAGTAGTGTGGTCATAAGGACTTAATATTACAGTCATACCGTGTTGGGCAGCCCATGGCCTAGTGGAAAGGAAACTTGCCATCACACCTGAGGGTTGCCAGCTCAAATTGAATCCCCAAAGGACAAGGGTTGAGGTTCCTCTGAACAAGGTACCGAACACTCATTGCCCCCCCCCCCCCCCCCCATGTAAATGGGTTAATTGGACAACTGGAAAATGAACCCCAGCCATGAGGCGGGCACATCCAGTGTACTCCTACACTCTGAGAAATAAGGGTTCCAAAAGTGTCCTACCTGGAACCATATGCTTCTGAAAAACCCTTTCCCCCAAGAAAAAGGTTCTACAAGGGTTCTGTCAAGGGAAACACTAATGGTTCCAGTAAGAACCATTTTGATCCAGAGAACCCTTTAAAACCCCTTTCCTGAATAAAGGGTTTAAAAGGGTTCTTGGTGGAACCCTCCAAAAGGGTTCCAGGAGAAATCTTTAAAAAAAGGTTCTACCTGGAGCCAAAAAGGGTTCTCCTATGAGGACAAGCTGAAGAATCTTATATGATGGTTCTACTTAGCACTTTTATACACATATATATGTATATATGTGTATAAAAGTGCTAATTAGAACCATACATATGTATGTATATACATATATACATTTATGTGCATATATACATACATATATATGTATGTATATATACACATATATTAGATCATCTGCTATAAACATATACTTATATTTGTATATTGTGTTGTAAACAGTTGATTAAATGTATTTACTGTTACAACAAGTATTATATACATATATATGTATGTATACATGTATACATATATGTATATATATACATATATAAATACATATATGTGTATATATACATATATATTAGTCCATCTGCTATAAACATATACTTTTATTGTGTATATTGTGTTGTAAACAATTGATTAAATGTGACTGTTAATTCGGTGCTTTTGTTTCCTGGCTCCTGGTTTGTCTTGACAACAGTGAGAGCCTCGTGTGTGTGTGTGTGTGTGTGTGTGCAGTGCGCATGTGCGCTCTCACACGTGGAAACACACACGTGCACACGCACACACTCTCTCACACTCACACACACACACACACACACACACACACACACAGAGTGAGTGATTCTCCTGCAGTTAGCGCTGACTAATGTGGTTAAGAATCCTCCGACAAACGCTGTCCATCCATCATTCTGTGTGCGTACACGCTCCACAATATCCTTTCCCTCCTAATTATTCATCCACACCCTCCATTTTCTCCTCTGCTCACTCCCAGCCTCCGCCTTTTCTTTTCAGCAAACTAGCAGATTACATGTAATCCGATTACAGCCGTGTCAGTAAAAACGCTCCACTCCTAAAAAGCTGCTGTTGTTGAAAGTCTTTTTTTTTCTTCTTTCTTTCCTTTCCCCATATTTATTATCACAGATCTGTGTGTGTGATTACATTTCAACCTGCCTATTTCTATCCATCGCTCCCTCCCCGTCGCAGCCTCCACTGAATCGTGCTGCTCTTCGAGTGAGCGTGGGACTGTGATATCTTTTTATGATAAACGAGTGGGGAGAGGAGGAAAAAAAATAAAAAATGCAAATGCCTCCCACCGACGCAATGCGAGATAAATCAGAATCAGAGTGCACGGAGGACGGACGGGAAGGGAGGAAGGAAAGGAAAGGAAAGGAAAGGAAGGAAGGAAGGAAGGCAGCGGCCAACCTGCTCTTCCCCTGAAGCCTCTGCAATGCCAGGCAACCATCCTTCATCACACACACACACACACACACACACGGAAAATAAGAAGACAAACCTACGCACAAGATTGTGTCAAAGGATCCGAGTACGAAGCATCCACACTAACACACTACGACGTGTCTACAATAATGAGAAAAATCCCACTTTGAATGCAGTGGATGTGAAAGGCGGGGACTTTCCTAATGCTGTTTTCTAAATACAGGACAATATGAAAGAGTGAGTGGGACTCTGTCATCTGCACCACCACGCAGACCTACTTTCACTATTCAAGAGAGAAAAAGGCTGTTTCCACAGACCTGTGGCCTCTGTCTTTTCAAATAGTCGGTACATTTACGCTAGAGAGGAGAGACGTTACTGAAACTGCACCTGTTCATCCAATCAATCCATTCATTTTGAGCCAATCCCATGCCGTGTTTCCATCACGGTACGGTTTGGAACGGTAAAAGCCCTGAATCAGGCTTACGTTTCAGTACCTTTATACTTGACAGAACAACTATGGAGGACGTCCAGCTGGTCCAGCTAGAGACGGTCTAGCTCCACCGTTGGGTTACCACTACACGGAAGGGTGCCAAAAATCGATCACTTGGCGCCGGTTATTTTGCTACATTTCCTACTGGAAACATGAAAAACATGTACCGAACCAATACCCAAACGTTCCACTGGGTGGAACTTTTTTTTTTCTTTTTTTTTTTAAATAAGTCAAATTTTGGACGACATAGTAAAGTATGACGTTTTTGTCAAATTTTGGACCCACATTTTTTTTCTAAAAAATTTTAACATTTTGGACCCCAAATTTTTTTTTTTTAAATTGTCAAATTTTGGACCCAAATTTTCGTTTCAAATTTTTTTTCAAATTTTGGACCAAATAGTATAGTATGACGTTTTTGTCAAATTTTGGACACAAATTTTTTTTTTTTTAAAAAAGTCACATTTTGGACCCAAATGTTCTTTTAAAAAAAAAATTCAAATTTTGGACCCAAATTTTCTTTTCAAAAAAATTGTCAAATTTTGGACCAAATAGTATAGTATGACGTTTTTGTCAAATTTTGGACCCAAATGTTCTTTTCAAAAAACTTGTCAAATCTTGGAATACCTAGTATAGTATGACGTTTTTGTCAACTTTTGGACCCAAATTTTTTTTCTAAAAGATTGTCAAATTTTGGACCCAAATTTTTTTTCTAAAAGATTGTCAAATTTTGGACCCAAATTTCTTTTTCAAAAAGATTATCAAATCTTGGACGACATAGTATAGTATGACGTTTTTGTCAAATTTTGGACCCCAATTTTTTTTTCAAAAAAGTTACTATACTATACGAAAGGCTGGGTCACACCCTGGAAAGGTCAACAGGAACCATTCACTCTCCTATAGTCAATTTAGGGTGTCCGATTAACCTGATCACTAATTTGCATGATTTTGGACTTTGGGAAGAAGCTGAAGAACCCGGTGAGAACGCACGAAATAAGGTAACCAACACCCATTGCCCCCGATTTTATTGGGTGAATTGGACAACTGGAAAGTTAAGCCCAGCCATGAGGGCGGCACATCTAGAGTACTCCTAGTACCACGTTTGAAGACCTCGGCTAATACCTATAATACGAATAATGGAAGAAGCCAGTACACAGAAGAATGAGACAACAGCTACACAATCGTGGTAAAATTCCGGCTGAGGAAACCAGATTTATGCTCTGTCAGCTTCAAGAATTTTATATTTTTAAGTTCACAACTGGCCGCATGCTTAACTGAACCCCATGTAATTCTGACAAGCTAACAGGGGGTGTACCGCCACCTAGTGGATTGGAGGAGAAAGGCATACCTCATCAGTGTTTGACAGTCCTGGGTGAAGACTGACCTTTCTCGTTCTCTGGCACCAGGGTGTCAATGGGAGGCTCCAGCTCTCCGCTGTCCAGCAGGCAGCACTTGGCCTGGGACAGAAAGAGCCGCAGACCCTGCAGAAGCTGCACGGAGGTCACCCGAGATGAGGAAGAGGAAGAGGAGGATGAAGAAGACATGGATTTGAGCACCTCCCTCTGCGCCAGCAGGAAGTCCTGAACCATGCCGCCAAAGATGGAGCGCCTGTCCCTGGACAGCTCTTCCACCAGCCGGGTCAGCCGCTTGTCCGGCGCAAAGAAACACACGAAAGCCTCGCTCATGCGGTGCATCCCGCCACGGCCCCGGGAGCGCACCAGCGGGGGGCGCTGGTCGGCGTGCATCTGGGCCTGGACCATGCTTTCTGGATCCGAATCCGAGCCATTGTCCTCCTCCATGCTGCTGAAGGAGCTGCTGCTGTCCAGCTCGGCCAGGGACGGAGCGGGACGGCGTTCCAGAGCCAGAGCCGCCACCTCCACGCCGGAGTCGTCTGCTCGGGCTGACGACGGCGGCTTTGCGGGATCTTCCACCTTGGCAGACGTCTTGAGCAGCAAAAAATAGACAGACATTAGCGAAGGGCAACAATCTGACACATTTACAAATGAATTTTCAACCAACCAACAAGTGAATATTAGGGTATTTTAGACAGATTTGAACTTGAAATTACACAATAATACATCATGCATTGTTTCTGGCATCATTGAAAACGATGGACTACACCAAACACTCAAGTTTTAAAGAACCTCTAACAATTATTACCAAACACAACTTGGTCCAATATATACCAACTATATGTGACAAATATGCATGTTTTTTACTTGCTTTTCACAATAAATCTACAAAAAAAAACATCCTTTATCGCAGTTTGCTACTGTTTTGGTTGGTCGGTTCGGGGATGATGATCAGGTCAACAACAGGGAGTGTTATCATGTTTTCAGGAGCTTAAAACATGTCAAATTCTCCCAGAAATATCAATTAATGTCAAATTTCCCAATGTATACACAAAATTTGACAAGTGTCGTCCAAATTGGTCCAAAATTTGTCAAAAATGTCATACTATGTCGTCCAAAGTTTTACTTTTTTTGGGAAAAAAAAAATTTGGTCCAAAATTTGACAAAAACATCATAATATACTATGTCGTCCAAAAAAATATTTTTTTTGAAAAAAAAAATTTATATTACACTTTTTTTTTTTTTATATTACAAAAAAATGTTGGTCCAAAATTTGACAAAAACATCATACTATGTCGTCCAAAGTTTTACTTTTTTTTTGGAAAAAAAAATTTGGTCCAAAATTTGACAAAAACATCAAACAATAATTATGTCGTCCAAAAAAATATTTTTTTTGAAAAAAAAAATTTATATTCCAAATTTTTTTTTTTATATTACAAAAAAATGTTGGTCCAAAATTTGACAAAAACATCATACTATTCTGTCTTCCAAAATTTGAATTTTTTTTTCCGAAAAAATTTTTGGTCCAAAATTTGACAAAAACATCATACTATTCTGTCTTCCAAAATGTGAATTTTTTTCGAAAAAAAATTTTGGTCCAAAATTTGACAAAAACATCATACTATTCTGTCTTCCAAAATTTGAATTTTTTTCGAAAAAAAATTTTGGTCCAAAATTTGACAAAAACATCATACTATTCTGTCTTCCAAAATTTGAATTTTTTCGGAAAAAAATGTTTGGTCAAAAATTTGACAAAAATATCATCGTCCAAAATTTGAATTTTTTTTGAAAAAAAAATGTGGGTCTATTTTTGGTCCAATCATACTATACTATGTCGTCCAAAATTTGACAAAAGTGTTGTGATCAAAAAATATGTCTCCGTTATTGATGTGAAAGACAAAAACCTATTACTTCAGGCACGTAGACGGACATCATGTCCTCTTCCTCCGCAGAACCCGGCGACACGGCGGGGGTTCTCCTCAGGACTCCGGCCCCGGTGTGGACTCTCCTCTGCGGGTTGGTGCCGGCCTTCTGCAGCCTCTCCGAGCCGTCGGGTTGCTCCAGCGACGGCGGCGGCGAGAAGGAGCCGACGCCCTCCAGGGACAGATTCATGGAGGTCTCGGAGAGCCGGAGCCGCATGCTGCGCTTGAAGCGGTGCCGTTTGTTCGAGGCACTGTGGTTTGTGAGTTGCGGCTGAGGAAAAGAAAGAGACACACAGACTTGTAATGTTTGTAATTCTTTTAAAAAAGCAAAGTGCTTATATACAGCCTCGGGTGACAACATAACCTTCTCCACTAACCTTGCAAACCTCTAGCTGCAGGAAGAGCGGGTTGATGAAGCAGATTTTGCCTTGTCTGCCTCGGTTCGGCGGCGCCGTTGTCTGGGCCTGGACGCTGCTTGACGGTAACGGGTCCAGTGGTCCGTTTTGGAGGTCTGAAGAACTTGGGGAGCTCCAGAAGTCTAGTCCAAAAAAAAACCCCAGGTCGACAAAGAGATAAAGAGTTCATCAGGAAAAGGAATCATTCTCTTGGACCAAGGGTGAATTCCAATTCCTTGCTTAAAATTAAGTTGAGGGCCAAGTTTAAGGGCTGTATCGTCCCCTCAATATTGAGATTTTCCGAGACCACCCCTTGGGAGCAAGGGCTACCCAGAATGCATTGCGTGTTTTCACATAACATAAAAAAGATGGCGCCGAAAGCAGCGAAACGAGTACGCTGCAAATGAAGTATTTTTTTTGTTAATAGAGATAGAAAAGTTATGAAAACCATCGTTGACGTTCCGACGAAATGCATTCTGGGATACATGGCTTTCGCGAGTACGCTCAAGTCACCACCCGATGCATACTTGGCAAAACGGGCAGAGCGAAAAACACTTCTGAACATGTTTTTTTGTTATTTTAGGTAGTTATTATCACGATAGTATGTTCAAGTTTATTTCCCACGCTAGGATGGTTTTAACTCGTTATTTGATTGTATAAACACAGCCTGACCTCCTCAAGCTTTTATTTTGGTACATCCGGTTACCGGCAGTGTGAATTTGCATATTAGCTCAACATTAAATCTAAATCTAAATGTTTCGTTTCAAACTAAATTTTCGTTTCAAACGAAACATTTAGATTTAGATTTAACATTTATATTTATATTTATGTTTAAAGGCGCCATATGTAAGAATGTGGCCAAAAACAGTTGCAGCTGAGACTCTACTGACTGCAATGATTGGTAGACGGCGGTAGGTGGCGCCACATGCCAAAACATGATTTCAAAACATAAACATGATTTGCAGTCTGCAAAATATTTTTTTTTAATGCAAATATTTTGTCTGTACTGTTGTTGTTGGTGAGTTCAGTTTGTTATATGAACATTATTCCTGAGTCTCTGTGACACATTAGGAGGATTTTATTGCCTTTTGTTGCTTTAGATTTATTACATAATGCACCTTTAATATTTATATATTTAACATTTAGATTTAGATTTTTTATTCAGATTAAACATTGAAATTATATTTTCACAAGAGAAGTAAATATCACAAAATTCACAAATATTGCTGTAAATCTGGTCAAAACTAACATTTAAAAAAAATCACATGGTTTTTATACATGTTTTTTTCCTAAATCTTAACAACTTTACAATCATATCTCATATCTCTTGGCCCAAAGTGACGCCATCTTAAGTTATTCTGTACCTTGTCCCATGTGTGAAATGGCCTCCAGCTGCCTGTGTGTTGTGGCTTTAACAATAGCCTCTGGTAGCTCCAGTGGAAAAGGCAACACATCTCTGCAGACACGACAAAAATACAAAAAAACGTCATATTTTTGCTATCTCTTCATCATATTTGCTAAAATGATTGCAGTTATAATACGATAATAAACATCATTTTTCTTTTCTTTTCTTTCAGACAACACAGACATGTTTGCTGGTGTTCCCGTCTCTGAAACACAGGCATTTGTCAGGGATTAGCGAGCGAGCCAAGGAACACATGGCTGAAAAAGTGCAGCCAAAAATAAAGTTTGTGCCAAATCTGTTTCAGGATCTTGACGGAGAGAGAGAAAATGAGAGAGAGAGAGAGAGTCTAACATCGACGATAAGAACTGTTTTTATGCTGAATTCTATTAATATGAGAAGACACAAACATGTCGTGGGCTAGCTGTTGTTAGCAACAACCGCTCTACCTGGTATTTTACGCACACACAAACCACGTAGCAACCTGTGTTTACAGATAAAAATGTAAAAGTACTGTGTTTATAACTGATTTAATGGGGGTTGTGATGTTGCGCTGACTTTCTGAGCTATAAAGCTAACCTGTAGGGGGCGTTCTAGTTCAACTTCTGACTGGGAAGACAGAGGTTATGTTATGAGTAACAAAATGTACAGTAACTTTATCATTAAAGCTGATGCCATCTTTCTTTTGGCTAACTTCCTGTCCATTGCTACTGCTAGCATTCTCCTCCATCCTCCATCCTCACAAGATTGTTTGGTGAGAAGGCGGACCATTTATTTATTATTTACACACAAAGAGCCTTACGTTGTGTTCCATTTGTAGTCGGAACTCGGATTTTCCAACTTCAGCAACCTCACATTCCCCTCGTTAGCGTAGCTTTAGCGTACATAGTAATATTTTATTTTTATCCGTGGACATGTTGCTATGCTGTTTGTGTGCACCAAATCCCGTGTCCAGGTTGTTATTGTTAGCCCGGGATATGTTTGCGTCATATTTTATATAATTATTATCAATATAATATTTTAAAAATAATAATTTTTTTCGACTTTTTCCCGACTTTCATTTGCAAAAGATTGCCTTTTTTTAGACACTAAATGTGGGTGAAAAAGGACGAATATTGGTACGCAGATGCAAAATGGCTCAGTAGCGCCCCCAAAAGGGAGACCAAGTAGGAGAGAGCTGAAACTAAGTTGCGCCAAATTTCATGAAATTTGGTGGAAACATGTCACAGCCCAAGAGGAACAGAAAAGTCTATTGGGACCATGGCCTCAACTCAACAGGAAGTTGGCCATTTTGAATTTGGTGTCCATGGTGGCGATTTGCAAATTTCTTAAATGAATAAACTCGTCGGAGAACTTTAATCGTAATATTTTTAAAAACGTGGCAATTTGTACTAAACACATAAAAGATGAAAAGCAGATTCAAACCGGTGCAGTCACGGCAAACATCGGAATTACGGCAAATTTGGACCATTCGCCACGAAACAGGAAGTGCCCTGTAACTTTGCCATACATTGACCGATTGGCTCAAAACTTCATAGGTGACATAAGAGACCCGGGCAGAAAACATCTGCACATGAAAACTAACCCAAGGACATAGCGCCACCTAATGGCGACACGGCAGCTGTGACGACACAGACACTTTTATTTTGAAATTCTGCAAAAAAAAACAACAACTCCTGAACAGTTGCTTTTCCCCAAAAAAAAGTTAGATTATTGGTTATTTGCCTTATTTGTTAGCCTCTGGTGCTGTAAAACCAAATATGAGCCCATTAAAAGCTATTACTGATTTAAATTATATTTTAAAAAAGCAGTTTCTTACATCTTAAGACACAATTTTGTGTCGAACACTGACAATATATACACTTAAGAAACTGTTAAAAGCAACAATAATTGATGTTTCCTTGTCCAAATATGTCATGCCGCGAAACAGGAAGTGCCCTGTAACATTGCCATACATTGACCGATTGGCTCAAAACTTCATAGATGACATAAGAGACCCGGGCAGAAAACATCTGCACATAAAACTAACCCAAGGACATAGCGCCACCTAATGGCGGCACGGCAGCTGTGACAACACAGACACTTTTATTTTGAAATTCTGCCAAAAACCATCACTCCTGAATAGTTGCTTTTCCCCCCAAAAAATGTGATTATTTTTCACTTGACCGGCCCCCTACTGGCCACACTAGATACTCATAGGCCCCTGGTTTATCAGTTGATATCATACATCACCTGCTGATGCAGTAGAAGGCCACCAGTCGACACAAGTCAGGGAAAGTGAGTGCTGAAGTCTCCAAGGCGAAAGCTGGTAATAGAACAGACAGAGTTTGACAGCTGTGGAGGCAGCGAGCAGACATCTGCACATTTAACAGGCTGTGTGGCAGCTGCAAATAATTTGGAGGAGCCATCTTTTTCCCCCCTCTGCAGCGTAAACACTGCACTGCAGGAGAAACGATGCGTTAGCAGAGGCCGATAACGACAGTATCTGTACTCACTGGAGTCTTCCTCGCAGATGAAGAACTCCCGAACAGCGGAGGCACTTCTGTCCACCGTCACTCTCAAACACAGCACCTTCCTCAGGCTGGAGCTGCATTTGCGCACCAGAAACGTCTGCGTACGACAACGACGACAAGAAAAAAACACACACATACGTAAAATAAAACAACAATAAACAAAAACAGGAACGTGAGTCGAGTAAAGAACAGCGACTTCACAGGAAACCGGACACAGATGGTGCAGAAAAACAAGTGTTTTTTAACGTAAACGATAATGAAAGAAAGCGACGTGTTAAAGCTGCTTTTAACACGGAAACGTTATATTAATGTGTAAAAAAAAACAACTCAAAGTACTAGTTCATTAAATATTTGTATTCACTGGTTTTCAACATAATAATACATATTATTCCCAATAATTATTAATAGTAATAATAATGAGAAGAAGAATAGATACAAACAATCACACACATATATACATATACAGTACAGTACACATACAGTGTAGTGCGTTTACATATACATATATATATACATATATATACATGTATACATATATATGTATATATATATATATGTATATATACATAAATATATATCCATATATATATATATGGATATATATATGTACATACTGTACTGTATGTGTACTGTACTGTATATGTATATATGTGTGTGATTGTTTGTTTGTATCTATTCTTCTTCTCATTATTATTACTATTAATAAGTATACATATATATGTATACATATATATATATATTAGTGCTATCAGCTAATTAACGCGTTAACGCAAACCCCCTTTTAACAGCGTCATTTTTTTTCGCGAGATTAACGCTCTTTTTGGGCCTCGCAAACTGTAGTTTTTTCACATGATATTGAAACGACAAGTGACGATAGAAAAACTACAACACCCACACCGGATGTAGCTACTAGCTAGACCGGAAACAAAACAACAGCCATGCTGTATGTATCCGCAACCCGTTACCGTCTGAGTGGAGGCTAACGAAAACGAACGAGAGAAAATGGACGGTAAAAGGATTTTGAACGGAAAGTTTTCATTTAAACGGCTGCCAAACGGTTCGCTCGATAAGACAAAAGTCATTTGTGTCTTTTGTGGGCGTGAATTAAGTTACCATCGAAGCACGTCGAGTCTTAAATACCACCTGACGGCCAAGCATACGGCTAATGCTAACTCTCCGCCTCCTCCGCGTAGCCATGCGACAACGGACGAATCCCCCCAGAAAAACATGGCTTCCAAAACTAAGAACAAACTTATCGCAGCCATAGCTAAATGGGTGGCCACTGCGTTTAGGCCGGTTAACGTTGTGGAGGACGAGGGTCTGGCTGACATCATTCGCATCGCATCCAACGACTGGACCTACGAGTTGCCCTCGAGAGCCACCATCGCAAGCCACGTTGAAATGCTGCACGAAGCGGAGAAGGCGAAGGTGCAGCGGGAGTTGGAGAAGACGAAAACAGTCGCCCTCACGTGTGATTACTGGACGTCCCTCCGCAACCACAACTACCTCAGCGTCACGGCGCATTTCTTGGACGCGCAGTGGAACCTCCAGTCGTATGCTTTGACTGTTACGAAGACAGAAGAGAGGCACCTGGCCAACGCTGCTGCAGAGCATTGTATGAAAGTAGCTGGCGAGTGGGACATCGGACGCAAAGTTGTCTCACTGACAACGGACAGTGCGCGCAATGTGGTCGCCGCGACCGGGCAGCTCCCCTTTGCGCAGATGCCGTGCATTGCGCACAGTGTGCACCGAGCCGTCACGGTTTCTCTGACCGACAGCCCGTTTGACGGCGCGCTGGCAAAGTGCAGGAGAGTCGTGGGACACTTTAGGCACAGCCCGGCAAACCAAGCGGAGCTCGAGAAGCAACAAGTGGCGCATCGTCAGCACAAAGAGTCACTCGCGCAGGAGGTTCCGACGAGATGGAACAGCACCCTGGAAATGATCAAGCGTGTTCGGCGCAACGCTGCGCCTCTGAGAGCTGCGCTGGGCCCGCACACAACCAACGTTGCCATGCCAACCGCTGCTGAGCTGGAGGAACTGAAGATGCTCGAGGCTCTGCTGGAGCACTGCAGGTAATTAGTGGTGTATCTGTGACGTGTGTCTGTCTGTTTGTTAAAGCGGAACTCGACCGGAAGTTCCTATTATCGCTGTTTTTTTTGGTGTGTATCTGCGTCATTACTTTGTTTAAAGGTCACATAGAGTGGTCCTGTTGCACATATATGCGAGTTATGGAGGTCTACTTACATACATTAACTTGTTTTTATGGTGAAAAACATCCTAGTTGCTGTAAACGAGCAGATAGAAATCCTCTTTTCAGACGCTGTTCGTCAGCCGCGATGTTTCAGAGTTAACTCTGACCCCCAGAAGACAAAGTCTTGTGATTGGCCAGTACTATTCAACACATCTGCTCTCAGAAGCACAGCTCCCCCCTCTGGAACGGTGGATGCACTGCTCCTCATTATCAAAACATTGTTTTAACAGTGTTTAAAAATAGCTTCTTCACGACTCCCCGCCGCAGTCCCTTTGACGACCTTTGACCCGTGAAACACCTCCACAACGGACGTTATTCTTCTTCTGCGGTTCAATGTACGCAACCGGATGTGCCCGGACTAGTGCCCGGAGCAGGACGATCTGCTGTTTACGTAACTATTACGGGATTTTCAGAGATCTTGCTGAGCCCCGAGATTACAATAAAACACAGCGTTCTCAGCAGTGGCTGAACTGTTTGTTTCGAAACTTCAGGGCTTCTTAAAGCGGAACTCAACCGGATGCTCCTATTAACGCTGTTTTTTTTAGTGTGTATCTGCGTCATTACCTTGTTTATGAAGCCCTGAAGTTTCGAAACAAACAGTTCAGCAACAGCGGTTCTCCGGAACAGCAGATCCTCCTGCTCGGGCCACTAGTCCGGGCACATCCGGTTGCGTACATTGAACCACAGAAGAAGAATAACGTCCGTTGTGGAGGTGTTTCACGAAAGACAGTGTCTTCTGACTCCGGGTCAAAGGTCGTCAAAGGGACTGCGGCGGGGAGTCGTGACAAAACAATTTTTAAACATTATTAAAACAATGTTTTGATAATGAGTAGCAGTGCATCCACCGTTCCAGAGGGGGGAGCTGTGCTTCTGAGAGCGGATGTGCTGAATAATAGTACTGGCCAATCACAAGACTCTGTCTTCTGGGGGTCAGAGTTCACTCTGAAACATCGCGGCAGACGAACAGCGTCAGAAAAGAGGATTTCTATCGGCTCGTTTACAGCAACTAGGAGGTTTTTGACCATAAAAACAAGTTAATGTATGTAAGTAGACCTCCATAACTAACATATATGTGCAACAGGACCACTCTATGTGACCTGTGACCTGTGTCAGAACTGTAATGTTAATGATTGGGGGATTGTGCATGTGGGAAAGATCGGTGTGTGAGTGTGTGTGTGAGAGAGAGAGAACTTTTTGTGAATGACAGTAGGTTTTACTCGTTCCCCACTGAAGCGCTTCTCTGCATTATTGCAGGTACGTGTCTGAACTTCTAGGAGGAGAGAAGTACGTGTCCTGCTCAGCGGTGCTGCCGGCACTCTGCCATCTGTCCCGAGTGATGGAGGTCATTGAGGACGACCCCGCCTACCTGATCAAGTTCAAACAAACGTTTGCGGCGGACATGGAGGTTCGCAAAGAAAAGACGGATCTCGCGTGGCTGAAAATCGCTGCGGCGCTCGACCCAAGGTCAGATTGCCACGCTTCATTCTTTCTTACGCTGTTTCTATACTTTTGTATTTCTCTCAGTGTGCTTGTTTTGTCAGGTTCTTTACATTGTATTTAGCACTGTAGCGCTCGGGGTATTGTCACAATGTTGTCATACCTGTCCTATACCTGACTTTAGATAGCTGCCGATACTATTCCGTTATGGATGCTCTGTTTGCTTTAATATTATTATCGTCATTGTTATCACCATTTTGATTATTGGGCTTTAATAAACTCCTTTATACAGGCGCAAGTATGATATGTACGACTTTCACAACGTTTACAGCGACTTTACAGACCCCTGGACACACACACACACGCATTTTGGCCGGTAATATTATTTTTTCGCCATTTTCGTTGTTTTTATGCCGCTTTCGGCACCGTTCTCCTCAGCGAGCAGGCGTTTTGAAAACGGCGACGGCTGGGATTACGTCGGCTCGGCCGCAGGTTTGCGGAGCTGAACTTCCTGGTTAACTCCTGGTCAATCGTGTTCGCCTGCTAGCTGGCTGTAAACCGTGGAATGGATTTCCTGAACGCAGTCGTGCATCATTGATGAGACGCGCCTCGGTTCAGGAAAACGCGTTCCACTTTTGCAGCCAGCTAGCAGAGAAGTCAGGGAATCACACACAGAAGGATCGTTAATTTCTGATATAACTATAGAGAATTATGTCTGTATCGGAAAACCCGATACCATCCCTACCTGCGCCTGTACTTGTGTTAAAGTTGCATTTCTTTTCATTTCAAGGTTCAAGGATCTCAAGTGTCTGAATAAAGCCGACAGGGCCGAGGTGTGGGGTTTGATCCACGCCTTGCTCCAGGACATGGAAAGGGAGAGGCCGGCGAAGCGTGAGCCTCCTACAAAGAAGCCAACTCTCATGCTCGCACACGAGTCTTCGACCGACGAAGAGGAGGACGGCGTCGAACAGTGTTTGGAGCGCTACAAAGCAGAGCCTCTCGCCGACATGGGTCAGTGTCCCCAGGAGTGGTGGTCCGCCCACGAGGGAGCACACAGCGAAATGGCCCGGCTGGCACGCAAGTACCTAGCAGCACCGGCAACATCGGTGCCTTCAGAGAGGTTGTTTTCCGTGTCTGGTCACGTCGTGCAAAAGAAGCGAGGTTCACTCTCGTCCGAAAATGTCAACAGGCACGTGTGTTTGAGCAGCTGGCTGAAAGCAAAGTAGCTGTAGGCTTATCTTTTATTGGTAAGTGTAACCGTTACTGTTCATTCATTCTGAAACAAGAGACCTGACTGCTATGTTCACAGCAAACTCCTTTAAGCCATGGTCTAAAGGCACCTGAGGCCGTGTCCTAAAACCTGCGCTTGATCATTTCACTTTGTGTTGCCGAGTCCTCGTTTACCTGAAATGTGCACCTTATTTGTCATTTTGTACTGACCTGTTTGTTTTCAATAAAAGAAAACATTTACACAAAGAACGCCGATCCACTTTTTTCTATCTTGATAAGAGCATTAAAGTGAGGAAAAATAATGGTACAGAAAGAAATCGAGGGACATTTAGAAAAGATAAAAATGTGCGATTGATTGCGATTAATCGTGAGTTCACTGTGACATCAACGCGATTAATCGCGATTATGTATATATATATATATATATATATATATATATATATATATAATATTTTAATCGTTTGACAGCACTAATATATATATTCATTTATATATACGTATATATATATCTATGTATGTATTTTTTTTATATTTATATACATATACGTATATATATCTATGTATGTATGTATATATATATTTTTTTATATTTATATATATACATATACGTATATATATCTATGTAAGTATATTTTTTTATATTTATATATACATATACATATATATATATATACGTATATATACACATACATATAGTTGTGTATATATATATGTACATATACTTATATGTGTGTATATATATATGTATATATATATACACATACATATACATATATATATATATATACACATACATATACGTATATGTGTATATATATATATATATATAAATATATAAACACATCTACATATACAACACTCATATTCAGACATAAAACACATAATATAGTAATCAATACATTTTAAAACATTACTTACAGGGAACATTAGTAAATAAACATATATATATATGTATAAAATATATAAATATATATGTATATATATATATAAATGACAGTAATCATAAAATAATAACTATCTCATTCTCTGAAAAAAAAAGTTGTCATAGTCTTTATAGATTTCATGTTAGTATTTAAGTGTTGGTTATTTGTCTTATTTCTTAGCCTCTGGTGCTGTAAAACAAGATATGAGCTCATTAAAACCTATCATTGATTTAAATTATATATAAAAAAAGCAGTTTCTTACATCTTAAGACACAATCTTGTGTCGAAAACTTAAAATATACACTTAAGAAGCTTAAGCGAGCAACAATAATTGATGTTTCCTGTGTGTCCAAATATGTATTATGCATTATTATTATTATTGAGCGTGATCGATTGATCAGGCCTCACCCCGACAGGCTCTCGGAGCAGGATGTAGAACGCCGAGTCGTGGTTGAGCGACAGCTGCAGCCACACGGGATGAGTGAGCAGCAGACGATCCAGGACGCTGAAGCCACGCTGAGACCCTCGCTGGCTACCGCCCACCGCCTGCATCTGAAACACACACACACACACACACACACACAAAGTTACTGAGAGCGCCTTTAACTCGTCTACTTTTAACCAACTCCACGACTGAGACATAACTTAGAAAATGAAGTTAAGCTCAGTCTAGTTTCCCGTTACATAACCTGAACTCTGTTCCCTCGTCTTTTTTAACTTATGCTGACTCAGCATTCCCATTCGGGAACGTACTCCTACTACTTCTAAAAGTAATAACATTAGTATAATATGTAATAAAATAAAAAATCTTCTATTGTAACACAATTTAAAAACACAGCAAAAATCAATATACAACACATTAATAGGACTAATCTACAGCAGTGTTATGATTTGATATTGATTTGTTGAGTCGTCAGTGTGACACATGACACACGTTGATGAGAATAAACAACACACCATGAACATCTCATAAGAGATAAAAAACCCAATCCCATCAGACTGTGACTGCATTAGCACCATCCTCACATTTGTGCCGTGCCAAGGGAAGAAGAAAAATGATAAAACGCTGCTTTTAAGCCTTTTGTTCTTTATGGTTTATTTTTAGACGGGATCTCAGAGAGAGAGAGAGAGAGAAAGAGAGAGAGAGAGAGAGAGAGAGAGAAAGGTGCAATAATAACTTTTATTTTTGGGTGTTCGCCATCTCTCAACTTTCCTGATATATATATATATATATATTTATTTATTTATTTATTTATTTATTTATTTATGACCAAACCTGCTTTAAAAGCAGCTCTGTTCACCTTTCCGGTCGAGTGACGAGTCGACGTTTACACTTCGTCCAGGAATTAAAGGTTTTAATGGACTTGAAGCGGCGTCATTTGGTTTGAACTGTGCCTGTGTCTTTATTTCTGGCCTCGTAATGTTGTCATTCAATCTCTCTCTCTCTCTCTCTCTCTCTCTCTCTCTCTCTCTCTCTCTCTCTCTCGCTCAGATTGGCTTGCTGCTGGATGTCACACTGTGTGGGCCGCCGGCGAACGCTTGCGAACGTAGCAGCAGATGGTTGCCATGGAAACCCGGGGCCTATCATGCCCACATCCTACCAGGCATTCCCACTCAGTGAAACACCCGCTCTCTCTCTCTCTCTCTCTCTGACAGGCTGGAGACACACACACACTTGTACAGTATGAACACACACACACACACACACACACACACACACACACACACACACACACACACACAGGTTCACACACAACTATTCTTTTAACAAAGCGTTATCACTAACCTCAGCCATAACCAGTGAACCTAACCTTAACTAAGTGCAATTTAGATTAACATAACCCTAAACACAACCCTGTTCCTCACAAATGAAGTTCTGTCTCTTTAGGACCAGGTTTTGGTCTCCATGAGGACCACAGGTCCTCCAAGGTGGGTGTTTTTGCACGGTCCTCAAAAGGCAACAAAAACAAGCACACACACACACACGTAGAGTATGCACACACACACACAGGTTCACAATGGTCCTGACAAGGTGGGTGTTTATGCACGGTCCTCAAGAGGCAACAAAAACAAGCACACACACACACTTGTAGAGTATGCACACACACACAGGTTCACAATGGTCCTGACAAGGTGGGTGTTTATGCACGGTCCTCAAGAGGCAGCAAAAACAAGCACTCACACACACTTGTACAGTATGCACACACACACTTGTACAGTATGCACACACACACTTGTACAGTATGCACACACACACACACACACACACACACAGGTTCACAATGGTCCTGACAAGGTGGGTGTTTATGCACGGTCCTCAAGAGGCAACAAAAACAAGCACACACACTTGTACAGTATGCACACACACACACACACACAGGTTCACAATGGTCCTGACAAGATGGTTGTTTATGCACGGTCCTCAAGAGACAACAAAAACACACACACACACGTCCTGATAAGGTGGGTGTTTCTGCACGGTCCTCAAGAGGCAACAAAAACAAGCGAACACACACACACAACTCCAAACTTGTTTTTCTATCTTAGTGAGGACACATCATTGACATAATGTATTCCCCGCCCCTTTACCCTAACTTAAACCATCACAACTAAGTGCTGAACCCTAACCCGTGACCTAAACTGAACCTAAACCCAATTCTAAACCTAACCCTAAAACCAGGTCTTAACCCTGAAAAAAAACCTTTAAAGTTGTGGGATCCAGACAAAATGTTTTTTGGACCTCACAAAGATATAAACATGAGAAATTAAAAACCCCATAAGCTGATTTGAAATCAGATGCTGCAACCTGTTCTGCTTCTATGAGAGGACGCATTATGAATATTGTTGTCATTCGCATTTCTCACACACACACACTTACATACATATATTACGTATATATATATATATATATATATAAGTATATAAATATATATATTTTAGCACCTGCTGTCACCTTTTACATAAGTCTCCCCTCCTCTGAGAGGAACCAGTCGTATCCGTGCGTCAGTGGGTGAAACCATTAACAGTGGATGGTAACAAGTGTTGGAGGGGGAGAAGCTGTCAATCAATGCTGGGGCTCAGAGTTACATAACGAGGACAGAGCTGTCGCTGACTCTGTCAAACAACTGTGGGAAAAACATATCGACTGAGTCCTGCGTCGACCCACAAACACAACAACGAGCTGCAGAATCCATGAATGTGTTGTTACGTAAACGCGTGATCTTTAGTATCGTCAGAGCAAATGGAAGTTCAGGGCAATGAGCTCGGGTTCCGGGGCTCACAAGGTGCTTCTTCTTCCCATGTTTTTACTTGTTGGTAAACTCCAAAATCGGGAAATGGGAGGGGCTAAAAACTGAGCCCGAAAAAAACTTCCATTAGGTCAAGTTTAACGAACATGAACGAAAGTTGGTACAAGTGTTCATCAGGTCGGTACGGTCGAAAAAGTCAATGATGACCTGTGGTCTAAACCCAACAGGAAGTCGGCCATTTTGGTTTGAACGCCGATTTTTGGCGATTTTTCACCCATGGTATACGTTGTGTTGTACCCACAATGCCCTGCATGGTAGTCCGCTTCTCGCGTTTGGTTCACTTTTAACCCTTGACCGGGCAAAGAACTATATTCGGTAACTTCTGCTGACATCCAAATATTCTCATATATACTCTTTTCAGGGGGAAGGAACCATATATGGTGCCTTCATGGACCTTGATTTTCTACATGGAAATATCTCATTTAGGAAAAAAAAAAAGTTATTTTCTGAATCCTCCAATCCTCCAAATTTTTTAGGGTGATTTCGTACGCCCCCAAAACTCGTTGGTAAACTCCAGGAGTCGCTAAAAACTGAGCTACAAAAAACGTCATGTGATGCCAAGTTTAACGAACATGAACGAAAGTTGGTACAAGTGTTCATCAGGTCGGGACGGTCAAAAAAGTCAATGATGACCTGTGGTCTAAACCCAACAGGAAGTCGGCCATTTTGGTTTGAACGTCGCTTTTTGGCGATTTTGCACCCATGGTATACGTTGTGCTGTACCCACAATGCCCTGCATGATAGTCCGCTTCCCGCGTTTGGTTCACTTTTAACCCTTTACCGGGCAAAGAAATATATTCGGTAACTTCCGCGGATGTCCGAAACAGAAACAAAATGGTTCTTACTGGAACCATTAGTGTTACCAAGAACCCTTCAAAAACCCTTTCTTCAGAAGCAAATGGTTCCAGGTAGAACCTCAGCCCTTGTAGAAGGACCTTTTTGGAATCCTTATTTCTACACTCTTAGAAATAAAAGTGCCAAGTAGAACCATATAAGGTTCTTCGGCTTGTCGTCATTGGAGGACCCTTTTTGGCTCCAGGTAGAACCTTTGTATGAAGGTTCCTCCCGGAACCCTTTTGGAGGGTTCCACCAAGAACCCTTTTAAAACCCTTTATTCAGGAAAGAGGTTTTAAAGGGTTCTCTGGATCAAAATGGTTCTGATTGGAACCATTGGTGTTACCAAGAACCCTTGAAAAACCCTTTCTTTGGGGAAAGGGTTTTTCAGAAGCAAATGGTTCCAGGTAGAACCTCAGCCCTTGTAGAAGAACCTTTTTGGAATCCTTATTTCTACACTCTTAGAAATAAAAGTGCCAAGTAGAACCATATAAGGTTCTTCGGCTTGTCGTCATTGGAGGACCCTTTTTGGCTCCAGGTAGAACCTTTGTATGAAGGTTCCTCCCGGAACCCTTTTGGAGGGTTCCACCAAGAACCCTTTTAAAACCCTTTATTCAGGAAAGAGGTTTTAAAGGGTTCTCTGGATCAAAATGGTTCTGATTGGAACCATTGGTGTTACCAAGAACCCTTGAAAAACCCTTTCTTTGGGGAAAGGGTTTTTCAGAAGCAAATGGTTCCAGGTAGAACCTCAGCCCTTGTAGAAGAACCTTTTTGGAATCCTTATTTCTACACTCTTAGAAATAAAAGTGCCAAGTAGAACCATATAAGGTTCTTCGGCTTGTCGTCATTGGAGTACCCTTTTTGGCTCCAGGTAGAACCTTTGTATAAAGGTTCCTCCCGGAACCCTTTTGGAGGGTTCCACCAAGAACCCTTTTAAAACCCTTTATTCAGGAAAGAGGTTTTAAAGGGTTCTCTGGATCAAAATGGTTCTTACTGGAACCATTGGTGTTACCAAGAACCCTTGAAAAACCCTTTCTTTGGGAAAAGGGTTTTTCAGAAGCAAATGGTTCCAGGTAGAACCTCAGCCCTTGTAGAAGAACTCTTTTGGAACCCTTATTTCTAAGAGTGTAGGATTGGTAGAAATGTTTTAAAATAATGTTCCTTTCACTTTATTAGGGTTTTTCTTGTATATTCTCATATATGCTCTTTTCAGGGGGAAGGAACCACGTGTGGTGCCTTCATGGACCTCATTCTTCTTTATCCTCCAACAATTCAATCCTCCAAATGTCCAAGTATTTCAATTTGTTCTATTAAGAAAGAGCTGGTGTGTGAATGCACTTCAGGTGTCTCTGTCTTCATCAACAACAACAACAACAACAACACATCACTGTCCTCGTCAAATTAGCCGAGGATTAAACACAAAGAAAAGAAGATAAACAGAGTGGGTGCAGAGTGTCACGGCCATTTCAGATCCACGGCAAAAAAGATAGTGATAGAAAGAAGAAGAAGAAGAAAAAAACAGATAACAGAGAGCAGGACCCATGTGTTTTGCTGGCCATTTCCAGGTCCGCCTTACATAAAAATTCAACACTGCCCACACACATAACGCAATAACACACACACACACACACACACACACACACATGCACATGGAGACTTATGTAATTCCCCCTGAGAAAGAAAGAAAGACAGAGAGGGAAAAACAAAGGAGATTAGATAAAAGATAAAAATGATGAAAACAAAAGAGAGAGAAGTCGGGACGGAAGAAATTAAACCTGGGGTGAGGAAATCTGTCAGAGGGAGACGAGTAACCAGAGGCGATTCTAGAGTCTGTAGGGGCCCTAAGCAAACATTCCCAGGGGGCCCCTTCCTTCCTTCCAACCAGTGTTCATCACCATTATGTTACAAATAATCTGACACCAACGAAAAATGTACGAGTTCAAAATATTTTTTTTTTCCCGAAATGAATGAAATCACTTGGAAAAACCTTATATGTGAAAATATAAATGTAAAGAACAAAAAAATAGTGTAAATAGCTTTTAAAAAACTATATAAACTTAGTAAAAAAAATACATTACACTGTAAAGAACACACATTATAAAACAATATAAATATATAGAACAATAAAATAACTTCACACAGGTTAACGCACATGTGTCAAACTCAAGGGCCCCGGGGCCCAGATGGGGGCCGCTACGTCATTTTATGTGGCCCTGCGAGTGATCGATTGGTCTTAAAAATCTGTGTTAAAATAGGTCTATGTTGCTGTTGACCATAAACTACATTTCCCACAATGCATGGCGGTTGCGTTCAGGGACGTTTCTAGCTGTTTGGGGGGCCCTATGCGGGATACTATTTGGGGGCCCCTATTTTATTTTTTTTCAAACTCGAGGTAGAGATTCCTAACTTTTTCATATATTCTGTGATGATGCAGCAGGTAACAAGGTAGCATAACAAGGTAGCATAACAAGGTAGCATAACAAGGTGGCATAACAAGGTAGCATAACAAGGTAGGATAACAAGGTAGCATAACAAGGTAGCATAACAAGGTGGCATAACAAGGTGGCATAACAAGGTGGCATAACAAGATAGCATAACAAGGTAGGATAAAAAGGTAGCATAACAAGGTGGCATAACAAGGTGGCATAACAAGGTGGCATAACAAGGTAGCATAACAAGGTAGCATAACATAAAACAGTTTTAACCCACGATTCAAAAACAGTAAAAAATAAATAACTAAACTTACTTCTAAATAAATATAATGGATTATAATGGGATTTTTACCTGATTACCCAACGAAGACTTACATGCTTTGCAAATATATGCATAATGAATGCATGCAATACATGCAAATAAAGACAGGTACTTTTTATTCTCAAAAATATAAGAAAATATGAGTCTGAACTTGCAGCTTGGGGGGCCCCCTGGTGGCTGCGGGGCCCTATGCAGCCGCATAGTCCGCATAAGAGCAAGAAACGGCTCTGGTTGCGTTACCCGCAAAGTGACGGCACCGCCACCAGATCGCAGTTTTATTATATTTGGTTACATTTAGTTACATTTATTCTGTATGACACCTTGGCCCTTTGAGGGTCACCATTATGCTGATGTGGCCCTCAGTGAAAATGAGTTTGCCACCCCTGGGTTAACGTGAGGTGGGGCCCCTTTAGGGAGGTTTCCTAACTGAGATGTCATTGCAAATCGCCCATTGTTGTTTAAGTGGGATGGGGAGGCGGCTGCTCACTGCACATTTCAGTAAAAAACAGCCCAAAGGCTCCGAGTGTCGGGGGGCCCCCTATCGGCTTGGGGCCCCAAGCAGTTGCCTTCCAGCATCATCAGCATCAGCATCATCATCAGCCTGGAGACCCAGCAGGACAAGGCGAGAGACTGCGACGCTGCTGATGCTCCTCGCTGAGCACTTAGCGAGAAGTCGACAAAGAGACAGTCGAGGCACGACGTGTCAGGAGAGAGAGAGTTGGGGAGTTTGTCAGACGGGGAAGTGGAAGAGGGTTTTTTTGTTTTTTTTGGTAAATCCTAAGTCACGTTTTTTCCTCTTCAGGGATCAGCAGAGTCAGGTCTTTATGTTTTAAAGTCAGGGGAAAAGAGCTGACAGTGGTGAAACTATTTTGGGGGCGTAAAGATTCTTGCAAATCTTAAAAAGGGATATTTTTGCTGTTGTTGTTTTTTTTATGAGGTAGTGACACGTCACGGTATCTGCATCTTTTTTTTTTTTTTTAGAAGACCTCAAACAAGAAGAATTAAGACATTCTTCTTCTTTAAATGACCGTCATGGTCACTGCGACAAGAGGCTACATAATTAGACTACCGTTCAAAAGCCCTTGTGCTAATGATGCTAGCACAGCTGAAAACAGTTTTGCTGGTTATTATTTTTGTATAAAAATCATTATTTCTGATCTTGTCGATGTCTGGACTATATTTTCTATTCATTTTGCAACTCTTTTTATGAATAAAAGTGTGACTTTTAATGGAAAACACTTTGTGTATCTCCGTGAAACGCAAAAGAAGCACGATGTTTACGTGACTCCCGATTGTTAAATTGAGTCTATAAAGTTAAACGCTAAACTTTAAAAAACAGAGGCACACATACGCAGTACACGGGTACGCTAGTTATTTGTAGCGCTGCTCTTTTCCTTTAATAAACAGACCGCTCCAGTTCCACTGTAGGCGCGATAACGGAGGAGCTAACGTAGCTAACGAAGCTAACTGACAAGCGGTGCCTGGACTCCGGTGCTACGGCACGTAAACATGACGTCACGCGTGTCTTTTTCCAGTCAGTCAGCATGGAAACGCGTTGTGCGTTAACGTTTGGCGCGTTTCCATGACGACTGACCGGGAAAAAGACGCGCGTGACGTCGTGTTTACGTGACTCCCGATTGTTAAAATGAGTCTCTAAAGTAACGCTAAACTTTAAAAACAGAGGCACACATACGCAGTACACAGGTACGCTGGTTATTTGTAGCGCTGCTCTTTTCCTTTAATCAACAGACCGCTCCAGTTTCACTGTAGGAGCGCTAACAACGCTAAAGGAGCTAACGGAGCTAACTGGTAAGCGGTGCCTGGACTCCGCTGCTGCGGCATGTAAACATGACATCACGCACGTCTTTTTCCAGTCAGTCGGCATGGAAACGCGGCATTCGCTAACTTGCATTAACGCCGCTATCCGCCGTTAACGTGTTAAGTGGTTCACAAAGTGATGCTAACTGAAGTTTACAGTACCAACATTAACGAAATAGCTTAACGTTGTTATTATTATTATTATTACGCTGGTTATTTGTAGCGCTGCTCTTTTTGTTTGATAAACAGACCGCTCCAGTTCGACTGTAGGCGCGCCAACGGAGGAGCTAACGTAGCTAACACGTCGTGCTTTAACGTTAACATGCCCAGCACCTACTTGAAGACTTTTCAAGGCTCCGCGGGAAGCCTGCATGTTTTCTACAGAGCTCCCCCTACAGTTTAGGAGTACATATTTTTGTGACACCACCGTAAACATCCGTCCATCCATTGTCTACATCTTTAGCCTCACTGTCGTTAAAAAATATATATGGTAGACTTCGAGTGTATAAAGTGTTTATCAGTTTTTGTAACTGCTTCCTTGTGAGCGTTTTCTTCAGAGAGCACAGTGTAGGACGATTGCGATCACCGACAGCTGCTCGTGGCGAATGATCGGGGCCTGATGCAGATGGACGACGCCACGGTCGAAGCAGCTTGTTCCGCCTGCAGAGCAGTGGCCTGACAGGCTGCAGAGAAAGGACAGCGGCGCCCCCACAAACCATCAACAACCTCCACCTGGTCTGGATTTCTCAACGTCCAGATGTTCCCACCATGACGTCTTTGTCATGAAGATGCCATGTATGTTGGGTTTTCTATACATTCTAACCATCTTTCTTCCTTCTACTACAATAAATAATTTCCTACATTCCCCAGAATGCATTGCCTTCGCCTCCGGAGACAGCGCATGGACGTGCATTCTGCATGTGTAGGAGGGAACAGATATACTAGTGCACAGGTTTTCCAGCGAAGAGAAGCCGACCTTTTGCACTCCGATCAACACATCTTCCAGCTGCCGAGGAGAAATTAGCATCTCTTAGCGTCTTCTATCTTTGTGATCACGAGGATCAAGCGTGCCTCGCTGCTAATGATGGTGGTTTTTGTTGCTATTCGCAAGAACTCTGTTGTGTTATCTTCAGTGGAAACGCCTCGCTGATGATAAATCATCTGTGTTTGCCAATCGTCAACTAGATAAAGCAAAAACCAAACAAACTAAAGGAAAAAGCAGTGAATCTCTAAGAAAATAAAGATAAAATCATCACTAAAATCATTTTAAGAAAAGTCTGAAACACCAAAGACGGTAGAGTACCACACACATCCTGACCCCCTTCTTGCTAGCAGCCTAGCTAGTTCCCAACCACTTAAAAATAACGTTAACGCACGCCGCGTTTCCATGATGACTAACCGGGAAAAACTTGGGACCTCATGTTTAGGTGACTCCCGATTGTTAAATGAGTTTCTCTAAAGTAACGCTAAACTTTAAAAACAGAGGCACACGTACGCTAAAGGAGCTAACGTCACTCGCGTCTTTTTCCGGGCAGCTGTGATGACTGCTATTAGCTTGTTTACGTGTCCAGCACTTAATATTAATAATAAACAGACCGCTCCTGTTCGACTGTCGGCGCGCTAAAGGCGCTAAAGAAGCTAACGCAGCTATCGGAGCTAACTGGTAAACGGTGCCTGGACTCCGGTGCCATATGACGTCAGTCACGTCTTTTCCCGGGCAGTCGTCATGACTGCTATTAGCGTGTTAACGTGTCCAGCACTTAATATTTGAAGGACGACAATATATCACCAAATGGATATTTTGACCCACGCCGAATGTAAACATCATTAGGGACAGCTGGCTAGCAGAAAATGCCAGGAAACGACGCTAGCTAATTCCCAACCATTCAAAAATAACGGCGTCAACGCTAAAGCATGGCGCGTATCCATAACGACCAACCGGAAAAAAGACGCGCGTGACGTCATGTTTACGTGACTCCTGTTTGTTAAAATGGGTCTCTTAAGTAACGCTAACCTTTAAAAGCAGACGCACACATAGGCAGTACACAGGTACGCTGGTTATTTGTAGCGCTGCTCTTTTCGTTTAATAATAAACAGACCGCTCCTATTCGACTGTAGGCGCGCTAAGGGCGCTAAAGGAGCTAACGCAGCTAATGGAGCTAACTGGTAAACGGTGCCTGGACTCTGGTTGCCGCATGACGATATGCTCGTCTTTTTCCGGGCAGTCGTCATGACTGCTATTAGCGTGTTAGCGTGTCCAGCACTTAATATTTGGCTATCATATTGCACCAAGAAGGATGACAATATATCACCAAATGAACATTTTGACCCACGCCTAATGTTCCCAACCATTCAAAAATAATGGCGCTAGCGGCGTCAACGTTAAACGCATAGCGCATGCTCTTGTTATTGTTCAAAAGTAGCTACCAAGATGGCCGCCAAAACGGTGTTTTGATATGGTGAATAAACCAAACTAGTTTCCCTCCCTGACGTAATCACATTTCACACTTGTGAGCAACTCTTTGCTTCCTGCACAAACAACAACAACAACAACAAAAAACACAAGACACGGCGCCAAACTCTGTGACAATGACTCCGTTTCCCATGATTCACCTCTGCGTTCATCGAGTTTCAAATCGAGAATGAGCTCATCTGCACAAGAGCGACCGTGAATGCGGCGGCTAAGTATAACAGGCAGCCCCATCAGTGCGCGCGTAGGATGACTAATGGATGGACATAATTGCAGTGGGCTATAAGTATCCACAGGGGGCAACAGTGGGCACTGGTGGCCTGCTGGCTGATGACAGGTGTCCGTTTTGATGCCCGAGCAAAAGAGCGCGGTCGCAAATGGCACTCGGGGCCGAGGACGAGGAAGTGAGAGGTGTGTGTGTGTGTGTGTGTGTGTGTGTGTGTGTGTGTGTGTGTGTGTGTGTGTGTGTGTGTGTGTGTGTCCGTGTGTGTGTCGTACACAGGCATTAATGTGAGTCAGAACGGACACTTGTGCTGTAGGAGAGAAGAGCGGCTGTTAGCATAACTGTGAATATTCATCGTTTTAGAAGCATAGCGGTTTCACTGGTGCAGAGATTCAAACACTTCTGTCTGACCACTCTCTGTGTGTGTGTGTGTGTGTACAGGTATTACTAACGTTGTGGGGACCTAAATCTGCTTACACAGTCACATTATGGGGACTTGTCGTCCTTATGGGACAAAATTTAAAAAAAAGTCCCCATAACGGGAATGACTACATTTTAAGGTGAAGACATGTTTTAAGTCGTGCTGTCAAACGTTAACGCACGACGCGTTTCCATGACGACTGACCGCAAAAAGATGCGTGGGACGTCATGTTTACGTGACTCCGGATTGTTATAAATGAGTCTCTAAAGTAACGCTTTAAAGTAATGCTTTCTGTTTTTAAAGTTTACTTTAAAAACAGAGGCACACATACGCAGTACACAGGTACACTGGTTATTTGTAGCGCTGCTCTTTTCCTTTAATGAACAGAACGCTCCAGTTCGGCCGTAGGCGCGCGAACGGCGCTAAAAGGAGCTAACTGGTAAACGGTGCCTGGACTCTGTGGCGTGGCACGTAAAACATAACGTCACATGCGTCTTTTTACAATAATACCAACAGTGGTAACTTTTGTCCAAAAGCTGAAAAGCCAATGAGGAACTGTTAGCAATACATTTTCACGTCACATAAACGATGCTAAAAGGCGCTAATGCAGCTAACGGTATGCTAACTGGTAAACGGTGCCTGGACTTCAGTGTCGCGGCATGCAAACATGACGCCACGCCATGCGTCCTTTTCCGGTCAGTCGTTAACGTGCATAAACGCGTGTTAACCTATTGCACAGCACTTGTTAGGTTAGGGTTAGGATTAGGATTAGGATTAGACCATTAGTAGTTTGGGTAAGGGTGAGGATTAGGCCAGTAGTAGTTACGGTTAAGGTTAGAGTAAGTCTCCAGGAAATTAATGTAAGTCAATGCAATATACTCTGAAGTCTGTGTGTGTGTGTGTGTGTGTGCGTGTGTGTGTGTGTGTGTGTGTGTGTGTGTGTGTGTGTGTGTGTGTGTGCAGCAGAGACAGAAGCATCTATAGACCATCCATCACGGTGTCATAAAATCTTTACTCCGTCTCGAGTGTGTCTTCAGGAGTCGCCCACAGCGTCTCTGTCTTCTTCTTTTTCTTTTTTTTTGTTGACATTTTACTAAATTGAAAATAAAATAAACTGTTGTTTGTTTTTTGTTTGTGGTAGGATTTAAAAAAAAAAAAAAGGATAAAAAAAAAGAAGACACCTGACAGCCTCTAAACTTGATGAATTACATCTGCGAGGTTGTAGCTACGCATGATAAAAACACTGCTACAGTATAATGTAGACATGAAGTTACGTTATATCATTTTGTTTGCAGCACCAGAGTCCAGACACTGCTTACCAGTTAGCTCCGTTAGCTGTGTTAGCACTGTTAGCTCCTTTAGTGCTGTTAGCTCCTTTAGCGCTGCTAGCTGTGTTAGCGCCGTTAGCTCCTTTAGTGCTTTTAACTGCTAGTATCATTAGCTGTGTTAGCTCCTTTAGCCCCGTTAGCTCCGTTAGCTGTGTTAGTGTCGTCAGCTGTGTTAGCTCCTTTAGCCCCATTAGCTCCGTTAGCTGTGTTAGTGCCGTTAGCTGTGTTAGCTCCTTTAGTGCTGTTAGCTGTGTTAGCGCCGTTAGCTGTGTTAGCGTCGTAAGCTCCTTTAGTGCTTTTAACTGCTAGCATCATTAGCTGTGTTAGCTCCTTTAGCCCTGTTAGCTGTGTTAGTGTCGTTAGCTTTGTTAGTGTCGTTAGCTGTGTTAGCTCCTTTAGTGCTGTTAGGTCCTTTAGCCCCATTAGCTGTGTAAGTGCCGTTAGCTGTTTTAGCGCTGTTAGCTCCTTAAGCGCTTTTAGCTGTGTTAGCTCCTTTAGCTGTGTTAGCTCCTTTAGCGACGTTAGCTCCGTTAGCTGTTTTAGCTCCATTAGCTGTGTTATTTCCGTTAGCGCCATTAGCTGCGTTAGCTCCTTTAGCGCCATTTGCGCCATTAGCATGCCTACAGTCGAACTGGAGCGAAAAAAGGGCAGCGCTACAAATAACCAGCGTACCTGTGTACTGCGTATGTGTGCCTGTGCGATGTTTTTGAAGTTTAGCTTTACTTTAGAGACTAATTTTAACAATCGGGAGTCACGTAAACAACAAAAGTCTTTTTCCGGTCAGTTGTCATGGAAACGCGTCATGCGTTAACGTGCGTCAACGGCGTTCACTAATAAAATCGTGAACTCCTTAGCGAACGTCCAAGTGTATTTTTTAGCGTAGCGTGTAGCGTAGCGATGTCTCCACAGACACGACGACAAAAACTGCTATCATGAAAAACAGATAAAGTTTAAATTAGCAGCTTCTTAAACTGACATTAAATAAAAGTTTTCTTTCAAACTCTTGTTTTTAAGCTCGCTGCTCGTTCAGTGACAAACATCAACTTTAAAATTTAATTTCCTTCTCATTCCAGGCTCGGCGCCGACTGTTTTTTTTTTTTATCCCTTCTCCAAGACGCTGTCACTTGTTGTCACAGCTCAAAAATAAATGAATACTAAATCATAATTTAAAAAAAACAAAAAAACAACCTGCATTGTTTCACTGCGCTGCCAGATTTTCACAATAAATAATAAAATAGAGAATAATGAGGGGGAAAAAAACAGCAGGATTCACGCACTTTAAATGGTTTGTTATTGTCACACATTTGCACCTTTTCCTTTGTGGCGTTGACCTGTGTGTGTGTGTGTGTGTGTGTGTGTGTGTGTGTGTGTGTGTGTGTGTGTGTGTGTGTGATTCACCGCGTGACTGACGGACAGATCGACATCGTTCAAAAACACTATTTCTCTTTATATAAAAGGAGCGTTAGGTAACGTCAGAGGGGTTTTCAGATTAAATAAAATGATGTAAAACTAGAACCATAATCCGACAACAACTCATTAGATAATCTATATAATCTAATCAAAAACATAATAATCTGTGACATTTGTGTTGTTTCCTGCTCAATTAAAGCACAATTTACAGGTTTTTATCATGATAATTATGACCATCAACGTGATTGATCACCTGTTATCATCCAGCCCTACACACACACACACACACACACACACACACACACACTTAATCTCATTTTCCATCTCGTTTCAAATGGTATAATCAGCGTCGTGCGTGAAGTCTCCTGGACTGTGAGCGAGTGATGGATCGCTTTCATGCTGCGTTTGTAGATTGTGTTAGAGTGACCACAAGAGGACAAAAGGCTGCATTAGTGTGTTCTCTGTGAGGCAGCTGCAGAGGGAAGGAAGGAAGGAAGGAAGGAAGGAAGGAAGGAAGGAAGGAAGGAAGGAAGGAAGGAAGGAAGGAAGGAAGGAAGGAAGGAAAGGAAGGAAGGAGGAGGGAGGACGTCAAGTCATTTTCAAAGTCTCTGCTCGTTTCTAATAAAAACTGTTCAGGAATAAACATCAGATCTTAGTTTGGACCAAAGAGACAATTGTTTCTTGATTTAGAGACAACCAGAAGACACATAATCTGGCATAAACTGAATCAGGAGACATATAATCTGAAATAAAGTGAATGAGAAGACAGATAATCTGGAAAAAAAACAACAATTAATTGACACCAAATATATGTTTGTGTCTCGACGCAGAGATAATCAGAGGACACATAATCTGGAATGAACTGAATCAAAAGACACATACAGTAATCTGTCATAAACTGAATCAGAAGACACATAATCTGGAATTAATTGACACCAAAGATATATTCATGTCTCGACTCAGAGACAACCAGAGGACGCATAATCTGAAATAAACTGAATCAGAAGACACAAAATCTGGAATAAACCGAATCAGAAGACACATAATCTGGCATAAACTGAATCAGAAGACACATAATCTGGAATGAACTGACACCAAAGATATGTTTATGTCTCGACTCAGAGACAACCAGAGGACGCATAATCTGAAATAACCCGAATCAGAAGACACATAATCTGGCATAAACTGAATCACAAGACACATAAACTGAATCAGAAGACACATAATCTGGAATGACTAGAAAAACCTTCTATAAACACAGACCAGTGACCATTTAATGGTCTCAATCGCTAACGTTGGTTCATCTTCAGCAGAAGACGATGTTAGTTTTGTAAATTACGTCCCGTTTAGAGAGAAACGTGAGTGAACGACAGACTGGCATCGATGGCCAAAATTGCCGAAAAGCGCAGATTGTCGCGAGTAGCGTCATCGTGGCTGGTCGCGACTCGGATCGGATATACTGTAACGCTGTGGTTCACGCGGAACGCGATTCGCGATTTTGGGATCACGTCGGGGCAAGTAACGTCGGCCATTTTCTCTTCATCAGCATCAGCCAAAAGCATCGTTGTGGGAAACGTCTGCAGAGAAGAAGTCATCCGGAGAAGCCGTCGTCTTGTGAGTACTTCACAAGACGACGGCTTCTCCTCCAGATGACTTCGCTGGTAAGTACGGAGTATCTCAACGCCGATTGGCCGTTGCGTCGTCGAATCGGCGCAAATTTTTCCCGCAGAAGTTGAAAGATTTCAACTCGGGCGCCAGGCACACGATTGCCAACAGGGGGCGTCCGGAACCTGAACGTTGTTTTCAAGTGAGTTTTCTGTCAGTCAGAATTTAATTGAATCGAAATTCATTCCCGGTTTTTGCGTGTGTTGATGATGACGATGACACAGTTCCTTCGCAGCGATGGGGCGCGGGGGGGGGGGGTTTGGGGGGCCCCTGTCATGGGCATGAGTCAGGCTACTGTAGCTCGTCTGTCTGTACTGAGGACACAGACACAGACAGACAGACTGAAGTCTGAGCGTCATGCTAAGACACTCTGCGATCTCACTCCTCCTACACAACACAGGGCAGAATGTAGCCCCCCCCCCCCCCCCCCCATTCAAACACACATATACTGTACATACACACACACAAAAACACCTTCAAAATGAATATACAAACCCATTAAAACCACTCCTCCGCCTGGCCAACATAAATAAATAAATAAATAACTAACTAACTAAGTGAAAACTCATCAGTCATGTGAAGAGTCACAAAATGCCACTTTTGCAGTCGAATTTTTTTGCCTCCGAGATCTAACGAGCAAAACAACAGCGAGGGAAGTGGGAACATCACATCCACTCCCACGCAGGCAGCATGGCACTTCACTTCTGAAGTTATGTAACGGGCCGATGGTGTGAGATTACATTCCAAAGGGGAGACAGGAGATCAGGACACTCCAGAATAATGACAATAATGAAATGAAAAAAAAAAAAAAAAAAAAAAAACAGTGTCTGGAGTGGAGAATTGAGCAGCACTGGTGTCAGCAGAAATACAAAACAACACACACAGACACACACAGGCACACACACAGGTGAATAAATAACATTATTGTGTGTTTTTTTGTTGAGCAGGAAGGTGGACAATAAAGAAAAGACTGAATAATCCTTGAATAAACCTGAGCCTGTAATTAATATAATCTTAGTCTGGATTATAATCTAATCTGTGCTGATTCTCGTGGATTTAAACATCATCATCATCACGTCAATCGTGATAAAGAGATATAAGAGAGCTGCATTGTCTCCACAGAGACGTCTCCCCCTCCCTGCTGACCGGAAACTACGTTAAACAACAATAACAACAATGACGCCGACGCGCTTTGAACTTGTGGGAAAACAACAACAACAACAACAACAACAACAAAAAAGAGCAAACATCAAAGCAGATGCCGCAGGCGCGTGCCAACTCTCCAGGAACTCGTGCTGCTGCAGGGTGTTTTTTTTTGTTTTTTTTTTGTCAATAAATCACGTTTTTCATGGAAACAAAATCCGGAAACACAACTTACCTTGTGTGTGTGTGAAGGTGGGAACAGGTGCGGGTGCGCGGCGGCGGCGGCGGCGGCGCTGTGCGTGGTCTGCGGTCTAATTAAAGGCGTCCGAGAGAGTTTGGTGGTGCGCGTGCGTGTGCATGTGCGAACGCGTGTGCATGTGTGCGTATGTGTGTGTGTGCGTGTGCATGCAGCAGCAGCAGCAGCAGCAGCAACAACATGCTGTGGCAACGCGGCAATAAGAAGAAGAATGCGCTACAGCACTGGCGACAGGGGCGGAGGAGAGCATTTATTTATTTATTTTTACATTCTGGCTGCAAAGTGATGCTCAGTCACAGCATAGTGTGTGTGTGTGTGTGTGTGTTTGAATCCCCCCCACCTTCCCTTACACTCTCTCTCCACACACACACACACACACACACACCCTCAGACCACAACTTGATAAATCAACCCCACAGCAACTTCATTTAAAGCTGCAGTACGTAACTTTTAACCCTCTTATGACCGTCGCGAAAATCACAATTTATTTTGATTTTGGTGGTCGTTCACAAACGGTCTAGGAGTTACACTAATGAGAAGTACGCAATACCAAAAGGTAACAGAAGGGTTAAATTAGGTCTGGTTACCAATCGTGGAGGCGGGGCTAGCAGTTGTCAGTCATGGCTACTAAAGTGTTATCGTGGTAGTCCGTTGAGGCGACGTCAAAGAGTCAGAGATCAACTGGTAAAAGTCTGATTGTAGTCAGACTAAGACAATAATTTCAGTTTTTGTAATGTCACATAAACACTTCAGTCCGACTAAAATCAAGCTGGTCTTAGTCAGACTAATTCATAGTCCGATTACTCTTAAATCTTGTCTACGATTGGATGGTGGTTGTTCACAATTGGTCTAGGAGTTACGTTGATGAGAAGCACGCCATACCAAAAGGTAACAGAAGGGTTAAATTATGTATGGTTACCAATCGTGGAGGCGGGGCTAGCAGCTGTCAGTCATGGCTACTAAAGTATTACCGTGGTAGTCCGTTGCGGCGACATCAAAGAGTCAGAGGTCAACTGGTAAAAGTCTGATTTTAGTCAGACTAAGACAATAATTCGGTTTCCTTAATGTCATGTAAACACTTACATGACTTTAGGTCGACTAAAATCAAGCTAGTCTTAGTCAGACTAATTCATAGTCCGATTACTCTTGCATGTAAGCGCTTAGTCAGACGGTGGTCGTTCACAAACGGTCAAGGAGTTACGCTAATGAGAAGAACGCAATACCAAAAGGTAACAGAAGGGTTAAATGATGTCTGGTTACGAATCACGATGGGTCATCAGGGAGGCGGGGCTAGAAGCTGTCAGTCATGGCTACCAAAGTGTTATCGTGGTAGTCCGCTGAGGAGACGTCAAAGAGGCGGAGGGTACTGTTGCAAAAGCGCAACATAATGTGCATGGTAAAAGTCTGATTTTAGTCAGACTAAGACAATAATTTTCTTAATGTCACGGAAACACTTTAGTCCGACTAAAATCAAGCTAGTCTTAGTCAGACTAATTCATAGTCCGAGTCTTGCATGTATGTGCTTAGTAGGACTGGAGTCAGACTGGAGTCGGACTGGAGTCGGACTATAAACGGACTGGAGTCAGACTGGAGTCGGACTGGAGTCTATTGACCCAGAAGTAGAAGAAGAAGGCGTATAAACTGCGGTACTGTTTCCGGAAAAGAACAAACAACATCGTTAGAGCCAAATCTACGGAGAAGAGCCACTTTTGGACCGACGAGGAGACAAGATTAGAACCACAGCACGATCCATCTTAGGGTTCCAAAGAACCGCTTTAAACCGTATCTGTGTTTTATCCACACAAAAACAGCATTTTGGAAGCCCTGAAAATGCTATTTTATCGTTGTTGTTGTTGTCGTCTTTCCCTTGTTATTCAGAAGGTTGTACACATCGCATGCGCCGTATGCCAGATATAGCTGTATTTCTGCTACCACGCCATGCACAGGCCTGGCATATGTACTACATCGTTTTGAGTCATTATGGCGCGCAGGTGCAGACATTTCCTGAAACGATGCCGCGTTTAGGGAAAACCTTTTAAAAAAACAACAAAGAAAACGATTGTTTTGTTAGCCAATTAGCTTCCTCGGTTTGTCTTTTTCGTGTCTGTGGACATTAAAAGTGGATTCTACTGCTTAGAATAAACCCAGTTGTTCAGGAAGACTCACAATCAATTTTTTGGCTTCTGACAAACATGATCATACAACATTGGAAATGCGTCAACGTCAAATCCTGTTGGCGACAGAAGGGTTAAAGTAGAAATCAAATTTTACTTTAACCTTTATCTGCAGTTTAGACAAGGGCCTTGCTTTACAGAGGCCGCCATCTTACACCTCCGTGTTTCTACGGCAGCCCGAAGAAGCTCACAACGCTAATTTAGAAAACCTTAAGGGCCACCGTAGTTCCCTGATGTTCTTTGGGGAAGATGGATGGTTGCACTCTGCCGTCTCACCAGCAGATGTCACCGTTATCATACGGTGAAACCGGAAATGATCGAATCTCCATTCAGTTTGGCAATAAAATAAAAAATGCATAAAAAATGTTATTAACGTTAGCACATGGTCCTTTTTCAGAGCTCGTCTTAATTGTTTCATTATATTATTCCAACTCATTTCCATATTTTTGCACAGACATACTCTCCATTCTATGTAATCTGTGTTTCTAATCCCTCAGTGTGGTTGAATCGTTGCTCATTTCTCACTTCTGAGGTAAAACTGTTCACACGACCGGAACTGGACTTTGACGCACAGTCTGCTTCTTCTTCTTCTTCTTGTGAGCTATTTCTGGAATGCTGCATTCTTTTTTTTCCCCTTCCCTTCTTCTTCTTTTTATGCAGGTGAGGATGCGTCGTTCTCCCTCTGCTCACTGGAGGGCGCCACAGGACGTGGTTACAGCCTGAGTGCAGATGATGCTGAAGTGAGAGCAGTGTGGAAGGTTCACGTGGTGGGTGATGGTTTCCTCCTCCTCCTCCTCCTCCTCCTTCTCCTCCTACCAGGTTTTATTTTAAACGCAGCTGCTCCACTTTTTTTTCCATCACCTTCCTGTGCGTCATTAAACCGACTCTAAAACCTTAATGATTCATTTAAAGGTTCCCAACCTTCTCGTGAAGGTCCGTGTGATCCAATAAAAGTAGTTGGCAGTTTGTTCCATGTCTGGACACAGGCCGGGAATGGTTCAGTTTGGTACAACCCCCAATCGTTCCATTCTTTGGCACCCTTATTTTTTTGGGATACCGGAGTAAAAATGGTACGGTCGGGCCGATTGGGCGACAGAAGAACGCCGTTTTCTTGCGATGGGTGTAAATATCCCAGGGAAATCGAGGCAAAGACCTGCTGGATGTCCTCCATTGTTGTCCGTCTTGTTGTACGTTACGTCCGATATCCTTGGGCCGACCAAGTAAAGGTACTGGAACGCAAGCCTGTAACCAGGATTCCACCGCACCAAACCGAACCGTACCATGACGGGAAACACAGCAACGGTCCAAACACTCCCTATATATCGGCAAAAAGTCCAATAACCTACAGTAAATCCATCAATGCGAGGGTTAATGCATTGATGGACCCTGACCCTAACCCAATGCAACTGGTAAAAGTCTGATTTTAGTCAGACTAAGACAATAATTTGATTTTCTTTATGTTATGTAAACACTTTAGTCTGACTAAAATCAAGCTAGTCTTAGTCGGACTAATTCATAGTCCGATTACTCTTGCATGGATGCGCTTAGTCGGACTTGTCATTCTGTCTATTGACCCAGATATCTGGCAGTTACTCAACCGTTTAGGAATTATGGTACTGAGAATCTGACCGTGTGGCGCGCCAGTGAATCTCGTCTGCGATTGGACGGTGGTCATTCACAAACGGTCTACGAGTTACGCTAATGAGAAGAATGCAATACCAAAGGTAACAGAAGGGTTAAATAATGTCTGGTTACGAATCACGATGGTCCCCATGTCTTGTTTCGGGGCGACCAATCATCGTTCATGACATAGGTCGTCAGGGAGGCGGGGCTAGCAGCCGTCAGTCATGGCTACCAACGTGTTATCGTGGTAGTCCGTTGAGGCGACGCCAAACAGGCGGAATTTAACGAAATGTGCATGGTTAAAGTCTGATTTTAGTCAGACTAAGACAATAATTTGTTTTTCTTAATGTCACGTAAACACTTTAGTCCGACTAAAATCAAGCTAGTCTTAGTCAGACTAATTCATAGTCCGATTACTCTTGCATGTATGCGCTTAGTCAGACGGTGACTAACAAACGTTCTAGGAGTTACACCACCAGTCATCATTCATGACATAGGTCATCAGGGAGGCGGGGCTAGCCGTTATGTCCGAAACATCTATCTCAGATAAGAAACGTGCAAAGTATTTTGTGTGACTTTTGTTGGGAACCTTGAATACCTCGCAGAATTTGTCATCGTCGTCGAAATAGTTGACTCGCTCACTGACAGACTGCCGTACATCTGCTGTGGCTAAAAATACAGACGTGACCTCTCCGTGTCCCAGGACTGATTTTCATTGACTCTGTCTGTGCTTTGAGGCGATTCTACAAACGTGTCAGCTCTAAGTTGCGGCTAATTTGCAATAAGAGAAACTTTCCATTCCAGAAATAAAGTATTATATTTGCCCATAAAGTGGCCGTGGTGTGTCATAAGATATGCATGATTAAAGTCCGATTTTAGTCTGGCTTTAGACTAAGACAATTTTCTTTTCTTCATCTCATATACTGTAAACACATTAGTCTGATTAAACTTGAGCAAGACTTGAGTCTGGCTAACGTATCTGGATAATGTGATACATAGTCTGATTACTCCTGCATTTGCACGCTTAATTGGACTGGAGTCGGACTGGAGTCGGAATGGAATCGGACTAGAGTCGGAATGGAATCGGACTAGAGTCGGGCTGGAGTCAGAGTGGAGTCGGAATGGAATCTGACTAGTGTCGGACTGGAATCGGACTGGAGTCGGAATAGAGTCGGAATGGAATCGGACTGGAGTCGGACTAGAGTCGGGCTGGAGTCGGGCTGGAGTCGGACTGGAATCGAACTGGACACAGCAAAGGTCAACAGGAAACTAATTCAACATGGCACTTATAGCTTATAGAGAGATACAGCGCCACCTACGGAGGCGGAGTCAGGCCAACAAATCTTTTTTCTTCTCCGGTATGTATGCTCGGACTCAGCACGTTGTCCGATTGCCTGCAATAGTCGGACTATGGGCTTAGCTGGATTAAACTGTCCATGTAAACGTACTCAGTGGTTAGAGGAACAAAGCTACAGCCAGTATCTATTTTAAATGTCATAATACACTGTTTATATGTATTTTTATATATATATATATATATTTATATATTGTGACCAAGAAAGTGTATCATCCCAAGGTCAGTATATATGAGTGTGTGTGTGTGTTTAAATGTCCCATTTGCTGCGGTCTGCTGCTGATCGCCTGCAGTGAAGAAGGAACATTCTACTTCAGATGATGATGATGATGATGATGTGTTTCATCACCACTACAGCATCTTTAACATGCCACAACACTGTGTGAGTGTGTGTGTGTGTGTCCTCCGTCCACTGAGTGGAAAAATCACTGGTGTGTCAGTCGTAAACCAATGGCACAGAGATAACTCTAATTAATTAGAGCGCATGAATTCAGAGGACATTACATTGACTTAAATGTGACCCTACATGACCACGAAATGTAGTCATTTAAGTCATGTGGGCCTTGCTTTTTGTATACGTGTGTATAAATATACATATATACAAATATATATATATATATATTTAGCAAAATTCAACTCCAACTTAGACAATATGGACTGAAATTTCGTGTTTTTCCGCCAAAACCATGATTGGATTTGGAGGAACAAAAGTCTCTGAATCTCCTCGGCTGAACTTTCCAAACTTCTCCGTGTACACGTACGTAAAGTCTATAAAATATGATCTACTTGACACCATTTTCACATCGATCTTCCTTCTATGGGCTGCGGTTCTTAAAAATGATGTCAGAGAGGCTAAAATGAAGAACCAGTGGCCGTTCCCGAAAGAGCAAAAAAAATCAATCCAAGTGAAAATTACATCAGGAAAATGATCAATAATAACGTGAGATATTGATTTCGCTTCAGCCTCCACTTCTGTATCTGTGATGTCTGGAATCAAATTAGATTTCCTTCTCATTTCATTTCATTTATGTAATCTAGTTTCTATTAAAGACTGCAGGGGGTCAGTGAGGAGACTTGAGTCTTAGTCTGGCTAACGTACCTGGAAAATGTGATACATAGTCCGATTACTCCTGCATGTGCGTGCTTAATTGGACTGGAGTCGGGCTGGAGTCGGAATGGAGTCGGAATGCAGTCGGAATGGAGTCGGATTAGGTCGGGCTGGAGTCGGACTGGAATCAGACTGGAGTCGGAATGGAATCGGACTAGAGTCAGCTGGAGTCGGAATGGAATCGGACTGGAGTCAGACTGGAATCAGACTGGAATCGGACTAGAGTCGGGCTGGAGTCGGAATGGAGTCGGAATGCAGTCGGAATGGAGTCGGATTAGGTCGGGCTGGAGTCGGACTGGAATCAGACTGGAGTCGGAATGGAATCGGACTAGAGTCAGCTGGAGTCGGAATGGAATCGGACTGGAGTCAGACTGGAATCAGACTGGAATCGGACTAGAGTCGGGCTGGAGTCGGTCTGGAGTCGGAATGGAATCGGACTGGAGTCGGACTGGAATCAAACTGGAGTCGGAATGGAATCGGACTAGAGTCGGGCTGGAGTCGGAATGGAATCGGACTAGAGTTGGACTAGAGTCGGACTGGAATCGGACCGGACTGGAGTCGGAATGGAATTGGACTAGAGTCGGGCTGGAGTCGCATTAGAGTCGGGCTGGAGTCGGAATGGAATCGGACTAGAGTCGGACTGGAATCGGAATGGAGTCGGAATGGAATCGGACTAGAGTCGGACTGATATCGGAATGGAGTCGGACAGGAATCGGACTGGAGTCGGGCTGGAGTCGGAATGGAATCGGACTAGAGTCGAGCTGGAGTCGGACTGGAATCGGACTGGAGTCGGACTGGAGTCGGACTGGAGTCGGACTGGAGTCGGAATGGAATTGGACTAGAGTCGGACTGGAATCGGACTGGAGTCGGAATGGAGTCGGATTAGAGTCGGACTCGAGTCGGACTAAAATCGGACTGGAATCGGACTGGAATTGGACTGGAGTCGGCGTTCTGTGCATGCACCAAAATGTCCTGCCTGGAAGTAGAAGTATCTGTGATGCCTGGAATCAAATTAGATGTTCTTCTCATTTCATTTATGTAATACAGTTTTATAAAAAACTGCAAGAGGTCATATATATGATTCTCTAAAGATAAGGAGACGTTAACATGTCTCAGATTCAGGATCAGATTCAGGAGACAAAAAACAAACAAGAATGTGGAGCAAACGCTTCAGGAAAATGGCTTTGACACCAACATCTGTTTGAGACACTGCACACGCGCCACCTGATACCACACACACACACACACACACACACACACACACACACACACACACACACACACACACACACACACACACACACACACACACACACACAGCTGTCCACCATCTGTCTGTCCTGTCATCACACACACACACACACACACACACACAGAGGTCTCACAGTCCAAACTGTCCAAAAATCAGAGGGACAATCAGAACAGCTGTGTGACTGTACTGTATTTATGTCTTTGTGAGGACATTTGGACAAAAGTGCTTTTTCAGGCTTAAGGTCTGGTTTTAGGGTTAAGGTAAGGGTTAAAGGGTTAGGACTCAGGACTCTGGTATACTCGCACGTCACGGTCTTGTAGTATCCCACTTCGCCCATTGGGCGGTGCCACGAGTCTGGACGCATTCCGATACCGAAGAAGAAGATGAGCATAAATGCGAGGTTCCCACATGAGCGGAGAGCTTCGCTGTGGAACCACGACGACGAGAAGGACGCTGGTCGAACTTCAGACAAATGTGTCCTCACTGAGATGTAGAAACAAGTTAGTGTGTGTGTGTGTGTTCTTGTACTTAAGGCATACTGAGGACCGGTGAGGGTTTTTAACCAACAAAGTGAGGACATTTTTACGAGGTGAGGACATTTTGGCCGATCTTCACTTTGTCTTCATTTGAATCACTTCCTTAGGTTGTTTTTAACAGAGGTCCTCAATTTGGTACAAAAACCCATTTTCCAGCCCTGGTGTTTCACACACGTTTTGCTCTGGGGCTCCACCTGCAGACATTTTATGGTACTGCACCCAGTAGTTCTTTAAAGATACCATTCATAAAGTAAACTTTGTCAGCACTTTTACCCGGTCCTCAGTGTGCAGCAAGTACAAGAATGTGTGTGTGTGTGCGTGTGTGTGTGTGTGTGTGTGTGTGTGTGTGGGGAATAAGGTTAAGTAAATTACAGAGGACGGGTGGTGAAGTGGGGGAGGTGTAAATTGTGTGTGTGTGTGGGGGGGGGGGGGTGTGTGTGTGTGTGTGTGTGTGTGTGTGTGTGTGTGTGTGTGTCGGAGATCACACATTTAATAAAAGTGTTAAATGATGAGAGGATGATTGACAGACAGATGATAGACGATAGAAGGAGGTTTGAAGAGTTCTATCACTTGCTTCTTCAAGGTGTTCTCCATTATGTTCATTTTTGTCATGGTATGGTCTGGTATGCCGTGTGTCCATCATGGTACGGTTGGGTTTGGAATGGTAAAGCCCTTGTATTTCAACTGAGAACAGTGCCTTTACTTGTTGGTAGGGTTAGCTAGTAGCATTTTACTCCTTGGTACCCCTAAAGGGAAGGGTGCCAAAAAATGGGACCTCACTGTACCAAACTGGGGCCACGCGGTTAGCGTTACTGGTTAGCACTTTTGCATTTTGCAGCTAGAAGACCGGGGTTTGAGATCCAGATTTGATGTGCGAGGATCGAATGAGACATTTATCTCTGTAAATGCATAAAAAAAAAAAAACCTGTACATTTTTTGGGGTGAAGTGGCTTTAAATTAGTGCTGGGCACATGCTAGCACATGCTAACGCATGTCAATGCATGCTAACGCATGATGCGCTTCCATGACGACTGACCGGAAAAAGACGCGTGTGACGTCATGTTTACGTGCCGTGACACCAAAGTCCAGTTACCGTTTACCAGTTAGCGCCGTTAGCTGCATTAGCTAGTTTAGCGCCGTTAGCGCGCTACAAATAACCAGCGTACCTGTGTGTTGCGTATGTGTGCCTCTGTTTTTTAAAGTTTACCGCTACTTTAGAGACTCGTTAACAACACGTAAACATGACGTCACACGCGTCTTTTTTCAGGTCAGTCGTCATGGAAACGCGTCATTGCGCTAACGTGCGTTGACGTTGACGCCGTTAACGCGCAAAGCACTACTTTAAATGGTGCCACGGCGGTGCGTTTACTGTCACGTCCCGGCACTCGACAAACTGCAAACCACGACACGCGTGTTGCAAATGTCGTAAAAAAAATCTCATTTCCTTTCCTTCGTTTCTTCTCTGTTCGCGCCCACTTTTAGCTCTGCTTTGGTCTCCACCGGCTCCTGAGGGGAAACCACTGTCTTGTGTTCTCTCGCGTCTCTGCATAACACTGTGTATTTCTTCCAGAAAATCTCTTCTCCCACCTCAGCGAGCAGTTTAACAGCAGCAGCAGCAGCAGCAGCAGGAGGAGGAGGACGCTCTTTTGTTAGCGCCTGTGTCGGCGGCGGTGGACGCAGCTGTGCTAAATGTGCTCCGGCTCTGTGAGTCAGAGGGAGCAGCGAGGCACCGGGGTGGCCCAGAGGGTTTTTTAAATGCATTGTTGTCTTTTTGTGAGTCAGCGCAGGTTCTGTGGGCCGTAAGAGCAGCTCTGGGTAAACCCGCCGAAACATCAGATCTGCGTGTTTCACGCCTCTGTCGAGACAGGAATTATCACCAGAGTTCACGTCCTCAACCCAACGTTACGTGGTTTTTTTTACGTGGGAGTCAGAGCAACACATTTCACTCGGATTAATGCACAAGCGAGTCGTTCTATGGCTGTGCAGGACGGTAAAAAAGAAGAAAAAAATCATCAAATATTAAAGTCGGTATGTCGCCCGTTTGTGTTTGAACTCCCCTTTTTGAAAGCCTCAAATTTAATATTCTGGCCAACGAACGCCGTGTTTGATTTGTTGAATAATTGAACTGCAAGAGCTTTTGAATCCACCGACATCTGCAGCCGTGTTCGAGGCCCAGTGAAGACAAAACTGACAATTATTATTATCCTTCAAAAACACGTATTTCCCAATCCTTAAAGGGATAGTTCGGAATTTTTTTCAGACATAAAACCTATTTTCCAACTCAGCCGGTGTGATGGAGACGTCTGGAGACGTTTTCAAGAAATTTCATTCAGTTCTTCTAGTTGCCGAGTTCGCTGGTGCTATGGCTATCGCAAGTCAATGGTACACGCTAGCATGGCATTAGAAACACTCGTACTGACTCCACAGTGCACCTGAGGCAAATCAATTTTAACTGCAGACTATCGATGTACATATCTGTGTTGATAGAATAATATTTGAAACATTCGCATCGCATGAATCATCCATTTTTGAGGGACTACTTTCTCAGCAGCAGCGGAATCAGTCCGCCGCTGCCATAGCCTAACAGGAAGTAGGACGCGCTGCTGTTGAGACATAAATCCTTCGAATTGCAAGGTTGGTTTTATTTCAAACATTCTATCAACACAGATATGTACATCAATAGGCTGTTTCTAACGCCATGCTAACTTTTACCATTGACTTGCGCTAGCCATAGCATCAGCGAACTCGACAACTAGAAGAACTGAATGAAATTTCTTAAAAAACGTCTCCAGACGTCTCCATCACACCGGCTGAGTTGGAAAATAGGTTTTATGTCTAAAATTCCGAACTATCCCTTTAAAGTCGTATTTATTTATCACATTTACAAAAATCTTACGGATAAAAAAAAACAGCTCAGGTCAAAATCACTGGATCGGATATCGGACAGGGTAAAAATGTCAAATCCGACACTTGCTAGCTACCTAGCATGTTTCATGCTTCACTATCAGAAAAAAGGGCTTTTATGTGCTGTTTATTTCTTCTTTTTTTGTCTTTAACCGCTTCGTACGTCCATAAATGGTTGAAAAAAATGACTGTATCGGACTAATTTTCGGTTTGTGATATCGGTATCTTAGCATCTCTGGTTCCGTTAGCCTCGTTAGCCTCGTCTGTCAGGTCTGAAGTCCGTCACGTTTCGGCCTTAAGGGAAACCCATCCATTCACCAACAGTGAAACGAGACGATTTCTGATAGAGTCGCCTCTACGCGAGCGCGTTTGAGTTGTGAAGACGATGCCAGAGGGAGGAAGAGAGGAGCTAAATCAGCTCTGCATCAATGAAATAAACAAACAGCGTTTGCCTTGACACGCACAGACAAGCAGAGTCACAAGAAGCCTTAATTAAACGACGACAGCGTCTTTTGGGGGGGGGGGGGGGGGGGGCGTCGATCGTCGAGAGACGTCTGTGAATGCAGATGGAGGCTGACAGCGAGGAGAAGCTGGAGAAAGCCTGAGGGAGGAGGTTTCACAAATCAAGAGGTGGTAAATTGTGCCAAAATTCCAAGGGAGAAGGAAGGAAGAAATATTTGACTTCAACAATCTGCACCAGCATCTGTTCACGTGAAATAAAGGTGATGATAACAATTCCCTGGTTATGCGGCAAAAAAAAAAAATCATGATTATTTTCCTTATAACACGGCATCATCATCTGCATAAAAACACACCAAATTTTCAATATCCAAAAACATGCAAAAAATGCTCTCAAAATTTGCAAATAAAAGCAAATTGCACAAATTTCCACGGGACAACGGACTGCTAGAAGCACTATTTTACTTTAAAATCTGCATCAGTCTGTGTGAAATAAAGGTGATGATAACCATTCCCTGGTTATGTCTAATTCTTTAGGTTTAGGCACAAAAAGCAGCTGTTTTCGGGCTTGAAAAGTTCATGATTATTTTCCTCATAACAAGGAAAAAACATCAAAAACATGCTCAAAAAAATGCAAAAAAATGCAAATTGCACAAATTTCATCAAGTGCAAGGTCATTTTCCTCATAACACGGCATAATCATCTGCATAAAAACTCACCAAAACATTTTCATCAAAAAACATTTCTTGCTTATGAATTTAATTTAGATTTAAGCACAAAAAGCAGCTGTTAGGTCTTGAAAAGTGTATGATCTTTCCTCATAACACGGCTACATCATCGGCATAAGAACACACCAAATTTTTGATATCCAAAAAAATGCAAAAAAATGCTTGTAAAATATTGCAAATAAATGCAAATTGCACAAATTTCATTAAGTCCAAGGTCATTTTCCTCATAACACGGCATACTCGTCTGCATAAAAACACACCAAATTTTCGATATCCAAAAACATGCAAAAAAGCATCATCTGCATAAAAACTAATTTTTCGATATCCAAAAACATGCAAAAAATGCTCGTAAAACTTGCAAATAAATGCTCATTGCACAAATTTCATCAAGTGCAAGGTCATTTTCCTCATAACACGGCATAATCATCTGCATAAATACACACCAAAAAATTTTCATCAAAAAAACATTTCTCGCTCATGAATTTAGTTTAGATTTAGGCACAAAACGCAGCTGTTAGGGCTTGAAAAGTGTATGATCTTTCCTCATAATACGGCCACATCATCTGCATAAAAACACACCAAATTCTCGATATCCAAAAACATGCAAAAAAATGCTCGTAAAACTTGCAAATAAATGCAAATTGCACACATTTCATCAAGTTCAAGGTCATTTTCCTCATAACACGGCAAAATCGTCTGCATAAAAACACACCAAAAATTTCCTCGAAACCTCCAAGGAAGACGGAGAATTGTCGTATCTATTTTCGTTATCCCAAAACATGCAAAAAATGCTCTCAAAACTTGGAAAATATATGCTTTTTTCCCCTCATCACACGGCATAATCGTCTGCATAAAAACACACCACATTTCAATATCTGAAAACATGCAAAAAATGCCCTAAAGGCAAATCTGCACCAGTGTCTGACATTATTAATTATCCTGGTTATTAAATTTAGTTTTAGGCACAAAAAGCCTAAAAATAGACGAGAAACAACACATTATCATCTGCATAAAAACAAATAGCTAAAGAGGCCAAATAGAACATCCTGCTACAGCCATTAAATGTCTGACACCACGAGAACAGGGTGGATTATGAACTTCCTTTTATATTTGTCACGTACAGAAACAATGAGGCAGATGTTTGAATTCACACGAACGTAGAACACGTCCACCTCGTCTTATTGTTTCACTTTTGCTGCTCCTTGTTTGTTTTTGTCACGCAGAGTTATTTTGCTACTATAGCAACGGAGTGGAGCGGAGATGATCCACTTCCTGTTTACGCACATCAACCTTGTTTGTATAACGCCGTTCTTACATAAGGAAATTTATAGTGCTTTACAGGCAGGAAATACATTTGAAATCAAAACACAATTAAAAAAGGAAATTAAAGCAATTTAAAACATTAAACAATTTAAAACTAAATTAATCGCACAGAAATCAATGGAATTAAAAATCATTACTTTTAAAATGATTAAAATCATTAAAAAGCAAAGTTAAAGTGGTTAACATTGTCCGACTATTATCAGATTATTCGTTTTTTTCTCAGAATTATGACTTTTTCTTAGAATTAAGACTTTAATCTCAGAATGACGACTTTTTTCCCTCAGAATTATAACTTAAATCTGAAAATTATGACTTTAATATCAGAATTCTGACTTTTCCCCCTCAGAATAATGGCTTTAATTTCAGAATTATGACTCTTTTTCTCAGAATGACAACTTTTTTCCCTCAGAATTGTGACTTTTTTCTCATAATTATGAATTTAATCACAATTATGACTTTAATATCAGAATTAATACTTTTTTTTTTTTTTATCAGAATTATGACTTTTTTTCCCTCAGAATAATGACTTATTTTCTTCAGAATTATGACTAATCTCAGAATTATGACTTTTTCTTAAAGTAATGACTATTTTTCTCAGAATGACAACTTTTTTTCCCTCAGAATTATGACTTTTTTCTCTCAGAATTATGACTTTAATATCAGGATTAATACCTTTTTTTTTTTTTTTTTTCAATCAGAATTATTACCTTTTTTTCTCAGAATAATGACTTATTTTCCTCTGCATTATGACTTTAACCTCACAATTCTGCGGGTTTTTTCCCCCCTCAGAACTGGGACTTTATTTTCCTCAAAATTATGACCTTTTTTTCTCAGAATTATGACTTTAATCTCAGAATTAATTCCGTTTTATTCATTGTAGTCTCCATGTGGCGCTAATACTCCTCCGTACGAACCAAACAAGGACTCAAATGAATGAAAATACTCGTCTTGCCGACGATGGAACGCGATGATGACACAACAGCGTCCGTCGTATATTTGTATCTTTTACTTTCTATACAAATACCACTTATGTATTTGTTCATTTTTATATCACCATCACACTCAGTCAGATTCCACCACTTCCTCTCTCTGAGTGAATCATGAGTGTTTTATTTTAGCTGGTGCTGCTGTGTGGGCTCAGGGTCACAGTGATTCACAGCAGAGGGACGTTTGTGAACCACAGTCCTGATAAACAACAACTAAAGACCCGAGGTAGAGACTGAGGCTGTGTTACTGTATATGCTCACATTATGATCGTGCTCTTTGTTTATTGCAGTGTTTAAAGCAGGGGGAGCAGAGGATGTGCGTGATCACAATAGACTGATGCGTCATCAGCTGCTGACTCTGCGCCAACGGGTCGTCGTCATCGTAGTTTCGCTTCTTTGTCGTCGTCTTTCGTTTCAAGCTTCTTCTCCTTCGTGAAAATGGAAACTGAAGGTTTTTTTTTGTTTTTTTTTACACAGGTCTTGAACTATAATCCTGACTTTGGGTTCACGACCTCGTCGTCGTTCTCCAATTTCCTCCCACAGTCAAACACGTTGGGGATTAGGCAAATTGGACGCTCGAAAAATGGCTGTTTGATAAAGTCCCGTAAAGGAATACTTGAGTAGAAATGTGAGTGTGTTACCAGAAAATGACTTAAGTAGAAGTTGAAGTCGCTTTTTTATAACGTTACTTCAGTAAAAAGTCGAATTTTTCCTCATAACGCGGCAACATCATCTGCGTAAAAACACACCAGATTTCAACATCTGAAAAACGTCATATGGGGATCACACACTCTTAGAAATAAAAGTGCTTAGTAGAACCATATAAGGTTCTTCGGCTTGTCCTCATAGGAGAACCCTTTTTGGCTCCAGGTAGAACCTTGAACCCTTTTGGAGGGTTCCACCAAGAACCCTTTTTAAAACCCTTTCTTCAGGAAAGTGGTTTTAAAGGGTTCTCTGGATCAAAACGGTTCTTACTGGAACCATTAGTGTTACCAAGAACCTTTGAAAAAGCCTTTCTTTTAAGCAAAGGTAGAACCTCTTTATAAAGTTTCCACCTGGAACCCTTTTAAAACCCTTTCAAGAAACGGGTTCTCTGTATCAAAATGGTTCTTGCCGGAACACATCCAAAAAACGTCATATAGGGATCACACACTCTTAGAAATAAAAGTGTAACTAAAGTAGAACCATATAAGGTTCTTCGGATGTCCTCATAGGAGAACCCTTATTGGCTCCAGGTAGAACCTTTTTATGAAGATTCCACCTGGAACCCTTTTGGAGGGTCTAAAGTCTACGATATTTACTGTACTTAAAGGTATAGTTCGGGAATTTTGGACATAAGACCTATTTTCCAGCTCAGCCGGTGTGATGGAGACGTCTGGAGACGTTTTCAAGAAATTTCATTCAGTTCTTCTAGTTGTCGAGTTCGCTGATGCTATGGCTAGCGCAAGTCAATGGTACAAGTTAACATGGCATTAAAAACACTCATACCGACTCCACAGTGCACCCGAGGCAAATCAATTGTAACGGCAGAATATCGATGTGCATATCTGTGTTGATAGAATAATATTTGAAACAAAACTAACGTCGCATCGCTTGGATTATTGAGGGACTACTTTCTCAGCACTATACTTCCGGCAGCGGAATCAGCCCGCCGCTGCCGGAAGTATGACACGCTGCTGCTGCTGCTGAGACATAAATCCTTCAAATTGCAAGGTTGGTTTTATTTCAAACATTCTATCAACACAGATATGTACATCGATAGTCTGCCGTTACAATTGATTTGCCTCGGGTGCACTGTGGAGTCGGTATGAGTGTTTCTAATGCCATGCTAACTTGTACCATTGACCTGCGCTAGCCATAGCATCAGCGAACTCGGCAACTAGAAGAACTGAATGAAATTTCTTGAAAACGTCACCAGACGTCTCCATCACACCGGCTGAGTTGGAAAATAGGTCTTATGTTCAAAATTCCAAAACTATCCCTTTAATGCACTTGTCTTTGTCCTCCAGGTACACCTATTCTGGCGTTGACGGCAACAGCGGACCTGGATTCCAGAGCAGTCGTCAAAAGACAGTTGCATTTGGAGAATGCCACTCATCATAAGTCATCATAAGCCCAAACAGGACAAACATTTTAGGCTTGGACTGACTACAGTGTCTTCAGATTCTCTGGACTGTCTGAACTGGGTTAGTGAGGAAGCTAAAAGAGAACGGCCCGAGAATGTCGCCAGTGATCATCTACTGCCGTACACTTGCAACTTGCGGTAAGGTGTTCTGTCACCTAAAAGATGAACTTGGCGAGGACTGCTGGGTTGATAGGGATCCAGAACATGGGTTAGGAAGCATGCTTATTGGTATGATTCATAGCCAAACACTTCCCCATCACAAGAATAGAGTTCTGGCCTCTTTAAGCCCAATTTATACTCCTGCGTAAAGAGCTCTGCGTAGGTTACGCAGAGCCTGTCGAAGAGCCTCTACGTCGTCTCCGACTGCACAAAATATTTTTTAAGTGTCCGTCACTCCGTCAAGGGACAACTGAGACGGCAAGGGCTGCGATTGGTCCTCAGGACAGGCCGAGATAACGCTGCTCTGTGCCGGCTCACAGTGCGCACCCGAGCGTCCACAGAAGCGGAGCTGATCACCGCCGACAACATCGCTGCCAATCTATAAATACGTCATATCTTAACACACACAGCACATGTTTAGACTCTAAATGGCCAATTTCTCGCCTCAAATTATCTTAAAACTGCGTTCAGTGACACAGAAAAGTGAGAAACGGCCACTGTTTCAACAACAACAGTCTTTCTCTCTCGGACGCCATTGCTCACTGTAGCCAAAAGCACAACAACCTTGCGCAGCGACCCCTACTGATCGGGCAGGAAATTGCAGCGCGTGTCCGTCACCACGACGCAGAAGTATAAAGGTTCAAATCGTCTCCGTGGTTACGCAGTCAGATAACGCATACGCAGTCGGAGAAGTATAATGTGGCCTTTAGGCGGTGATGGTGCCTGCAGGGTGGTTGTAGCCACCACAGCTCTTGGAATGGGACTGAATTTTCCCAACATTTCCCCATGTCATAATGTATGGCTGACCTGGGGACGTGGAGACAATTGGGCTCCCATAACATGCCATTATTTACACCTTCAAGCCAAGTAAACCATGTTATCAAATGATGTTGCTGCCGGCAAAGATAGTTGGAAACATGCCTGTAATGAAAACCAGGCTATTGTACACCGTCACATGATATTACAATATATGTAACAATACAGCTCACGGTCTTTTTTTTCTTGCACGACCTTCTGCTGCGGAGGCTTCCACGTCCTTTTCGTTCCTCCACCCATTTCCAGGACACCGGCAAGTCACGCTCTTTTAGGTTTCGGTTTTCTGACGTAACTGGCAACCCGTGGGTTGCTCGGCAGCTGAGACTCTACCGACTGCAATGATTGGTAGACGGCGGTAGGTGGCGCCACATGACGCCTAAACAAGATTTGCAGTCTGCAAAATATTTTTTTTAATGCAAATATTTTGTCTGTACTGTTGTTGTTGGTGAGTTCAGTTTGTTATATGAACATTATTCCTGAGTCTCTGTGACATATTAGGAGGATTTTATGGCCAAGTTGTTATAGATGTATTACATAATGCACCTTTAAGTAGAAATTAAAGTCACTTTTTTTTTTCTTTTTTTTACTAAAAAGTCTTAAAGTCTACGATATTTACTGTATTTAAGCATCAAAAGTCACTGTGTGAGGAGTTCATCAAGACTAGAAAAGCTCACAATTTTTCCTAATAAAGCAGCAACATCATCTGCATAAAAACACACCAGATTTTAACATCCAGTTTTAACTGGATTTTTCATTAAATTGCGCTTAAAGGTGAAGTAAGTAGTTTATAGTGCCATCTAGAGGAGAGGCTGAAATTTACAACAAAGAACTGCTCCTCTGCTCACCCCCTCCCTTCCCTGAGCGCTACGGTATCCTCAGACAAAGCGGAGAGAGAGGAGGCGGGACTTCCGCTACAAGTAAAGAGACGCTTGATTTGTTCTCTCGCGTTTTTCCTTACAGGCTCCGGTAGAAACATGGCGTCTCGCTGCTAACAGTATCTACGCAACCGCGGCCGGCGACCGTGTTATTTAACATGACTTTTTGAAACACTATGAAAATGAAACAAAAACTATTATACAGCGACTAGACAATGCAGGAGCACATAATATGTATAAAAAAAGTGGATTTTGGGTTATATAAACCCATAAATACTACACATTGTGCCTTTAAAGGTGCAAAAAGAAAAAAAGCGGCGTCTGCAGTTGTCGACGTGTTAAACAGTGTCGGAAAACTATAAAACAACAACAACAACAAGAACGTTCCATTTGTTTAATCAGTTCAGAGCTCAAAGAATGCGCTTAGCAGCAACGTTGAGCTGAGGAATCCGTTAGTTGTTGTTTTGTTTTTTTTTCCCCGTTCAGTTCTGAGAGCAGAAAGAGGCTCAGTATCAAAGATACGACCTCAAACACAGACTTTTGTCCTCACAGATTAAAGAGGAGGAGGATAATTGGAGGAGAAGAATATGCAAATATTTGGGGGGGGATTCAGTGTGTGTGTGTGTGTGTGTGTGTGTGTGTGTGTGTGTGTGTGTGTGTGTGTGTGTGTGTGTGAGGATCATCTCCAGTTTCCAGGGCTCACAAAAGAAATAACGGCCGCTTTGTTGCAGCGTTTCTTTCTCTCTGCTGAGCCTCTTCTTCTTCTTTATTCTTCTTTATTCTTCTTTCCTCCAGTTCGGATTTCATAGAAGAGAAAGTGTTTTTTTTTTTTTTTACTAATAATCAAATAAGAAAATCACAAAAAAACCACTGCAAACTTAAATAATGGTAACACTTAAATTCATTCAAACTATGTAAGAACTCTTTGTACGACTTAAGTAACTTCGGTTAATTAAGATTATTTGAACTATATATAATAATTCATTAAGGTTAAGTGTTATTTATTTATGTTTTTTTTAAATTAAGTGTTAAATTAAGTTAGTTTGAATAAACAAATCATTTATTTAGGGGTTACAAATGACCTCTTTTTTACATAATTTGTAACAAATGTATTAAGTTCATTCAGACTATGTTAGAACTGTTTGTATGACTTGATTCATTCAGTAACATTCAGTCATTGATGTATTTTGTAACTTAATTAACACTAAAAATCTATTTATTAAAACTATGTAAGAAGGTCTATAATACTTGTTAACTTGATTTTTAAAGAAGTTAATTAATTTGAAGTGTTACTGTCATTTATGTATTTTTTAATTTCATTAATTAATTAATTGGTGTTCTTTCAAACTGTAAGAAAGTTTAATTTTGATGATAATTTGTAACATATAATCTATTGTTATGTTCATTCAAATTAAGTAAGAAAGCTGTTTTCATAATTTAAAATTTTAGTTTGAATAAACTTAATTTAGCTGTTACCCATGTTATTTCATGAATTGGTAACAAATGAATTTAATTTTATTTAATTGGTAACATTTAAATAAATAAATAACAGAAATTCAAACTATACAGGGAAGTAACCTCCATATGACACTTGCTAATTTTTACTTAATGAATGAATTAACATCATTTATTTAGCATGTTAGCAAACGTATTTGTCTTTCTTTTTCTAATTTCGTGACAGGGAAATAATATTTTAGCGTAGCTGCACGTTTATCTCGCGCATCAATAACGAGGATTCTCAGGAGTATTTTCAGCGAACGCGTCCCCGAAACTCTCCGACCGCTGAGATACCGAATATCTTTTCTTTCTTTTTTTTGTTTTGTTTTTGGGGTCTTTTCTCCGTGGCGTTCAGGGTCCCAGAGCGAAACCTGAGCCTCAGATAAAAGCACTTTGTTATTGAGTTATCGAACAGAAGCACAAAGAGCCGGCGGAGAGCGGAGAGTCGTGGATTTACAAAACAAATGAACATTTACAAGAGAAGAGAAGACGGCGAGTAACTCGACCGCTGCTTTACATTCACACTAAACAACGACAGTTTCTCTCTCTGCTACTTTCTTCTTTTGCCGTGTTAAGACAGAGGCGTCCTTTGACCGATGTCTCAATGCTAGCTGGAGCTACGCTTGTGGCTTCACCGCATCTCTAACATCGTTGGTGGCGTAGCGGTTAGCATAGCTGCCGTCCAAAAATCCAGTTCACTCGGGTTCGACAAGTATTTATCCAATATCAAAAAACAAAGTTAAGTTAAGTTACGCCACGCACTGTAGCATGTAGCTTGTAGCTTGAGCTACGCGTGTAGCGCCACATGGTCCCAAAGCAACAGCGTTGCCACACGGGGCTCGAGAGTCTCGCCCACGCCGAATACACAACGTTCCCTGTACGACACTTTTCTTTTTCGCTCTCGTTTGCGAGCGCAAAACGTAGGTTTTTTTAGTGAGTTCAGTACGGTGGCCCTGAGGTGCAAAATACAAATCGCAAACGCAAACCAAGAAATGCAGATCAAAAAACAAAAACGTGAAATAAAAAACAAAAACGCAAAATAAAAAACACAAACGCAAATCAAAAAAATTAATGCCAATTTAAAAAAACACATACGCAAATCAAAAAATAAAAACGCAAATTAAGAAACTCAAACGCAAAACACAAACGCAAATCAAAAAACATAAATGCAAATCAAGAATAACAAATGCAAATTAAAAAACACAAAAGCAAAAAACACAAATGCAATTAAAAATACACAAATCAAAAAACACAAACGCAAATTAAGACACTCAAACGCAAATCACAAACGCAAAACAAAAAAAACAAACGCAAAACAAAAAACATTAATGCAAATCAAGAAACACAAACAACAAATCAAAAAAACGCAAATTAAAAAACACAAAAGCAGTAAACACAAACGCAATTAAAAATACACAAATCCAAAAACACAAACGCAAATCAAGAAACACAAACGCAAATTAAGAAACGCAAATCACAAACGCAAATCAAAAAACTTAAATGCAAATGAAGAAACACAAACGCAAATTAAGAAACGCAAATCACAAACGCAAATCAAAAAACATAAATGCAAATGAAGAAACACAATCGCAAATCAAAAAACGCAAACACAAAAGCAGAAAACACAAAAGCAGAAAACACAAAAACATTAACTCAAAACGGAAGACGTATGTTTTTTTTTAATTTGCGTTTTGCGTTCATGTTTTGCACCTCAGGGCCACCGTAGTTTTGCCTGATGACAGACGAGTCTCCTGTCAGCGCGTGACGACACAGTGAATCAAAGCCCTGCTCACGCGGCTGTAACATGAGATACGTTCACGAGCACTGATTCGTGTTAAAAACAACAACCTGAAACTACTGCGGATCAGACGATCTCTGCAAACTTCAGATGTGCATTTCTGTTAAAAACAAACACAAACAAACACAAACAAAGAAGTAACACAGTGTCCACAGTCAGCACGGTCGTGAAGTGGGCTTAACTCGTTAGCGCTCCGCGTAGCTCGGCTTGTTTTGTCTGCCGGGACGAATCAATCTAAAGTGTTTCCAAGATGGAAAGGTTTTTGAAACGAGAGGCAGCTCCGAGTCGAGGCTTCATCAGCACTCGCAGATTAGAGGGAACACATAAAAGATTGAAGAGCCAAAATGATGGAGGAGACGTTCGAGGCCCAATCACGGAGCAATCAAGGCCGAGCGCTGGAGCTCAGCGACAGGAAATGACAATTTATCACAAGTTCCACTTGTGCATTTTAAAAGGAATCATTTTATAAAGTGGCAAAAGAAAACACTAGAAAAGACACAGTGGTGGAAATAATGAAAAGTGTTGTTCTACGTAAGCCCCGAGTTTACTGGACATTTTATTAAATTAGCCCCAATCTCTCTAAAATATAGCAATTTTCCCCTTAGTTTTACATTTAATGAAGTCTCTCTTTTTACAAAACAAATCAATTTCTGGAGATAAAAAGCATTAAATGCACTTTTTAAAAATGAGTTTGTAACTGAATAGGTCAAGTGTGAAGGTGTTGGTTAAGAGAAGGAAGAGAAAGAAGTGGAAAATACCTGGTGTTTGTTGTTGCTTTGGCAGCCATGTTGAAAACAATGTCCAATATACCACGTCGCCTACAAAATGGCGGGTGTCAGTTTGGGCCGTGTGGTGAAAAAACTTTGTTGAATTTTCACTTTTCCTATGTTTCCCGAGGATTAACTGACTGCCTCATGGGCCTCCATGGGGCTAGCTAGCTGGCTAGCATGCAGCGTGCGTCTGCTCTGAGTGTCCGGGTGGAAACCTAAGTCTTTTTTTTTGTGGTTCCACTATCTCAGGGCTCTTCTTCTTCTTTTTTGAGGTTGGCAAACAACGATTTGGTGCATTACCGCCACCATCTGGTACGGAGTGTGGATCAAAACATGCGGATGTAAATGTACTACTACTTCCCAGGGGCCGTCTGCAAATTGCGGCTCTTCTTCAGTGGTTCCTTGTAGTTTTTGTTGTGTGTTAATATTTTGTGCGTCATATCTAAGGTCTACGCCTTGATAAACTTGCGTTTGAAATAAGGTAAAACACATTTAAAAGAAATAATGTGTACATGAAGACAAACATCTTTGGATCCACGGGCTGTTTTTTTCCTCAAGCATGAATTTCATTACGATTCAAATGTTGCGTCATTTGATTTCATTAATTTGCCACAAACAATGGAAGGACTTGGTCGACATAACTCAACACAAAAATATATGACTTACGTTTCCACCCGGACACTCAGAGCAGAGGCACGCTGCATGCTAGCTAGCTAGCTAGCCACACGGCGGCAGCAATTTTCTATTTGTAGTTTCATAAATGCAACAAACTATTCTTTTAAATATATATATATTATATTATATTAATATTTTAAATAGGTTTTTAAGACCAAAATAGTTAAAATACAGTTTTGTTTTCAGACGTTTCGTTTTAAACGTAACAACAAAATCCTTCTTCCACGAGTTAAAATAGGTTCAAGACGTTATGAAACCACTAAAATCCAACTTTTAACAAAAAAAAACAAAAACAGACAGATTCAGTCGCAGGTGAGATGAAAACATTCAAACTTTATTTTTGTCACGTTCACCACTTCTCTTCATAAAGCTATGCGGCTCCTTAGCTCTGATTGTCGCTAGCCACGTGTTCTGAGCCCGAAAAACCCAAAGTTCACAGATGAGCTTAAGAAACAGAGGAATTCAGGAGTTAAACAGGATGTGATGGGAATGTCGTGCGTACCCCAACCCAACAGGAAAAGCTCTGAAAGAATAAAAACAAAGTGGGAGACGGTGACAATTCTCCAATTTTCTTAGCCGCGACAGCATGAGCGTCACATAAAGTCCGTCACAACTCTTTAAAAAAAGCCACGAAAGAAAAGGCATCGTAAAAAAAAAATAATAATAATAAATGAGGAGACAGCAGGACGTAAAGAAACATTCTCGTCATCTTTCTCACATTAGCGTTAGCGTTAGCGTCGTCTTTGCCCGCGTCTATTTACGACACAAACGCACCCGAGCATCAGTTTTAACGACTGCACGGCAAGTACCTCACGTATCACGGCATCATCGCAGCGGCGCTCGATAAGAATCGGGTCAAAGGTCGTTCATCGAGACGCGAAGAATTCAATATACGAAAAAAATAAATAAAAAAGGTTACAGAACATATTCTCGCTCACATTAGCCGTTTATTTCTGGTCCTGACAAAAGGGCAGTGATGTACCCAAAGTAAACGGGAAAACATTAAATATTTAATATATGAAACATTTTTACGCTTTAAACTCTTTCTGGGAGTTTCCAAACACATGCAGATTTTGGGGATTAGGCAAATTGGACGCTCTAAAATGGTTGTTTAATAAAGTCCCTTAAAGTTAAAATGTAAGAATGTGACCAGAAAATGACTTAAAGGCGCCATATGTAAGAATGTGGCCAAAAACGTTTACTACACTCAAATTCAAAAATACCGAAGTCTTTTATGTTTCGTTTTCTGACGTAACTGGCAACCCATGGGTTGCTAGGCAGCTGAGACTCTACTGACTGCAATGATTGGTAGACGGCGGTAGGTGGCGCCACATGACGCCAAAACATAAACATGATTTGCAGTCTGCAAAATATATATTTTTTAATGCAAATATTTTGTCTGTACTGTTGTTGTTGGTGAGTTCAGTTTGTTATATGAACATTATTCCTGAGTCTCTGTGACATATTAGGAGGATTTTATGGCCTTTAGTTGCTTTAGATTTATTACATAATGCACCTTTAAGTCGTTTTCTGGTCACATTCTTTCATTTTTACTTTAAGGGACTTTATTAAACAACCACTTTAGAGCGTCCAATTCGCCTAATCCCCAAAATCTGGGAGGAACCTGGAGAACTCATGTGAATGTGGTTTGTAGAAAATGACGTTTTTTGGATGTTAAAATCTGGTGTGTTTTTATGCAGATGATGTTGCCGCGTTATGAGGAACTCATTAAATATTAAACCATATGTTGGCCATCGATATTCGTTCATTTTCACATCAAGTAGTGGAGAAAAATACAGTGTTTTCATCTTTTACAGCAGTTTTACTTGATGCTACAACAGTTTCCACATTTGACAGCCGACTGAAAACGAAGCCGAAACAAACGGCCGAGTTGTTTCCACCCCGAAGGGAAAAGCACATAAATAAATAAAACCCCCACACTGTGCTCTATCTCGTGCTTTTTTTAAAAGCTGAGGTTCACGTCTTTTAAAAAAAAAAACGCAGCCGCGTTCGCGGCGGTTTGCCGCGCTCCAGCGCCGCGGGGATGAAAGATTAATTTGAAATCGTCTCGACGTGCGGTTTCCAGGAGTGGTCTTTGTGACACACGGACACAACATGAATATTTTACAGCGCTGTGTTTCCGCCGCCGGAGCCTGTGACGGTGCACTTTAACCCAGTGATTCATGGGAAACGATGATAATAAATAATAATAATAATAATAATAATAATAATAATAATAATAATAATTCTTGCACAGTCGTGCTCGAACCCTAATTACGAGTAGTTTTAAACCGCTCTTACATATACGTGATTTTCAATCGTTGCCATGCCACCCAATGAAAATCACACACACACAAACACACGCATTCTCCCATAGACCTTATTTTCCGCAGAGACAAGAAAGTAGACGTTATCTTTGCGCGAGACTTCCGGTTTTGGCCGTTTCCAATTTGCACAAATGAGCGAACAAACGTCGCCAAACGAGTACCCGAAGTGCCGCACAAAAAGAGGAAGTCGGAAACCCCTTACTACTACTTTCCCCCAAGTCAGAAAATAGCTTCAAACACATAAGTTACACATTAATTATGAGCAGAAGGCATTTAAAAAAAATGGAGATCGCCCCCCCTCACTTTCACCCCTCGTCGTCTCTTCCGGGTTCAGAATGAGCTGCTTTCATTGGGTCCAAACTGTCCTTAATGAAAAGCTAAGGCCATGTAACCCAAGCACATGGGCCATAGGAGGTGCTGCGAGACACACCGCGATTAAATATTCAAACACTGCGACCCACGCGGGCTTCCAGTCTTTGTCCCGTCGACTTGTTTACGTTTCCCTTTTTTTTTTTTTAGTCTTGTGCCAGGGGGTTTGCTGGTAGGTCACTAAATCCACGTCTTCCGTAGAGGATGGAGATCCTGGAGATCTTTATTGCAGTAATACCCCCAACGATCAGAAAAATGAAAACACCCATCGAGAAACCCTTTTCGAGGGGGAGATAGGGGTTGTGGTCTGCTTTGCTTTCTGGACTCCAGAACAGGAGAGGATGCAGGGAGGAACTGGAGCAGGTTGACTGAAGGCTATCACTGTCATAACGGCTGGGCCACAAATTGAGAATCCAGTGGCTTTTTAGGCTCATTTTCTCCTTTAGCATCTAGAGTTTGTAAGAGAAGACAAAGAAGGAAAAAGAGTTGTTTCTTGTGCTCTTGTACTATAATGGCTGCAGGTTATCTCTCAGGAGACGCGACAGCTGACCCCTTCATGTCATTACGTCTCTCTCCAGGACTTAAAGTGGCATATGTTCGGGGGGAGAAACCGGGGGGAGAAAAAAAAGCAAGTAACGTGATACCGTTCCAGTGAAATCCACACAAAGCCCAGTCTGTGCCTCACAGTAGGCCAGACGTTGCCACTTCTCCGCCGAGTCTCAGATGTGCCCATAGCAGACTTTTGCTTCAAAGCGCCCACTTTCTCGGTCGGGCGTGCTAACGTCACCGAGCGCCGGTGTACGGTAGATCTGACGGTTCATGTGAGGACAAACCTCTCGAGATGCAAACCGGGTTCCATTTTCAAGAAGGTCCTCAAACACAAAACACCAAAGTTAACAAAGATTTAAAAGAAACGAATGTCTCCCACCCTCAACAGACCAAAAAGATTCAAGTTCAGGTCCAGATAAGTCCAATCCTAGTCACCCTTGTTTTACTTCTACCCCAAATTTCCGGAAGGGAGGTGCATTGATTCAAGAAAACCCCAAGCGTCTCCAAAGTGTGACCCCCACCCCCCCAACGACAGCCAACCATTGTTCTTGCAATCAGGATAGGCGGAACAATGCAGTCTGTTATATCTATTTCCCAGGCTGTGCAGATTTCGGCCCTGGCTGAGTGGTCTGACTTGTAGTTTCTGCTGCAGCCTTCGGGGTATGAGTGGACCCATTTCCTGGGGTATGGGTGGACCCATTTGTTGGGGTATGGGTGGACCCATTTGTTGGGGTATGGGTGGACCCATTTGTTGGGGTATGGGTGGACCCATTACCTGGGGTATGGGTGGACCCATTTCCTGGGGTATGGGTGGACCAATTTCCTGGGGCAGGACCTGGAGCTACAGCCGACTGTTGGCCACGGTGCACTTGAGGATGCCGAGGCAGGACTGTGCGTATGGACTGCTGGAAATGGTGCGACTGCTGCGGACCGCGGCGCTGGTTGCGTTGGCGGTAGTGCAGCGATTCCGAGTGCAACAAGTCCTTTGTGTACTGCGTCTCGGGCAAGATGAGCTTGAGGCAGAGTTCCTGGGCTTGGCTCATGAACCCGTGGCTGAGATTTACGGGGAAGTCGTACCCCACAATGTTGACTTTTGCGCTAGGCTGCCACGGACGGAGGTTTTTGTTCGCGATCTGTGCCGCCGACTTGAGAAGCGGCATCCGCCTGCCGAAGCAGCTCCTCATCAGTCGCTCCTGTGCCTGTTGAAGTAGACGCACTTCCCTCGCCACGCAGTCCAGACCCAGAGCCGACAGCCGGCGCCACAGCGAGGCGTTGAAGTGATCGTAGAGACGCGCGTCCAGGGAGTTCCAAGCACGGATCTTTGCGGAAAGGCCTGGCGTCAGGCTCCGCTTCGAGCTCTGGGTCCGCATGTTGAGCTTGACGTAGATTATGTCGTCCAGATCCCAGTTGAGGAGATGGCGGAGAAGAACCAGCGACTCGTCAAAGTACTCCGTGATCATCACCAGGGGGAAAACCCGCTCCACCTCTGCAACAAAGGCCTCCGCATACGCCACATCTGTTGCTGGGCGATCCTTCTCCCCGCCCAGGTCGAAGGTCAAGGTGTTGCGTGCGTACATGGAAAACTTTTCTTGTGGCCGATAGTAGCGCCAGGGGTCCTCTACGAAAGCTTCCAGGGAGGCGTTGGGCACACTCTTGAAGCTCAGACAGTATTGGTTGTAGTAGCTGAACAGGGACTCAAACATGGAGCCCGGCTCGCGCAGTATTGTGATGTAAAACGTGTCGTTGGGCATCAGCCACTGCACCTCCGTCTTGTTGAAGCGCATGTGGTTGGAGATGACGTTTGGCGGCAGCGTGTGCGGGTGGACAAAGTGGGTCTTGAAGGACATCGGGTAGCAGAACTGGTGATTGCAGGACGGCACGGGCAGCGCCACCGTCAGGTTGTTGCGCTCGGCAAAGCGGAACAGGATGTTCTGCATGGTGGAGCTGGCCGTCTTGTGGGTCTTGAGGAAGGCCACGTTGGTGTGTTTGGGCTTCGAACCCGGAGAAGGGTGGGAGCAGAGGTTAAGGCCGCCGATGTGGAAGGACTTCCTGGAGAGAGAGAAAGAAAAAAAAAAAAAGCAGAAGCGAATGTTAGAAGTGTCAATCACACGAGCACAGCGACTGGGTCGATGACAGAAGTGTACTCACCAGCTCCAGTGGCCTCCATGGTGCAGCAGAAGACTGACGGTGCTGATGGCAATGCAGACCAGGAATAACTTCTTCATATTTTTCTGCTTCACTGGGACTGTGGGAGGAGAGAGAGAGAGAGAGTGATGTGAGAAGGTGGAGGAGTCATGACAAAGCACAAAAACACAAAGAAAGAGGATGAGGTGAAAAGGGAAAGTAGCAGGGAATTGAGAAAGGTGTGTGTTAATGAGAGGGAGAAGATGGATGTGATGACGTGGGACGGGTTTTTTTTTATCTGCTTCAGCTATGATTGGTATAGGTGTGAATGTAAGACCCATGAAAACACATACATTTATTCATCATTTTCTTCATTTCCTGCAACTAATGACTCATTTCATCGTCGATTCATCGATGTGAATATGTGTATTTTAACAAGTACAAAGGAATAGGTGAGGTATACTCTGCTAAATATTAGCCTCGTGATTGAAATCAAGTGATTTTAGGGCAGAAAATTTTTTACGGTTATAAGGTAGGAGCTGCGATCACTTTTTGGCAAGCGGGAATGTACGTCGTATGAGTCGCACTGACATATTTGAAGTTATTCAAATAAATAAAAACAGAATAGGTGAGGTATAATCTGCCAAATATTAGCCTCATGATTGAAATCAAGTGATTTTAGTGCAGAAAAAATGTTACGGTTATAAGGTAGGAGCTGCGATCACTTTTTGGCAAGCGGGAATGAGCATTTTTCTGGGTTGTACTGGTCCTTTAAGTGTATTCTAACAAGTGCAAAGGAATAGGTGAGGTATACTCTGCCAAATATTAGCCTATTAAATGAAATCAAGTGATTTTAGGGCAGAAAAAATGTTACGGTTATAAGGTAGGAGCTGAGATCACTTTTTGGCAAGTGGGAATGTACATTTTCTGGGTTGTACTGGTCCTTTAAGAGTATTCTAACAAGTGCAAAGGAATAGGTGAGGTATAATCTGCCAAATATTAGCCTTGTGATTGAAATCAAGTGATTTTAGGGCAGAAAAAAACGTTACTGTTATAAGGTAGGAACTGCGATCACTTTTTGGCAAGCGGGAATGCACATCGTATGAGTCGCACTGACATATTTGAAGTTATTCAAATAAATAAAAACAGAATAGGTGAGGTATAATCTGCCAAATATTAGCCTCATGATTGAAATCAAGTGATTTTAAAAGCAGAAAAAATGTTACGGTTACAAGGTAGGAGCTGAGATCACTTTTTGGCAAGCGGGAATGAGCATTTTATGGGTTGCACTGGTCCTTTAAGAGTATTCTAACAAGTGCAAAGGAATAGGTGAGGTATACTCTGCCAAATATTAGCCTATTAAATGAAATCAAGTGATTTTAGGGCAGAAAAAATGTTACGGTTATAAGGTAGGAGCTGAGATCACTTTTTGGCAAGTGGGAATGTACATTTTCTGGGTTGTACTGGTCCTTTAAGAGTATTCTAACAAGTGCAAAGGAATAGGTGAGGTATAATCTGCCAAATATTAGCCTATTAAATGAAATCAAGAGATTTTAGGGCAGAAAATTTTTTACGGTTATGAGGTAGGAGCTGCGATCACTTTTTGGCAAGCGGGAATGTACATCGTATGAGTCGCACTGACATATTTGAAGTTATTCAAATAAATAAAAACAGAATAGGTGAGGTATAATCTGCCAAATATTAGCCTCATGATTGAAATCAAGTGATTTTAAAGCAGAAAAAATGTTACGGTTACAAGGTAGGAGCTGAGATCACTTTTTGGCAAGCGGGAATGAGCATTTTATGGGTTGCACTGGTCCTTTAAGAGTATTCTAACAAGTGCAAAGGAATAGGTGAGGTGTAATCTGCCAAATATTAGCCTATTAAATGAAATCAACTGATTTTAGGGCAGAACAAATGTTACGGTTATAAGGTAGGAGCTGCGATCACTTTTTGGCAAGTGGGAATGAGCATTTTATGGGTTGCACTGGCCTTTTAAGTGTATTCTAACAAGTACAAAGGAATAGGTGAGGTATAATCTGCCAAATATTAGCATATTAAATGAAATCAAGTGATTTTATGAAGTATTATGAAGTATTGAGAGGGCAAATCAAAGGCATCTGCATATGTTGTCGGAATCGCTGACTCGGCATGTTCAGATTTCGGTGGTCTGTGCTCTCTGAGTACTGTAACCCCAGCTGCATCGTTATTTTTCAAATGTTTAAATCACTGCTGTCTTCCATTATATTTGCCGGGCAGCGAAAGTGCCTTGCTTTAGGGCAAACGTCGAGGAGAGGGAGGTCATTATTTATTCATAACCCCAAATGTACTCGGGCCCATTCTGGGACATTGTCCCACCCCAAAATGTCTCGTCTGCAGGGGAACAGGCAGGTCTGGTTCTCTACAGACTGTGTGGAAATCTGACCCTCGACAAGGGCGTCGCGTCTGCAGCTAACGACCGTACCATTACTGATTCACCCTCTTATCATTCGGTGTCCAAAACTGTGGAGGAAACAAAGCACGGCAATTTCAACAACAACAACAAAAATCCCATAAACTGTGTTTTTTTTTCCATATTTGCATACCTTAAGAAAATGAAGTTCTCATTATATGCCGATGACGTGTTGTTATCTATGACAGGCTATCGCTACGCTAGGTTACTTTAGCGCAGTGTTTCTGTGACGGGAGCAAATTTGTGCGTTTAAGTAGCAGCAATAATTTTGAATTGGCAAAAACGTGATGTCGTGTTTCTATGTTCATATGTTGTTTATAGGGATGGGAATCGATTCTGGATTCAACCGATTCGATTCATACGATTCTGGATTCAACCGATTCTCGATTAAAAAATTGAAATGGCAAATTATGGCATCAAAACAATACAGTTTGTATACGATAATGTGATCATGTGATCACACAAAGGCAAACTTAAGACAAAAGTTAACTTTTGTTAATTAGTTAGCTTGGCTTTAGCTTTAGCTTTAGCTAATTTGTTTTGAATGAATAAATTGTATTAATTCGGAAAAAAATAAAAACTTACTTACTGCACAAAAAAAAAACTTGCATAAATAAAAGCTTACGCTAGCTGCCTTTTTCTCCCTGAAGTTCCAAAAATAAACTGTACACAAATAACACAAACGGGTGTTTTTTTCAAAATAGAAAGTTGTTTAAAACAAATACACGTTGGCTATATGATTGTGTTATGATGTATTTTATCACCACTGAAAACTTTGTGTATCTGAGTGCGAAAAAAACTCGATTCTTTTTTTTAAAATAATTTTACTGAATTTTTTACGGTAAAATGTAGATTTGTTTGACCTGTTTTTGCACATTGGGAGACATAATACTTCAAAAACTACATTCCAAATTTGCTTTTTACTGTTTCAAATTTCTAATTTAAAACGCGAAATCTCTTATTCGTGTACAACTGCAGTGTTTTTATCCAAATAAAGCTGTAAATGCACTTTTTAAACATGCAGTGGATTGTAAATAACTGCAACCGGAGCAGAAACCAGACCTAGTTTGTGGTTTCTGCTCGTCAAACCACTTCAAGTCCAAATCAGTCTTTTGCAATTTACAAAACAACGTACATTTCACTGTTGCCAGGGAAACTGGTTAAAAAAAACCCAGTGACGAGACATCGAGAGAAACAGGCGACTGTCCGTCATATTTCAAACCTATTTCAATTTGAATCAGCAGCTCCTGGAACTGGATTTAGCTCAAATGGATTTCCTGCAATCTTCTGGTCTTTGTTGTCCTCCTCTTCGGAAGAAACCATTTCCCGCGTACGCGACATGAAAAGGTGTCCTTAGATTGACGGGTGAATTAAATATGACATTTTCCACAGTGAGGAAACATGAGTAACTGTGTGTTTTTCACATCGTCGGCTCCTCGCTGTCGATCACCGCGCGCCCACGTGAAGCAGCAATTACTTGTAATATTTCACATTTAACACGTTTTACTTTGAAAAAGCCCAAAAACAAGCGCTCCTTTGTTTTTAAGGTACGTCCACATTTTACTCAAGAAACATCTTCATTTTGAAAAAGCCTCAACAATGTCGGTGAAATCACTGAAATTGGGCAAAAATTAAAGATTTACTGCACAGCGTTTCTGTGACGAGAGCAAATTTGTGCGTTTGCGTAGCAGCTAATTTAGCTAATAGCAGCTATAATTTTGCGTTTGACCCACATTTAAGTTTCGTTTTTGCTTCAAAAAAGCTTTTACTTTGGAAAAATCTGCTGTTCACACGTCCATACAAGCTAAATGTATTCAATTTCGGTTGCTACAACCTGACGATATCGTAAGAAAAACTATGAAAAAAAAAATATATATCTTTAAAGGTGCATTATGTAATAAATCTAAATCAACTAAAGGCCATAAAATCCTCCTAATATGTCACAGAGACTCAGGAATAATGTTCATATAACAAACTGAACTCACCAACAACAACAGTACAGACAAAATATTTGCGTAAAACATTTTTTTTGCAGACTGCAAATCATGTTTATGTTTTGAAATCATGTTTTGGCGTCATGTGGCGCCACCTACCGCCGTCTACCAATCATTGCAGTCAGTAGAGTCTCAGTCTCTCTTCTATTTCACACATTTTACTTTGAAAAGGCCTGAAACATCTTTTTTTTTGTTATGTAAGTTTTATTGTGTAAAAAATGTACTTAAAATTCTATTTGTACAGGTACATCAATGTTTAGTTTTCACATTATTAGTTACATTCAAGACGTGGTTTTATTTTGAAAAAGCCTTAAAGGTCCAGCCGTGAAAATTTAGTTGAAATTACTTTAATTAATTGGGCAGAAATTAAGATTGAAGTTCTTTTTTTTTTTTACTTTGAAAAGCCTTAAAAAGGCCATTTTGCTTGTTTGTTTAGCTCAGTTTTTGCTTTAAAAAAAAAAAAGCTTTTACTTTGGAAAATCCGATTTTAAAGGTGCCATATGTAAGAATGTGGCCAAAAATGGTTACTACATTCAAATTCAAAATACCGAGGTCTTTTTTAAGGTTATCGTTTTCTGACCTAACTGGCAACCCGTGGTCGCTCGGCAGCTGAGACTCTACAGACTGCAATGATTGGTAGACGGCGGTAGGTGGCGCCACATGACGCCAAAACATGATTTCAAAACATAAACATGATTTGCAGTCTGCAAAATATATATTTTTAATGCAAATATTTTGTCTGTACTGTTGTTGTTGGTGAGTTCAGTTTGTTATATGAACATTATTCCTGAGTCTCTGTGACGTATTAGGAGGATTTTATGGCCAGTTGCTTTAGATTTATTACATAATGCACCTTTAAGTTGTTTTTTTTTTACTTTGAAAAGCCTAAAAAAAACCAGTTAATTGAATTTCAGCAGCTACTAGCTGTAATATTTTTACAGTTCTATTTCACACATTTTACTTTGAAAAGGCCTGAAACATCTTTTTTTTTGTTACATAAGTTTTTACAATTATTTTTTTTTTACTAAAAATTCTATTTGTACAGGTACATATATAATTATTAGTTACATTCAAGACATGGTTTTATTTTGAAAAAGCCTTAAAGGTCCAGCAAAAATGTAGGTAAAATGACTTTACTTGGGCAGAAATTAAAGATTGACGTTTTTTTTTTACTTTGAAAAGCCTAAAAAAACGGCCTCTTTTTTAACAGTTACTGCACATTTAAGTGCAGTTTTTTCCCTTTAAATAAAGCTTTTACTTTGGAAAATCCCACTTTAACAACGTCCACAAGCTCAATTTTTTCATCTATTTGTACTCGACCGTGTGAAGAGATCTTTAATTAACGTGGCTGTCTCGTCCGTCCGTATCTTCTTTTTAAAAGACAAAAATGGTGTGAAACTTCACCTCTTTCACACTCGAGGACCTGAAGAAGCGCGATAATTAGACGGACGCGGAGAGATCGATGGGGGGGAAGGAAGATCCTGCGTCACTGAGAGTTAATAAGAAAGGGATTGAAGTGGTTTTCTGTGGACTGTCTTGACCTCTTCCCTTCATCATTTCCTCCTCTTCCTCCTCTTTAATTAAAAAGGTCTGATTCGGGTTTCGCTAACGATGGCGGGCTCTTATTTGTACACTGACTGGATGATTAAGCGAGAGGCATAATCCACACCTTTTAAAGTATTATTAACACAAACAATGACGGAGGCGGGTGTGAGTTTAATGGTTCCTCTAATGGTCCCGACACCTCCTGCGAGAGTTATTATCATTTCCAATCGTCCAAAAACGTTGTTTTTTTGTTTTTTTTTGCTTGTTTATGTTAAAGCCGAACAGCATATTTTTAAATATAAACAAAGCAAACAGAACGATTCGAGGGTTTTTGCCCTAATTTAACAGCTTCAGAGTCGTCGTGGCGGTGAAATGTGTCTTAGATTAGGGCCTGTCTCCACTGCCCCCTACTGTCTGTTTTTTTAGGGTCTCGCAAAAACACACACGTCCTAGCTATATATACCGGATATGACATCGAGGCAGCGATTGCCTGGTTTTAGGCGGCGAAAAAGGACGCAGAGACGAACAGGAAACGCGAGTAATCATCGGTTAGCGGGGTCAATGTTAGCTCATGCCCTGTTTCCACGGCGACTGACTGGAAAAATGTTTACGCGACTCCGAATTGTTAAATCGAGTCTCTGAAGTAACGCTAACCTGAGGCTAACCACATACGCAGTTACACGTACGTACGCTGGTTATTTGTAGCGCTGCTCTTTTTCCTTCCAATGAACAGACAAACCGCTCCAGTTCCACTGTAGGCGCGCTAACGGCGCTAAACGAGCTAGCACGGCTAACGGAGCTAACGGTGCCCGGACTCCGGTGCCGCGGCGCGTAAAAAAAACATGGCGTCGCGCACGTCTTTTTCCGGTCAGTCGTCATGCAAGTGCGTCAAGCGTGAACACCGTTAGCGCCGTAAACCGCCATTAACGTGCCCAGCACTATTTTAAGCTCAAATTTCCACCTCCTGCTGAACTGTTGCTACGCTAACGTTGACGCCGTTAACGTGCCCAGCACTACTTTTGCCGACCAGCACGGATCATGTTTCGATGATCGTAAAAATATGTAATGTACTCCGAACCTGTAGGGGGAGCCCCGAAGAGTGACCAGACCCACAAAAAGTCCCGAGCCAAGCTAACCGTCTCCATTTTTCGGAACTCTAAAAACATTCAAAAGAAAATAATGTATGCAATTCTTAGGCAATAATAGAGTTTAAGCGAGTTTGGCTTGCCATGACCATGTCATTTTACATGACTTTTTGAAACACTATGAAAATGAAACAAAAACTATTATACAGCGACTAGACAATGCAGGAGCACATAATATGTATAAAAAAGTGGATTTTGGGTTATATTAACCCGTAAATACTACACAGTGTCCCTTTAATACTACTATTTACGATGCAAAATTAATGGATTAATATCAAAAACAGATATTTATTTATAGTGTGTTAATTTATAGTGTGGACAACTGTCATTAAAATTTGTACCAGGAGCCGTTTCGGCCGCTGCCGTTCGTGGCCCTAACAAGTGTATTTATATGTGTAATTGAATGTTGTTTATTACACATTTAATAATGGGATAATTCTGTCTTATTATTACTGTTATAAAAAAAACGGTGAAGTCGTGGCGCATGTTTTCATTATAACATGATATTAATTGGGGGGGGGGGGGGCGCATGTGGCCCCCAGGCCGCCAGTTTGAGACCCCTGATTCACAAGGTGCAAGGTGTCGGAACTTTTTGTGCGTCGTGAAAAAAACACACACGAACAAAGTGTATGCGCTGTGGAGCTGAGACGGTGACAGCTGCAGTCGTCCTGCCCGTCAACATCTGCAGCTGTTCAAGGACAAAGACTTCATTATTTCCTGATGATGTGAGGACGCGGTCCTCAGTGAAAACGCTTCAGACGTTTAAAAGTGTGTGAAGCAGCGAGCGGCGCGTTGGCGCGCGTGTGTGTGTGGGGGGGGGTTAGGGTTTCTGACAAAAAGCAAGGTCAGGTTTTATGAAATCATCAGCGGCGGCGGCTGCTCTGACCTGACAAATCTATTTTCCAGGAAGACTGTTTGCTTTATCTCTCAAATCCTTCAAAACAATCTGCGATATGGTGCTTGAAATGATTTTGCTCGTCTAAACACGCTCAAGTGACGCTGGTGAAACGAGACAAAGGCTTCGTCTTTGCTGCAGCAGCATTAAAATCTGTGGATAATGAATTCATCAATTAACATCTAACTCGATTATTGCTTTTTCCGTCACGGTGATCTATGATACTCAGGAATGTTTGGCAAAAATCTAATAATTTAAAGATTGTATCATTAAACTTTGGAGACACCTTGAACACAGTTTTGTCTAAATGATTCTCAATTTGCAAGAAATGGACGCAGACTCCAGATTTATCAGTTTTTGGTAGCTGTTTATAGCTCAAGACGCGCTTAGAATGACTTTTAACAACTTTAAATACACACAGTATATGTGCTAATATCCCAAGCTAACGTTTAGCAAAACTAGCGTAGCCTCCTACCTTAAGTCTGAATATAAACATGTACCTGTTTATAATTCAGACGCATTTTTAATTACTTTTGAAGGACTTAAACTCTACGTGCTAGCATTTAGCAAAGCTAACATTTCAGCTTCCTCTCACCTGTGAAATTGATGTCAGGCTGAGTATTAACTTGTAGCTGTTTATAGCTCGAGACGCAATTAGAATGAGTTTTAACAACTTAAAATAAATATATGTGCTAATATCCCAAGCTAACGTTTAGCAAAACTAACATTTCTGCTGCTGCTGCTAACAAGTTCTCAGCGTAGCCTCCTTACTCTCGCACTGATGTTAGTCCTAGTATAAAAATGTAGGTGTTTATAAGTCAGACGCATTTTGAATTACTTTCAACAACTTAAACTCTATGTGCTAGCATTTAGCGAAGCTAACGTTTCTGGTAACCACTGCAGTGTTCTCAACGCAGCTGATGCGAGACTGTAAAACTGAATATAAATGTGTAGCTGCTTACTTCAGACACTGTTGACATGACTTTAACCTTACAATCCTGTGCACTAATATCCCAAGCTAACGTTTCTGCTGCTGCTAACAGCTGCAGTGTTCTCAGCGTAGCCTCCTAGCGCCAACAGTGGGGTAAGTCTGAGTATAAACATGTAGCAGTTTATAAGTCAGACGCATTTTGAATTACTTCCAACAACCGTGCTAGCATTTAGCGAAGCTAACGTTTCTGGTGCCGCTAACAGCTACAGCGTAGCCTGATGAACTGATGGAGCACCAAAGAAAAGTGTTTACTGCGTGTGTGAACCTGCATCAGTGTGAATTGAACACATTTTGCCGCAGCCTGAAGCCAAAGATTCCTTAAGACTTCCTCATATTCCCTGTTATCGCTCTGTGCTCACAGTCTCCCTCCCAATGCTCGTTACTCCTGAACTGCATCTCACTGACTCTTTCTCCTCCTGGGCTTTTCCCCCTCACTCGCTCTTACTCTCCATCACCGTTTATCTTAACAGTAAAGGCAGCTCTATTCTAACGTCCCTGTGGTGCTGTTTAAGCATCAGCCTCACCCTGTTCCTGGACCTGTTAGAGACTCACAGACAAAGACCCAATCAAACCGAGTGCATGTCCACAATGTGAAGTCGGGATGAACGTTCGATTTGTTTGTTTGATTATAAAAGGCAATCCGTTAAAGTGACTATTTGTGATCATTTTAATGAGGTCAGTCGTTTAAAATGTCATTTTAAAGCTGTTGGCCGGACCATTAGGACACTAATGTGAAGTTATCATGTCATAGATCATTTTTGTGACACCCGAATTTTGTGCACACTCCTTGGATGTTTCATCCTATTGTTGTTGTGGTCATGATTTATTGAAGCAAGTTCCTCTTCCTCAAATCACTGCACCAGGGTCCATTAGCATAACACATGAGAGAGCCCTGACTGTGGGATCCCCAGGAGCTCCCTCGACCAAACCCTTGGTATGCCCCGAGGTCTTCTCCGAGTTGGACGAGCCAAGAAAACCTCAGCAGGGAAGCTACTGGCTACAGTAGCCAGTTTGACGTCAGCGGCGTCGGCGGCTACTGTAGCCAGTGTGACGCCGGCGGCTACCGTAGCCAGTGTGACGTCGGCGGCTACCGTAGCCAGTGTGATGTCGGCGGCTACCGTAGCCAGTCGGCGGCTACCGTAGCCAGTGTGACGTCGGCGGCTACAGTAGCCAGTGTGGCGTCAGCAGCTACTGTAGCCATTTTGACGCCGGCGGCTACCGTAGCCAGTGTAACGTCGGCGGCTACCGTAGCCAGTGTGACGTCTGTGGCTACCGTAGCCAGTGTGACGTCTGTGGCTACAGTAGCCAGTGTGACATCGGCGGCTACCGTAGCCAGTGTAACGTCGGCGGCCACTGTGGCCAGTGTGACGTCTGTGGCTACAGTAGCCAGTGTGACATCGGCGGCTACCGTAGCCAGTGTAACGTCGGCGGCTACCGTAGCCAGTTTGACGTCAGCGTCTAGTGTAGCCAGTTTGACGTTAGCGGCTAGTGTAGCCAGTTTGACGTTAGCGGCTAGTGTAGCCAATTTGACGTTAGCAGCTACTGTAGCCAGTAGTAGCCGCTACTGTTTGCTGGACCATTAAGACACTAATGTGAAGTTCGTGCGAAGTTTTATTCTCGCAAATTCCGTTTTATATAGCTCTTTTCTATTGACGTGAATGGTAAATAATCAATTAATGTGTGTTTTCTTGTATTTGTTGTCTCTTTAGGACATAAACACTGACCTTGTCAGGACCAGTATAGTCCTCATGGAGACCAAGGCCTGGTCCTAATGAGGCAGAACCTAATCTCTGACAAACTCGTGCTAAGGCTTTGCTTAAGTTGCCCAAATGAATTTGATTTGAATTGCGGTTAGCTTAAGGTCATGGTTAAACATTAACTGACTGTGGTTGAGGTTTGTAAATACAAGTCCTAAGAACGGCTGGAATGCCCATCCCTAATATGGGCATGTGCATTAATGTGCGCCTCGTGTCGCTGCCTTCGCTGACGCGTGTGTGCGGTTCATTACTCGTCTGCAGGGTAGACCATTTGTGGATCCACAGATAAAGGCTTGATCTCACCCGAAATGACCCCCCAGAGAGGGGAGTGATGAGATGGGGGGTTATGGTGGGGGGTGGGAGGCGGGGGCTTGCGGCGGCATGAGATTTGACGAAAGACAAACAGGGAACGCGGAGGGATGAAATGAAAGAAGCCGGAGGCTGATTGAGCTCGCAGAATCAACATAAGGCCCTCGAGGCAGCCTTTTAGATTAGCGGCAAGTCTTAAGCTAAATCCGAGGAGAGAGCAAGAGGGAGAGAAGGAAATAAATCTGCGAGAGACGATGTTCTCTCAGGTGACGCTTAATAACAAGAACATCTTCACGCCTCAAACTATCACATTGTTGTTGGTTTTTGCATCCATCACTCACAGCCTTTGAAATTCAGGAAATTATCCATTTGCCCTGATGCACTTTGACAGTGAGCTGACTTTCTTCTTCTTCAAAAAAAAAGTATTTCGGAATGACTTGAAATTCACCATCATAATAGTCGGCATCGCCCTGAACAAGGATCTGTTAAAAATATTTGAAAACCTCTTTAGGATTAATTTAAATGAATTTGTGAAATTCAAGAAATTATCCATTTGCCCTGATGCACTTTGACAGTGAGCTGACTTTCTTAAAAAAAAAAAAAAGTATTTCGGAATGACTTGAAATTTACCATCATAATAGTCGGCATCGCCCTGAACAAAGATCCGTCGAAAATATTTGAAAACCTCTTAAGGAATAATTTTCATGAATTTTTGAAATTCAGGAAATTATCCATCTGCCCTGATGCACTTTGACAGTGAGCTGACTTTCTTAAAAAAAAAAAAAAAAGTATTTTGGAATGACTTGAAATTTACCATCATAATAGTCGGCATCGCCCTGAACAATGATCCGTCGAAAATATTTGAGAACCTCTTCAGGAATAATTTTAATGAATTTTTGAAATTCAGGAAATTATTCATTTGCCATGATGCACTTTGACAGTGAGCTGACTTTCTTCAAAAAAACAAAAAGTATTTTGGAATGACTTGAAATTTACCATCATAATAGTCGGCATCGCCCTGAACAAGGATCCGTCGAAAATATTTGAAAACCTCTTAAGGAATAATTTTCATGAATTTTTGAAATTCAGGAAATTATCCATCTGCCCTGATGCACTTTGACAGTGAGCTGACTTTCTTAAAAAAAAAAAAAAAAAAAGTATTTTGGAATGACTTGAAATTTACCATCATAATAGTCGGCATCACCCTGAACAAGGATCCGTCGAAAATATTTGAGAACCTCTTCAGGAATAATTTTAATGAATTTTTGAAATTCAGGAAATTATTCATTTGCCCTGATGCACTTTGACAGTGAGCTGACTTTCTTCAAAAAAACAAAAAGTATCTCGGAATGACTTGAAATTTACCATCATAATAGTCGGCATCGCCCTGAACAAGCATCAGTTGAAAATATTTGCAAACCTCTTAAGGAATAATTTTCATGAATTCTTGAAATTCAGGAAATGATCCATTTGCCCTGATGCACTTTGACAGTGAGCTGACTTTCTTCAAAAAAAAAAAAAAGTATTTCGGAATGACTTGAAATTTACCATCATAATAGTCGGCATCGCCCTCAACAAGGATCCGTCGAAAATATTTGAGAACCTCTTCAGGAATAATTTTAATGAATTTTTGAAATTCAGGAAATTATTCATTTGCCCTGATGCACTTTGACAGTGAGCTGACTTTCTTCAAAAAAACAAAAAGTATCTCGGAATGACTTGAAATTTTCCATCATAATAGTCAGCATCGATCTGAACAAGAATCCGTCGAAAATATTTGAAAATCTCTTAAGGAATAATTTTAATGAATTTTTTAAATTCAGGAAATTATCCATTTGCCTTGGTGCACTTTGACAGTGAGCTGACTTTCTTCTCGAAAAAAAAAAGTATCTTGGAATGACTTGAAATTTACCATCATAATATTCGACATCGCCCTGAACAAGGATCCGTCGAAAATATTTGAAAACCTCTTAAGGAATAATTTTAATGAATTTTTGAAATTCAGGAAATGATCCATTTGCAAGAGGACCTCCGCAGGGAGTCACACTGGTGTCATCCTTACCAGCAGCTGGATGACTGAGCTTCTCGCTCCATCTCTAAGGGAGACCTCAGCCAACGTTATGAGGAAACCCATTTCAGCCGCTGATCCCCACGATCCTGATCTTTCTCATGACTCGTGAGGCCAGCGTACGTACAAAGATCGACCGGTAGATCGATGCGGCGCCGCAGAGAGAACTCAAAAGCAGAAACATCAGAAGCGACCACTTCTGTTTTCTCAACAACTCACAGAAATTAACTCTGAAGAGGTTTTATACTTAATTCAACCAGATGTCTGCACTTTTTTATTCTCTGATGGGAGCTTCCTCTGTTGGGCGCTGACGAATGAAAAAGTTATTTGCATTTTTAAGTACTCATCAACCACACTGAAAATGTTGCTGCTCATCTTCTTTTTGTTTGTGGTGAGCGTGTTTGCGTTTATGTGTTAAGTTCAAACCACCCGGTGTGTGTACGGGGGGGGAGCACTCTTTCAAAATATCATCCCCTCTTCTTTATTCATGTTCTGCTCGAGGAACTCGCTGTGCTTTTGCAACTGAGCTGTTTGCAATTTGCATAAGACGCAGGCTTCCCTTCTTGCCAAATTAATTTGCTGTTCCGAGGCAAAGCCCCTAAAGCGTCTTCGCGAGACAAAAATCACAGCTTCCCGTCGGCCCAACTAGCCTGACCTGCCGTCAGCCCCGCTAACCCCATCAAGCGCACTCATTATAGGACTGCAACTGAAGGACGAGACGTCATCAGAGATAAGAAAACACGTTAAAACAGCAATTGGACTTGCTTGATTTGTGAAAATGCTCCACCTCTTACCCAAGAGGCGAGATATTGAATTGTTATTGCGGTTTCTCCTTTGAAACGCTAATGGCCACAGTTTTACATGTTTTTTTTTTATTATTATATATAGCAACAGTGTTTCCCAACCCTGGTCCTAAGGGAACACTGCCCTTCCATGTTTTAGATGTTGCCCTGCTCCAAACACACCTGATTCAAATTAATCGTCAGCTCATTAAGTTCAACTTTCACATTTTGTCAAAAAAAAATTATATTTATATTTCAACTTTTTTGGGAAAAAATGTAATGTTTCAACTTTTGTCCTTTTTTCCCACCAAAAATGTAATGTTTCAACTTTTGTCCTTTTTTCCCACCAAAAATGTAATGTTTCAACTTTTTTCTTATTGAAAAACAACAATAATATTTTATTTTTTTTCAAAAATCTAATGTTTCAACTTTTTTCTTATTAAAAAAAACAATATGTTTCAACTTAAGTAAAAAATAATGTTTCAACTTTTGTATTATTAATTTTTTTTTTTTTTTTTTCAAAAAATTTAACGTTTCAACTTTTGTAAAAAAAAAAAAAAATTAAATAAAAAATGTCAACTTTTGGCTTTAAAAATAATAATAATATTTTTTTTTCTCAAAAATTGAATGTTTCAACTTTTGTTAAAATAATAATAACAATAATAATGTTTCAACTTTTGTCTTTAAAAAAAAAAATTATATATATATATATTCAAAAATGTAATATTTTAACATTTGGGGGAAAAAAAATCAAAAATTCATGTTTCATCTGAATCAGGTGGTTTTTTTTGGAGCAGGGCAACATCCAAAACATGGCATGGCTAGGTTCCCTGAGGACCAGGGTTGGGAAACACTGCGGCAAACGGCTACCGCAGCACTGAGGGACCTGAGGAACCCAGCAGGACTTTACTGGACCGAAGCCTATTTTGCGTTCCTGATTTTGTCTGCGATGACGGTGAGTTTGGCCAATTTGTCTTCTCACTTAATATAATAGAGACAGCTTCGCTTCTTCTGCATGTCAACACACGCAGGGTTTATGAATTTGAACAAGCCGGCAGCAGTCACCGCATCTCACTTAAAATTCTGCGAGCCTCCGCCGGGAGAATCTCGACCCGGAGAGCTTTGATTCTGCCTGCAGCAGAGCAGAAAACCTCGGGAACTGCCTGCAAGTTGCAATTAAGCTTTTTTTAAATAAAAAAGAAATAGCTTGACAACTTTTATCAGTGAGTTACAAACTCTACAGAGGTGCACAGACATATTGGGAGGCAACATAGCGAATCAAGGCACGCTAACAGCGCTAACAGCGATAACGCACGTTAACAGCGCTAACGGCGTGAACGCATGACGCATTTACATGACGACTGAGCGGAAAAAGACGTGCGCGACGTCATGTTTACGTGCCGCGGAGTCCAGGCGCCGCGTACCAGTTAGCTCCGTTAGCTCCTTTAGCGCCGTTAGCGCGCCTACAGTCGAACTGGAGCTTGTGTATTGCGTATGTGTGCCTCTGTTTTTAAAGTTCAGCGTTACTTTAGAGACTCAATTTAACAACGTGCGTTAACGCACTAGCTAGCGGTTAACAGCGCTAGCTTAGAATTCTATCACTTTGTTCCATCCTGATATTGCAATTAAAATATTAGTGATGACAGATTGATGGCGAGGAGGGTTTGAGACCTCTGCCATAGACTGTACATTTTCTGTAATGTTAATGCTACATAGCTAATGCTACATAGCTAATGCTTCGCTATGACTTCAAGTGATCCCTGTTGCTGAACCCTAACCCCGCCCCCCCCCCCCCGGCCATTTTCACACCCATGTTTACAAACACAACGCACTAATGAGGCAGTGAACCCCCACTACGCCACGCAGGAAGCAGTAAAATCAATACTTCTTTGACTTGACTCGATCAATATAACATCAATATCACGTTGAAGTTACTACGCAGCGCTCGAGAGGGCGCCGTCGAGTGGAGTTTGTTGATGATCGTCACTGGAGCCAGAGCGAGCGTCCGCGTTCATCGAGCAGACACAGCAGAGATCCCTTGTCGATTCTGGTTGCGGCTGCGGCGACGAGTGCAAAAAAAAATTAAAAGGCAAAGAAGCCACAGGATGAAGAAGGGACGTGGCGGGGAGGGAAGACTACGCTCGAAAACATGTGTTTGGAAATGACACAGACTGATTGTGTTACCTGCTAAAAGTCTTGTGTGTGTACAAGTACAAGTATCTCACCAGAAAGTGACTTTGGTAGATGTTGAAGTCACTTTTTTTATGATATTACTTAAAGGTGCAAATCATGTTTATGTTTTAAAATCATGTTTTGGCGTCATGTGGCGCCACCTCCCGCCGTCTACCAATCACTGCAGTCGGTAGAGTCTCAGCTGCCGAGCAACCACGGGTTGCCAGTTACGTCAGAAAACGTAAAAGACCTAAAAGACCTCGGTGTTTTGAATTTGAATGTAGTAACTGTTTTTGGCCACATTCTTACATATGGCGCCTTTACGCAAAAGTCTTAAAGTCTACGACATTCACTGTACTTAAGTATCAAAAGTAATGTTCTGCTATGAAATGTGCGTCAGTTTTAGTAGTAAAAGTAGTGCTGTGCAAACGGTTAACGCGCGCTAACGTTTCCATGGCGACTGACCGCAAAAAGACGCGCGTGACGTCATGTTTACGTGCCGCGACACCGGAGTCCAGGCACCGTTTACCAGTTAGCTCCGTTAGCTGCATTAGCTCCTTTTAGCTCTGTTAGCGCGCCTACAGTGAAAAGAGCAGCGCTAACCTTTTCGGTCAGTCGCCATGGATGTGATGCCGCTAACCGATGTGTGCTCGTGTTTCCTCCTCGTCACGGTTGTCTCTGCGTCCTTTTCGCCGGTAAAGAACGTCTAAAATAACGCAATCGCTGCTTTGATGTCGTAACATGTGTTTTGCGAGACCCTAAACTTCCAAGGCTGTTTTTTTCCGCTAACAGACAGTAGGGGGCAGTGGAGATAGCCCCTAATAGGCCCGTACCTGTGTAAAACCTCTGCTTTAAAGCGTTACTTTAGAGACTCATTTTAACAATCAGGAGTCGCGTGAACATGACGTCACGCGTGTCTTTTTCCGGTCATGAAAACGTGTCGTGCCTTAACGTTGACGCCGTTAAATGCCGTTGACGCGCTAACGTTTGACAGCACCAAGTAAAAGTATTAAAAAAAGTGACTCAACGCAGTCCCTCTGTCTGTGAATCAGACAAACTGGCAGTGACGGCTCAGCGAGGTCAAAGGACAAGTGGTGGACGGACAATCGGAGCGTCTCATTCTGGCGTCGGCGCCCACTGGCACATCCGGAACCGGAGCAAAAAGCAGAAAATGACAGATTCCTCAAATAGAGCGTCAGTCCCTTTTTGCCCGAGGCGATCAGCAAAACACTTTTGAGATGATTTACTGTGTCATGACCACTTTGAAAAAAAAAACAAAAAAAAAACTATGGCAATATTCAGGCTTTAATGAAACAAAGGGTCCTCGAAACAAGTAAATAACCACTTTTACGACTTATTCTCACTGTATTTGTTTGACGACGAGGAAGTAACGTGGTTTAATTTAAGTGTACGGAATTAGATTTGTGCCAATATGGGCGGGGCTTTGGGAAGCCGTCTGCTGATTGGCCGCTGAGTTTCTGGGTCCCAGCGCCTTCGATTTGACTTTAACGCTGTAAGCTGTTTGATGCAGGGCCGTAGCTATGTTTGAAGGGTGATTATATTTACAATTACATATTTTTTGGGTGAATTCATTAGCTGGGTTCCTTCCTGTGAATAATTAACCACAATAGAACAATAAACGCGCTGTTCTCACAAGTTCCCCTCGTTCTAAAAATGTCAAAAGCAGATGGAAAGATGCCTGTGGTGCATGTACAGAGAGATGATGAGGACGGCTTGATGGTCTGCTCGGCCATCGGTGTCTGATAACGTAGCTGAGATTCAGCAGAGTTTGTGTAATTTGCCGTGTGTTCTTTCCAACTCCCAACTGCCGGGAAGAAGAGATGTTGCTGAGCGTCATCATCGCGTCACGGCCGTCCTCCGTCGAGCTTCTGGGAGCTCGAGACAAAGTGTGAGGTCATAGTTCTGCAGTCCGAGCATCAGCCTTTGCAGTCCTGCTGGAGCAGCATGCACAGGCTTCTCTAATATAGCAGCTCCTTCTCGTTCTGCGCTCATCTGGTTTCAGCGTCAGCTCGTGTGCGTGAAGCATAGGCTGCTGGCTTTTGTTTTGGAGGGATGGATCATTTCCTGAATTTCAAGAATTCATAAAAATTATTCCTTAAGAGGTTTGCAAATATTTTCAACCGATCCTTGTTCAGGGCGATGCCGACTATTATGATGGTAAATTTCAAGTCATTCCGAAATACTTTTTTTTTTTTTTTGAAGAAAATCAGCTCACTGTCAAAGTGCATCAGGGCAGATGGATAATTTCCTGAATTTCAAAAATTCATAAAAATTATTCCTTAAGAGGTTTGCAAATATTTTCGACGGATCCTTGTTCAGGGCGATGCCGACTATTATGGTGGTAAATTTCAAGTCATTCCGAGATACTTTTTGTTTTTGAGAAGAAAGTCAGCTCACTGTCACTGTCACGCAGATCTAACTGGAAACCCGTGGTTGCTCGGCAGCTGAGACTCTACTGACTGCAATGATTGGTAGATGGCGGTAGGTGGTGCCACATGACGCCAAAACATGATTTCAAAACATAAGCATGATTTTGCAGTCTGCAAAATATTTTTGCAGACTGCAAAAAAAATAGCTAACTGGTAAACGGTGCCTGGTCTCCGGTGTCGCGGCACCTAAACATGCGCCTTTTTTCCGGTCAGTCGTCATGGTAGCGTTAGCGCGCGTTAACCGATTGCACAGCACTACTTTTACTACTAAAACTTACGCACATTTCATAGCAGAACATTACTTTTGATACTTAAGTACAGTAAATGTCGTAGACTTTAAGACTTTTGCGTAAAGGCGCCATATGTAAGAATGTGGCCAAAAACGGTTACTACATTCAAATTCAAAACACCGAGGTCTTTTAGGTTTTACGTTTTCTGACGTAACTGGCAACCCGTGGTTGCTCGGCAGCTGAGACTCTACCGACTGCAATGATTGGTAGACGGCGGTAGGTGGCGCCACATGCTGTCCTGTTGTTGTTGGTGAGTTCAGTTTGTTATATGAACATTATTCCTGAGTCTCTGTGACATATTAGGAGGATTTTATGGCCAGTTGCTTTAGATTTATTACATAATGCACTTGGTCCTGTTAGCATAACTGTTAGCAAAGATGGACACTGTTTACATTTTGGGAATTAGGTCTAAAAAGTGCGGGATTAGCGTAGCAGTTTCAAGCCTCAAACCAATATTTCTTGACTCAGGGGAAACTGAGGATGGGAAGCACAGTTTTTCAAAAATACTACCCTTATGCTAGTAATACAAAGCCAAATGCTAATCGGTGAAGTGTTCCTTTAACATGGGGGATGTTTTTTGCAGAGAAATCTGACTAAATTAATTGAATTTCTCTTTATCGAGTCAAATGTCTGAATTGGCACCGAAAGACATTACACCGGTATCTACTTTCAGCTCAACTGGTTTTCCATTTACACGTAGCCGCTTCCTCTTCCACACTTCCTGGAGAGAAAACAGAGTCGCTCCTTGTGAGGCTGATCCCGCCTGACGCCCTTTGACGACACAACGCAAGAACAGACGTGACGAGGAAGAAGAAGCTGCTGGAAAAGGTGGCCAAGAAAATTCCCGACGGACGTCATAAAACTCCAGGACAAAGAGTCTCTGATCTCGTCTGCCCACGGTCAAAACTATCAGCTCCAACGTCACCTGGGTTCTCCTGGGTCGACGTGGTGCAGGCTCCTCCGGCTCTACTACGGACACAGTTCAAGTCCTAGTACGTGTGTTTTAAAAGTCTGGCTTAAAGGGATAGTTCGGAATTTTGGACATAAGACCTATTTTTATATTCCAACTCAGCCGGTGTGATGAAGACGTCTGGAGACGTTTTCAAGAAATTTCATTCAGTTCTTCTAGTTGCAGAGTTCGCTGATGCTATGGCTAGCGCAAGTCAACGGTACAAGTTAGCATGGCATTAGAAACACTCATACCGACTCCACAGTGCACCCGAGGCAAATCAATTGTAACGGCAGACTATCGATGTACATATCTGTGTTGATAGAATGATATTTGAAACAAAACTAACGTCGCATCGCATGAATTTTTGAGGGACTACTTTCTCTGCAGCAGCGGAATCAGTCCGCCGCTGCCGGAAGTATGACGCGCTGCTGCTGCTGCTGAGACATAAATCCTTCAAATTGCAAGGTTGGATATGTACATCGACAGTCTGCCGTTACAATTGATTTGCCTCTGGTGCACTGTGGAGTCGGTATGAGTGTTTTTAATGCCATGCTAGCAGGTACCATTGACTTGCGCTAGCCATAGCACCAGCGAACTCGGTGAAGAGTTCTAGAAGAACTGAATTACATTTCTTGAAAACGTCTCCATCACACCGGCTGAGTTGGAAAATAGGTCTTACGTCCAAAATACCGAACTATCCCTTTAAGTCAAACAAACACAGTCGTGTTTTCCTGTATTTTTTTCCGCGCGACGCACTGCGCTCAAAAAGGAAAGCTAAAGCCTGAAGACGTCAGAAGCTCTGCTCAACGATGAGGCACAAAGACAGAAACACTAAAGAAGCTCCTTATCACCTGTAGGCTTTTGTTTGTAAAAAAAACAAAAAAACGGCTTCTTTAAATGTCGAGAGACTTCGTCAAAACCCCGGGTCCCAGCGAAGCTCCTCGCTGAACCAGAACCTGAAAAGCGATCCCGCAGCACTTCAGCGTATCCAGTGTCCAGGGATTGTTGTGTGCCACTGATTCTATAGATAACGTGTCCAACGGCTCGCGGCGACCGACTGTGGAGTTGAGGATGTCGTCCAATTTTGAGCTTTGGGAAACATTTGCACTGAAACAACTGAGATCAGATCACACACTCCTGTGCTGCTTTGCTATAAAATAATAAAATCAGGGGGGTTTTTTTGTCTCTGGACTCTTGACGGGCCATAACAACAACAGCCAAATTGAGCTCGCGCTCCGTATTAATAATAAATAACACTTTTTCTTTTTTTGTGTGTGTGTGTGTGTGCTGTTCAGATACAGTACAGGTCTTTATGCTGCTTTAATCTCCCAACGCAGACCGTTTTAATCCAGGGTCTGATGGAATCTGGCTGCCCCGGGTTTATCCACCAAGCGGATGAAATCGTTCGCACCGAGGGCAGATCCCTGGAGCCGGGCAACGACAAAAAAAAAAACACCCTGGTCCATCTGTCTTCATCCTCGACAATGAGTGACGAGCCTTTACGAGCCAACGGTTTTTTGTTTTTACGAGATAGCATTCGGGGAAATCGTCTGTGCCGCTGTACAGATGTCTGGAATTCACCTGGGTTGGCAGTGGCGGTGTTGGGGGGGGGGGGGGGGTTGGGGGGCTGATGCTCTCACGATCGATTTCTGACTCTGTGATAACAACAGCAGAGGTCGTTTTCACTGCCGCACTGTCAGTGTCAGTGTGCGTCGTCTCTAATCTGCTGCACCTTTGCATCAAAGTGGAAACACGCTTCACCAAAAAGTGACTTAAAGGTGCATTGTGTGATAAATCTAATGGCAACTAAAGGCCGTAAAATCCTCCCTAATATGTCACAGAGACTCAGGAATAATGTTCATATAACAAACTGAACTCACCAACAACAACAGTACAGACAAAATATTTGCATTAAAAAATACATATTTTGCAGACTGCAAATCATGTTTATGTTTTGGCGTCATGTGGCGCCACCTACCGCCGTCTACCAATCATTGCAGTGAGTAGAGTCTCAGCTGCCGAGCAACCCACGGGTTGCCAGTTACGTCAGAAAACGAAACCTAAAAGACCTCGGTATTTTTGAATTTGAATGTAGTAACCGTTTTTGGCCACATTCTTACATATGGCACCTTTAAGTCATTTTCTGGAAACATTCTTACATTTTTACTTGAAGGGACTTTATTAAACAACCGTTTTAGAGCGTCCGATTTGCCTTATCCCCAAATCTACATGTGTTTGGACTGTGGGAGGAAACCTACCGCCGTCTATTTTGCAGACTGCAAATCACGTTTATGTTTTGAAATCATGTTTTGGCCTCATGTGGCGCCACCTACCGCCGTCTACCGATCATCGCAGTCAGTAGAGTCTCAGCTGCCGAGAAACCACGGGGTTACCAGTCACGTCAGAAAACAAAACCTAAAAGACCTCGGTATTTTTGAATTTGAATGTAGTAACCGCTTTTGGCCACATTCTTACATATGGCGCCTTTAATTTTAAAAACTTCTTCACTCTTTTAGGGTTGGGCTTAGATTTGGGTTAAGGTGCTAGGGAATGCATTATGTGTAGGATGTAACCCTAACCCTAACCCCACTGACCTTCTTGGGACCAAAAGTCCTCGAGGAGACATGTAACCTGGCAGATCCTCATTTCTGAGAAACTGGTTAGGCTGAGGTTAGGGTCGATATGTTTTCATTTTTATTTGGTCCTTACATATTAAGGGTGAATTCCAATTCCTTGCTTAACCCTCAATCTTAACCCTCAATCTCAAAAATGTGCTCCCTCTAGTGCAAGTGCTGTCCCGATTCTCAGAAAAATTAAGTTGAGGGCCAAGTTTAAGGGCTGTATCGCCCTCAATATTGAGATTTTCCGAGACCACCCTTGGGAGCAAGGGCTACCCAGAATGCATTGCGTGTTTTCACATAACAAAGATGGCGCCGAAAGCAATGAGAAACGAGTACGCTACAAATGAAGTATTTCCTTTGTTAATAGAGATATAAAAATGATGAAAACCATTGTATTATCTTAGTTTAGGCCCATATTATGGATTACTGACGTCATTGTTGCGTAACATTTATTTTTATTTTACGATCTTTTGTCAATAGCCGGCCGGTGCGGACAAGCGATTGTTTGCTATCGTTTACTTTTCAATAAGTCGTGGTGTGTGGTAACTGTCAGCTGAATATTTGTATGCGTATCATCTTATAACTAACTGACAACCTAATAACTTGACTGACAAATGGATCGTAATTCTTCTTCTTCTTTTTTGGAGTTGACAGACTGGACGAAGCTGCTTTCATGTTATTCTGCCCCCTACAGTCTGAAGACCGATCTGCATTTAAGGGGTGTCCCATTTCTAAGTGACAAAATAACCCTCAACACTTGGTTTTGAGGGCCAGTTAAGATTAAGGGTTAAGATAGGAATTGGAATTGGCCCTAAATTGGCTTTTTCAGGGTTAGGGTTTGGTTTTAGTTGGTTACTTGTATTCATATCTTTCGGGGGTGTCCAAAAAACTGACAAAACTATCGTTAATGGGGACTATTTGTCTGGGCTCCACAACTTTAAAGGGCCTCATTTCAGAATGAAGACAATGTTTTTACGGTTAAAGTTAGGTCTTTCGCTAAGATATGCGTTGTGTGTGTGTGTGTGTGTGTGTGTGTGTGTGTGTGTGTGTGTGTGTGTGTGTGTGTGTGTGTGTGTGGTCTATGTGTCTATGTGCTGTAGATATTAAACATTAACATAAAGACTTTATAGGGACACATCGCATCATCCTTGTTGGCGCAAAGAGCAAATCCTCAGTGTGTAAACAATAAAAACGTTTTATGTCAACACATATTTTACAGTTGCGACTATAAAGGCGAGCAGTGACGGTTAAGGTCGTGACAAAGTCTCCAGGAAACGCGTGATAGGCTGAAAGTTATGGAATTTTCCGATATTTTTTATGTCTGCCAAGAGTTTTGACAAAGAACTATCACACTCGTAACGTTGAGCGCAAAAAATGTCCCATTGACACCCATTCAAACTGCAATACTTTAATGCACATTTTATTATATCCGGGTGTCAAGCTGGGCTTTTTCGCCCTGAACGTGATGATACTTTTTTTTTTCACTCTCCACCAGGTGGTGTCACTTTTACGGAGCCCCCAAAGTGACATGAGAAAAAAAAAAAAAAAATGATGAAAAAAAAAATGTGAAATCTCAAGTTTCAAAGTCGAGATGTCGGGAAACTCGAGATCTCGAGTTTACCAAAAAAATATGAAAAATACGTCTTTTTTTTTTTTTTTCTCATGTCACTTCGGGGGCTCCGTACATTTTGGCCATATTACAAAAATGGAGGGGAAAAAAACTATATGCTATTTCCAGTAGATGGCACTGTCACAAGTGCTGCTGCCAATCACTGACAAATCCCAGGCTGTAATAATGCAACACGAAAAATAATTCATATTTTTCATCTAAAAACAACATCATGATAAAAACCTGGCATTTAAAGGGTTAAAGTCTTTATGCGCGTCAATAATTACCCGCTATACTTCATCTCCACCTGTCCTCTTCTATGCCCGTCTTTTCCGCAATACATGGTCCACGATAATATCACGACTCTGTGACAATGAATACATCGCAAAAGACGGTCGTATAATCGATGTGTCCCAGCGGTATCTGTCTAAACGTTAACGTGAAACGTTAACGCTAACGGGCATCTCTTAGCGTAGCTTTTCCCGCCGTAAAAACTCCCTCTCCTTTGGGCCAGGTAACTTCCACCCAAGTTCTTACCCCTCATTTGTTTGAGCAGCGCCATCGTGAGGTGACAAGAGGTAGTGACGCCTAGATCCTCCTGCTCCGGGCACATCCGGTTGCGTACATTGAACCGCAGAAGAAGAAGAACGTCCGTTGTGGAGGTGTTTCACGAGCGACAGTGTCTTCTAACTTCTGAAACGCCGTGGCCGATGAGAGCTTCAGTGAGGAGAGATTTATATCGGCTCGCTTACAGCAACTAGGAGGTTTTTGACCATAAAAACAAGTTAATGTACTCTAGTAGACCTCCATAACGGTCACATATGTGCCATAGGACCACTCTATGGGAGCTTTGACGGGTTTTAGTCTACACACGACTTAATACGCTACTTAATAGGTTGGAGCTAATGCGGCTAACGGAGCTAACTGGCAAACGGTGCCTGGCAAACGGTGTCGCGGCGCGTAAAACATGGCGTCATTCGTCAGTCTTTTTCCGGTCGGTCGTCATGGAAACGCCATGCGGTCGCCGCGGTGCCGATTCATCATTGACACATTTATTAGGCTAAATATTCCCTTTTCATAAGCGGCCACATTCAATGTATGTATTACAGCACTTTCACTGCCCTCCGCGACGCAAACAGCTGCCTGTATGATCCACACTGGCCTGCGATCTGGAAAATCTACGACTTTGGGGGGGGGGGGGGAGGAACGCGATTCGCCGCCCGACTCCGACTTGGACAGTAGGAGGAATTTATGATATATACCAACATTTCCGAGGCTTTGTGCTCCCAGGGAAGCAGTAAACAGAGCTGCTCTTCATATTTTGGCTCGGGGCCTGAGATCGACCATCTTTGGGGACAGTGAACAGTAAGCAGCCACGGAACTGTTTATCTTAGTCTAATATTGTGTAAATAAACTCTCCCCCCCCCACTCCCCTCCCCCCGGGCCATCCAAAGTTAAGTTTGTGACGAGGTAGAACAATGCAGCAGATTCTAGTCAGGACAAAAACACTTCATCATATTGACTTGTTTACAATAAACGTTGGGCTAAACCAGGGCTACTATAACTATAATTTCAGGGGGCCGGTCAACCCCTGTACTACTATTGTGTGTTGCATGTACAGTAAACGGATACAAATGGATACAAAATGCGCAAAAAAGGTAAGTAACAAAACCAACCAACCAACATTCAGGTACAATACAATTTGCGTATAGTGCAAAAAGGTGACAGTTACAGTATCACCAACATTTGAGTATAACCGTCACAATTGGCTCATACAAAATTAGAGGCAACAACATAAACAACATTAAGGTGCAATGGCCACAAAAGGCTATTTTTTGCAGAATTATAAGTAACAGCACCAATGATATTCAGGTACAACTGCTACAGTTGGCTCATAGTGCAAAATACTCGGGTACATACATAGGCGTACATACAAGGGACGCAAAGTGTCGCAAAGTGCCAGAAATAGGCGACGCTACGGTTTTATCGGCCTTTTAATAATACATTCATTAGTGATGGGTTAATGGGCTGCGGGCCAGTCCAAATTGCTTGAAGGGCCGGTTGTCAAATGTAGCAAAGAATTCCCCTTTTGTCATATTTTTAGCCCTAACCTCACCAACACTTGTGTCATAGTATCGTCTGCGATAGTAACGTCTGCGTTAGTAGCATCTACGATGTATATAGTCTGCAACAGTATAGTCTGCGATAGTATCGTCTGAGATGTGTATCGTCTGCAATGTATATTGTCTGCTATAGTAGTGTCTACGATTTATATCGTCTGCGATGTATATGTCTGTGATGTATATCGCCTGCGATAGTAGTGTCTACGATTTATATTGTCTACGATGTGTATCGTCTGCGACAGTATCGTCTGCGGTGTATATCGCCTGTGATGTATATCGCCTGCGATAATAGCGTCTACCATGTATACTTCTGCGTTGTATATTGTCTGCGATAGTATTGTCTACGATGTATATCGTCTGCAATAGTATCGTCTATGATGTAAATTGTGTGCGATAGTATCAGCTACGATGTAATATTGCGTGCGATAGTATCGTATACGATGTATATTGTGTGCGATAGTATCATCTACGATGTATATTGCGTGCGATAGTATCGTCTACGATGTATATTGTGTGCGATAGTATCATCTACGATGTATATTGTGTGCGATAGTATTGTCTACGATGTATATCGTCTGCGATATTATCGTCTATGATAGTATCGTCTACGATGTATATTGTCTGCGATAGTATCGTCTACGATGTATATCGTCTGCGATAGTATTGTCTATGATAGTATCATCTACAATGTATATTGCGTGCTATAGTATTGTCTACGATGTATATCATCTGCGATAGTATCGTCTACGATGTATATCGTTTGCAATAGTATTGTCTACGATGTAAATCATCTGCGATAGTATCGTCTACAATGTATGTCGTTTGCAATAGTATTGTCTACGATGTATATTGTGTGCGATAGTATCGTCTACGATGTATATTGTCTTTGAAAGTAGTGTCTCCGATTTATATTGTCTGCAATGTATATGTCTGTGATGTATATCGTCTACGATGTATATCGTCTGCGATAGTATCGTCTACGATGTATATCGTCTGCGATAGTGTCATCTATGATAGTATCGTCTGCGATGTATATTGTGTGCGATAGTATCGTCTACGATGTATATCCTCTGCGATAGTATCGTCTATGATAGTATCGTCTACGATGTATATTGTGTGCGATAGTATCGTCTACGATGTATATTGTGTGCAATAGTATCGTCTACGATGTATATTGCGTGCGATAGTATCGTCTATGATAGTATCGTCTACGATGTATATTGTGTGTGATAGTATCGTCTACGATGTATATTGCGTGCGATAGTATCGTCTATGATAGTATCGTCTACGATGTATATTGCGTGCGATAGTATCGTCTACGATGTATATTGCGTGCGATAGTATCGTCTACGATGTATATTGTGTGTGATAGTATCGTCTACGATGTATATCGTCTATGATGTATATCGTCTGCGATGTAAATCGTATGTGACAGTATCGTCTGTGACAGTATCGTCTGTGACAGTATCGTCTGCGATGTATATCGTCTGCGATGTATATCGCCTGCGATAGTAGCGTTTACCATGTATACGACTGCGATGTCTATCGTCTGCGATGTCTGTCGTCTGCGATAGTGTCATCTATGATTGTATCGTCTACGATGTATATTGTGTGAGAAAGTATAGTCTGTGACAGTATCATCTACGATGGTATCGCCTGCATCATCGAGTAAGGGAAGAAGTTTGCAAGAGCCGATGAAACGCGCACGTACAGCTGGTGCATAAATGACTCGCATTAACGATGAATCCGAACCCAAAACCCTAACCCAGCACCACAATATTAACGCTGACCACATAAATAACCCACCCTGAACACAACATCATCATTTATGAGTGTGTTTGAGTACAGGTCAGAGTCACTCCACGATCAATGAATGTATTTGAGCGAGCAATTTTCTCGTCTTTACGGCCACCGCATTTTCCATCTTCATCTGTCAGGAGCAACCTGCGGTTAAGTGTTATTTCCCACGGACACTTCAGCGCGTGGACGAGCACGAGTCGGGGAAACTGAACCCAGATGACGACTCGCTCTCTGCCGCTGTCACCTCAACACAATCCAGCGTGTGATCTCACGGTTTGACCAACCAGAATTCAAAAGGGAAAAAAAGGGGGGGAAAAGAGCTCAGACTGAAGCTGCAGCAGGTTACGGAGACGCTCTAAACTGTTAGGGTCCAGATTTTTAAAAATGGATTCTATAATTCCTGAATCCTTCCTGGACTTCACCGGTTCCTCAGAAGTGAGGTTCTGACTCATGGGGAACCAGGTTTTAGTCTCTGTGAGGACCCCAGAGTGTTGGGGTAACAGTTAACACGTCTTCTTTTTCTTCATTTACACCGATTACAAGGGAGCGACATCTATCTGGACCGTACCATTTTATTTTATGGCACTGCTTGACTCATTTTTTTGGTGTTTCCATTAGCGAAAGTACCCAAAAAATAAGGTTCCAAAGAGGTAACAAATACAAGTTTCAAATATTAGCCCTTAACTTAAATCAGTTCCTCAAAAATTAGGTTCTTCCTCATTAGGACCAGGTTTTGGTCTCTGTGAGGACCTAAAAAAAAGGTCCTAAAAAAGGTAGAACAACACACACAGGTTTTTTACTCATCATAAGGACACTGAACTGATTACAAACTGATCTGGACCGTACCATTTTATTTTATGGCACCGCCTGACTCATTTTTGGGGACCAGGTTTTGGTCTCTGTGAGGACCCCACTGGTGTTGGGGTAACAGTTAACGCAGCACCGTTTTATTTGATTCCTTATCTTCTTTTTCTTCATTTACAAGGGAGCGACATCTATCTGGACCGTACCATTTTTATTTTACGGCACCGCTCGACTCATTTTTGGCTTTTCCATTAGCGACTGTACCTCTGCCCGACGGCCACCGATCGGTCAGAGAGTTTCTTCGCGTCTCGAACAAACGATTACAAGGGAGCGACATCTATCTGGACCGTACCATTTTATTTTATGGCACCACTTGACTCATTTTTGGGGACCAGGTTTTGGTCTCTGTGAGGACCCCACTGGTGTTGGGGTAACAGTTAACGCGGCACCGTTTTATTTAATTCCTTATCTTCTTCTTCTTCATTTACAAGGGAGCGACATCTATCTGGACCGTACCATTTTATTTGATGGCACCGCTCGACTCATTTTCGGCGTTTCCATTAGCGACGGTACCTCTGCCTGGCGGCCACCGATCAGTCAGAGAGTTTCTTCACGCCAGGGAGCGACATCTATCTGGACCGTACCATTTTATTTTATGGCACTGCTTGACTAATTTTTGGCGTTTTTTGCATTTCCATTAGTAACGACAGTACCCAAAAAATGAGGTTCCAAAGAGGTAACAAATACAAGCACACATGTGTTTTCAAATATAGGCCCTTAACTTAAATCAGTTCCTCAAAAATTAGGTTCTTCCTCATTAGGACCAGGTTTTGGTCTCTGTGAGGACCTAAAAAAAAGGTCCTTTCTTCATTTACAAGGGAGCGACATCTATCTGGACCGTACCATTTTATTTTATGGCACCGCTCGACTCGTTTTCGGCGTTTCCATTAGCGACGGTACCTCTGCCTGGCGGCCACCGATCAGTCAGAGAGTTTCTTCCCAATCACAACCCCCCCCCCCCCCCCCCCCCCCCCCCCCGTTCGGCCGTATTTTAGTTCAGTCTGGACTGAATGACACACAGGGAGAAAATGGGCCAGATTAGATTGGATTAGGATTTTTTTTTTTTTGTTTGTTTTGGGGGGGGGGGGTGAAATCACTCACTATCGCGCATATTTCAATGACCCACACACACACACACACACATGAGGAGAGAAAAGTGTCATCAGCCGATTCATGAATCTTGTCATTCAGTGAGGCGCGCGCACACACGCACACACACACACACACACACACACACACCGTTATGATGGGGTCCTTTTTGTCCCTGTGGTGTGAGGATTAACGGCAGCAGCCGCTGATGTAACAATGTCACCCACCTTTGGTCATCACAGGAGCCGCCACTGCTGCTGCGGAGGAGGAGGAGGAGGAGGAGGAGGAGGACGTGACGCTCGTGGCGGTGATTTCTTCCTCTCTCCCCCCGAAAGATCGGGGCTCCGTGTCCCGGTCAGCCTTCAGCGTGCGCCCCGCCGCTCTTTTCCCTCCGTGTGTGTGTGTGTGTGTGTGTGTGTGTGTGTGTGTGTGTGTGTGTGTGTGTGTGTGTGTGTGTGTGTGTGTGTGTGTGTGTGTGTGTGTGTCGGTGGTCGCTCAGGTGTCGCAGTCGGTGCTCGCGCTGCAGCCGTGGATCCGCTTGTCTATCTTGTCTGTGTGTGTATGTGTGTGAGTGTGTGTGTGGGTGTGTGTGTGTGTGTGTCATCACAGGCTCCGCGAGAATCTCCTCTGTCCGCGTGCAACAAAAACGGGACACTCTCTCTCTGTGTCTCGCGCCCCCCCTCTCTCTCTCTCTCTCTCTCTCTCTCTGTCTCTCTCTCTCTTTCTTCAGTAGCCAATGCGCGCGCGCGTTTAAGTCTGTGATGATGCTGCGCCGGCGTTTTTTTTGTTTTTGTTTTTGTTTCTTTGGCACGCGCGCACAAAGCAAACCAAATATGACACACACACACACACATGTTTACACAGCTATCCTTTGAAGGACTTCCATTCATTAAGACAGCCTAAACAAAACCTTATCCCCAAACACAACAACCTTCACTGGAAATGAGATTCTGACTCAACAAAGTCATTAAAAAATATGGCCCCAAAGAGGTAAATAAAAAAATACATGTGAAAGCCCGTTTCCGCCCCTGGGGGGGGGGGGGGAATAGCCAGATACCAAGTCAAAATGATGAGACAGAAAAAGAATTATGAGATAAAAAGTCATAATTTCTGAGATAAAATGTCGAAATTATGAGATAAAAAAGTCGAAATTATGAGATAAAAAGTCATAATTATGAGATAAAAAGTCGAAATTATGAGATAAAAAAATTCATAATTTCTGAGATAAAATGTCGAAATTATGAGATAAAAAAGTCGAAATTATGAGATAAAAAGTCATAATTATGAGATAAAAAGTCATAATTATGAGATAAAATTTCGAAATTATGAGATAAAAAGTCATAATTATGAGATAAAATGTCGACATTTTGAGATAAAAAGTCGAAATTATGAGATAATAAGGTTCCAAAGAGGTAAAAAGTCATAATTATGAGATAAAAGTCATAATTATGAGATAAAATGTCGAAATTATGAGATAAAAAGTCATAATTATGAGATAAAAAGTCATTATTTCTGAGATAAAATGTCGAAATTATGAGATATAAAGTCTAAATTATGAGATAAAAATGATAATTATGAGATAAAAAGTCGAAATTATGATATAAAATGACCAAATTATGAGATAAAAGTCGAAATTATGATATAAAATGACCAAATTATGAGATAAAAAGTCGAAATTATGAGATAATTGTTAATGACTTTCTATCTCATATTTATGAGATAATATCTCATAATTTCAACTTTTTATCTCATAATAAAGTCATTATTTTGACTTAGTATCTGGCTATTTTTTCCCCCAAGTGACGGCAACGAGCTTCCATACCTACAAGCACACACACATGGTTTCAAATATTAGCCCTTAACTCAAATCAAACCTCATTAGGACCAGGTTTTTGTCTCTGTGAGGACCTTAAAAAGGTCATAAAAGAGGTACAGGAACAACAACACACACATACACATGTTTTAAACATAACCTTATCCCTAACCTTAACTTAACCTCATCCCAAATCTTAGTCCTTAACTTTAATCAGTTTCTTCAGAAACAACAACACACACGTGTTTTTTAATCTATCCTTGTAAGGACACAGCCTAAACAAAACATTATCTCTAACCTTGACTTAACCACAGCTCAAATCTTAGCCCTTAACTTAAATCAGTTTCTTCAGAAATGAGGTTCTGCCTCAACAAAGTCAGGATTAATCCCAAAAAAATACAAGCGCAAGCACATTAACTTCAATCAAACCTCATTAGGACCAGGTTTTTGTCTCTGTGAGGACCTAAAAAGGTCATTAAAGAGGTACAGGAACAACAACACACACACATACACATGTTTTAGAATCAGCCTAAACAAAGCCTGAATCAGTTTCTTTAGAAATGAGGTTCTGCCTCAACAAAGTCAGGATTAATCCTCCAAAAAAGTACAAGCACACGCACATGTTTTCAAATATTAGCCCTTAACTTAATTCAAAAATGAGGTACCTTAGGACCAAAACCTGGTCCTTATGAGGCAGAACCTCATTTTTGAGCTCAAATCTTAGACCTTAATGAAGTCAGTTTCTTCAGAAATGAGGTTCTGCCTCAACAAAGTCAGGATTAATCCCAAAAAAATAAGGTCCTAAAAAGGTAACAAATACAAACACATACACACACGTGTTTTCAAACATTAGCCCTTAACTTAAATCACTTCCTCAAAAATGAGGTTCTGCCTCATTAGAACCAGGTTTTAGTCTCACTGAGGACCTACTTGTCCTGACAAAGTCAGTGTTTATGTCCAAAAAAAAAGGTCCTAAAAAGGTAACAAATACAAACACATACACACACGTTTTTCGAATATTAGACCTTAACTTAAATCAGTTTCTTTAGAAATGAGGTTCTTCCTCATTAGGACCAGGTTTTGGTCTCCATGTGGACTACGTTACCTGTTTTTGTGTGGATTACTGGTCCAAGCAGGATCACGGCAAACGGCAAAAGTAGCATCGTTAGCATCGTTAGCATCGCTTGTAGCCCGGCAACCATTTCAGAATCCCATGTCGAGGAGGAGGTTTCTCCGAGGTTTTTTCTGATTTTTTGGGAAATCAATGAGCTTGGAAATTCAAATTCCAAATCAAATTCAGTCCAAATGAAAAAAGACTGTCCATCCTCACTCCTGAGACACACAGCTGCTCATTTGATATGTGGTTTAAATATTTGCCTTGGGCGGTGCATTGACGCAGTACCCTAAAGGCATAAATGAGTAAAAAGTACTTTGGTAGAACCTGAAGTCACTTTTATTTATAACATTACTGAAGTAAAAGTCTTAAGGTATAAGACATTTACTGTATGACATGTAGTATTTATGTAAAGTAGGGTATAACTGTGTACTTTGTTTCATGTAAGGACTAATGCATCTTTAATGCTGCTTTGTTGTCCCCGGCGTCACATGACCTCACATGACCTCACATTAGCAGTCACGCCGTTACAGCCTCATTTCAATGTGAAGTGAAGGCTGATGGCAGACCGATATGTAAATGTTGAGCCAGCAGGGGCACATTCAGTGATTTGTGGGCCCCCAGGCTCACTCAGGAGTGGGGGCCTCCCTCTTATCATGCATTATTCGGGACTCCAGCGTGGTTAATGTTTGCTTTGTTTTCAGGAGAACCAGAAAGCCTTGGTTCAGGTTCAGGGAAATGTCCGACACTGTCAGAAGAGCCATGTCATACGGTGGCCTGGAAGTGCAAACTGTTATTACAGAACAAATTTACTAAAGTTTACATTCACAGTTTAATCAAGCTAACGCCGTAATCCGACTAAGACAGGTCGCTGTATCTCTCTTTAAGCTAGCACGTACTGAATCTGTTTCCTGTTGACCTTTAAGTCACAGTGAAACAAACAATGCCAAGTCCGACTCCGGTCCGACTCCAGTCCGACTAAGCGCATACATGCAGCAGTAATCAGACTATGAATCGCATTATCCCAGTCCCGCTAAGACTAGCTTGATTTTAGTCGGACTAGCGTACTGTATTTACATGATATTCAGAAAAACGATTGATTGTCTTAGTCTGACTAAAATTGGACTTCTAACGGCGTTTACCTTCCGCCATCTCTCTGGATCTGTGTGGAATCAGCGTTGTACGAAGAAAGACGCCGCCGCATTTTATACGTCGGCTCCTTCCACTACCAAGTCAAAGACTCCAAGTCCAGTCCGACTAAACGTACACATGCAGCAGTAATCAGACTATGAATCGCATTATCCGGGGTATGCTAGTCTCGCTAAGACTAGCTTGATTTTAGTCAGACTAACGTACTGTATTTACATGAAATTAAGAAAAGCGAATGATTGTCTTAGTCTGACTAAAATTGGACTTTTAACGGCGTTTACTTTCCGCCTTCTCTCTGGATCTGTGTGGAATCCGTGTTGTACGAAGAAAGATGGCGCCGTAATTTATACTTTCTACTACCATGTCAAAGACCGGGGAGGAGATTTCGGTGCATGCGCCAAATGCCAAGTCCAACTCTAGTCCGACTAAGCGTATACATACAGCAGTAATCGGACTATGAATCGCATTTTCCCGGGGTATGCTAGTCCCGCTAAAGACTAGCTTGATTATAGTCGGACTAGCGTATTTACATGACATTAAGAAAACCGATTGATTGCCTTAGTCTGACTAAAATTGGACTTTTAACAGCGTTTAACCGCCTGGATCTGCGCGGAATCCGTTAACGTACTCTGCCGTTAGCCTCGCTACGACTGTTTCGGCACAACTGTTTTGAATCGTCCGACATATACGTCTGTAGGGGTTGGATTCACTCAACTCCCTGGGTCAAGTTTATCGTTTATTAAATCAGAAATCCAATCAAAGTGGGACGTCTTAGACAGGCCGCTGTATCTCTCTTTAAGCTAGCGCGTATTGAATCCAGTCCGACTAAGAGTACACATGCAGCAGTAATCGGACTATGAATCGCATTATCCCGGGTATGCTAGTCCCGCTAAGACTAGCTTGATTTTAGTCAGACTAACGTACTGTATTTACATGACATTAAGAAAAGCGAATGATTGTCTTAGTCTGACTAAAATGTGACTTTTAACAGCGTTTTAACCGCCTGGATCTGCGCGGAATCCGGTAACGTACTCTGCCGTTAGCCTCGCTACGACTGTTTCGGCACAACCGTTTAGAATCGTCCGACATGTACGTCTGTAGAGGTTGAATTCACTCAACTCTCTGTGTCAAGTTTATCGTTTATTAAATCAAAGAAATCCAATCAAAGTTGGACGTCGTGGAATCGAAATGTGGGTTTTCTGCAGCGATGTGTCCACCTCCAGGCTTCGTTCCACTCGTTTTCTTGCTTTCTCCTCTTGACTCTCTCGCTCTGTCTGAATCTGTCATGCTCAAGTGGCGTTCACATCCTACTCCTGATGTGAGTGCTGATGAAACTCCTCCTCCTCTTCCTCCTCCTCCTCCTCCTCCTCCTCCTCCTCCTCCTCCTCCTCTTGGCTCAGGTGTCGCCTCAGCTCTCTCCCTTTGAACGTGGAGGTTTTTCGCCGTTTCTCATGGAGTGAATGCACGCATACATAAAAGCTCCAAGAGCCTGGTCGCACACCCACCGGTTAGGCTCCACCCCCTCTTTAGAGAAGTGCGGTCGTGTTACCCGAGGTCAAAGGTCATCGCCAATGAGCCACCGCATACAGTAGGCAGCTCTGTTCCGCTCGGGGCGGCCATTCGGGGGTCTTCTTCTGTGGAAAACACGGAGGGCCTCTTTGTGTTGTTTTGACACAATTACACGAGTGTTCCTGTGGCGACACACACACACACACACACACACACACCCACACGGACGAGATTCGTGTCGCTCTCTTCAGGTTACGTTTAATCGGAGCAGGCTTTATTTGGAAGCTTTTACGACCCAGATTTTTACGCTCAGAAAAAAAGACGCTCTGCACTTTACACAAGAGCCCCGATTAAAGCTGCAGTGTGTAACTTTTGGTTGTTTTGCAACCAAGCAAATAAGAAGGAAATGAACACAAATCTCCTTACTTTTTGTGGCTACATTTATATACTATATCGTTTAAGCACTATATACATATAAATATACATATATATATATATATATATATATATATACTAGAGGTGGGCACTAGGTTAACACGCGCTAACGCATGGCGCCGTTTCCTTGACGACTGACCGGAAAAATACGCGCGTGACCTCATGTTTACGTGCCGCGACACCGGAGTCCAGGCACCGTTTAGCTCCGTTAGCTCCATTAGCTGCATTAGCACCTTTAGCGCCGGTTAGCGCGCCTACAGTGGAACTAGAGCGGTCTGTTTATTAAAGGGAAAAAAAAAAGAGCAGCGCTACAAATAACCAGCGTACCTGTGTACTGCGCATGTGTGCCTCTGTTTTTAAAGTTTAGCGTTACTTTAGCGACTCGTTTTAACAATCGGGAGTCGCGTAAACATGACGTCGCACGCATATTTTTTACGGTCAGTCGTCATGGATACGTGACATACGTTAATGCATGACGCCGCTAACATGTTAACGTGCCCACCACTAATATATACACACATATATAGAGAGAGAGTATATATATATATATATATATACACATATACATACATATATACATGTGTATATATATACATTATACATATACATACATACATATGTATTTTTATATATGTATGTATGCATGTATATATTTGGAAACATACATACATATAAATATATATAAAAATACATACATATATATGTTTATTTGAGCAGGTGTACCTAATAAAGTGGCCACTTTATACTCCCCCACACACACACACACACACACACACACACACACAGTGGTCAGCTCTGAGCCTCTAATAAACAGCGTGGTAGCTTAGCGGCAAAATCTGCTGCAAAGACACACATCTTTAATCTGCCGCATGTTTGACTTTGCGGCGGTAATCTGGACCGTGACACATTACGAAATTAAAATATTGGACGCAATCGTCATCATCATTATTATTATTATTATTACTGCTGCACAACCTTCATCATGGAAGGGCTGTTTGGCTTTATCCATACAATCTTCTACGTCCGGATCAAATGAAATCCTCCCTATGATCCCCTATGATATATGTATATATATATATATATATATATATATATATATATATATATATATATATGTATGTATAAAAACAATTCCATTAGGAATTAGGGCAGCTGTGGCATAAACCTTACATTGGATGGCACTGTATATAAAAGCTTGATGTATTGTTATTATTCTATTCTATAGTGTGTTTCCTATTTTGATTTGATTATATATATTTTTTCCGTACACACTTTTTTATATATTTTTGGTTTATTGAATATAAATTTCAATTTCCAAGTACAAGTATGATGTACATAAAATAAAAAGATTTAATTAATTTACCAACCATCTCTTGGATATTATTAATCTACCAGCCCAAATTCATATCAGGTTCTACAAATATGGCTTTAAATGAGTTGCTATATTATATAATAATGTATAATATTTATTATATTGATATAAAAAAGTCAATGAAATTAGTTAACTTGTCTTTATATAAAGTGGTATTTCGTTCTTCTGGTTAAACCTTCATGTGAAACTCTTTATCGCCAAACCTGCAGTGTCGTGTAATAGACACCAGGTGGTGCTGACGTGCGGAGACGACGTCACTGTGACCTCACAAACATGGCGTCCGCCAGTAGCAGCAGAAGCAGCGGCGGCAGGTTAGCTTCCGCTGTCAAAAAAGTAGGAAGTTGTCTGTTTCAGTCGCTTTTTGTCGCACAGGCGGCGAAGTGTGGACGCAACATGGACACCGAGAGACCCGCAAAGGTTTGACCCGCGTTTGTGACGCAAACGACAGCGTAAATTACAGCGCAAACAGGGGGGAAACTGCGCGTCTTTCAGGGGATGTTGTGATGATTATTACAGTGCAACAGCTGTGTGATGATGTGAATTACTATGACTGTATGCTATACAACTACATATATGCTGTTAATATACTGCTACTACAAGTACACTCTCAATATAGTACTGTTATACTACAAGTACACGATTAAATATGTTGATATACTGCTAAACACTCTTCAATATACTGCTAAACTACAGATGTGCTGTTATATATGTTGTTTATATACTGCTAAACTACAAGTACACTCTTTAATATACTGCTAAACTACAGATGTTGTTTATACTGCTAAACTACAGATGTGCTGTTATATATGTTGTTTATATACTGCTAAACTACAGGTACACTCTTTAATATACTGTTAAACTACAGATGTACTGTTGTATATGTTGTTTATATACTGCTAAACTATAAGTACACTCTTTAAAATACTGTTAAACTACAGATATGCTGTTATATATGTTGTTTATATACTGCTAAACTATAAGTACACTCTTTAAAATACTGTTAAACTACAGATATGCTGTTATATATGTTATTTATATACGGTTAAACTACAAGTACACTGTTAAACTACAGACATGCTGTTAATATACTGCTAACCGACAGATATGCTGTTATATGTATTGTTTATATACTGCTAAACTACAAGTACACTCTTGAATATACCGTTTAACTACATATATTCTGTTTATATACTGCTATAGTACATGCTTATCCTGACAAACTACAGATACATGTATACTGTTAATATTCTGCTAAACTACAAGCATGTACTGCTAAACTACAGATAAACTACAGATATGATGTTATATATTGTTTATATACTGCTAAACTACAGGTACATGCTTATCCTGTCAAACTACTGTTAATATTCTGCTAAACTACAAGTACACTCTTAATATACTGTTAAATATATGCTGTTTGCATACTACTAAACTACAAGCGCACTCTTATATTTAAAACTACAGACATACTGTTTATATGATGTTAAACTACAGATGTTAAATTACAGAGATAGAGTTTTTTTACACAATTTAACCACCACTGTTATACACTGGTGAAAGTTAAACCACAGATATGTTTATATATCATTTATCTAAAGGTACAGCCTTAATGTAAAACTATTAAACTACAGATGTTGACTTACAGATAGACTGTTCTTACATAATTATTTATAACCCCAATTCCACCACTGTTGTTGTTTTAAACTGCAGACTATCCCTATAATAAATATGTTTTTTGTGTTAAACTACAGATGCACTGGTTATACACTGTTAAACTGCAGACATTGAAGTGCAGATGTACTGTTTTTTTGCGTAAATTACCCATTGTTATTGTGTTAAACTACAGACATCCTGTTAAAAAGTATGTGTTGTGTGCTCCACAGCTGGAGTTTGCCGTGCAGATGACATGTGACAGTTGTGCACAGAGGATCAGAGCTGCTCTGGAGGGTAAACCAGGTGAGGGAACACAAACATGACGATTAATCATAACAACTGTGTCTAAAAGACTTCCTTTTCTGCCTGTCACTGATAATGGAGAAACCATGCCCGGAACCATACGGTGGCAAAGCGCCAAAAGCGGACGTTGTCGTTCAGTTTCCCCCCCGTGTGTGTTTTTGCAGGAGTGAAGTCGTTCAGCGTCGACGTGAGCAGGGAGGAGGTGTTGGTGGAAAGCGCTCTGACCATCGCTCAGGTTCAGGCCCTGATCGAAAGCACCGGAAGCAGAGCCGTGTTAAAGGGCATCGGGGGATCAGAGCGAGGTGAGGAACGACTCTCTCTGGGAGTATAGCAAGGGGTTTTTGTTTTTCCCCCGTTGCCGCGCGTGATTCAGTTCGCGCCAAGCAAGGCTGAGCGGGCGGGTTTTGGAAGAAGCGCACGGAGCGAGTAAAGCAAGAAACCACGGCGTCAATGAGCTGTATGTGCATTCAAGGGATAGTTTGGACCTATTTTCCAACTCAGCCGGTGTGATGGAGACGTTTTCAAGAAGTTTCATTCAGTACTTCTAGTTGCCGAGTTCTTTTGTGCTATTGCTAATGCAAGTCACATGCTAGCATGGCATTAGAAACACTCATGCCGACTCCACAGTGCACCCGAGGCAAATCAATTGTAACGGCAGACTATCGATGTACATATCTGTGTTGATAGAATGTGTGAAATTAAACCAACCTTGCAATTTGAAGGATTTATGTCTCAGCAGCAGCTGCTGAGAAAGTAGTCCTTAAAAAATTCATGCGATGCGAGGTTAGTTTTGTTTCAAATATTATTCTATGAACACAGATATGTACATCGATAGTCTGCCGTTACAATTGATTTGCCTCGGGTGCACTGTGGAGTCGGTATGAGTGTTTCTAATGCCATGCTAGCAGGTACCATTGACTTGCGCTAGCCATAGCACCAGCGAACTCTGCAACTAGAAGAACTGAATGAAATTTCTTGAAAACGTCTCCAGACGTCTCCGTCGCACCGGCTGAGTTGGAAAATAGGTCTCATGTCCAAAATTCCAAACTATCCCTTCAAATACCCGTTAATTCCCATGGAATGTTTTTCAAATTTTGGAACCGCGGATATTTTAGATATGAAAACGAGACGTTTTGACGACGGCATCTTTGCGTTTCCTCCCCTCTCTCAGACTTGGGTACAGCCGTGGCCATGTTGGCCGGTGCAGGGAACATCCAGGGCGTGGTGCGTTTCCTGCAGTTGTCGACCGAGCGCTGTTTGATCGACGGAACCATCGACGGCTTGGAGCCCGGACTCCACGGCCTGCACGTTCACGCCCTGGGCGACCTCACGCAGGACTGCAACAGGTCGGACATTTGTCGGGGGGTAAAAAACGGACTGTTTTCGGGAACCAGAAAGTTTATTTTATTTCAGTTGGGATACATCTTTGGTAAAATTGCTTTGTCTCCATCCCTGCAGTTGTGGGGAGCACTTTAACCCCTTTGGAAGACAACACGGTGGTCCAGGAGACTCTGAAAGGGTACGAAACATAATCTGTGCTACGCAGGAAGCTTTACCTACGACACCTCGTTTATTTGAGGTTATAAGTTCCGAGCAAACTCGCTTTGTGGTGAAACTCAGTGCCAAATCATTCAGTGTGAGAGAAGCAAACAGTGAACAACTTTCAGTAAATAAACTTTCCCTAAGTAAATAAATACTCCCGTATAATTACTTTTGACAGAATCGCTCCCAAGGTGAAATAAAAGCCAAATTGAAGTAGTGATATAGCACTTTGACCCCTGGGGAGCCATTTTGAAGTGTTCTCCCTGACTGTTTCTATGTGGCTCTCACATGCAGTGTTGTTGTGCAGCATGCAGGTGATCTGGGAAATATCGTTGCCGAGGCAGATGGCAGAGCCTCATTTAGACTGGAAGACACTCAGCTAAAGGTAACTCTCACGCAGGCCCTCCGTCGTCCTCGGTGCAGTTAGAGAATAATTATGGTTTGGATGTCATATTTCAACACCTAGTATAGAAAACAACACCAGATGGAAGGTTTTTTTTTTGTTTACAAAATCCCTCGCTGCAGGTATGGGACGTGATTGGCCGGTCACTGGTGGTGGATGCGCAGGAGGACGACTTGGGCCGCGGCGCTCACCCTCTCTCCAAACAGACGGGAAACTCTGGCGAAAGGTGGGTCACTCGCAAGTAGAAGACGGAAGCTCATTTTAGGCCCCGTTATTTATACATAAATTCTTACTTAAAGACGCGGAAGCCTAGCGTCCACGCCCCGTCCACTGCTCCAATGACTCCAAGAAAAGCCGAGCTTCTGCGGAAGTGACGATTTTGTCGCATTTGGCCATCAGGCCCAATTATTTAAACATACATTTTTACTTAAATATGCGGAAGCCTAGCGTCCACTCCCCGCCCACTGCTCCAACGACTCCAAGAGAAGCCGAGCTTCTGCGGAAGTGACGATTTTGTCCATATTTGGCCATCAGGCCCATTTATTTATACATAAATTCTTACTTAAAGACGCGGAAGCCTAGCATTCATGCCCCGCCCACTGCTATATCGACTCCCAGAGACGCTGAGCTTCCGTGGAAGAAAGAATTTGTCCAACCAGCGCCAAGCTAACCAAAAAAAAATATTTTTTTAATGCGGAAGCTGCTACGAGAATACGAAAATCACGTAAGACGACCCGGCGTCTGTGATAAACAGCTAATTTTGCACGAACTAGTGATGCGTTCAAATCTAGTGCTAGTTTATTATTGAAAATGTACATACAACGCAGTACGTGTTTGACGACATTTTAGACATAGCTGAGCTTCCCGTGCTGTCTGGTTCCCACGGGTCCTTTTAAATTTAAACACCCTAGAAAGTTTTGAAAAATTGCGCTAAATAGACACGGGTCATTGAAAGTGCTTGGAATTTTGTGCAACAAAGAAGTTGAGTTAGTTTTTAGGTAACTGTCAACTACTAAGGTACATAGTAAACAAGGCCTACGCAGAACAAACGCTGAGTCATAAGCACTAGCGGTGTCCTGGACACTGTCCGCTGTCTGTCTCCGCCGATGACGTGAGATTCCACGCACAACAATGAGCGAGTAAAGTTAAGCAAGAGAGCAAATGACGACGTGATGCCGGGGAAGTTCAAATTCCTTGAATTTGATGTCAACCAAGGCGTGGGAGCCCTGTATCACAGTCTGTGGCTAGCTCGTCTTTATCGTTCTTCCGTTTCTTTTGGTTCACAGATTGGCCTGTGGGATCATCGCTCGATCCGCCGGCCTTTTCCAAAACCCCAAACAGATCTGTGCCTGTGACGGGGTCACGCTGTGGGAGGAGAGAGACCGGCCGATCGCCGGAACAGGACGAAGCAAGGCCAGCGCGGAGACACCGGCAGCAAATCTGTGAACGCTAACGGGCAGGAGTGGACATTTTTGTCCAGGAAGTCGGAGCACTTAGGGATGCATTTCCCACACTGAAGGACAATCAAAGTAAAAATGTGTCAATTTTCCTGAAAATCTTTGTCTCTTTGTGATGAAATCAAACGCACTAAAGCAGATTAAAACAGGCGTTGTTAAAGTCGCGTCTGATTAGTTTATCCAGTTTGCCTTTGACACAACAATCTCATCACCGTCAATATTGATGCGCTCTTAAGATCCCAGGTTTCCATTTTGGCCGCGTCCCGGTAAATAAATAAAGAGATAAATGCGCTGTAGTTTGCCGTTAAAGTGTCCGAGTTAATTACGCCGGCCCCTTAAGGAGCATCGCGGTTAAGACGGCTACATCCTGTTTCTCTCTCTCTCTCTTCCAGCAGCTCACTCACACCACTTTGAGGGCTGGTTCACCTGTTGATGTGTGGGGGGAAATCATTTATACAGTATTTATACAGTATTTTGGAGAAAAAGTCAACACAAAAATAGAAAAGTTCTTCCTTGTGTTGTGTCCCAAAACCCCTCCAAAATGGGTTCTTCTTCAGGTTATGGCCCAACCCTTTGCAGAAGTTCACGGGTTCTTCCTTAGGTTGTCCCTCAACAAAACATCATAGATCCTTCAGGTTATGTACTTACCCTCTGCAGAATGTCATGGCTTCTTCCTTAGGTTATGTACTAACGAATGAACTGGTTCTTCCTTAGGTTGTCCCTCAACAAAATGTCATAGGTTCCTCAGGTTATGTACTAACCACCGCAGAATGTCATGGCTTCTTCCGTAGGTTGTCCCAACCCTCAACAGAACTTCATAGGTTCTTCTTCAGGTTATGTCCCAACCCTTAGCAGAATTTCATGGATTCTACATTGGATTATGTCCCAACCATCAACACAGTTTCATAGGTTCTTCTTCAGGTTATGGCCCAACTCATAGGTTCTTCTTCAGGCTATGGCCCAACTCATAGGTTCTTCTTCAGGCTATGGCCCAACTCATAGGTTCTTCTTCAGGTTATGGCCCAACTCATAGGTTCTTCTTCAGGCTATGGCCCAACTCATAGGTTCTTCTTCAGGCTATGGCCCAACTCATAGGTTCTTCTTCAGGCTATGGCCCAACTCATAGGTTCTTCTTCAGGTTATGGCCAAACTCATAGGTTCTTCTTCAGGCTATGGCCCAACTCATAGGTTCTTCTTCAGGCTATGGCCCAACTCATAGGTTCTTCTTCAGGTTATGGCCCAACTCATAGGTTCTTCTTCAGGCTATGGCCCAACTCATAGGTTCTTCTTCAGGCTATGGCCCAACTCATAGGTTCTTCTTCAGGCTATGGCCCAACTCATAGGTTCTTCTTCAGGCTATGGCCCAACTCATAGGTTCTTCTTCAGGCTATGGCCCAACTCATAGGTTCTTCTTCAGGTTATGGCCCAACTCATAGGTTCTTCTTCAGGCTATGGCCCAACTCATAGGTTCTTCTTCAGGCTATGGCCCAACTCATAGGTTCTTCTTCAGGCTATGGCCCAACTCATAGGTTCTTCTTCAGGTTATGGCCCAACTCATAGGTTCTTCTTCAGGCTATGGCCCAACTCATAGGTTCTTCTTCAGGCTATGGCCCAACTCATAGGTTCTTCTTCAGGTTATGGCCCAACTCATAGGTTCTTCTTCAGGCTATGGCCCAACTCATAGGTTCTTCTTCAGGCTATGGCCCAACTCATAGGTTCTTCTTCAGGTTATGGCCCAACTCATAGGTTCTTCTTCAGGTTATGGCCCAACTCATAGGTTCTTCTTCAGGTTATGGCCCAACTCATAGGTTCTTCCTTGTGTCGTGTCCCAAGTCCTCAACAGGATTTCTTGGAATTTTCCATGTGTAATGTCCCAAACATCCACAGAACTTCACGGGTTCTTCTTCAGGTTATAAACCAACCCTCTGCAGAATTTCATGGATTCTTCCATAGGTTGTCCCAACCCTCAACACAGTTTCATAGGTTCTTCTTCAGGTTATGGCCCAACTCATAGGTTCTTCCTTGTGTCGTGTCCCAAACCCTCAACAAGATTTCTTGGAATCTTCCACATGTACTACCCCAAACATCCACAGAACTTCATGTGTTCTTCTTCGGGTTATGTCCCAACCCTTTACAGAATTTCATGGGTTCTTCCTTTGGTTCTCCCAACTCTCAACAAAGTTTCATAGGTTCTTCTTCAGATTATGGCCCAACTCTTTGCAGACCTTCATAGGTTCTTCCTAGTGTCGTGTCCCAAACCCTCAACAAGATTTCTTGGAATCTTCTACATGTAAAACCTCAAACATCCACAGGTTCTTTTACGGGTTATGTTTCTAACCCCTATGTAAAATTCTATAGGTTCTTCTTCAGGTTACGACCCATCCCTTTGCAGAATTGTATGGATTCTACCTTGGGCTACGTTCCCAGACCTTTGCTAGGTTTCAAGGGTTCTTCCTCCGGTTGTCCCAAACTACCCCAAAATTTCTGAGATAATGTTTCAAAATTGAATGGGTAGTTCAACTACAGTGCAACTACTGGAGGACACTTGAGAAGGAACAGGGGTGCTGCCTTCATGGGCCGGTGGTGTAAAAACGGAGACTAGCATGACCTCGATAGAGCGAAAGAGAGAGTCAGATTCCCTGCGAGGTGAAAGGGCAAAGAGAGAGAGAGAGAGGCGTAAGAGATGTGTGCTCAGCTGTTGCTGAGAAGACAGTTGCTACACGACAAACCCAGAGTCATAAAATGGCGGAAAATGATCAACAACTGGAATATAATAAGGAAAAACATTAAAAACTTCCCAGAGCTGACACTTGTTGTTGAAAACATCCATACGAGGACACTGGCTGCACCATATTGGGCTCTGTGAGTGTGCAGCAAAGTTTTCCATTGATCCGTCTCGATGTGGGTGACGCCTGAATAAGTTTATTGAATTCCCCTCCAAATGTTCAGCGAGTGTCTTTATTCCAATTTCTGTGTGAGGAGAACTGTGAAGGCAGCGTGAACGTAAGGCTCTCAAATTAGGGTTTAATCTGTGGCTTTTTCAACCGTTCATTTCAAAGAAAGAATGAAGGAAATCCTTCCTTTTCATTCACTACAGTAAAAATGTCAGTGAATCATTTCATCTGATTTTTTTTATATATATATATATAGAAAGCAATCTTCTAACCGGATTAGCACAAAAGTCTAAATGAAACTGAAACATTGCACTAATTGAGTATCATAATCTGAATAAATCTGTCAGATTGAGACGTACAGTGTATGTGTTTAATGCGGAATATGTCATATGTCTTAATCCAGTCATTTCATTGTTCAGAATATTTATATTAGAATGTTGCTTTCTGAGTCAATTTTTGAAAAACATGAAATGTCAATGTCATAATAAGAATATTCACCTTTTCAGAATAAATCAAATAATACAATTTTTGATGTCCTTGTTATTTTTATTTCAATCAGATTATGCTATTGCATTCTGTCAGCAGTTTATGTAAATGTTATAATCTGACTGTCTATTCAGATTATGCTGTTACATGTAAATAGAATATTCTGTCACCGGTTTATGTAAATCATGTCATAATCTTCACATTAAAATCAATGGCCAGATTATTTTACATGTAAAGTGATGTAAGTGAGACAATGTAATCTGAACGTGTTCAGAGTAAAATCAATACTGAGATTATTGATGTCCAAGTAACATAAACAGGAATTATTATATTAGCAGTACATCTAAATATAATCTGAATCTTTATTCAGCATAATCAGATTATTGGTTTTCATGTAAACAGTTATAATCAGATAATGCTCTGTCACATGTTAATTTGAATATGAATAAAAAACCATTTAGCAACATCCTAATCTGAATGTTTAATTCAGAAGAAGATCAGTAATCAGATTACTGGTGTACATTCCGCAACTCGTGAATTTTTTTTTCATTACAGGTTAATTTCCCGGTTTTTCCTCGATAAATCCAAAAGTGGTTTCTTCCAAAAGAAAAAAAAAACAAGTAAATATATAAAACAAGAGCAGATTTACATTTAAAAGCTGAAACGACAGTTGTTATAGATATCGTTCGCTTATCACAACAGTTGTCGATTAACTTCACATCCGATTATCGATCGATGGGGATGCGGCAGTCCCTCCCTCTCCACTCCACCCCCCCCCCTCCGCAGCCTCTCCAGTAGTACATGCCCGACATTCAAACGGAAGCAGGGCGCTACCATTTTGAAACGCAGCACCGCCTAGGTAAGATGGTAGAACCTCTCATTTAATCGCATTTTCCCCGCTGTGTTATTCACTCTGAGGCCGAACGAGATATAATTTAACCCGATTCCGCTCGAAACAGTGCTGTTTTTCCCCTCCGTGTGTGTGTTTTTGGGAACCGTTTGACCGCGTTGTTGTTGCTAGTCGGTAATCCGCTCGCTCCGGTGCAGCGAGAGAAGAAAAGGAACAATGTGATGTGGACACGTTGTGTGTCGTCGGTGATTTATTCGTATTACACCGGCGTCTTCCGCGTCGTTATTCTACGTTGTTGTTATTGTTGTTGTTGTTGTGTTTTTAACGCAGTTATAAATCATAGTTTTATCGTTTTTTCCTCAATGGTTGTTGTTCGAGTCTCGGGCGAAACCAAAACAAGCATCCCGTGTGTGTGTGTGTGTGAGAGAGTGTGCGCGCGCGTGTGTCCACAGCTGCAGACGTGTCCATTGCTGTGTCGCCGAAACATCGTATAATTCCCCTTTTTCTGCGTCCTTATTTTGTCAAATTAAGACATTTTCGCTGCTTTTTTTTTAACGAGTCCAGCGGCAGAAAAAAGTGTTGACTCAGCGTCGTCGTGCTGCGTCATCAGAAAAGCAGAGAAACCCCCCCCTCTCCCCCCCCCCATCTGTTTCCTCAGGTTTATGAACCCAGAGTTAATGCAGTATACTGTATATATAACACCGTCTATAATCCGTAATCTGGACAGAACCTTTGCAGCGATTGCGTTTACATGGACACAAACACGTCTTTGTTTTTCTAAAGCACACACACACAGCAACATTCACATTTTAACCAGATTAACTGCCCTGTAAAAACAGCACTTTCTCACGACCTTATCGCACCGAGATGAAGCAATGATCAGATTAAGACGCCATGCAGTGCTCTCATGACAGATTATGAGCCATTGTTCTAGTTAGAGTTGGTACAGTGCTGTGTGTAACTGAGCGTGTGTTAAATCTGACTGTTTTCGTTAACCAGATTAAGAAAGAATAAGTCACATATGCCACGTAACAACATTTAGCCTACTTGGAATAAGCAATAGTCAGATTAAGACGAATTGGAGTGTTGTAACGACGGACATATTGAATACGCTGTGTTTACACCATGTGATATATTCTGAAGAAGACGTTGTTTATTCAGATTATGATTCCGTGAGTTGATACAGGGCTGTACATCAGAATTAACAACCGTTAACCAGATTAGGGCAATAGTCTGAATAGGTCACTGCCATGTAAAACACTTTTTAACATTACTTAGCAATAATCCGATTACGGCATATAGAGTATTCCACTAATAACATGGTCATCATGAAAAATATATTCTGATTATGACATTTTCACGAGCGGCCATATATTGATGATGTCTGTTAAGTCAATAGACTGAATAAGTACCGCTTTGTTGACAGCACTGATCGGTACTAATCGGATTAAGATGTGGAGTAATCTGATAATAGTCACATTGACTTCGTGGACATGGATAATAATCGGATTATGGACCTCTTTCTGAAAACACATTACCACAATGTTATAGAGAGTCATAACCCAAGCATCGTTGGATTACAACTGTTTACATTGACGGCAATATTCCGCTTTTAATTATTGAGTGAATTTTAATCCAATTCACTCAATAATCTGAATACATTTTCACATTTTCTGATTACCTTAACCCAAATACCACCATACGCAGTATAAGCAATAATCAGATTAAGACATATGGACTACTCTTATTTTAGACGCATTCGTTGTGTTTATGTTTACATTTACATCACCAAATAATCTGATAATTTACTTTATTCTGAGTAAAGCAGTCAGATTGCTCATGGAATATTCCACTCCTGTTCCAGATCATAGTCTGATTACGAATTTCGCAAATGCTAGACCACATGTAATCAGACAATCGCTTAATCAAATTTATTTACGCTAAAGTGACTACTTGGCAGGGTCATAGTCAGACTATTGTCTTAATCTGATTATCGCTTAAAGCATGGCTTTATTTATGCTAAGGTGACTACATAGCGGGGTCATAGTCAGACTATTGTCTTAATCAGACTATTGGTCAATTAAAGCATGGCTTTAATTATGCTAAGGTGACTACATGGCGGGGTCATAGTCAGACTATTGTCTTAATCTGACTATTGGTCAATTAAAGCATGGCTTTATTTATGCTAAGGTCACTACATGGCGGGGTCATAGTCAGACTATTGTCTTAATCTGACTATTGGTTAATTAAAGCATTGCTTTATTTATGTTAAGAGACATTAAATAGTCAGACTATTGTCTTAATCTGGTTAATGTCAGAATATCGTTGACGGTCAGTGAAGCAGAAGCGTATTATCTTCCCTGACCCGCAGCTGACTGTGGAGTCTTAAACGGAAAAATAGAAGTGTCATTCTCTGGTGTCAGGTTCCACAGTACACTTCAGATTTACAGCGCTGTCATAAAGGAGGCTGTTCAGGGGCCTCATACCCTTTTTTTTTGTTCGATATGTTTTGTTTCCACGAAACCAGTCTGTGACCCCCGGCTATCACTGATAACACGGCTGATTTAAAAAAAAATGCCTCATTTTACGAAATCTACGCCGTCTCGAGTCCACAAAAGAATGTGTTTTGCTGCCTTATCTTTGTATTTCGGCAGCCGTTTCTGGCTGGAAATGGAAGATTGTAAAAAAAAGAAATGGCACCAAATCCCATAGAGAAAACAAGCGTTTTTTTTTTACACACAGGGACACAGGAGCTTCTGGTGAACGTATGCCTCGTTTTATACGTTTGTGTCACTTGGTTAAATCCAAACGGAGGATATTAAACACAGAAGTCGCTAAATAACACATTCTAACTTAGTAATGGAGGCAGCAGTGTATATATATATATATGTATATATAACAACTCCTGTGTTGCTGTGGTGTAAAATCGACGGTTTTCTCTATGGGGTTTGGTGCAGAGAAAGACAGAGTTACACACTTCTGTTTCCAGCCGATAAGACAAAGTGTAACGGCGACGAAACAAGTTGCAAAGACATCGCGTCACAGACCAGTGGTTCTCGTTCTTTTTATACCAAGTTGGAAAATAACGTTAAAATACAGTGGTGTAAACGGGCCGAGCAAAGTCGTAGGACGCAGATTTAATCCTAACGTACGCTTTTTTTAAAAAACTGCCAGAATCAATCGTAGACCTCTGCTTTGCACAGAGGAAGTCACACGGTGTTCCTCCTCCTCTGTCTTGGTATGATGGCGTTGGCGTTTAGAGCCGATGCAGTGAGGACTAGCGCAGCGTTGTGTGTGAGTGTGACTCATAGCTGTGCAACAGGTAATCACCGGGCTGATCCTGCAGAGATTCAGACGGACTTAAACTGAAATGTAATTACCGTTCAAAAAAACATAATGCGTGTGAGATCCATCTCTCAACGTACTGTGAAGTACGATTATTAATCAACAACTAAATTAACTTATTGACTGTTTTTAAAATTGATTAATCCGTTTTTTCCCCCTGATTTTTCAGCTTCTTAAATGTGATTATTTTCTGGTTTCTTTTGCTACGTTTGACAAAGAAATAATTAAAACTGAAAAATTAGGCACAGAGCTAATACTTATTATCGCATGTGTGGGAACCACCAGAAGACGCCACCAGACAATATTAATCATATATTGCGATGTACTCGCACAACAGCACCATCTAGTGGACGGAAATGTCAACTGTTTTGATAATCGGTTAATCGGTTTTAGTGGGAATTTTTCCGATTTTTCAGTTTCTTAAATGTGAATATTTTCTGGTTTCTTTGCTCATCATTAAAACTGAACAATGTAATTAGGAGGAGGAGGATTAGAAGACGCAACGATACGATTCTAATCATATTTTGCGATGTACTCGCACAACAGCACCATCTAGTGGACGAAAATGTCAAAAATCCATAAAAAAGTTTTATGTTTATTTGTAACACGAGTAAAACAAAAAAGATCTGCTAAAACTTACTATCGTGATAATATCAGGGCTGCAACGATTATGAGTGGATTACCGATATATTCATAGTCAACTATGTTGATAATCGGCTTTTGTGAAAATTTTTCCGATTTTTTAGCTTCTTAAATGTGAATATTTTCAACAGGAAACAGATTTTATGGACCAAAAATCATCGTTAGCTGCAACTGTACCACGTAACACAATCAAGTTTGGTTTGTTTGATTAATTTTTTTATTATTATTTAAGAGTATAATTTACACTTTATTATATACGATACACAATATTATCGCAATGTCTGAGTAACGATATGACTTTAATCATATATGCTGTATATTGCGATACAGTCACACAACAGCTTCGAGTGGGCACTTGGCACCATCTAGTGGACGGAAACGTCAACAAAAACTTATTTCTTTAATGTTAGTTAATCGTGAAATGATTGCTATTTGGTGTCGTGAAAATATCATAATATCACATATTTCACTGTATTGATATTTTCCCCTCTCCACCCCTAGATTATGGTAAAAAATATCATATTGTATCGTGTTAATGTTTGGGCTGCAACGAATAACAAAGAAATAATAATTAAAACTGAATCATTTTATGTCTGTGGACAAACATTTATGTATATGCATATATACATGTGTATATATACCTACATATACGTATATATATTTATATTCACAGTTTTATATTCATATAAATATACAGTATAGGTATACGTATTTTATGTGTATATGTATTTGTATGTATGTGTGTGTGTATGTATATGTATATATACATACACACATATATATACATATGTGTATATATGTATACATGTGTGTGTGTGTGTGTGTATATATATGCATATATGTATGTGTGTATATATATGCATATATGTATGTGTGTATATATATGCATATATGTATATGTGTATATATATACATATATATATATATGTATACGTGTATATGTATACATATATGTATTTACATATATGTGCATAAATGTATACACACGTATACGTATATATACATATATACGTATATGTGCATATATGTATACACACATATATACACGTATACATATGTATATATATGTGTATATATATATGCACATCTACAGTGTATATATAAATGTATATATATATGTGTTTATATATATATATATATATATATATACGTGTATGTGTGTATATATATATATATATATATATATATATATATATATATAAAATTAAACTTTTGCTGACAAAGGTTGATATACAAAATGAAAGCATGCCATACAAACTGCATTCAGAAGCAAACAATGAAAAGAGAAGTATAATAGGAAGTAAATAATAAAGTCAGTCAGTTACTGAGACGCCTGACTCACTGTGCAGTTAAAGCCTTTTACTGTAAATTCACACTGGACTCGGAAGTGTCCCCTCCCTCGCAGGCGTTTTTTTAAAGCCATGCAAAAGAAACTAAATCGCTGACACAGCGATGTTCCTTTGTGCCGCAGTCCCTCTCCTCCTCCACCTCCTCCTCCTCCTCCTCCTCCTCCTTCACAACTGAAAGGTGCAGCTTTTCGTGCTCGCTCGCCTCCTCCGCGATAGCCGCGCCGCGTCATCGTTAATCCCCCTCCGTCTCCTAAACGTCAACAACTGTGTCTCCCCCCTCAGCGCCATGGACAAGAGCCACACGGTGAAGCTCTTCGTGGGCAACCTGGCGTTGGACACCACGCAGGAGGAGCTGTCGGCCATCTTCGAACCCTACGGCCAGGTGGTGAGCTGCAGCGTGCTGCGGCAGTTCGCCTTCGTGCACCTGCAGGGCGAGGGCGCCGCCGAGCGCGCCATCCGCGAGCTCAACGGCCGCGAGTTCCGCGGCCGCAACCTGGTGGTGGAGGAGTCGCGGGGGCGGCCGCTGCACTCCACCAAGGTGTTCGTGGGCAACCTGAGCGGCATGTGCACCACGGAGGATCTGCAGCAGCTGTTCCAGACGTTCGGGAAAGTGCTCGAGTGCGACAAAGTCAAAGGTGAGTGACGAGCCGAGTCATGTTTTACTGTTAAGAAATACCCAGATTATAGCTGATAATCCCCCCCCCCCCCCCTTATACGCTCAATAAAGTGTGGTTGTATGAGATACTGACACATAGTCAGCTTGGTGGTGGATTTTCATGCCAGTTTTCAGTTTTGCTTCTGGATTTAGTCAGCCATTACTTTACCGTCCAGGATTTGGCATTCTCACTAGCGCAAACCAACCGTTTGGGATATCTAGACGATTCAAAATCTACCGGAAAGCAAGAGAAATAGAGCTTAGAGCAGGGGTGTCACTGGGGGCCACATCAGCATAATGGTAACCCTCAAAAGGCCAGATGTAACTGTCATACAGAATAAATGTAACTAAATGTAACCAAATATAATGTAAAATAAAGGTAACTACTCCGTTACATATTGCTAAATAACTTTCTGTATTTATTACTTATTCAATTTCACTCGTCGCATGATGCATAAACTGCGATCTAGTGGGAAATGTAGTTTATGGTCAACGCGCGCCTTAATGCAGCATAGACCTATTTTAACACAGATTTTTAAGACCAGTTAATCACTCGCGGGCCACATGAAATGACGTGGCGGGCCACATCTGGCCCCCGGGCCTTGAGTTTGACACGTGTGGCTTAGAGGAACCGTATACTTGTTATTAGGGTCGGCCACACGTTTGTGATGCCGTAACGGTTGACTGACTTACTTTATCCAGGAATGGAAAGTGAAAGTTATCGTGGGGAAAAAAAAGCACTCACTCATTCATTGCATTGAACATTTTACTGCCATAAAATCAAAATAAATCCAGACTTTTTTGAAAATTAGTGTCACTTTGTGTCATTTCGCTGACTTCCCCCCCATTCCTAAGTCCTTAGAGAAAATAAGCAATTTTCACAACACACAGCACGTGTCCATCCTGCACTGCTGCCTCCCGTCACGGGAGTTCAAATGTGTAATATGTGACTTTGATTCTTCATATTCCAAGATCAGATTTTTCCTCAGTGACACAAACATCCCCAGACGAGGCAGCAGCATCAGCAGCTTTCACGTCCCTGCCTTTTAAAATGTTAAAATACGATTTTCTCTATGGGATTCGGTGCAGTAGAGTTCAGATTCCAGCCATAAAAGGGCAGCAAACGTGTTGTTTTTTAAAATATCATAGACTTACCAGGTGTAGATGGATTGGATGATCCTAAATTTCTCTCTCGGTGAGTCGAAGGCAAAGTCGGCACTGACTATGTCGCAGTAATTCATACAGCCGCTTCTTTAAATCATCTTTATGATCTCATTGGCTCGATATCAATCGTCGGTGCAAAGTCCTCATTGTATAAAGAAGATAAAGCCCCTGTTGTAAAGAACGTAACGTAGTCTGCTTTGCTATAGTTTCATAGAAGTAATAAGTAAGTGCCCGTGGCGATGCCACTGTGATCCTAATTGTTGTCCCTGCGCTCAATGACAGCCAGGCATTCCTCTTCCACAGGCTACGCCTTTGTGCACATGGAAAACAAGGAGGACGCCCTCCAGGCCATCGAGGCGCTGCACGGCACCTCGTTCAAGGGACGCCCGCTCTCCGTCGAGCTGTCCAAGGTCCAGCCCAGCAAGCAGGCGCCGACGGGCAAAATCCCCTGCGTGAACTGCGGGAAGCAGGGCCACTACGCCGGAGAGTGCCCCGTCGGGAAGCCGTCCCTGGAGCAGTACCAGAGCCAAGCGGCCGTGCTGGCGGCCGCCGCCGCCGCGGCCGCCGGACTGCCCCTGCAGGTGCAGCAGAGCGTGCACAACTCGGTCTACAACACCACCTCCTTCGACCCCACGTACGCGGCGCTCACCGGGATCACCACGGGCACGCGCACGGACGGGAACCCGGTGAACCCGGCAGTGTACGGCGCCCTCGCCAGCCAGGTGTACGGCGCCAACGTCGCCAACCAGCTCTACGGCTCGGTGGCCAATCAGGCGGCGCTCACGTCCGCCGCCACCCAGGTGTACAGCCAGATGGCGCCCAACATCTACGGCCAGGTGGCCGCTTCCCCGGCAGCTCACGCCGCCGCTGCTGCCGCCGCTGCCTACTCCACTCCAGTTTACTCCTCGGCTGTCGGAAACCCGCAGGTCTACCTGACCGCTGCTCCTGGGATAGAGATGCCATCGGCCGCAGCCGCCGTCAACACCGCTTACTCCGTGTCGCCAGCGATCTACGGCGCCGCCACGCCGGCTTACGCTCACATCAGCGCCATGGGAGCGGCTGACCCCACCACGGCCATCTTTGAGGCGGCGAGACAGGCACATTACTTTGCCCAGGGCCAGCAGGTCGTGGCCGAGCAGCAGTCGGCGGCGGTGGCCGCGGCCAAGTCCGGCGAGAGGGACCGCAGTCCCCTACGGAGGTCGGCGCCCCTGCTGCCAGACCCCGTGTTGAAGCCGTTCATTTACCAGAGAGCCAAGCCGCGACGTCCGCTGCTCCCGACCCCGGCCGGTCGAGCAGCAGAGGAGGCTGTGGAGGCCGTCGAGGACCCCATGGCCAGGTAGGAACACATCATCGTCATCGTTATTATTTTTGTTTTGTTCACTGCACTCGTATGTACGTTCACTTTGAACGAGGCAGCATCAGGCTTTGCGGAACTGGATTGTAGATCCGTTGCTCTTGACGGATGTTAACGCGTTTTGGGCCAGGGACATCGGGCAGTCGATGACCGGGTCTTTGAGTGGGACAGCTTTACGACTGATTCAGCATGTAGGCAAAACGAGAGACAACTGTGGCTAACACTTTAGCTCTTATGTGTCGCTAAATGACAAGGTCTTCCAGTTACCTTATTTTCAGTGATGGATGTAGACCATTACCACCTGCTTGTATGGAAAGCATGAGGCAGCATGGTTGGTTGGTTGGTTGGTTAGTTGGTCGTGGTTGTTCGCTACAGGCCAACCCCCCCCCCACTGCAAAGCAAGATCTGATTCGACATCGCTAACCACTTTAGCATCAATAGAAACCTTTGCTACAGAGTCAGCCTGGTTCCCAACGGTTGTGAAATTCCCAGGAAAGTTTTGAAAGTGGGAAAAAACTGATTTCCAGGCCTAAATAAGTAAGTTTCGCAAGAGTACGTCTCTATAAAACGTCACATGATGCAGCTGTAGTTATGTACAATTCCGAGTGAAGTTAGCTAACAGGATGCTAAGGCACAAAAAAAACTGTGTTTAGAAAAAATTAAATAAAAATTGTGTGACATGGCTCATGACGGAGTCGACAGCGAATGTTGACCAAGATGTTTCATTCCCACTTCCATGTTTACATTTTTGCTACAAAGGCTGTGATAGGGGAAGTTGTTTCTTGTGGACGTTATAAGTATTACACTACCGTTCAGAAGTTTAATGTCACTAAATAAAGGATGTCCATTAAAAGTCGCACTTTTATTCATCAAAAGAGTTGCAAAACGAATAGAAAATATAGTCAAGACATTGACAAGATTAGAAATATTTTGTCAGAGAACTAGCCAAACTGTTTTCAGCTGTGCTAACATCATTGCACGAGGGTTTTCTAATCATCCAATAGCCTTCTAACGCGATTACCAGGGTTAGGGTTACGCTAGAATAGTTGTTTACCACATTAGCAATGTATAGAGTGCATTTCTGATTCATTTAAATGTTATATTCATTGAAAAAAAGAGCTTTTCCTTCAAAAATAAGGACATTTCTAAGCGAACGGTAGTGTATATTTCATTTCAGGCAACAAACGCTCCTTTTTAAAGTGTGCGCGAGTGCATTGTGAACCCTTTGTGTTGCTAAGTGCTAGCATAAAGCCTCTCCTCCTCGTCCTCCTCCTCTCTCACAGGTACTACGCCGAGTACTACCAGCAGCTGCAGCAGTACCCGCAGTTCCAGTACGCCTACCCGCCGCCGGGCGCCATGACGGCCATCGCCGGCATGCCGGGAGTGTCGGCCATGCAGATGCCCACCATGTCCGCCATGTCCGCCATGCAGGCGCAGCAGGTCGCCGCGCTGGACGCCCTCAGGCCAGTGGTCCCCACCGCCGCGGCAGTGGCAGCCGCCATGGCCGCGCCCAGGGTGTATGAGCCGCCGTTGCCGCCGCCCACGCGCAAGGAGGCCATCCTCCGCCGCCCCGAACTCTCCCTTCACACGCCTGAGCCCCCCTTCCGATAGCAACACGCAACTCTCTGACCCCCGCCTTACCCCCCCCCCCACCTCGTCCCTCCCCTCCCTCTCTGCCCTGAACACCCCCACACATTTCCTCCTCTTCCTCCCCAAACTCGACCACCTTACAGCAGCTGTATACGTGTGTGTGTGAATGTATGTGTGTGTTGTGGGGGGGGGGGGGGGGTCAGGTTTGGAAAACCTCTCCTGGGTTTATTAATATTAACCTGCTCTATGAGGGGACTCCACGAGCTCACCTGGGTCTTGTTCGCACGCAGCGCAGCCACGGGCATTATTTTTACCGCTTCTTCTTCTACGCCGTTTATTTTTTGTGTTTCCTTCTTATTTGACCGTGCCAGTCTCACACTTGTGCCAGTATTAAACCGACGCCTTTGTCGGTTTTGCTTCCATATGCCTTTTATTTCTTCAAGCCAGTTGATTTTTTTTTCTAAGGCCAAAAAAAAAAAACATTGGTTTGGAGTCCAGTTCCTCCACCTCGGGGGTTCCGGGTCAGACTTTCCACGTTTCACGTCATCTCCAAATTGGTTTCTTTGCTCAAAAAGAGGCAACAAGAAAGATGGTAACCATGGAAACTGAGGAGTATCCAAACATTTACAAAGAATATAATTACCATGGGAACGTGGCTAGCGTGACCCGTGATCCCCTTTTTTCGGGGCCTAGATGATCCGTCAGGGGCAGCTAATCTGAAACCTTAATTTTTTTTTTGCCTTTTTATGATTTCTAATGTAATCTGAGAAAAAAATAGGCAAACGCGTTGTTTACTGGCTGCGCTGCAACGTGTCCAACAGGATCGAGGTGGACGTGCTCTGCGTGGGAGCTGTGGGGGTTTGTTTGTTTTTGAATGCGATGTGGATGACGCAGTATGAGGCCCTGGCAGCACACAAACGCAGCAGCAGCAGCTTCTTCGACTGCAAAACAGAAACAAAAACACGTGAAGCACACATAATAATACGTACTGTACTGTATGTTTGGATCGCTCCTTGACCCCTCCCACCTCCCCTCTTTTCTGATTCCCTTCCTCCTCCTCCTCCTCCTCCCCCTCCGCTGAAAGACACTGCTTCACCTTTCCCGACGACAGCCGCCTACCTCTCTATTATCACGTGTTTTTTTTGTGTGTTTTTTTTTCCTTCAGCGACAGTAACGTTTGTAGATAATCCTCCACGTTCAGAGGCCTTTCTTTTTAAAAACGGTGTGTTTATTTTTGTTTCCGTGTCCTGTAGTTTACATGTAACACGAGTCGAATAACGTGGTTTTAATGGTCTGTAAATAGGAGGGAGGAGGGGATCGGCCTCCCCCCCGCGTGACTACTGAATGAGCTGTTTACAACGGATCGTTAGCATCCCGACGATAGGAATCACAATAACAATGTGACGAGCTTAATTAATAATGTGCCTATAAGCTTTGAAAGAAGTGCATTTACGCGGAGTGATATCTCCCACATATTTTCTTTTTTTTTTCAAGTGCTTTCGATTGTTACTTTTCAATCATTTCAATGGAATTTCCGTGCGACAATCCGTACGACTTTAGGCCCCCCGTTCAGACCCGCGGTTAGCATCCGTCCTGATTACGGCTTTAAAGTCTCTAAAGTAACGGTAAACTTTAAAAAACAGAGGCACACATACGCAGTACACGGGTACGCTGGTTATTTGTAGCGCTGCTCTTTTCGTTTAATAAACAGACCACTCCAGTTCTACTGTAGCCGCGCTAACCCGGCGCTAACGCAGCTAACTGGTAAACGGTGCCTGAACTCCGGTGCCGCGGCACGTAAACATGATGTCACGTGCGTCAATTTTCCGGTCAGTCGTCATGGAAACACGTTGTGCCTTAACGTTGACGGGTTTCCATGACGACTGACCGGAAAAAGACGCACGCTACGTCATGTTTACGTGCCGTGGCACTCCCGATTGTTAAAATGAGTCTCTAAAGTAACGCTAAACTTTAAAAAACAGAGGCAGAAGTACGCTAGTTATTTGTAGCGCTGGTCTTCTCGTTTAATAATAAACAGACCGCTCCAGTTCGACTGTAGCCAACCCGGTAAACTAAAAGAGCTAACGTAGCTAACTGGAAAACGGTGCCTGAACTCCAGTGCCACGGCACGTAAACATGACGTCACGTACGTCTTTTTCCAGTCAGTCGTCATGGAAACACGTTGCGCGTTCAAATGACACGAGCGACTCCATGTTTGACGTGACTCCCGATTGTTAAAATGAGTCTCTAAAGTAAAGCTAAACTTAAAAAAAACAGAGGCACATATACGCAGTCCACAGGTAAGCTGGTTATCTAAAGGAGCTAACTGCGCTTTAGGAGCTAACTGCGCTAAAGGAGCTAACTGGTAAACGGTGCCTGGATTCCGGTGCCATAGACGTAAACACAAACTCTTTCTGGTCAGTCGTGCGTTAACGTTAACGCCGTTAAAACACACGTTAGCATGCGTGCATTTAGTTTCGTCCACAGGACGGAATAAGAGTCCGCCTTTAATTAGCGCTCGTGTGTTGCCACAGTTTTAACACCGTTTTCCTAGCGCCGTCTGCCTTCAGCTCCTCTCGTTTCTCACGGGAAAAAGCATCCGTCGATTGTTTTTTTGGGGGGGGTTTTTTTTTACCGAGGACGTCGACATGCTAGGTCTGAACGGGGGCCTTTTTTTCGTTTAGTTTCATATCACAGTGTTGAAATAAATAAATGAAAAAAAAAAAGCCACAAATGGAGCCTTCACAGGTTCTGGTTATAAAAGCAGAAATAATAGCACCAATGACGCGAGAGACGGGGCAGTGTCTTCCAGTCGCCTCCCCCCCCCCCCCCCACACACACACACACACACACACACACAAACTACCAGACCTGCGTCGGATTGTAATTGCCATTGTTTTATCCGATCGGTGGCGTTCTCACATTAACTCCACCGATCTGCTTCTACAATCGCTGTTTTTTTTGTTTTTTTTGTGCAGCTACTATTTGACAACGGTCTGATGCACACCCCCCCCCCCCCCCCCCACACACACACACACACACACACACCTTATGAAATCACCCCGCCCTCCCCCTCCTCCCCCTGTGGTTTTTAGTGCTTCAGTGACTTTTGCATTTCACAGTGTAATCTTTTCTGTGTCGTATATACAAACACATACCAGTTGCATCCTTTGTAGAAGTACGTGGTTTTGCGAGAGAGAGAAAAAAAAAAAAAAAAAATGTCTTGTTTGCCATGTTTGAAAAACCATATTTTATAGAGAAGTATTTTAATTTTTGCCTCTTTTTTTTGTAGGAAAAGACAAAAGATTAAAAAAAAAAAAAAAAAAAGAAAGGAAAAAACAAAAAAACGCATGCTTTTTATGGAGAATAATGTATAACTACTACACACCTTATTCTAATAATAATAATAAAGAATGTTTGGCTGACTATTGTGACAAAAAGACAGCAAAGGGTTTGGACATTTCCCCTTCTTCTTCTTCTTCTTCTTGTTGTTTACGTTGTTCTTCTTCACGATTCTGTTTCTCTTGTGTAAAAAAAATGACCACCAGACCCATTTGACTGTGGGGAACCCGGGGGTGGACACGGGTGTAGAGATGTTGGTGCCGCAGCTTTGCTCTCTTTGGTCAGGGTAAGTGAGGGTTGGTCGCTCCTTTCTCTCCCCAGACTCTCACCAAAAAATTCAGTGGTGAAATTCTGGCAAAAAAATAAAATAAAAGGATGTCCTTTTTCTACTTAAAGGACAAAAATGACGTTTGAGAGCTGGGGAGAGGCACACAGATGGAATGGCTTGGGTGCATTTTGATCTGTGGAGCAAGTCCTGTTCCTGGGGGTTTGATGGGTGTGCGTCTGGTCTGGTCTGGTCCTCTCCTCCCTCCCTCCTCCTCCTCCTCCTCCTCCTCCCTTCCTTCCTCTTCCTCTCCGTGTGTCTTTGTGTCCTCTTGCTCTCAGACCTGCATGTGTGATCATCTGCCGCAAAAAACAAAACAAAAACACAAACAAACAAAAAAGCCCGACGACAGTGACAGTGACAGTCCAGCTCTGAACTAACTATCTCAACTGAAATTAGGTCACCCGTGCCAACCTGGAACTGGCAGCGCGAGCCAACGTGGGGGGACAACTTTTAACGCGACACCAACGCAGCGGGAACTTGTTCTCTGTCCTCCTCTTCCTCCTCCTCCACCACCAAGGTAAATGAACAAAGCAAGCAAACAACAAACAAACAAACAAACTCCTCTTCCCACCTGCCGACCCCCTCTTCCTTTGACTGTTCCCTTCCTCCTCTTCTTCCTCCTCCTCCTCCTCCCTGCTCTGTAACTCCTCCTGGCGGCTGGTGGGTGGGGTTGCGCTACAGGAAGTGTGTGTGTGTGTGTTTCGTTTGACGGGTGACGCTTGGCACAACGCGGACACGCCCACCCACACCCTCTCCCCCCCTCCTTTTTGCCCGCTAGTCAACACCTCTCCACCGCCGTATTCGCCGCCCTCACTTCCTTCCTTCCCTTCCTTACTTCCTTCCTCTCCTATTCCTTCCTCCTCCTCCCTTAATACCTACCTTACTTTTCCGCCGTTCACACACAAACAAACGAACGAACGCACAAAGCGCTTTTTTTTGCCTTCCCCCGCCGCCACCGCCGTCGCCATGTTGGATCTGGGTTCGTGGAACTCAACTTCCCAGAACCACCCACCTGACCCAACCTCCCCCCCCCCCCCCCCCCCGTCCTCCTGTGTTATTGTGTGGACTCAGAGGGGACGTCAGTGATGGACTGCTGTGAAAAGGGATCTTAGCTTCAATAGAGAATCAAAAAAACAAACACTCAACCTCCGACTGCAAGAGGTTAACAATTCCATAATCCCTCGCAGCCCGCGCGCCAATCAGAAACGTCCTATAAGATACGGCCCTGGGGGGGTTGCGAGGCCAGTCTGACCTGTAGATTCTCACCAATCTCAGGGTTCCTATAGGACTTCTCTGGGATGGCGGGCTCTGTTTTTCTGTAATCCCTGCGATCACTCCGGGAACGACTGGGCTTGGATATGTGTTTCTGTACGTGATTGTGACGGAGATGGCTTTGACTCCACAGCTGTGGGATGAAGTTCTGCCTAACAAAGAGAAGGGGAAATGGTAGAAGGAGCTGATCAAGGGATGATTAAAAATGAGTTGAACGTAAGGTGAGTCGACGGAAAACTCCGCTCCCTAACCCCACTTTTTCCCTGATCTTGGAGGAGGTTTTTGTTGAATGCAATAATTCATTTTTTACTGTTAATATTATCATCATAGTGAGTCCACGCTGATTTGCCTCTTTAGCCAAGTTCACACTCGGCGATTTTCAGAGTCGGACGATCGCTGTGCCTGTTCTTGAAGGACGTGCCGATCTTTCGCCAATCTCGTCGTCATAAAGACGCACTTTTTTTTTTTGAAAATAGGTTCAAATGTAGCTCAGTTTCGAGTCTGCAGGTCGACCGATGTGGTAAAAAAATACTTAGAACTGTAGTTGGCAATTCCTTCATGTAAACAAACTTCTTGCCTCGCCCACTCCTGCACTACCACTGCATACACGCAAACGCCCCCTCAGCCTGGTCTGATAGTTTTGTCTGGTACTGACGGATCTTCTCGAACTGCGTCTTTAAAAGTTTTCCCCACTGCGAATCAAGAGCTAAACCCTTCACCGAGCCGATTATTGGCCTGAAGATCGCGTCGTGTGAACTGGCTTTAGCTTTCACGTTATCTTTGTTAGGTGTAGTTCCAGATTGAGATCGACTGCCTCCTTGGCCTCCATGATCAGGACATGCTTTATTCCCCCCCCCCCCGTCCCCATATGTTGTTCCTATCTTTCCCCATACTCTCCCAAATCCTCACTATGATAAAGGTTAATTCAGCTCAGTTGCTTGTGCGTCTGGGCTTCCTGTGCTTGGGTGAATGCAGCTAGCATCTCTGAAAACCCCTGACAGCTCAAGCTCGCTATGGCCTCCTCCCTTCCCTTCCCTTCTACTCTGTGTGCACATACCTTTTTGTTTTGTGTTGTTCTGCCCGGGATTCCACAGGTTTAGCAGCTGAGACGCACAAGTACACAGCTCTGGGGAGTTCCACCTACTTTTGAGCGGTTAGCTTTGAGCACAAACTCGTAAGACTCGTTTCTACCACGTGATAGCGTTCAGTTCAGTTTGGTAAGCTAAAGCTCAAAGGGTTGCGAAGGGCCACCAAAAACCCATGAAACTGTCATCCCACTTAGTCGCTCGGTACCTTAAGGGTGGCCAATACCAAACAGTACCTTAAGGGTGGCGAATTCCGAACGGTACCTTAAGGGTGGCGTGTTCCGGACGGTATCTTAAGGGTGGCGAATTCCGAACGGCACCTTAAGGGTGGCGAATTCCGAACGGCACCTTAAGGGTGACGAATTCCGAACGGTACCTTAAGGGTGGTGTGTTCCGGACAGTATCTTAAGAGTGGCGAATTCCGAACGGTACCTTAAGGGTGGCGTGTTCCGGACGGTATCTTAAGGGTGGCGAATTCCGAACGGTACCTTAAGGGTGGTGTGTTCCGGACAGTATCTTAAGAGTGGCGAATTCCGAACGGTACCTTAAGGGTGGTGTGTTCCGGACGGTATCTTAAGGGTGGCGAATTCCGAACGGTACCTTAAGGGTGGCGAATTCCGAACGGTACCTTAAGGGTGGCAAATTCCGAACGATACCTGAAGGGTGGCGTGTACCGGACGGTATCTTAAGGGTGGCGAATTCCAGACGGTACCTTCAGGGTGGCGAATTCCGAACGGTACCTTAAGAGTGGCGTGTTCCGTACAGCAGGCGCTTGTGGTAGAGGTCGCTATCAAAGTTAAGTAGGCTCACATCTGTCATGGCTGACGAGGTAGCAAGAGTTGCTAATGTCGCCATTGTTGACTGCACGTTGTGCCAAGTTGTGTTGGAGCTCAAGGCGTAAATTTGATTTGAGTACCCTTACGTACCCTTTTCCACGCCCCTACCAGGTACCAGGAAATGCTAGCCAGATCACAGGCTTGGTGGAAACACATATGCCGTATGGCCTTTGGTTTAATCAAATGTAATTCACAAGTATTATAGTTATTTTAGCACAAATATCAAGACTCTACCGCTGCTTGACCTTCAGGCAGAAACACCAGCAGTAGAGTCGTACCTCAGCCTTACCTCAGGGTGTGGACGCAACGTGAATCCGACACAACACATTCATTCATTAGCCTTCCCCCAGTGTTCGGTCTAATATTGCATCGTACTGCGTCAAGGTCTGCACGCCAAGTACAACTGCCGAGTCAAAAATGACCACCGTAGGGAATTAATCTTGATAATGTTCCAACAACAGATGGAAAAGGTGCGCGTACGTAATACACTCCAATAACGCCTAACGGTTCGCTTGACTTGACTGGCTGACCGACTTCAACGTTGTTGGGATGAGGAATGCTAGCGATATCGGTAGAAATCGCCCTCCCCCCAAATTAGCTACTAAACTAGTAAATAAAACAGTAAGTTTTTCTCAATCTAAGGCTAAATACCACACCTGATAGGTGGGCAAGAACTTTCAGGAGATAGTTTCAAGAGGGCGTGAAACCGAGAGGTAAAAGCAGTACGCCAACAACTCGTGGGGCAAGTGTTAGCCCGATCGGAACCCTTTGAGGGACCGTACACCGGGCCGTCAACTAGCCCCCACCAGGCTAAGATCCTCCGCCGGAAACCTTCTGTAATTGTTTGCCGGCCTTAGACCTAGCCTAGCATAGTCTTGATGAAATGTACAATATTTTTGTTTTTTTTCAAGTGCCTTTTATGTATCGATGGTCACCTGCTCGTGATTGTTGATTATGTAAGAACGGGGTTAAGTTTCAGGAACACTGGAGAAAGGCTAACGACATGATTTCGTATATAAAGTGTTGTAGCGTTGGCTTGTATAATATCCTGACTGTAGAGTTCCATGTCTCGTCTTTTTCTGTGGTCCAATTCTTTCTTTCTTTTTTATACATCTATATTTATACGATCGGTTGACGGTGATCAACGCAGTTAAATTCCCTCGGGCTCGTTGTAGCAGCTAGCGTCGTCAGTCGTCAACTGGGTTAATGGACCGAGCTGTGCTTACGAAGCGTAAAAAAAGAGTAATTACAACGTACAGCAGTTCAGTGACAGAGTTACTGCGTCACCGACCTCATTTCAAGACAAATGAGTCGTTATTTCTTTATGATCTGATGAATGTCGTCATGTTTTACTGTGTTTTAATCACACGTCACCGACTGACATCAATGCAAAAGTGATACCGTCTGCTTGTGTGTGGCCTATATTTGCCTTTGAACGTGTACTGTCCATCCGTTTGCATGCAAATCTCCAATAAATTACGTTTTTTTTTATCTCATTTTAATGCCTCCGTCTCTTTTATTGTTCACTTAATACCACTTAAACACTATAGTTCAACGCGTTGAATGGCATTTTTATGGTAATACAAGACTTAAATCGTACATTTTCAACTTTATTGTGTGGCAATTGTATATTTTATATCATAAATAACAAACATTACAGTAATTCTGCTGCGCTGACAATAAAAATGTGTCTTTCGTTGGACTAGCCATATCTTACTATTATTGTATATTACTGTAACTGTATCTTATCTCACCATAATATGGTATCTTACTATTTATATAACTTTTCTTATTATTTTCTTACAATTATCTAATGTCATATTACTGTGACCATGTATTATCTTACCGTATTATGCCATATCTTACTATTTTCTTACTCTTATCTTATGTTATTGTATATTACTGTAACCCTATTTCACCATATTTTACTATTTATATATATTTTCTTACAATTATCTTATTTTATTATGGTCTTATTTTATTGTATTATGCCATATCTTACTTATTTTTTCTATTGTCTTATTTTCTTACTCTTATTCTATTACTGTAACAGTATTTCGCCATTTTTGACTATTTATATATATTTTTTCTTATAATTTTCTTACAATTATCTCATCTTGTTTGATGTTATCGTGGTGTACTATGGTATATCTTACTATTTATATAACTTTTCTTACAATTATCTTATATTACTGTGACCATATATTATATTACCATATTATGCCATATTTTACTATTTTGTTATTCTTATTTTGTTACGGTTACCATATTTTGCCATATTTTACTATTTATATATATTTACTTATTATTTTCTTACAATTATCATATCTTATTTGATCTTATCTTACCATATTGTGCCATATCTTACCATTTTCTTATTATTATCTATTATTATCATGTTGTTATTGCCCTGTATTGTTAGCCATTCCATAACAGACAGTTAAAACTATCCATTTACCTGGAGCTGGAGCTCTTTTGTCTGGAGTCACACAATAACAACAATAAAAGTAGTTATTAATAAAAAAAAATTCTAACCCTTTTTTTTGTCAGATTTACTTCTTTCATCTCTGTTTTTTTTTTTTTTTTTTTTTGGTGGATGGCTCTGGGTTTTTGCCACTGAGGATCACTAACAGCGACAGGTGCACCACCGCACAGGCCCATAAAAACCTGGCTGCTGCCGGTGGGGGGCGTAATTGGCGTCCGCGCCGGCCACTCACAGGCCCCGGGGCCCCCGCTCGCGGGACACCAGCCCGCCCTTGACGCCTTTTTAGGGTCAGAACCTGATACCCCGAGCTATCGGTTCCCATACTTATTCGGGTGCGGTCACGTGTGCCACTTTTGACCAGGAAAGGAACACCGGCCAGCAGGGTCTTCTGGTAGTGGGAGCACCACCTCCGCACAGGCACCTCGCATCCGTGGAGTCCCCAACTGTCTCTCCCCCCCTTTTGTCTCCAGGAGGTTCTTGTCCTCGCGGCGTCGTTGGTCCCAACTGAAGCTCGTTGTATTTATTTATTTATTTATTTTCTTCACCATAAGCTGAGGGGGACCTGAGAAGTCCTGACAGAGGCGGCACCATGACAGCTGTCGAGACCCATATCACATACAGCAACTCCTACACGATCACCTCTGAAGGAGCGTACATGACCCAGGAGGACGACTGGGACAGGGACCTGCTGCTGGACCCCGCCTGGGAGAAGCAGCAGCGGAAGGTAAGGGTCTGGAGCTGGTTTTGGAGCAGCGTGTGCCGCCGTGCGTAATTACGCACAGACTCACCCACATGCTCTCACGCTGTTAACTCCTCATCCTTTTTTTAATTTGCTTTTCAGCACATTAACACTAGAGTTTGGACTGTGTTGTGTATCAGTAGTCTGTCCCATAGAGAGAGTGTGGAGTTTGAAAACAGCCTAACAGGAAACTGGACATCTGCGCTGCCGCTGTCCTTGCACCTGGCACTTCTGCTGGAAGCTGTGCGCGCAGATATTTTAGGCCGTGGAACTATCTTAGTGTTGTCTTTCAGTTACCCCCGCTTGCCCCGCGAAGTCTGTCTAAATATAATACGACCCTGCCCAGTCTTCAGCCTTCATTTCCCTCAGAACTTTAGAAATTCACATATATATCTACATAAATATATGTTTGTGCGCTTTTAACAACATGAAACTAACGTGCAGCAGGGTTTAAAAACACATGTAAACGCTCGACCTGAAGAAAACAAAGGCATTTTCTTTATTTAAAGTGGCTATTTTAGATCACATAATGAGTCTGTTGTTGGCATGGCTGGGTTACCAAAACTGGTCTATGTGTAGAGTCCCAAATAACCCACACCCAGGTTTACTACATATCAACTGCTTCTGCATAATTTAATGAATAATAATAATAAAATGTTAATAACTTGCACAACTGAGGTAAAAAAATATATATTATAACAATAACTGATCCTCCATAATACAATTTGTGGCCAATTATTTCCATTATCAGTACGTTTGATATGTAATTTATTTATTTATTATTATAAAACTCCAGAAATAGATTTTACCCAATATTCACATTTTTTTGCACCCTTATTACATATATTTTGGTTGATTTTTGCTTAAAACTGTAATAAAATAGGCAGTTTTCAAATGTCTTTGCTAAATTATTATTAATCAACATATAATTGAAGCTGACTGTCTCTGTGTACCTGATGATGCGTCAATGTTTGTGCCTGACCTAAATTAACAATATCTCTCCCCCCAAAAAACGATTTAACTGTTACAAGAAAAAATTACTGGTATAATAACTGGTCCTCCTATACAATTTGTGGCCAATTTTTTCCATTACCAGTATGTTTGATATGTAATTTATTTCACTAATATGTCATTGCTACTGTTTTCAGATTTATTTGCTAAATTAATCAACATATAATTGAAGCTGACTGTCTCTGTGTGCCTGATGCGTCCATGTTTGTGCCTGACCTAAATTAACAACATATCCAGCCACAAAAAAACGATTTAACTGTTAAAAGAAAAAATTAAAATATGTGGCAAAAACACCGTTTTTATCCTCATATTATTAGCCGTTTTAAGCTAGCCGGGTGTAGTGGCTAACTGTTGCCAAGGCAACTTACAGTCTGGCCCCGCCCCGCCCTGCCCTGCCCTGGTCGCGAGCTGAACAGGATCGTTTAATTAGCAGCTGCAGCTAAAGGACAACAATCAAGGTAAATTACGACATAAACAACATTTAAAAGCTTTAAACGACGCCTGTGTATCACATTAAATGAGCCACTCTGACACCGCGTTGTTTGAGCGGAGGGGAAATAAGATATTAATGGGCTCTTTTCGCGGCAGCCATTTTGAAACGTTTAGCTGGAAAAACGGCTAATGCTAATCACATTAACGGTTCAGTTTATATAAATGGGGACAGCGTGAATGTGAGCTAACATGTATCCTGACACTTGGGGGCGCTACATAGACCGCAGCCGTTATTCATTATTATTATTATTATTTTTCGCAGATGTTTTTTGTATAACTGCGATTTTATTTTTCAAAATGGCTGCCGTGTATTGTCCTGGCCAAGTTTGCCGTTCGCCTGAATGGCCGCCATGTTGGTTGACCTCACGAGCCCCTGTACATAAACACAGATTTCCAGTGGCTCTAAAGCTGCAGTTATGGTGAAATATCATCTATTATGTTTTTATATAAGTTAAAAATCAGAAACACTGATGATATTAAGGTTAATCTGGACACAATATAAGGCGTAGTTGTGGAAAAAAGCTCAAATTTACACACCTGTCATGCAATCGAATGAATGTATTTTCATGTATTTGAGCGAGCACTAATAATATTGTATGTTATACATGGTATTATATAATAATATTGTTACTATCGGTATTTTGATCAGTTGACTCCTCGTAAATAAACCTGTGCTCGTTTTGTGTGGTGAAAATATAGAAAATGTCAACGTGAGGAATCAAAAAACAAGAATTCTACAAGTAAACAAGAAGAACATGCGATAAATGAAGTCGCTTCTTTTTCTGCTGCTGTCATTGATTGAGTAGAATTTGGGAAAAGCGGGGGAAAATATTTGCGACGTACGTTTGCTAATGCAAAAGCAGCTTCCTGAAATTTTGTGTTCCTCTATTTTTGCGTATTATTAACTTGTTTTTAGCCGTGTTTTGTAAACACTGTGCATTACTTGAGCGAAACAGACGTTAATATTACGGTGTATTTGAAATGTCTTAAACCCTGATTGGATTATCCAGTTGTGTGTGTGCTGTTTTTCTATGAAATATGTCTAATTTATCGCTATATAAGTAGTTTAGGCCGAGTCTAGGATTGATCGAATGTCAATAATAATTATATTTAACTAAACCCAGCCGTGCCAATACATTTGCACACATTTTAACTCGTATCTCAGCTTATGAATGTGCTGTTGTAACAAGCCTGCCACAATCTAACCTAATCTAATTTGCACTTTTGTGGTGAATTACATCACAGATGATTTTTTTTAAACAGGCATGTTGGTGGCAGAATTGTTCTGTCAGTGTAAAATGTCTCCTTCCCTGAATCTGAGGTAGTGTGACAGGCTGAGAGACCTCAACAGATGGTAACAGAGAGAGAGAGAGGCTGGTAGATATACACCCCGGGTTGGTTTCACAGACCCACAAATAAACATCTTCCTAAAAATACCGTTCGACTTGCTCGGCTCTGACTTCACCCCCTGTCCTTATTCTTCTTCTTCTTCATCTCTTGCTTTCTTCTTGTCGCTAAACACTTCCACTTTCCCTTTTCCTTATGCAACCCCTTTGTCGTATTTTTTGTCTTTTCCTAAACTTTTTTATGCTGTCAATCTTCTCATCAAGTAACATGATGAATTAGACCCCTCCCCATCCTCCCTCTTTAGTCTTCACCTCTCAACCTCCCGGGGGAGTAGGTCACCGTACTCCGTTGCTCTTCTCGGCATGTAAGATCCAGCCTGAGGGGCTGATATCAGCCCGTAAATATAACCCCGTGCATCATTTTGAAATGTAATGAATACGAAAGGAAGTCCTCGCGCCACCTGTTCTGCCCTCTGTCCTTGAAAATTCAGTGGAAAAAGCGGCTCGACACTTGACGCAGTAGTAAAAATGTTTGTCAACACACTGTGATGCCGAATCTGATACCGGACATTAGAAATAGTCCTAGCCTGGTGTGTCTGTATGCATTTGAATCGTATATATATCTATATCTATATGTATTATACATCGCTGGCTCCATGATTCATGGCGCGGGAATTTAATTTAATACGAGTTGGCAAAATAATCAGATGCTGCATCCAGGGAAGGGTGTCAGGTGGAGCGAGGCATGAGGGGATGGAGTGATGCGATTTGGCAACATTCACGTTACTTTTATCAAAGTAAGTGTAATCCTATCGTAATAAGACGGGGCCCTCGCTGGCATTTGTCAGGCAGTTTTCGGGGGCCAGTTGAGGACAGAAGCAGATGTTTCCACGAACGATCCAAAGCGTATTGATGTCTGCGTCACGCAGATGCTGAGCCGACAGACTGGAGAGGGCTTTACACGAGCACACATCGACGGGAGAGCGCCGCGCGATCAATGGCCGTTTAAAGATTAACTCTCTGCGGACGAGTGCGCTCGCGTTGGGCACGTCGATAATCCCGAACATGTGTAGATAAAGCGGCGTTTAGCTCTGCCAATGACAAAACATCTGTGGTCGTATGAAGTGTCGAAATATCGAAGAATATTAAAGTAGAAAATCTCAGTACATTAAAAATTTAAGAGCTCAGCTGCTAAACGGCTAAGTGGAACAGCTTTTTACTGCATAGCCGCGCTAATGCTTAGCAACCATAACCTATAAATACACATTACATAAGTTTTTTTATAACAAACAGCCCTTTATGCTCAGCTGACGTGTTAAGTCACAGGAACGCCATAAACACATGCACCAAACACTTCGGAAATTACACGATCAAGTTGGCATATTGTCGCTGAACTTTAAAAATAGTGTTGTTTATTGTCGTGCGTAAAAAAAAAAGAAGAAAATTTATCGCCGGGTCGATGACAAAATTGTCCCAAGTTTGAATTATAGTCACAAAAACAAGACTGAAGATTGAACTTTGCTATGAAACAACATTAAAATGGACAAAGATGTGTTAAAAAGCTCTATTATATGTATTTATCAATATAGAAAAAGGGACTGGTGCATAATTCTTAGTTTGTCCTGAGTGTTAAAGGTCATTTAATGCGTTCACCAAATTTAATTTTATATTATTCTTATCTATCCCCCTGAGGGCAAAACTAATGAAGTGTCCAAAGGAGCTTTTTACCTTTTTACATTCAGTTGTTATTTTTTTAGTAAGGTGATATTTATCCAGTGCACCTAACATACACGTAATGTGCTGCGTGATCGAATCTATCCTCGCCTAATGTCATTTTGCACTTTTAACAACGCTGCCTTTAGTGCAGCAGCCAGACAGCAGCCATTGATTCGGCCTCCTACCTGATGTTTTGAGAATATCAAACACACGTCGGCTCTATTTAGGGAACATCATGGAAATTCAATTTCGTAAACAGTGGCTTTTTCACTTGATAATGAATAAGGTTCACAGCAGCCCAGAGAAAGACTCAGTAAACCCACTGTGTGTGTGGTTTTTTTGACACTTGGTGCACGTCACAATGGTGTAGTCATGGCAACACGACAGTCTTTGTACTTTTCTCATCTTCGTAGCTTAACTCGTGGCTCGTTTCTGAAAGGAAGTGACTCGAATCATCACATTTGACACCACGTGGCCGGTGATAATTAATTTTCATGTTCCCTTCACAGTTCAAATATTAATGCAGCATTGAAATTTGATCTCTCATCTTATCTGATATTGCTGTCTTGATGTCCGTGTTGGCTTTAAAATGTCTTACTGGATATTAGCAAACACGTGAAGCTCCTGCGTTGTGACTTACGACCAAAACAGTTGGCTGAGTGAGCTGCTAGTAGGGGTGGGAATCACCAGATACACCTCTATACGATATGTAAGTCACGATACGAGTATTTGCAAAATCATGTATTGCGATATACCACACAACAGCGAGCACTTGGCACCATCTAGTGGACTGAAATGCCAATTGATTTTTTTATGCTAATCTACAAAAAGTTTAATGTTTATTTGTAACATTAGTTTGAATTAGTTGAAAGTTTGAAAACATTGAATGCTATAAAAAAACGATAGTTGGTGAGTATTTGTACAGTACAGTACAATATTTCCCAAAAAGAGCCCAATATAATCGTTATTTTTTCATGTTTCTTCATTTTATACAATGAAGAAAAGGTCAGATGAGTGAGTGAATTTCACTACAGAAGAGACCTCCGTAGTTAGTATAGGTTATCGGCCCATCACTCTTTTATATGATTTTAATCTAAGTGGAGGAAAAAAAGGACATTTTAGTTCTAATTGTGACTGTTAATAATGGTATTTTTGAAGTGACTATTAACGCTCTAACAGCAACAGACTACAGTCTGTAATCCCATAATGCAACTGAGCGAGACGAAGAGGGTGGGGGGGGGGGATGGGGGGCATCTTAGATACCCTCCCATGATTCATGGTCATGTGATCCAAGAGCAGGAACAGTTTCCCTAATGAGCTGATCTCTATTTCACTCGGCGGTTTTTCTCTGACTGTCTTTGAAGGACACCAATAAAAGAAGAAGCGCATTTTATTTTATGTTAGCGTATAAATATTTTTTTTTTAGACTTTAGAATAGAACAAAACTGACAAATCAAGTGTAAAAGTTTGCAAAAAAACATGTACTTTTTATATTTATTCAATTTTCTAAATAAATCTTACTCTTTATGACTTTCAATATTCCTTTATGGGGCATAAACTTAAAACACCAATTGAATCTTAACCTTGAGGTTAAAGTTCATTCCAGGTGAATTGTTTCAAAATAATAATGGGATTAGTTCCGTCTACTGTATACGTTTTGTGTGCGATACATATAGAGACGCATGTGTTTGAGGGCTGAACGTAAGTGGAGAGGTGAGAGAAGTCGCAGTCAGATCGAATAGCAGTTGCTATTCCAGAAGCCGTGTCCATGTAGGGAGGCTTCTATAAACTGCCTTAGTGCAGCCGCAGGAGCCCTGGGAGGCCGCAAGAAGGGCTGAGGAGTGTGTGTCTGTGTGCGGGTATGTGTGAGCGTGACATATACGTCATACAGTGTGTATTTTATTCGCTAATCGTTAAATCGCGTGTTTTCAGCGACGTTTGAGGTTTGGGTCTCGCAGAGTGTCGAGACGGCGAAAGCGGACACACGATACGCCGGCGATGTCATATTCTACCGAGCGAAAGCATAAATGATGATTGATGGGCTGTGAGGGCGGCCATCTTGATCCGATCGGAGCAACCCCGTGGGCCCGCAAATCGAATAAAAGGTCGGATCAGTCACGGGAAATGACCCAACTTGACAGTTGTGTTCCTTTCATGCACCTTTGGAAACTAACTAAAGCCAAACTTGTCGTTATTCAAACCCACTCGGTTTTATTTGTTATTCTGCAGGGTCGAGATCCGCGACTTAACAGCCCTATGACCTCAGTGGCAAATGATGCACAGCTAAAGCGCGACTGAACACCTACAGAATCACCTCTGCTTCCTAATGGTCTCAGACTCGAATGCTGCATCATTAAGCTTCCTGCCGTAATGACACAAACTGAACGTCGAACCCATCATTTTGCCCTTGGATAAGCTCATAACGTTGGGGCTGAATGTTGGCTGTGTGCGCTGGATATTTATAGTTTCGGCGGTGGCAGAAGTTACAGTCGTCAGTTGGGAGTCTGCTGAGATGATAGGTCTCCTATAATAGGTCTGAGGTCATGAGGATATCATTATGTGCTTTGTAATGGTTTAAGAAGCTGCAGTGTGAGCAGATAATCGGCATTTTTGACTTCACCTATTCCAGCGATGCAATGTTACGTCTTCTCCCTAAATCGTCCGAGGCGTTTCGCGTGCGAAAGGCGTTCATTAGCTGTTAAACCCGACGTGCCTGAGGGGGGCGGCAGCTCCCACAGCTGGTGGACTTCCTGAATGACGCGACAGCGGTCACATGGTCGATCTGGAGTCACTTCGGTCTAAGAACCTAGAAATAACGAAATGAAATCAGAGGTGTAAGATCATCCGACTAAATGTCTGACCTTTTTGTGGTTGATGATGGTGACTTGCTCTTTTGGCTAAATGGACGCAGAGAAATGTGGCCGGGTGGCATGTCGTACTGTAGACAGACTTAGATCGCTTTCAAACATACGCAGGTTCTCATGGTCAAGGTTCCCGGGAAGGCGGAACGAGCTGACTCCAGATCTGCCTGGACATTTTTTGCCCTCTTATTTTAGAGAAAGAACCAGCACCTTCTGAAATTAGACACAGTCTCCCCCCTCCTTCTCTCTTCCTCCTCCCAGCGCTCACATCCCGTTCTCCTCCTCAGGCCTGCCGCAGTCATAAATCCTCCGACAACCACTTACACCAATTTATCTCCCTCATCGTCAGTCTCAGAGTCCAGAACTCATTAAACGACAAAAGACCGGCCTGCATGCTGCTGCTGCCGCCGCCGCCGCCGACCATGGAGCTGCGCTCACCTCCATCCCCCGCCATCGATCACGCAGTCGCTCAATTAATCTGTTCAATTTTGTAACGAGAAACAGGATGAAGACTCGCATCCGTGTGAGCGATGGTGTGAGTCTGTGCAGAGTGTGCAGGAAAACGGGGTTAATGCACACAAACTTAGGAGTCACAGTGACATGAAATAATGACTTCAAAGGTTGTTGGCCTGTTTGCGAAGTCACACTTGATTAGCAGCAAGTCAGGCAGCGTAGTTCTGAGGCTCTGTTGGCTAAATATCGCAGCAGTGGATTCGTGGATTATCCGATATTTGTGATGCCCAAGGAATAAATCTTAAGGACTTTGGTTGTTTGTCGACTTACTTTGTCGTCCTTAATGGCAGATTAGGCAGCCACGTAATTTGATACAGTTAAGGTGAATTGTTAGCCGACTAATTTTGGTAATCTCACACTCATAACATGTACTTAAATTTGATGAATAAGGTCAAGATTTGTGATGTTTTTCTCTAACACAATGGAATCACAAAAACCTTAATTCCAAAAATCTAATTTCTAAAGATATTCAAAGGAAAATTAAGTAAACATTTGAACAATTGTTACTACTGAGCTAGCATTAAAAAGGGCCATAAGAACAACAGGAAGTTGTCGCACATGGGCTGAATAAATTGGGTTTGTTGCTGCACACCTGCTAGTTATAACATTGCTAATGGCAGTGTTCAGTTCATGTTGTCAGGACAGTGCGACAGTGACCTAGCATGCACCTCTGAAATGGAACTAGCCATCATTACTTTCATTGACCTGAGCTTCTCCCACTGTGACCTGTCAAAATGTCGGGCCTATTACTGCATCATGTAATCCATCACCGCTGCCAGGCAATTTAAATCTGCTCTGAAATCATCCTGTGTTAAAGTCACATAATAACATCGAGTCAAAGAAACATTTGATTTGCTTATTTTAAGACAGAAACGTGTCGCCGTGACCTGGAACATCTGCACACGCGCAGACACAGTCGCGGCTGGAGAGGCACTTTGTCAAATCTTTGGCTGGCATTTCAAGCTGCGGCAGCTCCGCGGAACACAATGCAAGTCGGCGTAATGGAGCAGAGCGGGACACAATGTATCCTCACACTGAGCCCGGGCAATTAAAGTGACTGTGCAGACAGACAGATGGCCGTGTCACAACAACAAGTGATTGACTGAACCAGGTTAGCCATCCGCTACCTCCAGTCGCCCAGGGATTCGAGCTGCGTGCGGAACATGAAACGGAGCACCTGGCTTCGGGCGCGACGTCGCGCAGAATTGTCAGGGCGGTATCTCCGCTTGACGCCACTAGTCCGTTTGTTATTTCTTAGGTCGCAGTGACACCCAGCGTGTTGTTGTTGTTGCCTGTTTGTGTGCTGCGAGTTAAAAATCAAACTTTTTTTCCCCACAGTAAAATGCTGCAGGTTTTTTCAGCTCACGTCTGGTTTGTAAACAGAGTAAATATCAGTAAATTGATAAACCGAGTACAGAAAATGGGGGAAATTTTGATCAGATTTGGAAATTATGATGTTCTCAAATGTTCTTGAGCCACAATTATTCAGTTTTACTGATTTCTTTGTTAGATGGAGCAAAGAAACCAGAAAATATTCACGTTTAAGAAGTTGATAAATCAGAAAGCTAGCTTCAATTATACAAAACAAGCCCACCCAAACTTATTAATCGAATAATCCTTGCAGCCCTATTATTTATGTATTTATCGGCAGTGTGTCTGGCTTATAAATAACATTGTGATACGAGATATATATTGCGATATAAAGCTGCACACAGGTTGTTTCGCTGAGTTTTCTTTGGAGATGTTTGTTGTTGTCAAAGAAGAGTGACATCACACTGTGAATACCCTCTAAATTGAAATATCTACTGTTTATGATCTGTATTAAATGCCTAAAATACAGTTAAATAATACCTGCTTTATTTTTTTGGGCTTTTTAATGTTAAATTAAGGGTATTTGCGTGTTTCGGAAACGATGAACTTGCCCAAAAATATGGCAAAATTCTACTATAACACAAATACAAAATATAATTTCAGCCCGAGGGCCTGTGGGTGGTCGATGGACGCCATCTTTGACCACCTGCTGCACCTGTTCTCCCCCCTTGCCCACAGTCAATCTCCCTGGCATCTGGCACACACACACACATTCACTTTGACGAGTCGAGGTGTCCTAGGCCCTTTATCCTCCGAACACAGATCTAAATCCTGTCGGTTTGGACTCGGGCCTTTCCTCTGGAGCACAGCTGGTCTCCCGGGTTTGAGCCCGTTAATCCTTCAGAGATTCGACCAGGAAAAGGAACGCTGCTTTAAAAAAAAAGAAATGATGTCGGGAAACGATTCACTCACACGCCAAACTGCTGAAAATGTAACTTGAGACGACACTTCCCATAATAGTCACCTAGATTTAGACTGGATATGATAATTTACTTATTTTTGTCCTCACCTGAAATTGAATACACCAACAAGTGACCTAAATAGAGGGATTTATGCTATAAAATGCTGCACTTTTTAAACAGGCTCATTTGCCTCCTTTTGTGCCTACAGCAGTTATAGAAATACATATTAGACATTAAATAGCACAGAGTAATAGCACATTATAATTTTTTCGTGAAAGGCCAGGTACTGTTTTCTGAAATAGCTTAATTTCTTCAACTAACATGTTGAATAATATGATGTAAAAGTAGTCAAATTTGAGAAGCTAGAACTAGAGGTCGACCGATACAGTTTCTCTAAATGAATTATACAGTATTTTCAGTGAAAAATAATGTATAAACTACATATGAATTGCATGAAACAGGCAATCAAAAAACAAAACGTTTGGATTAAAGTCGTGAAATTAACAAATTTGTTATAATTGGCCAATAAATGGCAAATAACGGCCCAAATAATAAATCCACCTCCAGCTAGAACTGTTAAACATCTTATTTATTAGCTTAAACAGTGATATATATCAATATATATCAGTGTAAGACTAAAGTAAAAGAAAATCAAGAGTTGATTGATTTATTTGATATATTTTTAAAGGATAATGGCTAACGTGGGTAAACAAACACCTTATGCTAATACCTCATTGAGCCACAAGCAGCAGTTGCAGCAGTTTAGCGACGTAGCTGTCCTGTTGTTTTAAGGATAATGTGTGCGTGTCCGCGAGGGCAGAAGAGTTCAGGTTGGTTATTAGAGGTGTGTGTTTGGGTGATGAGAGGATTAACTCTTATGTCTTTGTCCTAAATCGTCCCCCGTGGCACCCAAGTTCAGGGCTCCGAGTCTTTTTGACGAGGGAGTGGATATTTAAAGAGTCGGCCGAGGGGGAGGGAGGGGGGGGTTCCTAAATGTCGGCGACACCTGTCGTGTGTCGTAACTCCTCTTACCTCCTCGCTCTCTCTCTCTCTCTCCGTCCTGTCACTTTATTGGCTGGGGAGGAATTCTAGCCGTCGGTTGTTTACAGGAGAGCCCTGATGCAACGCCGTGATGTCAGAAACAGAAACAAACACGGTGGTTTGAAGGTGGTAGAAATAATGTCGTCAGCGCCGCGGTGGATACACAGTCAGCTGTTTATATTGTGTGTAGGCCTGGGGTATTACATCTTTTTGAGTAGATTAAATTCCTTCCCTTTTTCCTCCATTCAAACAGCACGTTATTACAGTGTTTCAGTAGAGATGAGCCAACGTGATACTGCAACGAATCTTCGTCTTTCTGCTTCTTAAAGGTGAAAATATTCAGGGTTCTTTGCTCTGTATAACAAAGGTTATATATTTTGGTTTGTGGACAAAACAGGATATTTGGGGTTCGGGAAGCGGCAGTCAACGCTTTCGACATTGAGTGTGTTTACATGCACACCGAAACGGCTTAAGGTGTATACATGTCTCAACAACTTCGGAACAAGGGCCTTTCTGCGAGGAGTTTGCACGTTCTCTCCGTGTGTGCGTGGGTTTTCTCCGGGTTCTCCGGCTTCCTCCCACAGTCCAAAAACATGCGATATGGGGATTAGGTGAATTGGTGACTCTAAATTGACCGTAGGTGTGAGAGTGTGAGTGAATGGTTGTTTGTCTCTATATGTGGCCCTGCGATGGACTGGCGAGGTGTCCATGGTGTACCCCGCCTATCGCCCAATGTCAGCGGAGATAGGCACAGCACCCCCCCCCGAGACCCTCTGGTGGAGGATAAAGCGGTAGATAATGGATGGTTGTTCTAGTAGCTGACGACGCATTGCTGTTCAAATCCTTCGACGTATTTACCAGGAAACATACGGTAAACATGTCAGGCAACCTGACTCTTCACTGGCTGTAAAAGTGAAGATGGTGGATAGCTGTCGTGTTCTCAAAGATCCTGAGAGACGGCAACGTTGGTTCGCTGCCATCACACGTGCTTGGAGCGAGCACAGAAGACCTAGCTTCAATGTTTTATTTTTATTTGTACATGCTTTTATTTTGCGAAACGTGTAAGCGTTCTCCAGAGAAGTTGAGAAAAAGTTCTGCGATAACTACTTTACTTTTGTGGATTAAAAGTGCGCAGTGAACTCACTAACTGATGGTACGGTTAACATTTGCAGAAGCTTTTCCTGCCAACATGGCTGCGTAAACAAACTGGGTCACGTGACGTCCGGCACGCTCTCTGTGCAGAGTGTTTGTTATTCATTTGCAGCGTTATTGTTGTGAAAATGGCGGATTGTGGCTGGATCGGTTTTGGCTACTAATGATATCAATGTGATATCATCGTTGGTGTTGGTTTGTTGACATTGGAATCTGCATCCTTCATGTCAGTGCTTAACGTAGGCTTACATTATCTAATGTGTGATTTAGAATCATTGTATTAATAGATTTATAGATTTACCTTTGGAAACTATTATCTGCATGCGCACGTTTACGATCATAACTCGGTCCAAGTTTAAACGCGTGCGTCCTTGCGCATCACAAACATAGCGACCTTAAAAATAAAAGAACACCACTGTGTTTTTATGTGACGGCTATTTTTTGTGGACTCTGCCCGAGCATGTGAACGGCCTGTGATTTGTTTATGTGTGTGTGTGCGCGGTGAACAGGTGTGTGACAGAGAGGTGGAACGGGAGTCAATCGCGTTCACGTCAAGTATTTTTACACCATCAGTGAGACATAAATAGCTGTTTTATATTATAGTTAAGAGACACAATTTGTACAAATACACAGCTGTGGTATTTTAGTCATGTTACAGCACAATCTAACATTGTATTGTCATTGTACATTATTGTATAATGCTTGGTACAAATATAATGGAATATCATCATATCACATACTGTACAGTTGAATTTTTGCCGTGCTTTGATGACCTGTTTTTTAATGCATTATTTTTCATTGAAAATACTGTATGTAATTGCATTGCAGTGCAGACATAAAAATGTAGATTGGAACGTTGTTCAGTAATGAAGTTTGGTCAATACTGTACACGTTTACAGTGTGGATTGTAGTGCATCGAGAGAATCAAGTGCCGGATGACATATCGTGCCATGGTGCCAATAAACACTTTCCCTAATTAGATCCACTGTTTTTGACACAGGGTGCAAATCGGTGAAGTCGGCTAATGTAGAGTTTTCTAAATAAATCGACTCGGCGAGAGAGAACAGTGCAAATCTGTCAGGTGCAAATTAGAGTCATAATTCTTCGTCTAATTAGGAAGTGTGAGGTGTGATGTTTTGTTTCTGTGTTATACAGATTCTATTTGAAGAGCATGTGTGAGTGTGTGTGTTAGACTAACACAACAGAGGGCATGATGTGGACGCCATTTTGTGTCTGCGTGCAGCGGTAGGGGTGGTAATCACCAGAGACACCACAATACGACAATACGACGATGTTATTATCGTGAGAGAAAGCACTTGGCACCCTCTAGTGGACTGAAATGTCAATGGATTTTTTAATGCTAATCCACAAAACATAACATTTTATGTTAAAAATGTGATACTTGTCTCTAAATTGGTATATCATAAAGCAAAATATCGCAATGTTGTCACCTCAAGAGTTAACCGCGTTACCGTTGAGAAGTCGGGGGAAAACACGGAGGCTTGCGTGTCTCGCGCTAGCCACTTTTAGCAATATCGATGGATAACACCGGTGTTCACGGGTAAAAGTTGGAACAGTACGACCGATTTACCGGGAAAACAAATAAGAAAACACTCGTTTTCTGGTTGTTTGTTTCTTATATAAGCCTGTTATTGTTCTGCCCTTGTGACCTTCGAATGTAGAAATACGTTTATTATAAGGCCATGGAAACCAAATCATGGTTATTTGATTTGGTTTCTACCCCTAGGATCTTCCCTGTATTGTATATTACAGTTAAAAGTGAAGGACCTTTTGGAAATCACACATAACAGTAATATTATGCGTCCAAAGTGTTTCAGTGTCGGTGTCGTTGCGCTGTGGGGATAAAATGTGAAGTGCAGTGTTTGGGTCAGGCCTGTTCACAAAGTAAATCCTGCTCGTGGTTTCCCCTCTGAGGCGGACGGCAGTAATTTCCAGGCCGAAGCCCGGTTGCGTCAGTGTCTTTGACGGACGGCCGAGCTCGTCGACATTATGAGGAGCCTGTTTCGATGTATGTCAGCTGTATGGAGGCTCTGCTCTGCATACCCTGATCCCCCCCCCCCCACTCTCCTCCTTGGGGAGTCACAGTCATGACAGGCATTCAGCTGGCCTACCGTGACCTCATTTTACAAGAAGGGACCTGTAAAAGAAATAAAGACTGTGAGCTGAGCCGAGCTGAGCCGGGCTAGACTGACAGGTGTGGACAGACGGAGGAGGCTGCAGAGTGACTTCATGCCGCTGGACTTTGTAGATCACCACAGGCTTTAAAAGTAACCCGGGGGGGGGGGTGAGATAATAGAGCTGTACAAAGGCAGAGCAGTAAAGAAATAATACCTCCTCTGACCGTCACAGGTATGACACATAATTGGTTTTTAATGTGCTCCGTTTCGCACTTAATGAATTTGGGATTATGTAGAGCAGCGATTCTCAAAGTGTGGGCTGTGGCGGTACTGCAGGTGGGACGGCGAGAGACCGGAAAAATAAGCAAATAGATCAGATATTAATCTTGAGTAAAGTCAACTCGCAGATATAAAGGAAGTAAATCCTTAGGCTAACACGTGTATTTACTTAAACTCAAGTAGATTTAAATCAAGCTCATCTCATTTCGGTTTTACAGTGCACACATTCAGACGACTAAGTTTTGAATAAATAGCAGATAATTCACTGTTTGTGTGGGCAGCAAAATGAGATTTTTTTATCATTTCTTTTTCCATCTGTCGCTTCGATCCGATCCGCTTTGATGTTGCAATGTGTCACTCTCCTCGTGTTTCCGACACTTTCTCTGGTTCATTATTTTTTATCTGCTCATTTTCTCCTCCACCACCTCCTCCTCCTCCTCCTCCTCCTCTGTCCGTCTTGGACACTTTACAGTTCACCTCAGGAATCCTGCCTTCTCAGCTGTCCGGTGGTGTCCCATAGCAACCCGATTTAGCCTCGGCCACCGCCCTCTTTTCGGCCCTCCCACCTCAGTTTGTTCTCCTCCTCCTCTCCTTAATTTAGCCCCCACTCCTCCTCCTCCTCCTGCAGCTCCTCTACCTCCGTCACACACCTTCTCCTCTCTGGCTTGGCCCGGTGGCCTCTGTGCTCTGGATTAGGAGTCGGTCTAAATTTGGTCATGCGTGGCAAAGGAGACGAGCACCTGCTGGGCCGTGGGCCGGCTGCACAGACGGCCTCGTCTTCTCTCTAAAGCCGTACATCAAATTACACCAGAGCCTGGGCATTCCTGTCACTCCTCTCACTTCACCACTCCACTGCCGCTCTCTGTCGTTCCACCAGCCGCTTTTTCTTTGGCCTTCAAATAGAGAAAAATCATAGTGTTTTAACAGTCATGACAATGGGTCATTTAGCCACTGCTGAAGCAAACATTGTATACAAAAATTTACAAATTAAAGTCAAAATGACTTTATATTATCTTAAAATAGAGTTTAGTTGTTTATTATTACTCATGCATTAGTGTGTAAAAAAAAAGCAAGGTAGAATGTAGCAAAGTTAATTAATACACAATACCTCAGCATTGTGTTAAGTTTAATTGTTTTAATATCTCAGAATTAAAGTAAATGATCAATAATTACCAAAAAGCGTTAGTGTAAACGAGTGTGAAATGGAAACAATCGTAATACAAATACATTTGAATTGTGTAAAGTTGCTGTTGAGTGCAAAAAGTGATATTTTATAAAAGTACTTCCTTATTTGTGAATGATCTGGTATTTTCAGTTGTTCGTGAGTGTAAAAAAGGGACAATATTGACCTAAAATTTAGTAAAGTATCAATGTAAAGTCATGTAAAAGTAGTGTAAACTATTTAAATACATGTACCTGTGAATATGCTATTTTTTACAAGTGTATATTTTCAATTTTTTTAAATAAACGACAGTGGTATATTGTTTAATAATCCAAACCAATTATTACAAATTGATAATTGCTTTGCTAAAAGTCACTAAAACTCTATTATAATTCAGTTTTTTTGTTTTTGATGAGCCATTTCCTGTACCATTAGTGTTGGTCACTAACTGATTCTTGAATTTTTGTATAATATGTTGTCATGAACAGTTATATTTTGGTGGAGGAATCATCTGAGGGGATTATTTCCACCACTGTTTCATATTTGGTGATAACGGTGTTACTTTGAGAGCTCAACATGTTCTCACAACCACTGGAACGGCTCATAACAGTCGACTTTATCAATCACAAAGAGCAGGAAACGAGCAGAACGAAGACACTGTATTTGCTTTTAAATTATTAATATGATTTCTGTCCAAAAACTAAACCAAAAAAATTGAATAGAAGTTTATTTTTTGAGTCAAACGCAAAATAAATAAAATCATATATTCTTTCCTGACTATCCTCTGTCTGTCAGTGAGTGGCACCATTTTCTTGTCTCTGGTGTTTTCCTTCTTCCGTCCTCCGTGGACGTGGATCTGCAGACACACTCCAGTGCACATGTCAGACATGGAAGCTCATGCAGTTTCACCCACACACACACACACACACGCTGTTGGACATTTTCTACCTAGCTTAATGTCCTCTGCTGTAATGTAAAATTAATGCTGTCACCCACTGAGCACAAGCCCTGTTTCACTGCTAATTTATACATCCCATTCTCTGTATGTGTGTGTGTGTGCGTGCGCTCAGTCTCTGCCTCCACCCACACCATCATCTGTAGTTAGTTATTCAGCTCATGTTCTTATTCTGCTTCTCCACCCACACACTCTCCAAACCCTGGCAAACTTTTGGCTCCACAGTGGCAGCACACTAACACACGCACGCACGCGCACACACACACACACACACACACGCACACACACACACAGTCAAGTTTGAGCGCTCACGTATCCAACGTTTGACGCTAAAATACAACAAAAGCTCCTCAAAAATAACCACTCGACAGCGACTGATTGATTGGATTGATGGAACCGACTCGACTGTCCCCGGCTGACGTACGCGACCGCTTCCATTAGGCACTTTTCCAGCCCGGAGAAAAGCAAGCACTCAGCGGCTGAGAGCCATTTACATCACTGTCTGCATTCTGCCCATTACGCTCAGCAGCAGCAGCAGCAGCAGCAGCAGCAGCATCAACTAATATAGAGTTTAGTTTCCGAAAATGTGTAGCACCTACTCGCACAAAATGCTCGACACAACACTCGCACGCTGGAATCGTTGCGTAGATTCTGCGAAAACAGACTTAACGTTGTGAAAGAACATAAGAGGGCTACAGGGAAACATGGATTCATGAATGGTTTTCATTCTCATACGTTTTCCTCGCGTCCGGAAACTTCAAACTCCCAGATTATGAAGTTACATCTTCATGTTATGAATGTTTTTGTTGTAATTAGCTCATTTAAAGCTAAAGTCACCAGTGTTTTGGTTAACCAATTGGCTGAAAATGCATAGTTATTAGTAATTCATTTACGTCGTACCAGCCGTTTTTTCTCCCTGTATACTTCCTGTTGCTATCGGTGTTGTTAGCATTCCCCACATTTCTTTACAACTCGCACACAAATAGTTTTAAATGCTGAAGTGGTGGTACACTTCTGTCTTTTGGCTAACTACCTGGCTGTTGCTACCATTAGCATCAATATTCAAACAAAAGATACCTAGGTATGACATTAGTGTTTTTTGCTGCTGTTGTTTCAAACACACATTCTGAAATGCAACTTATTCACTTTGATGCTTGCCGCTGTTCTTGACAACGTATTTTGGCTAACTTTTGGGCCGTTACTGCTGTTAGCATTCCCCATCCATCTCTGTAACTTGTGTACAAAAAGGTATAAACGTTGCTAAAGTAGATACCACCGATAACTTATATACTGTATATATATATTTTTAACTCATTTAGTCTCTTCTGTAGTGAAATTAAAAAAATGTTCATACTCTTCATACATTTTCTTCCTTGAGCAAAATTAATAAACAAATGCGTAGCAGCCTATTTAGCATTGTTGTAGTCCTTGTGCTGTGTTCACACCGAACTTTACATACAAAGTCGTACCCATAGCGTATGACGCTCGAGTTTAAATTTGTCAACTTTTGCGAAGAAGCGATGATAACACGACGGCCAATCAGCTTGAGTGGCCAGACGCCACTCAGGGAAATACTCGGGAGCTGTACGACACTTTATCTCTTGTGGAAACGTCGTCTTAATGACGGAACAACGATGAAATACAACGGTCTAATCAATTGATAGATTAGCATAATGGTTGACGAGTAATTGAGTCGTTGCTGCCCGAGAATAAACTTAGTTTAAGTAACTAACGATGTGAGGCAGGAGTCAGTTTGAGTTTTAGCACAGAACCAACAGCAGCTGCGGCACCGACATAAATGTCAAACAGTATATGTGAGCGCGCTCTCACTGTCAGCAGCTACTGTATTAACAAGGTCACTAAGTGAAGTGGACAGCAAAGGCCTCGCTAAGCACTTTTCACTCTGCTCTCTTCAGGGAAACGCTGAACTGCCTCTCTCTGTGTGTGTGTGTGTGTGTGTGTGTGTGACAGGTGAAGTTACGGTTCTCACTGTCACTATCTGTGAATGTCACAAAATCAGAGATGTTTCCACAGTGTGACCTCCCATCTCTATCTTTTCTCTCCCTATCTGTCTTCAGACGTTCACAGCTTGGTGCAACTCCCACTTGAGGAAGGCCGGGACACAGATCGAGAACATTGAGGAGGATTTCAGAAATGGCCTCAAACTCATGCTGCTGCTGGAGGTCATTTCAGGTACAGACATGTATATGTAAGGGCTTAAGGTTATAGGTCAGTCAGCGTCGCACAGAGAGAGGGAGACGTTTTAATCAGGGTATCGGTGAAAATGAGGGTGCAAACAAATAGGTACTATTTGTATTATAGGACGATACTTGATCTCGAAGTCGCTGCATTGAAGGTGCACGTCCTGTTGCCAGTAGGTGGCGCACACTTTTTGCCCCTACCGTGGTTGCCGCGGTAACCTGCATACTGATCACAGGAAGGTGAAGGCTGCGTGGCTAGTGGGAACACAAAATGTGAAGATGGGTTTTTAATAGTGCTGGACATGTTATTGGCGTCAATGTTAACGCACGTTAGCTCATGGTGCGTTTCCGTGACGGCTGACCGAAAAAAGACGTGCGTGACGTCATGTTTGCGTGACTCCCGAAGGAGCTAACGCAGCTAACGGAGTTAATTGGTAAACGGTGCCTGGACTCCGGTGTCGCGGCACGTTAACATGACGTCGAGTGCATAATTTTTTCCGGCCAGTTGTCATGGAAACACGTCGTGCGTTAACGTTGACGCCATTAACTTGCCCAGCACTAGTTTTCAACAATAATTTCGGCAAAAATGCATAGTATCAATTTATCAATTTCAGTACGTCCTGACGTGTACCCAAAGTTTGGTTAGTTTTGTGTATGGCAAGACCCTCAAAATTGCACTCAAAAAGGTATTAGAAAGAAAAGGAAGTCATATTGTGGGCTGTTTATTTCTTCTTTATGGTCGTAGAATATCTGTTACAGAGTTCGTGTTCGTACGTGAAATTGCTTGAAAATGGCCGTAGGTGGTAAAAGCACCAGCACAAATGTGTTGTTAAGAGATTTTAAGATTAAAAGGTGTAAAAGGGGCTGCATGGGGCTGAGAATGCGATACAGGTAACGTTTAAGTTTACATATGTTAATACACGTTAATGAAGAAAAACATAACTCCTCAATATATTTCTCTGTCTTCCAGGCGAGAGGCTGCCCAAACCCGACAAAGGCAAGATGCGTTTCCACAAGATCGCCAACGTGAACAAAGCCCTGGACTTCATCTGCAGCAAGGGCGTGAAGCTGGTGTCTATCGGTGCTGAGGGTGAGTGTCGTCGTCGTCGTCTCTTTACTCCCATCCTAATTTTTCCCTTTAATTAATAGACCGTCAGTCGCAGCATAATAGTTTTCGCTTTTCTCCGGCCGGTTTGTGAGCACCAGATGGCTGCTGACGTTGACGGCGTCAGGAGAATGTGAAGGAGCTGACCGCGGCACGACAGGAAACTGAACTGAACGTCATCCAAGTGTTTCTAATTATTCTGAACGTTTGAAGTGATCATGTATTAAAATAACACAGAAATAAGCAATGATAAAAGTGCAAAGTCTGAATGCATGAAAATGAGCGTTTAAATGGTCCTTTGTGCCAAACGTGTTGTTTTTAATGGGATAATGATACAGTGAGAGTGAGACTCGCACAGATAATACTGTGTTACTGTGAACCACAAATTACTGTGTAGATCACACTTTGTTTTGAACTCAAAGGATAAACAGGACAGAGGACATTAAGACAAAAGCGCTCACAGTCAGGAGAATTGAAGTCTCACACAAAATTCACCAAATGCAGCCAAGTTTTTGTTTTTTTTTGTCTTGTGAGCCTTCAGGCAGAGGAAAATTCAATTTGTCTGGACTGCAGTACCTTCAAACAGTACATGATTAAAGTCTGACCTTGTAGAGAGTCATGAGTGAACGGCCTGATTTTACTCTTTTATGTATTGATCATTGACTTACTCCTGTGTGTGTGTGTGTGTGTGTGTGTTTCAGAAATTGTTGACGGTAACGTGAAGATGACCCTGGGTATGATCTGGACCATCATCCTGCGCTTTGCCATCCAGGACATTTCTGTGGAAGGTTTGTGTTCATTTACAGTTTAACCAGATTACATTCAGTTATTTACACGTCTGCTTTAAAGGGACACTGCGTAGTATTTATGGGTTTATATGACCCAAAAATCCACTTTTTTTTTATACATATTATGTGCTCCTGCATTGTCATTGTCGCTGTACAATAGTTTTTGTTTCATTTTCGTAGCGTTTCAAAAAGTCATGTAAAATAACATGGTCGCGGCCCGCGGTTGCATAGCCACTGTTAGCAGCGAGACGCCATGTTTCTACGGGAGCCTGTAAGGACAAACACGAGAGAACAAATCGCGAAAATCTTTTTACGCGTTTAGAACGGAGGACCACGCGTATTTTACAGCGGATAAAGGAACACCAGTACCTGACCGTACGCCCGCACCACGGAGAAAGACGACGAGGACGACATTTGACCGGCTGAGGATACCGTAGCGCTCAGGGTAGGGAGGGGGTGAGCAGAGGAGCAGTTCGTTTTTTCAGCCTCTCCTCTAGATGTCACTATAAACTACTTACTTCACCTTTAAGTCTATTGGGGAAACTTAAAGTGGGATTATTTTTTACACAATTTAATGCTTTTATAGACAGTATTAATCGTGCTGCAGCAAACTCATTTAGCAAAAACATAAAAATATACTTTTTCCCACAGTTAATTTATCATAGTTGCAGTTATCATACTGCACTGCGGGGGGAAGTATTGTGATGAAATGTGATCACGATCGTTACATTTAAGCTAATCTAAGGTCGTTTTCACACCTAGTCGTCCGCTAAACTCCTTTTGAATGATGCATTCCCCCTCCTCGCCTGAGGTGGCGCTGCATGCAGGGATTACTGAAGGAGAAGATGAGACAAACGTTGAAGAAGAAAACTCGCTCATCTGCCGCATAAAAGCAAAACACGGAGCTGGATCAAATCCCATCTGTCGGGTTTTTCTCGGCTATCGTTCTACATGAACATGTATCTTTTTGGTTGTGTGTACCCACAATGCCCTGCGTCTTGGCCCACTTGAAGCGGACCCGTTTTAGGCGCGGACCGGAGTTCGGTTGCGCGTTCACAGCTCTGCAAATAAACCGGACTTTCCGAGCAAACGAGCTAGGGTTGGATTAAGAAGGAGCTGGAGTGAACGCAAACTAGCGCTGCAGCTTCACAGGAAGTGCTACGCTAGGAGCGTGAGAAGTTTCTCGTAGCCCTTTAAATCTTAGATTCATCTGAATGAACTTCAGGAGACGAGACTTTAGTCTATTTCGGTTTCTTCCACATGACGAGAGCGATCCGAGCGCTCGTGATTCACCCGAGAGATGCAGCGGTTTGATAATCACACTTTTAATCTCCCTGTCTTGTCATATGAGCACAAAATGGAGGCCCGCTCTTTTATTGTGTCAGTCACAGTTTATGCGTCTTAATAATGTGGGTAGAAATGACGCACTAAGAAAAACACTTGTACAAGTTATTTTAGTCCTTCCTCTAACTTCCTGCCCCGATCTTCACCTGCACCTGGCGTCCGCTGCATTGAGGACACAGTAAATCTGTGTTTATAGACCACAGACCTTCGTCGTCACTCGGCCGACCCTCACCTTCAAGTCGTCTTCACTCGGTCTGTCTTTATCGTCTGCCCGTGATATACCTGCGCTCCCTTTACTGCCGACCTACTTTCAACCTCTGATGATTCATCATTCCTGAGCCGGTGCAGGAGAGAATGTGTGAAAGCACCAAGTCGACTCAATTATCTTCATTTACCTCGTCACGATCCAACGTTGTCATGTTCATCATCATCATCATCATCCTCAAAATAAATAAAAGTGCCTGATTAAAAATGTCACTCACTCTTTTGCAGAGACTTCTGCTAAGGAGGGTCTGCTGCTGTGGTGCCAGAGGAAGACTGCCCCCTACAGGAACGTCAACGTGCAGAACTTCCACATCAGGTGGGTGCACAGCGCCTCACTGTGGCGTTCATTCAAAACTGCAGACATTTGTCTACTTTTTCCCCTTTCATTTTTCCTCACTTCTACCATGTTTTTTTCCCCTTTCCCTCCTGTTTGTCTTGTGGTGTCTCAGTTGGAAGGACGGCCTGGCTCTGTGTGCCCTCATCCACAGACACAGACCTGACCTTATCGACTACTCCAAACTGAGAAAGGTGCCCTGTCCTCTTTTTCCTCTGCTGTCTTTACAACCTTAGATTTAGTCCTCTGGGTCCTTCTATTCTTTGCTGTGCCTCATGTAAATACGTCAGTGACTTTAAACCTGAGCTGGTTCTTAAAATGAGACGATGCCAGTCAGTGTTCGGTATTTTAAACTGTAAAGTTTGACTGTTGAATTAAAGCAGATTAGAGCAGTGGTTTCCAAAGTCTGGGTCCTCCAATTTTGTGTAATTTTTCTAGTGCTGGGCACTAGGTTAACACATGACACGTTTCCATGACGACTGACCGGAAAAAGACGCACATGATGTTTACGTGCCGCAACACCATTTACCAGATCCGTTAGCTCCTTTTAGCGGCGTTAGCGCGCCTACAGTCGAACTGGAGCGGTCTGTTTATTAAACGAATAGAGCAGCGCTACAAATAACCAGCGTACCTGTGTACTGCGTATGTGTGCCTCTGTTTTTAAAGTTTAGCGTTACTTTAGCGACTCATTTTAACAATCGGGAGTCACGTAAATATGGCGTCGCACGCGTCTTTTCCGATCAGTCGACATGCGTTAACGTTGACGCCGTTAACGCGTCCACCACTAAATTTTTCTAATCTTTTACTTCAGATTTGTGTATATGTTTTACATAAAATGCATAAGACTTTTACATTTTTAAAGGTGCATTATGTAATAAATCTAAAGCAACTAGCCATAAAATCCTCCTAATATGTCACAGAGACTCAGGAATAATGTTTATATAACAAACTGAACTCACCAACAACAACAGTACAGACAAAATATTAGCATTAAAAAAAATATTCTGCAGACTGCAAATCATGTTTATGTTTTGAAATCATGTTTTGGCGTGTGGCGCCACCTACCGCCGCCTACCAATCATTGCAGTCAGTAGAGTCTCAGCTGCCGAGCAACCACGGGTTGCCAGTTACGTCAGAAAAAGAAACCTAAAAGACCTCGGGGTTTTGAATTTGAATGTAGTAACTGTTTTGGGCCACATTCTTACATATGGCGCCTTTAATTAATTTACCCAACATTCTAGAAAGTATTTGTTTACCAATTTAAAAATGATACAGATTTGGCTGTAAATAATGTAGATTTGTTCTCGTAAGGCTTGATTTTGTGATTTTGGGTTGGTTGCCCTCTTTAAAAAGTGGGTTTTCATAGAGTAAGAATGGGAAACAACAGATTAGAGTAATAAGAATCTATTATAATAGCAGTTGTTATTATCTGGCAATAAAGTATTGAAAATTGCTATGTCAGGTATTGAAGCTGGTCACTCCACTGTTTTTTTGGGCCATCGGTAGGTGATAGTTTTCTAAGTCTTTGGTTAAAAGTTTGGTCCAAACTGAGCCGCGTTTGTTGGTTTTTTCGTTCCCGTACGGCGTTCTGACAGTTGTTCTTGTCGCGCGTTTGTAGGACGACCCCATCGGTAACCTGAACACCGCCTTCGAGGTGGCCGAGAAGTTCCTGGACATCCCCAAGATGCTCGACGCTGAAGGTGAGGGGGGGGGGGGGATGACGCCGTTCTCGTCTCTGCCACTGCAACAGAGCAACAAGATGAAGACTGAATCACAGTTGAGCTTTTAAAAAACAAGCGCTCCTTTGTCCTCAGATATCGTGAACACACCCAAACCTGACGAGAAGGCCATCATGACCTACGTGTCCTGCTTCTACCACGCCTTCGCCGGAGCTGAACAGGTCACATATTTAAGACTAATGTTATTATTTAATCATCAAACAAAACCGCAGTAATGAATGAATTAGTTGTATATGTTAAATTTTACCCTCTTATTCTCTCTCTCTCGGTCTTTCAGGCTGAGACAGCTGCCAACCGTATCTGCAAAGTTCTGGCCGTCAACCAGGAGAACGAGAAACTGATGGAAGAGTACGAGAAGCTGGCCAGTGAGGTGAGAAACCACTGTAACCCAATCCTCCTACTCTCACTCTGTCCTAGAAAACATCCTCCTCCTCTTCTTCTTCCTCCTTCTCTGCAAACAACACTTCAATGCTCCCTTTGTTTTTCTCCTTTTTACTTCATCTCCAAACTTTCTCTCCCGTAACTTTAGAGTCAGGGAAACAAACTATGAACAATGAAGACGACAAGTTGTTTTGAAGCAGTAGTTTGGATAAATAATGAAAGATCTTTTTCTTAAAGGTGCAGTGTGTATGGGGTTTAATTTAACGTCGAAATAAGGATTGTTTTGTTTCTTTGCAGCCTCAGAATCAGCCTTTTTGGTTTAACTTAACCCTTTTACAACCACGGGGATCACCAGAGACACAGTGTATTTCAAATTACCGTAACTCCTCGCTACTTCGTGCAATTGTAATCTTTCGAACTGCCCCTGAAAGCCGTGAAAAAATACAAAAACTATTATTTACAAGATTTGGATTTAGTTACACAGAATATACCTCTAAAACATTGCTAAACTCCAAGAAACAGCACCAAAAGTTTGACTGAATCCTTCCTCCGTCACGCAAACGCCGCCTGCAGCTGCTGCTCATTCCCTCCCTCTCCCTACACGGCACTCAGTCAATACCGTAATGCATGTAATAGCACCAGAAAGCCCAGTTTAACAGCTTTCAGAGGCAGTTTGAATTATTAAAATTGCACAAAGTAGCTAGGAGTTACGGTAATTTGAAATACACCGGTGGTTGTAAAAGGGTTAAAGCAAGGGCCTTGCTCTACGGAGGCGGCCATCTTGCATCTAGCTGTGGCACAAGATGGCGGATGTCGTTAAAACGCCAAACCCCCGCTTAACCCCTTCTGTCGTCTTCTCAGTAGCGTAATCCCTAAACGGTCAAATAACCGCCAGATATGGAAAGTGAAAGTTAATCTCACCTGTGGATTTAACCGAGTGTTTTCTTTGCGCTCAGCTGCTGGAGTGGATCCGCCGCACCATGCCGTGGCTGGAGAACCGCGTGGCCGAGCAGACCATGCGCGCCATGCAGCAGAAGCTGGAGGACTTCCGCGACTACCGCCGCATCCACAAGCCGCCGCGCGTGCAGGAGAAATGTCAGCTGGAGATCAACTTCAACACGCTGCAGACCAAGCTGAGGCTCAGCAACAGGCCCGCCTTCATGCCCTCTGAGGGCAAGATGGTGTCGGTGAGTCGCACTAACCCACATTATTAGATTGAGAGTGTCCAGGAGGAACTCAGTTTATTAGCGAGATAAACAACAAATATTAATCGTTCTCTCGTGTTTTGGTCTAATAAATCTGTGAAGCACTGTACGTTCAGATTACCAGATTACGCCGTCGTAATCGTATTGACAGCAGATCAGATTTGAAGGTTTGTCATTTTTGTCAGACACATTGTCTTAAAGCGACAAATATAAGATTTACTTCCATAGGTGAAATTAGTCAAAGTCGAAGCTGTCGCAGTGAATTTGTGGGCGAGTCAACCTCTAGGGGGCGACAAACACTCCTCTACTGTCGTTTGATTTTGCCACACTTTTCAGACGGATGGACAATTTTTGCACATTAAAGGTAATTTTAATTCGGTAACAAAGTAGATATATTATGGCAAGAGTGGGCGGGGCTTGTTTGACATGCTAGCAGCAACACTTATAAACTCATCGAGTTCCACACTAAATATGATTTTAAAATCAGAATTGATGATCGGATTTTTCCCCACAGTGCTAAAAATAATCTCATAACCAAAATAATTGAATTGCAGTCTGATAATCTGAGTGTAGCCAATGCTCAAGCAGGGGAAAAAAAAAAACGTAGGGTTACAGTAGAGACGTACAAAGTCTTTACGAAACAATAGAAATTAAAAAAATCCAAATAAGAGGCTTGAAATAAAAGGAAAAACTGCTTTAATTGAGGTGGAAGATGAAGCTGTTCCTCTCCTCAGATCAACACAGTCATGATTAAACCTCCTCTTCCTCCTCCTCCTCCTCCAGGATATCGCCAACGCCTGGAAGGGTCTGGAGCAGGTGGAGAAAGGCTACGAGGAGTGGCTGCTGACAGAGATCCGTCGTCTGGAGAGACTCGACCACTTGGCCGAGAAGTTCAAGCAGAAGTGTTCGATGCACGAGACCTGGACTGCAGGTACAAACACAGAGAAACAACAAAAGGCAAGACCAGTCATTTATGTGGAGAATTCAAGGATAAGGCTGAGGAGAAAAGAGGAGGAGGAGGAGGATTAAATCTGGACTTTTATTGATGAAGAGGATCGGTTTTTAAAAGTGGAAACGCTGCGTCTGTGTGTTTCAGGTAAGGAGGAGCTGCTGTCTCAGAAGGACTACGAGTCGGCCTCCCTGATGGAGATCAGAGCTCTGATGAGGAAACACGAGGCCTTCGAGAGCGACCTCGCCGCTCACCAGGACAGAGTGGAGCAGATCGCTGCCATCGCCCAGGAGCTCAAGTAAGACGCAGCGGGGATTCACCTGGAAAACTAGACTCTCTTTCCCTGGATTTAGAGTTTTTATTCTGGACTAAAAATGATCAAAATGAATGGAAAGAAGTCGTCTAAAAGGCCACTCTTGCGTCAAAAAGTCTAGAAAAGTGCTAAATAAATACAAATTACACATAAAATACCATGATTTTCTGATAGTGCTGAGCACGAGGCTAACGCGCGTGACGTCATGTTTACGTGCCGCGGCACCGGAGTCCAGGCACCGTTTACCAGTTAGCTCCGTTAGCTGCATTAGCGCTGTTAGCGCTCCTACATTGGAACTGGAGCAGTCTGTTTATTAAAGGAAAAGAGCAGCGCTACAAATAACCAGCGTACACTCAGGAAAGGGGTTTTAAAGGGTTCTCTGGATCAAAATGGTTCTTATTGGAACCATTAGTGTAACAACCCTTTCTTCTGGAAAGGGTTTTTCAGAAGCAAATGGTTCCAGGTAGAACCTCAGCCCTTTTAGAAGGACCCTTTTGGAACCCTTATTTCTAAGAGCGTACCTGTGTACTGCGTATGTGTGCCTCTGTTTTTAAAGTTTAGCGTCACTTTAGAGACTAATTTTAACAATCGGGAGTCACGTAAACATGACGTCACTCGCGTCTATTTCAGGTCAGTCGTCATGGAAACACGCCATGCGTTACCGCTGACGCCGTTAGCGCGCCCAGCACTAGTTTATGACCACAGTGAAAGGAGAATGATTGCAATAGAGAGATCAGGAGGAACTGCAGAAAATACTGAAAATGTTCTTCTGTTGAAGAGTTGTAAGAGTTTCAGGATGCTAATGTTGGAGATAAGAGAACAAAAGCATATTAATGCGAGGAGGAGACGATGAAAAGGCTGATTCTTGTCGCAGCAGAAACGTCTGATCTTTTAGAGACGGAGACGATCACTTTGATGCTTCATCAAGTCAATTATGACCTGAGCAGCTCCGTAATCCTGAATATGGAAGAGATATCTGTCATTTATAATCTCTGAAGCAAAGATACCACATCGTCAAAAGTAGGAGTAGATTAGAGTGTTTTCAGCTTCTAAAATGTGAATATTCTCTTGTTTCTTTGCTCCTTATGACAAAAGAAATCATGAAAACAAATTTTTTTGGTTTGTAGACAAAACAAAACGTTTGAGAAACATCATTTGGCTCATCCAATACTTCATTATGACTGAATATTTGATTTAAATGTCCTCAGTGAGCTGGATTATCACGATGCTGCCTCAGTCAACTCTCGCTGTCAGGGCATCTGTGACCAGTGGGACAACCTGGGCACTCTGACCCAGAAGAGGAGGGACGCTCTGGAGGTGAGACCATCATTCATCAACGGTTACTCGGCAGATTTACTCGATTTTAAATGTTAAATTGACCTCAGTGGAGATGTTAGCGTTCACATGTTGCCGTCGTTGTGTGCAGCGCGTGGAGAAACTGTGGGAAACCATCGACCAGCTGTATCTGGAGTTTGCCAAGAGGGCGGCGCCCTTCAACAACTGGATGGACGGAGCCATGGAGGACCTGCAGGACATGTTCATCGTTCACAGCATCGAGGAGATCCAGGTACAGACCAGTTCACTCTCACACACTTTTAAAATGTTGTGGTCAAGTATGTGGTCAAACTATTTGGTTTAGTCCATAAAATGTTGATCAAAAAAAGTTGAAAAGTTGATGTTGATGGAAATAATGATGTTCTCAAATGTCTGGTTCTCAAAATGATACAGTTTTAATGATTTCTTTCTTGTATGGAGCATTTACGGAGCTGAAAAACACATGTTAGCTTGTTCCATGTCAATTAGAAACCTTGATAATAGCAGTAAGCAGCAGTGATATCAGAGGAAGATGAACAACAAACACCTGTCCATGTCCTCCCCCCTCGTACAGAGTCTGATCACAGCTCACGACCAGTTCAAGGCAACTCTGCCCGAGGCCGACAAAGAGCGCATGGCCACGCTGGGAATCCACAACGAGATCCTGAAGATCGCCCAGACCTACGGAATCAAGCTGTCCGGAATCAACCCGTACACTAACCTCTCCTCCCAGGACATCAGCACTAAGTGGGACACTGTGAGTCCAAACACGTGCTTTACAAAGAAATCCTGACCCGGAAGCTGCTGATTTTTAACATATAACAATATTTGACCGCAGGTGAAGCACCTGGTGCCCCTCAGAGACCAAATGCTCCAGGAGGAAGTGGCCAGACAGCAGGCCAACGAGAGGCTGAGGCGCCAGTTTGCTGCCCAGGCCAACATCATCGGACCCTGGATTCAAACCAAGATGGAGGTTCGTTTACCGCTCGCAGAATTATACGATAGATAACTGAAGAAGGGCTTTGTGTTTGAAAAAGTTTTTTTTGGGTGTTTCTACAGGAGATCAGCCACGTGTCCGTGGACATCGCCGGCTCTCTGGAGGAACAGATGAACAGCCTGAAACAGTACGAGCAGAACATCATCAACTACAAATCCAACATCGACAAGCTGGAGGGCGACCACCAGCTCAGCCAGGAGTCCCTCATCTTCGACAACAAGCACACCAACTACTCCATGGAGGTACAGAGGGGGAGGAGGGGCTCAAACTTCACATCTGGGGGGGGCTTATAGTCTTTATTTAACATTTGACCGTTGGTTCTCTGTCTGTTTGTGCAGCACATCCGTGTGGGCTGGGAGCAGCTGCTCACCACCATCGCCAGAACCATCAACGAGGTGGAGAACCAGATCCTGACCCGCGACGCCAAGGGCATCAGCCAGGAGCAGCTCAACGAGTTCAGAGCCTCCTTCAACCACTTCGACAGGGTGAGGAGCAAAGTCACACAATAGAAGATAATCTAAGATTAGTCGTGTTTTAGAAACATTAGACACGTGGATTTCTTTCCTTTGCAGAAGAGAAACGGCATGATGGACCCAGACGACTTCCGCGCCTGTCTCATCTCCATGGGCTACGATCTGGTCAGTACATTTATGTCAGTACATAAATAAATAAATAAACGTTATGCCTCTTGGCCCCGCCCACTCCACAAACGTCTAAACGCTCCTCTGGTCGTGACAGGGTGAGGTGGAGTTTGCTCGCATCATGACTCTGGTGGACCCCAACAACATGGGCGTGGTCACCTTCCAGGCCTTCATCGACTTCATGACCAGAGAAACCGCAGAGACAGACACAGCTGAACAGGTCATGGCCTCCTTCAAGATTCTGGCCTCAGACAAGGTGAGTCACGCTCTACAGGAGTGGGAGGAGCTAACGTTAACCTGGTCTCCTATTGGACGATGCCAGCTGTCAATCACATTGCTGTCCCTTAGCCTCCTCCTCTACCTCTCCTTAGCCTCCTCTCTTCCTCAGTCTCCTCCTCTTCCTCTCCTTAGCCTCATTCTCTTCCTCTACTTAGCCTCCTCTCTTCCTCTCCTTAGCCTCGTTCTCTTCCTCTCCTTAGCCTCCTCTCTTCCTCTCCTTAGCCTCCTCTCTTCCTCTCCTTAGCCTCATTCTCTTCCTCTACTTAGCCTCGTTCTCTTCCTCTCCTTAGCCTCCTCCTCTTCCTCTCCTTAGCCTCCTCTCTTCCTCTCCTTAGCCTCCTCCTCTTCCTCTCCTTAGCCTCATTCTCTTCCTCTACTTAGCCTCGTTCTCTTCCTCTCCTTAGCCTCCTCCTCTTCCTCTCCTTAGCCTCCTCCTCTTCCTCTCCTTAGCCTCATCCTCTACCTCTCCTTAGCCTCGTTCTCTTCCTCTACTTAGCCTCCTCTCTTCCTCAGTCTCCTCCTCTTCCTCTCCTTAGCCTCATCCTCTTCCTCCTCCTCTTTCTCTCTTCCATCTCCTCCTCTCTCTCCTTAGTCTCCTCCTCTCTTCCTCTCCTTAGCCTCCTCCTCCTCTTCCTCTTCCTCTCCTTAGCCTCCTTCTCTTCCTCTCCTCAGACTCCTCCTCTCTTCCTCTCCTTAGACCCATCCTCCACTTCCTCCTCTCTTCCATCTCCTCCTCTCTCTCCTCATCCTCCTCCTCACAGATGTATCTAACCCTCCTCCTCTTCTTCTTCTCCTCCTCTCCTCCTCCTGCAGTGCTACATCACAGTGGAGGAGCTGCGTAGGGAGCTTCCTCCAGAGCAGGCCGAGTACTGCATCAGTCGTATGACCAGGTTCACTGCACCCAACAGTCCCACTGACGCCCTGGACTACATCTCCTTCTCTAGCGCCCTCTACGGGGAGAGCGACTTATAAGAAAGAAAGAAAAACAAACAAAAAACCCTCCTCTTCATCCCTTCTTCCCAGCTCCTCCTCCTCCCTCCTCCTCTCTATATTTTCTCCTGTTTTGGGAGAGAGCGATTTTAAAAACCCTTCCACTGTCCTCTGAGCAGCCTTTGTTCTTATCATCTTTTCCTCTCCTCTCCTCCTTCCTTCCTTCCTTCCCTTGTTCCCTGCCCAGAGAGAGTGAGAGTAGAAGACTCTGCTCAGATCTCTTTTCCTTAAAGAACAAACAGAAATGTGCAGGTATTGCACTGAACTTATGTAAAGGAACGTACATATAAACATACCTGTATTTATTTATTTAGGAGAAACAAGTGTTGAGCAGAGCCTCCTCCTCTCCTCCTCTCACTCCTCCCCTCCCTCCCTCTTTCTCTCTCTCTCCATCCTTCAGATGACATATTTTTTTGTAGAAGGGTAAATTAATTAAAGAAGGAATCGTGGTATAAAAAAACAAGCTGCTTGGTCAGTTGGCTTGGTTGTGTATTTGTGCAGATGCATGCTTGTTGTTGACGTTTAGATAAATGCTGCTGCTGTCGTCGTCGTCTGTGTGAGTCTCAGGCGACGAAGACGACGACTCTTCCCTTAATCGTACAAACTAAACAAAAATATAAATAAAATCAGCACATATTTTAGCCGAGGAGAAACGCGAGACGGGTGCTGTCGCAGTTTTTATTTTTATGTAAAAACAAACGCCACGTCTGAGCGATTTAACGAGCTCCAGTGTGTGAGATTTAGTGACATCTACTGGTGAGGCTGCAGATTGCAGTTAACGGCAAAGACGACGCTACGAACTATGGAAAGTATGTCGGATTTTCCGCTTTAAAACAAACAACCTCCATTAAAAAAAAAGCATGTTTTAAAGGCCAAGAAAACTTTCCTTTCCTCCGGTATTCGGTCCGATCGGACCGATGTTCACGACTTTCATGTGTGGGGAAAGATCCTCATTGGTTTCTTGCAGTTACTCATCTTAACCACTAGATGGTACACTGCATTGAAGTTAAAAAATAATGAAACGTGATTATTTAAGAGCAGTTAAAATACACTTTTTATGGCTTTGGAGAAAAAGTTGCGTATTCACTTTTACGTAAACCCAAATAAATCTCACGCACTGGTCCTTTAAATCGTACAAAGCCCCGAATGCTAACGGAAAGATGAACGAGAGAATCTAAAACATTGTTACGAGCAGAGAGAGAGAGGGAGCGAGCAACTCGACGCAATGCACTGTGGGTTAAAAACGTAGACATGGCTAAACGAAGGAAGACGAAAGAAAGATTTTTAAAAAAACCGTCACGTCCAGAGAGAGCGATCCCCGCGAGCGCTAGCTCTCTACGTCCAAACGTCCACGAGGAGCAGAGACGTCGGGACGTAGAGAGTGAGCGGAGGGAGCGGTGAGGGGGACGGACAGGACATCGCGGGGGGGAAGTTGTGGACATAAATAAGGAGAATTGAAACTGTACGTGGGACCGCGGCAGGCTTGTGTTAGCGAGGAAATCCCAGGTTTGTTTGTTTTTTTGACGACGATTAAAAAAACAACAAAAACCCAGTGCGGAGTTGACTCTTTTTCTTCTTCTCTCTACGTCTCTGCTTCATTCTTCTCCTCGACCTCATCGTCTTAAAAAGCCACTGTGTCCATCACTGACGTCACAAATCACACTTTAAATCACTTTAAAAAGTTCAACTTGGAATAAAAAAGGAAAAGTATATTACTAAACACACGTTGTTTGTGTCTTCATTTTTAAAGCTGCGGTGCGTAACTTTTGGTGTTGATATCCTGTCTGTTTTGCTTCATCTATCAGACCTGACAGAGGGTGCGTTTGTGTGTATACAGCAGCAGAGCAGGGACGGGCGGGACAAGACGCGCGCGTTTATCTCTTGAATCTGATGAACCACCAGCAACGGAATTCACTTCTTATTTTGCGTTTTTCAGTCAAATTCCAACCCGTTAGCCGCCGTCTGTCTTGGCGTAAACAAGTCACTTCCTGTGCGCAGCTAGCTCGGGCAACACAAAGATCGTAACGCGGCTATCCCGAAGTAGACGCGAACACGGACAAATATTCAAGTCATCTGTTGTGGAGCCAATAGATTAAATCAGCCTCACTATAATTTTAATCTAACAGATTAACCAGATTATTTGTAAAAGTTACGCACAACAGCTTTAAGACAAATTTTGTCTCAAAAATGAATTTTTTCAACGTCGGTTCCCTTAAAGATTTTACTCCGAAATTTAAAATAAACTAGTGCTGGGCGCATTAACGGCGTCAACGCTAACGCATGACACGTTTCCATGGCGACTGACTGGAAAAAGACGCGCGTGACGCCATGTTTACGCGACTCCCGTCTCTAAAGTGACGCTAAACTTTAAAAACAGAGGCACACATACGCAGTAATGCAGTAAAAAAAAAAGAGTGTGACCTTTGACCCCAGTGCAGAGGTCATGTGTTCCAGCAGAGGTGAGACGGGAGGTCCAGGCCGTTGTCGCGGGCGTAGCGCGTCCAGCGCTCTTCGTCGGCGAGGTGCGTCAGATACCTGCGACCCGTCCTCTGTTCAAAGTCACGCAGGTCACACCACAGCTGGAAGTCCTGCAGCGAGGAAGAGGAGGCGGGGCCAAGGAGAGAGGAGGCGGAGCCAAGAAGACGGACATTTAATCCACTTAAATATGAGCAAATTCTCAAGTGAAAATAAACGTTATATAGACGTCCGACCTGCAGCCACGGATGAGCCAGAGCTTTGCCCACACTGAAGCGTCTCCTCAGCGACACCTGCAGGAGGTTGTTGATCAGACTCACGGCTGCAGACAAACAAACAAACAAACAAACATTTACTCAACGTGTTTTTAAAAGATCAGGAGGTGGAAAACTATAGAAAACAGAAAGACTTGTTTGAACGATAGTGTTCTCAATATTTAACACATTAAATATTCAATATTTTTATATTTTATTTTATTCAATATATTTTTTATATATTCTATACGATTGTATCATTAAAAAAATAATAAAAATGGGAAAAAGTAAATTTAATGTCAGAGTTTAAAAAAAGAATAAACAGGGTATTTAAAGTTTAAAACAAAAAAATTTGTCATTAAAAGTGAATCAAAATTGAAAAAGTAAAGCTAAATTAATGTGGTTTAAAGAAGAATAAAAAGTAGATTTAACGTTTTTAAAACGATTTTTCTCAATATTTTACACATCAAATAATATTTTTGAATTTTTTTGCCATTAAGAAAAGAATCAAAATGGAAAAATTAAAGCAAAATTAATGGATTTAAAGTCGTAAAATAAAGACGACACTTAAAAAAACAATCATACAGTTGATGCATTCAAGGACACCCACAAATATGGTTGTGTCTTTGCATAAAAATAAATAAAATCCACTCATTTGATTCATTAAAGGTTCAGTGTGTGACATTTAGGAGGGTTTTCTTAACAGGAAGTGATGTTTGTCTTTCAAATTAAAACAATTTGGTTTTTGTTTGAGCTTCTGTGTTTCTACAATAAACCAAATGGTTTCTAATCAAACGGTTGGTGGCGTCCCTGAATGCACCGTCATAAAGGTCATAAAGAGGTAAAGGTGGTGACCCTGAATGCACCGTCATAAAGAGCATAAAGAGCATAAAGGTGGTGACCCTGAATGCACCGTCATAAAGGTCATAAAGAGGTAAAGGTCGTGACCCTGAATGCACCGTCATAAAGAGCATAAAGAGCATAAAGGTCATGACCCTGAATGCACCGTCATAAAGAGCATAAAGAGCATAAAGGTCATGACCCTGAATGCACAGTCATAAAGAGCATAAAGGTGGTGACCCTGAATGCACCGTCATAAAGGTCATAAAGAGGTAAAGGTGGTGACCCTGAATGCACCGTCATAAAGAGCATAAAGGTCATGACCCTGAATGCACCGTCATAAAGGTCATAAAGAGGTAAAGGTGGTGACCCTGAATGCACCGTCATAAAAAACATAAAGAGCGTAAAGGTCATGACCCTGAATGCACCGTCATAAAGAGCATAAAGAGCATAAAGGTCATGACCCTGAATGCACCGTCATAAAGAGCATAAAGGTGGTGACCTTGAATGCACCGTCATAAAGAGCATAAAAGTGGTGACCCTGAATGCACCGTCATAAAGAGCATAAAGGTCGTGACACTGAATGCACCGTCATAAAGAGCATAGAGAGCATAAAGGTCGTGACCCTGAATGCACCGTCATAAAGAGCATAAAGGTGGTGACCCTGAATGCACCGTCATAAAGAGCATAAAGGTGGTGACCCTGAATGCACCGTCATAAAGAGCATAAAGGTGGTGACCCTGAATGCACCGTCATAAAGAGCAAAAAGAGCATAAAGGTGGTGACCCTGAATGCATCGTCATAAAGAGCATAAAGGTCGTGACCCTGAATGCACCCTCATAAAGAGCATAAAGGTCGTGACCCTGAATGCACCGTCATAAAGAGCATAAAGGTCGTGACCCTGAATGCACCGTCATAAAGAGCATAAAGGTGGTGACCCTGAATGCACCGTCATAAAGAGCATAAAGGTGGTGACCCTGAATGCACCGTCATAAAGAGCATAAAGGTCGTGACCCTGAATGCACCGTCATAAAGAGCATAAAGGTGGTGACCCTGAATGCACTGTCATAAAGGTCATAAAGAGCATAAAGGTGGTGACCCTGAATGCACCGTCATAAAGGTCATAAAGAGTGTAAAGATGGTGACCCTGAATGCACCGTCATAAAGGTCATAAAGAACATAAAGGTGGTGACCCTGCAGTGAGACGTTAGCCCAGGTTTGCCTCGGGTACATGAACGCAGCGTTGGTGATCTGCTGCTTGATGTCCTCGTCCTCGTTGAAGGGGAACGTCCCGCTCAGGCTGACGTACGTGATCACGCCCACCGACCACATGTCCAGAGAGCGGTTGTAGCCGCTGCTGCTGATCACCTCGGGCGCCAGGTACGCCGGCGTGCCCACCACCGAGCGCCGGAACGACTTCTCGCCGATGATGCGGGCGAAGCCGAAGTCGCAGAGTTTGACCTGAGACGACGACGAGACAAAGTGAGACGAATGTTTTCAAAATGGAAACTTTTCAAAATAAAAGAAGAAGAATCAAAGGTCACCTGAGGGAACGCGTCGGCCGAGGTCAGGAGAACGTTCTCAGGTTTGAGGTCACAGTGAGCGATGTGTTTCAGGTGAAGGTAACGCAGCGCCTCCAGGATCTGACGCAAAACAAACACATTTTTAATATTTACCACAGAAAAATACAGAAGTCAAAAAATAAAAATCACTAAAATCTCAAAATTTGCTATTTATTCCACGACCGGTTCTGTCTTTCTACAATTCAATTTGGTTTTGAAGTATTGTCGTTGTGGACCGTTGCCCCCGTGTGGCTAAAACTGGGCATGACACAAAAACATAAAACTAGGTCATAAAAAGTGAAAAAAAAGAACAATCTGCTTAAGAACGGGCTCATGCTGAGATTTTATTTTTATTATTTATTTTTTAATGCAGAAAGTACTTTGTCCTTTAGCTTTAGAGGTTAATATATAAATAAAACAATATAAAAATATTATATTAATGAGTTCTTAAGTTGAGTTAATTTTTTTTTATTATTGTTTAATTAAATTAAATTAAATCAATTCATTATTTATTTATTTATTTATTCATTTAATTAATTAATTAATTGATAAACATTTTTATTAATTAATTCATTAAATAATTCATTCACTAAATAAATAAATAATCAATTAATTAATTATTAATGGATTTTAAAAAACATTTTTTATTATTATTATGAACTATTATTTATAATAATTAATTAATTAATTAATTATGTATGGTATGGTTTATTGTTATTATTTTTTCATGCTTTGGTTTATGTTTACAATGTGAATTATTTTTTTCATATATTAATTTGTGTTATTTTTTCCCGTGCGTTCACAAACACCTGCGTGACGATGAAGCGCGTGATGCGTTCAGGGAGTCGTCCTTTCTCACTGGACAGAATCATCTCCAGCATGTCTCCGTGAAGCTTCTCCATGACCACGAAGACGTGCTGCAGCGTCTCGAACATTCCCTCCAACAGAACCACGCCGGGGTGACACAGAGCCTGGACGAGCAAAAACACACAAACGTCAGATTATTCAGTCAGAATAATCCAGTAAAAACACACCGGTCATCTCTAATCTGACCTGTAAGATGGAGGCCTCGTTCCTCAGCTGTTCTTCTTGTTTGGTGGGGAAACGCGTTTTGTCGATGACTTTGATGGCGACGGCTCGACCCGACTTCCTGTGAGTCCCTGAACGTGAACACAGAAACATTTATTTAACGCAATAAAAGTTTTATTTTTCAAAATAAAGTTCATTTAAAACCAGGCCTGTATAATCTGTGTATTAGACCATTTGTTTTTCAAAATAAAACTAAAAAATGAGAAAACAAAAAAACATGACTTATAATTTGATTTTAAAAATAATATTAAAAAAAACAGATAATCACTTGTTTTTCCCCGATTTCCGATATTGCACTCAAATTGAAAAATTTAAAAATAAACAGATAACGAGTGTCGTTTCCCGTTTCGTCCAGTTTTGATTTTTCCATCGAACGCGAATTACGTGACCTGAAAGTTGCGACTTAAGTAAAGTTAAGTAAAACTATTCACAGATTCAAATTTCTGTGATCGATAACATTTAAAAGCAACATCGCTGAAACACATGTCAAACATATTTTTGAATCAAAGTAACGTAGACGACGAGCGATGACAGTTTTCATCAAAAAGAGCTGAGAAACGTAAGAGGGCAGGGAGCGTCTACAAAGGGCAACACCAGAAAAACACTTTTTTTTTTTTTAAATTCCATAACTGAGCCTCAAAATGACATTTTTGCTTCTTTTATCCATAAAAAGGTGATTTTGCCCATTTTTACAGAAAAATTTACAACTTCCTGCACGTTAAAATAGTGTATGAACAATTTAAAATGAAGAAAAACAAAAAATGTATTTAGAAAAAAACACTGTAGTTGTACATGAACACCAGAGTTTGCTCAATTTGAAATTTAAACAGTATAAAACACATTTAAAAATGAGTTTTTGTCTCATTGTCCAAAAACAGGCTAAAAAATGTAAACTTTTTCCCGTTTTTGGCAACAAATACAAATAATTATTGTGGCTTTCAGAATTCCAGTGATCTGCGATATTCTCTCACCTCTGTACACGACTCCAAACTGTCCTGAGCCCAGAACCTCGTCTGTGAAGATCTGATACACAGAGCTGATGTCCTGCAAAAACAACACAAACACACGTAAACAAACACAAATAAAAACGAAAGAAAACAACAGAAAAACACCAGACACTTACCAGACCGTCTGTGTGTGAACGTGAATCTGAAACAGAAACACAGAGACTCTTATTTTGGAAAATAAAATATCAATATTAATCCACCAAACAGGAAACAGATTTATTTATTTAACCTCCTCCTCCTGCTCCTGCGTTGCTCTCCACAGGCATCAGACCCTGGCGGATGGCGTTCTCCCACAGTGACGCTCCTCCTCCTCCTCCTCCTCCTCCTCCTCCTCCTCCTCCTCCGTCGTCGTCTGACACACAGAACACCAGCGATGACGTCACCACCTCAAAGGAGTGACCGCGGTTGCCCGGCAACACGGGTACGCAGAGGTGGGCGGAGCCTCGCACCTGCAGCACCTCACACAGAGGGATCTCCTGCAGGAGGAGGAGGAGGAGGGTTCATTTATTTTATTTTTTTTACCTTAAATGTAACTTTCATCAGAAGAAAGATGCAGATTAACAGGGATTAGGATTAAACTAAAGGTTTTGTTTGTATTAGACTTTACTATAAAAAACAGATTTATTAGATTTCTTTTCACTGTACATCGTTGTGTGTTTGTTTGTGTGTTTGTTTGTTTGTTTGTTAAATACATTTATTTACCTTGTAATACTTGTTGCTGCTGTCGTTCTGGTACAGAGTGATGCTTTTCCAGTCCACGATCCAGTAATGACGTTTCCTCTGAGACAAGAAAACAACAAAAACAACAACAAACAGACAATAGAAGGTCAGAATTAACTCATATTCTACATTAAAATATTCTAACTTAAATCTCAGAATTCCAACTTTCTGACTTTAATTTCAGTATTCCAACTTTTCTCTCAGAATTCAGATTTTTTTGATTTTAATCTTAGAATTCCAACTCTCTGACTTTAATCTCAGAATTCCGACTTTTTGACTTTAATCTCAGAATTCCAACTCTGTGACCTTAATCTCAGAATTCCAACTTTCAGACTTAAATCTCAGAATTCCGACTTTTTGACTTTAATCTCAGATTCCAACTCTCTGACCTTAATCTCAGAATTCCAACTTTCAGAATTCCGACTTTTTGACTTTAATCTCAGAATTCCAACTCTCTGACCTTAATCTCAGAATTCCAACTTTCCAACTTAAATCTCAGAATTCCAACTTTCAGACTTAAATCTCAGAATTCTAACTCTCTGACTTTAATCTCAGTATTCCAACTTTCCTCTCAGAATTCTGAATTTAATGTCAGAATTCCATCTCAGAATTCCAACTTTCTGACTTAGTTCTCAGAATTCCAACTTTCTGACTTTAATCTCAGAATTCCGACTTTTTAACTTAAATCTCAGAATTCCAACTTTCAGACTTAAATCTCAGAATTCTAACTCTCTGACTTTAATCTCAGTATTCCAACTTTCCTCTCAGAATTCTGACTTTAATGTCAGAATTCCATCTCAGAATTCCAACTCTCTGACTTTAATCTCAGAATTCTGACTTTTTGACTTTAATCTCAGAATTCCAACTTTCTGACTTTTTTTTTCACACGTGTATTAAGGATGGGAAACAACAATACAGAACACATTTATTTTGCCCTAAAAAGGGGAACTCAACTATTCAGTGTGTGTGTGTGTGTGTGTGTGTGTGTGTCTCACCAGTGGGTCAGTGTTGGTGTGATGCAGCAGCCATCCCTCTCTCAGGACTCCGCCCCCTCGCCTCTTGGTGTGATGCACTGATTGGACGAGTCTCATCAGTGGGATGTTGCTGCTGAAACACGGACTGTCCACAAAATATAATCTGACATTAAAAAGTCAGTTTGAACCACGACTGTCCCACAGACCACAGTGTTGTTGTACAGCGGTGACATCATCAATGACATCATCGCTCCTGCTCTGACCTCATTGGCTCGCGCTGTTGCTCGTCATCGTCGTTGTTCTTCGTCTCTGCGAGCGAGTCTCCGTCAGTGGACATGTCTTCTTCATCGTCGTCGTCTTCATCGTCGTCTTCGTCCTCGTCCTCCAGGGACGTCATCGTGCTCAGCTCTGAATCGTCGTCCTCCGCGTTCACCAGGACGCTGTAACCGGCTGCTGAGGATTCTGGGAAATCAGTGACATCAGCGCGTGAAATTTGTTTGACTTATGGTATAATATAATATATAAATGATATAAGTACATCAGTAATTATAAGTAGGGCTGAACGATTTTGAATAAACATCTAATTGGGATTATTCAGATTTTTTGTCAATTTATTTTGGAATAATCCTGACTTTTATTTTGAAAAACACATTTTAAAGAAGTTTTCTTCAGTCTGTAGAATAAGATAAATGTCATCTAAAATGTTTATTTCATACACATTCGTTTTGGTTTAGGTTTAATCTGACAGATTATAGACAGATTAGCCTCGTGAATAAAAGAAAAGGTGATTTTGAGTGATTTTTATTGCTCGTTTTGACCCTTTAAGGATATTTATGTAAGAACAGGTAAGAAGGACTGGGTCTGTTTTCATTCCCCTCATCAATGAAAACAGATGATTTTTATTAAAGGTGCCATATGTAAGAATGTGGCCAAAAACAGTTACTACGTTCAAATTCAAAACACAGAGGTCTTTTAGGTTTGGTTTTCTGACGTAACTGGCAACCCGTGGTTGCTCGGCAGCTGAGACTCTACTGACTGCAATGATTGGTAGACGGCGGTAGGTGGCGCCACATGACGCCAAAACATGATTTCAAAACATAAACATGATTTGCAGTCTGCAAAAATGCAAATATTTTGTCTGTACTGTTGTTGTTGGTGAGTTCAGTTTGTTATATGAACATTATTCCTGAGTCTCTGTGACACATTAGGAGGATTTTACGGCCTTTAGTCGCTTTAGATTTATCACGTAATGCACCTTTAATATTTAGCGTGAAGTAAAGTCGAGTAAAGACGAGCTGACCTCTGCCGTTGACACCTCTCCTCTCTCCTGGACAGTCTCTGGACACAGAGGATTTACAGCGCTGATGACAGTTAAACCTGCAGTCTGAGCACAGCACGAACACAAGGACACAACATGTTATTTATGATATTTATGGTCCAAAACTCAACTTAAAGTCTGCTCATTATCATGATATCACAAAAGAAACAACACTTGCTGCTCTTTCATTCACAATAATAATAATAATAAAACATATTTCTGACCTGAGCACTGCAGCCCCTGCCTGAAGAGGCCTTTGAGCAGCCTCTGACAGAGCTGACACACCGTGGGTTTGGTGTAGCTGTGGATGTGGAAGGTGTGAGGAACCTGAGGTCTGTTCCTGTCGCCGCGGCCCACGCCCAGCCACACCGGAGGCTCCGCCCACGACACGGGTCTGGACGAGGGCTTGGTCATGCTGATCTGAGGACGCAGAGAGGGGAAGTTTTCTACGTTGTGATCGTTAAACCATGTTGAATATATAAGTTCTCGTGGTGTGTCCTCTCACCTCCTCCAGACTTCCTCCCGCCTGGTTGGACAGCGACAGAGCTCGCGGTCGTCGCGGAGGAAACAGAGAGAAGCTGGTGCTGACCTGACGACGAGCTCGACTGCAGTCGTTTGGCAACAGGAAGGCACAGCGTTTGTGGAAATCTAACCCGCAACCTGGAGCAGATCAGATCAGTCACTTCAGGACGATGATGACCAGAAAATATACAATAAAATTTAAGAGATTTGACGGCAGAAAGTACATGTAAAAGCAGTGACGTGGGATTATTGTTCAGATTAATGTATATATTACAAACACTTACAGTAATCCATGTGCAATTTCTCATTTTTCATAATATGGTTTTAATATTGTGTAATCTTCATCCAGTTACTTATTTAAGTGTTATTTAATTCTGCATCAGAAAATCTAACAACCCATTTTCCCACAGGGATTAATAAAGCTATCTGACTCTGACTTTAATCTCAGAATTCCAATTTTCTGACTTTAATCTCAGAATAGCAACTTTCTTACTTTAATCTCAGAATTCCGACTATGTGACTTTAATCTCAGAGTTCCAATTTTCTGACTAATCTCAGAATTCTGACTTTAATCTTAGAATTCCGACTTGTGACTTTAATCTCAGAATTCCAACTTTCTGACTTTAATCTCAGAAGTCTGACTTTCTGACTTTAATCTAATAATTCCAACTTTCTGACTTTAATCTCATAAATCTGAGTTTCTGACTTTAATCCGAGAATTCAAACTTTCTGACTTTAATCCGAGAATTCAAACTTTCTGACTTTAATCTCAGAATTCCAATTTTCTGACTTTAATCTCAAAATTCCAATTTTCTGACTTTAATCTCAGATTCCAATTTTCTGACTTTAATCTCAAAATTCAAATTTTCTGACTTTAATCTCAAAATTCCAATTTTCTGACTTTAATCTCAGAATTCCGACTTTCTGACTATAATCTCAAAATTCAGACTTTCTGACTTTAATCTCAGAGTTCATGCAGTTTTCTTGTATTCTTTTACTTCCTTTGTTTACACGGGTATAAAGTATGTGAAACAACAACACAGAACACATTATTTTCCTCTTTACCATCACATTTGAGCCCCTGCCTGACGAGCCCCCACAGCATTTCTCCACAGTGGTGACAGAACGTGGGCGTTCTGTACGAGTGGACGACCAGAGAGTGAGGACGCATCCTCACCTCTGTCACTGAGGCTGAGCCTGAGACGACGCAATAAAAAAAAAGTGTTTAAACGAACCGTTTTCCACGAGAGAAAGTCAAACCCTGAAGAAAGCGTACAGCGTTGACCTCTGACCTGCGACGATGACCTCGATGAAGTCTCCGTCCTGCAGAGCGTCGCCGTCCCTCAGACGCTGCAGCAGCTGCTCGGAGGCCGGCTGATGACGGAAGAGGAGGAGCTTCTCACCGGTGCCCACAACGCTGCAGTCAGGGGCCTGGAACACACACACATGCTGGTTATGCAGTCTTTGTGGGGACTGTACCATAAAACCAGGCCTTAATCCCACAAAAAGCCCTTTAAAGTTGTGTGGAGCAGCCAAAAATATAACATTATGTATTAAATATTATAAAATAGATGTTTTTTTATTTGTAAGGTGTTAATATTTTAGTGTTTTAATGCGTAAATAGTGATGTTTGAGTGTATGTGATCCTGACATTGTTCTCATGATGCTGACCTGCTGCCTGGAAACACATCAAACTCAAACCGTGTGTGTGTGTGTTTGTATTTGTCGCCTCTTTAGGACCCTTTTTTTTCTATCAGAAACACTGACCTCGTTAGGACCAGTCGTCGTCATGGAGACCGAAAACCTGCTCCTATGAAAGTTCAAGGCTTTCATAGGATTTGAACTGCGGTTCAGTTAAGGGTTAAGGATTAAAATAAACAGACTTTCAGTTTAGTTTAAAATGTCCAAATGAACTAATGTCCTCAGAAGAACAGGTGGACAAACACCTGTGTGTGTGTGTGTGTAGCTAAGGGAGAGGCTGTGGTCGGAAAGTTTGCTGCTCTCTCTTCGACCACACACACACAGAGACACACACACACACACACACACACACACACACACACACACACACACACACACACACACACACACACACACACACACACACACACACAGCTTCAAACACCTGCTCTCTTCTCTGTCCTCATTCTGCACTCGACACTTTTCAACCTGACCAACAGTGTTTTTACTGTTTGTTCTGATGAAGGGATTATCAGACACTACTGTCCATAATCTGACAATCTGAGTGTGACGATGATGATGATGATACGTGACAATATAAACCACAGTGTGATGATGATGATGATGATGATGGTGAATCTGCAGTAGCCTACACAGTAGGAGATAACCTTTAAGTCCACTTCCTGTCAGCACAGACAGACACTTCTAATGAGTAACTTTCCTCGTGGGATTGTGTGAAGGGTTAACACACACAGATTATTCTCAATGGAACAATATATATATACGTATATATACACATAAATATATACATACATACATATATACATACATACACACATATATATATACATACACACATATATACACATACACACATATATACACATACATACATATATACACATATACATACATATATATACATATACACACATATATATACACACATATATACATATATATTTATACACACATATACATATATACACACATATATATATATATACATATATATATACATACATACATACATACATATATACACATATACATACATATATATACATATACATACATATATATACATATACACACATATATATACACACATATATACATATATATTTATACACACATATACATATATACACACATATATATATATACATATATATATACATACATATATATATATACACACATATATATACATACATATATACACATATATATATATACACACACATATATACATACATATATACACATATATATATATACACACACATATATATATATACACACACATATATATATATATACACATATATATACATACATATATATATACACATATATATACACACATATATATACATACATATATATATACACATATATATACATACATATATACACACACATATATATACATACATATATACACATATATATACATACATATATACACATTAACATCACAGCACACAGAGCCGTTGTAGTCGTTGACCCACGTCCGTCTCGCATCACAATCTTCTAATGTGATTCATTTTTTAAAATTAGGCGCTCGAAATACTTCGCTCACATTCATCTCAGTGACACAAACTGACCACACGGGGCAGCAGAGGACCAGAAAGCCCCCTGTGTCCACGCGTGAGCGAAAAACGCTGATATTCTCTCTGGGGTTTGGTTGCAGGAAGAAGGAACGTGTGGTTTTACACACTTCAGTCAGCGAGGGCTAACCTCCAGATTAATATAAGCAGATTAAAAATCTGGCTTTGCACAATAAGGGTTAATGCAACTCAATTAGTGTTCAACTTAACCATTTCTGCAAATTTATAGCCTCAGAATATTTTAAATTCCAAAGTCAAAGTGTAAAAATCAGTGGAATGCTCCTTTAAAGCTAACGCTAATATAAACCCCTCCCTAGTTGATCTCTCACCTTGCGCTCGATGACCTCAGCAGCTAGCCTCTTAGCGTAGCGGTAGCTCAGGTTCTCGGCGGGGATTCGAACCACCTCCCTGAACAGACCCAGCTGGAAGCGAACCACGGCCTGAGCCGTCAGGCCTGAGGGACTGGACGGAGACGCTGCTGCAGACATTAGAGATGCTCTCACGGCCTGTGAGGACAGAGGAGTTATTAAAACAGACGAAAAAGACAACGTGGAACCTTTTTAAATAACGTTCTGTGGACGTAAACATCAATTCTGACTGTTATGAGCCTGTAGATTGGGATTATTAGTGGATTAATTTGATTTAAAGATACACTGAAGCCTTACAGGAAGCAAAAACTCGACCTGTATTTATCACTTTAAAACAAGCAGATGAACCAGTTTCTTCATGAGTTAACGTCCAGTTTTACCCAATTTGTGCGTGAAATCTGAATTTACAATAAAATATAGTCTATAATTAGGATTAGGGTACGTTTCAAATGAATGAAAGCACAGATTTGTGAAAAAAGGAAACCACTTCATGAGATTAAATCAAGTTATATGACATTAGTTGACGATAAAGTGAGAATGCATCTGTTTTTATTTCATGTTACTCATGTTACTGCGGTTCCTAAAAGCTAATTTTACACTATTTTGTATGTGAAATCTGAATTTACAATTATATATAGTCAATAATTAACTATTAACAGATATATATGTGCAGATTATCACTTTGATACTTTACTTACAAAGGATTTCTTCAGTAAACATGTAGTACACTATATTTCTATATAGATATACCTATAGATGTATACATGCATGTACACACATATACACGTACACACATAGACACATATACATACATATATAGTTCATATTAATATATTTCACATGAATAAAAGCACTTTTTTTTTTCTTTTTTTTTAAAGAAACCACTTAATTACATCAAATCAAGTTATGAGACACTAATTTTACCCAATTTTGTAAAAGAAATTTGGATTTACAATGATATATAATTGTAAATAATCCAAATTAACTACTATACGGGTCATCTTAACTCTTTACTAAAGTAAATATGTAATACATGATGTGTGTAATACAAATACAAGAAAATAGCAGATTACGGGTTGATTTTAGTTCATATTAATGTTTCAAATGAATACAAACCACTTCATTATATTAAATCTTAGTTATTTCATGTTCCTCGTCTTACTTTTGCAGCTGCGGTTTCTTAAAAGCGTTGATCATCAGTCCAACAGCAGCAGCAGCAGCAGCTCTGGAGACTCTGGTTTCCTCCGTCGGGGGGAACTCGACTGACAGGAAGTTGAAAAAAAAAGATTTGTGCATCACACGGTTAACGCCCACCACACACACACACACAGACACACACACTTCATTTCTGATCTTGTCCAAACCCAGTTATCATCAAACAAACCTGACGTCACACGACGACAAAATGAGACTCGCTGCGTTTGAAAAGTGGAATTTCTGTTTATTTATTCAACCTCTGATAAAACACACTCCTTCACAATAAGAGCCTTCGTACGGTCATCAGGAATATGGAAGCTGACATTAACAGTTAAACACACACACACACAGCTCTGAGCACATGTGGTCATTAGGGCTGCAACTCACCTTCAGTAACCTGGAAAACAAACAATTTTGGTTATCAACTAATTATTTTTCCCACCAACTTAAACTGTGATTTCAGCTTTTTCTTTTTTTAAAGCTGCAGTACGTAACTTCTGGTGAATTTTACTATTTTCTGTACAGCAGTGTTCTTTTTTTTTCAGAATAAAAGCTCTGAACTCGAATAATTTAAGATCAGATTTGCGGGCGGGGACAGGAAGCGTTTATCCGGTCAAAGTTAGATTTGTATCAAAACACAAACATAATCAAAGTTATTCTATTTGACTTATTTGAAAATACACTTTTTTTGCTTAATGAAAATAATTGTCAGTACCTAACGTTTGTCAGGTTATCTGAGATAACGACTCTAGCCAATCAGCAGGTAGCTTCCTTAGGCCACGCCCACAGTCAGGGCTTCAAACAAAAGGCCAGGGAGCGCAAGGAAAACTAGTTTGGCGCGCAAACGCAAAAAAACTCAAGAGCAAGCGATTCAATTTCCGATCATCGCAAACAAAAAGTGTTTTTTTCAAATAAATAAAACTAACAATAACTTTCAACGCTTTTATTTTGTAATTTGATGTATTTTGATTTTGTGGTTCAAGTGTTGCGCGACAATATCGACACAAATCTTCACTCAAACCGTTTGTGGAAACTTCTTTTGCGTTTTTTTTAGTTTGCAGTCCTCAGTTTTTCTTTCCTCGCACAGTTGCAGTTGCCGCCAAGTAAATCACTTCCTGTGCGCAGCGTGGGGATGTCGTGACGGACGATCGAAAACCTGCTACACAGAGAAAAAAACAGACAACACTGAACCGGGGGTGAAAGTTACATACTGTGGCTTTAAATGCAAATACTTACTAAATTGAAAGTCTTTGGTTTTTGGACGTCATTCAACATTTATCACCGTTTTTATGGAGCAAAATAAAGATTATGATCGTAGAATGAGTTGCAGCTTTAATATTCATCACCATATATTTGTACAACAGAGAGAAACGTTGTTCCTAGATTAAATATTTACAACTGCAGCAACTTTTATTATCGTTTCTAATCTAAACTGTGTTTTTTAACTTTGAAAACAACCAGAACAGAATGAACAATATTGTGTGTATTTGTTTTATTACAGACCTTCAACGACAAAGCCAACTTTTCCTTCTTACACTTGTGTTGTGATCTCGTGTGTGTGTGTGAATGCGACATTTACAGGAAACGTACGTATAAAAACGCTACGACGCGGATCATTATGTACATTATTCGCTCGCCAACGACACTTTTCCAGTTCCTTTAACTTAAAACGCACTTTCCACGACTTCCTCTCCCGCTTTCCTGACACTTCCTCGTCCTTCGTTACGATCGCTAACCTGCGACATAATCACGTTCAAGCACAATCAGAAGCACTTTTTTTTTTAGACTCGGCAAAAGCGACTTTAGTTTATTTACCTGCAGATTCTTCTTCAAAGTCACTCGGGTCGACTTTCTCGCGTTCGCTCGTGAGGAAAAAAGTCGCATTTTCTTCAACGACCTGATAAAACAAACCGAAAGACGCGTACATTCTTTGTGTAGTCTCATTTTGGTGGAGTTTTATCTCCTGATACTTTCATAGCGCAAAACACACACAAAAAAAGAAAATGCTAACACATCCGTACGATCGACATTTAATCAAAAACATTCGGACTCGTAACGGAAAAGAAAATTCACTTCATGGAGGACGATCGGTCAGATATCTGCCGATGTTTGATTGCGACCGATGATTGTTTTGTACAAAGTGACGACGACTCGACAACGGGGAAACAGGAAAAATCCCACGAAATTAACGTAAACAAAACCGCAAACAAAGATAGTTACGAACTTATTGTTTTCAGTGTTTTTCCTCAAACCCTCGCTGTACACGGCCTAACAATAACAACAATAACACAGAATAAATAACCACAGCATTTTGAATATACACTTATAAACTAAGACAACGCAATGTACCATCTAGTGGTCGACGTGTGTAACTGCAATTTAAGGCTGGAGTGTATTTCCTTTTGTTCGGACAAAAAGAGTCTAGATAGTCTTTTCCATTGACTGGAAACAGGAAAGGTTTAAAGGACTGAGTTGAATAAACCGCTGAAATTTTTGATCAGATGCCGAGTGTAGATTATATCGTGAGGTAACTGGACTAAAGCGTTCGTCAGATTAGACCCAAACAGACGGCGAGAGACTGATTATATCCTTCAAATACGCTGCTGTGACTACTCCCACATATGTTCAGTTTCTAGACTTTTTTTTAACTTCATTTGAAATAATTTGCCATGATTCACGCAAGGGAGAAGCAATCGATCACTGATGTCCACATTTAGGCGGAAAATTCGGAATTTCCCAATGAGTAGACATTTCCCGCCAAAATGTCCACATTTAGACGGAAAAAGTCGAAATTTCTTAAAAATTCAAAATTTCCCAAAAAGTAGACATTTCCCACCAAAATGTCCACATTTAGACGGAAAAATTGGAAATTTCATAAAAATTGGAAATTTCCCAAAAAGTCGAAATTTCCCATCTGAATTTCTCAAAAAGTCGAAATTTCCCACCAAAATGTCCATGTTTATCGGCAGATACATTGAAAATGGCCGTGTTGGTCAAAGTGCTTTTTGGTGCGTTTGGGAGTTTTAATCTGAAAAATCCTCAGCATTTACTTCACGATCGATAAAGTTCAGCGTTTCCTTCCTTTCCCGCATAAACACAACAAAGTGTAAACAAAAGAAATGTACTATATACAAATGAAATAATTTAACTGTATTATATACATAAAAAAGGCAAAAAAGTGAGGTTTGAGTGATTAGTGCCGTTCCGTTGAAAGATCGATTCGTACCCGTCGACAACTTTCGCGTCTACGTTGGATTGTACGTTGTTTTGTTTTTCTTTAAACATAAACTGGATTTCATGCTACAGGTGAAATATACAGTAAATCTGACGTGGAAACTAACGCAACACCTTTGTTTGTTAGCTCGTCTACGGCTGGATGTTCGGGACGCGTCACAATGTGGATACGGTGTTTTTTTTTTGCTACGGTGATGCGTTCAGGTTCCACCCTCTACGTTAGCGGCATGCTGATAAATGTCTATCTAAATATCACGTTTGTACAGTTGAAGCAGCGACTCGTGTCGTACAGGATTATGTTTAGTACTGTGATTTATTTGTTGTTGTTGTTGTTGATGATGATTAAAAATTAGCTGCAGGTGCAAGTGTTGATGCTCTACGTGTGTTTGGTTGATCAAACCGAGCCGCTAACAGCCGCTAACAGCCGCTAACAGCCGCTAACAGCCGCTAACAGCCGCTAACAGCCGCTAACAGCCGCTAACAGCCGCTCCTCGATGTCGTCTCGCCGTCGTCTAACCGATCAGAGAGCTGCGTCTGGTCAGGTCCACGTTACTGGAGCTTAATCCTCTGCAGTCTGATAATCCAGAGTTAGCATCCTGAGGAACAAACAAAAACAAAATCAACCTTCATGCTCTCATGCTTTTGGTAAACATTTTTGGTCCTTTAAAATAAGCGAATACGCTATAGCGCGTACATTTACATTTTTTTATTGTGTGTATATGTCGCAGAGTTCATATTGGACACTTTCTTTGGTGAATTTTCTTGCCGATGCTTCTTTTATGACCTTTTATAATAACTTGCATAATAAATAACTATAAATAAAATGATTATAGACGACGACTCCACTCACACTTCCTTTGTTTGTTGGATATCAGAACTCTTCGTCAGTTATCAGAACTCAAAAATTGGCGAGTTTCATTTCGTGCTGAAACAATTACTCAATTAAACTATTTTGATCATCTTTAATCGGTTTGAGTTTTTTTTGATAATTAAACAATGTTTGTGCGATTTTTCCACTTCTTAAATGAGAGTATTTTCTGGTTAATTTATTTGGTTTATATAAAGAAATCATTCAAACTGATGAAACAAGACATTTGAGAACTTCCATCATTACCAGGTTTGACAAACACCGATCAACATTTTTTTCATTTGATGTCGGAACACAGATTTTACCCAAAGTTCCTGTTTCCTCTGAATCAAAACTTAATGACGGTATAATATGATCAGTTTACATTAAAGATTCAAAAAAAATAGTCTTAATGATACACTACCGTTCAAAAGTTTGGGCTCACCTATACAATTTTATTGTGTTTTCCATTAAAAGTCACACTTTTATTCATCAAAAGAGTTGAAAAAATTAATAGAAAATATAGTCAAGACATTGACGAGATTATAAATAATGATTTTTATTCAAAATAATCATTTGCCCTTTGGTCAAAGAACCAGCAAAACTGTTTTCAGCTGTGCTAACATCATTAGCACAAGGGTTTGCTAATCATCCAATAGCCTTCTAACGCCATTAGCAAACACAATGTACCATTAGAACACTGGAAATGGGCCTCTATACACCTATGTACAATAGTCGTTTACCACATTAACAATGTATAGAGTGTATTTCTGATATATTCATTGAGAAAAAGTGTTTTTCGTTCAAAAAAAAAGGACGTTTCTAAGTGACCCCAAACTTTTGAACTGTACTGTTCATGTGACTTATTAAAGCAGTGCAGTCGTACCTGTGTGGTCTCCTCTGTGCTCTTGTTCAGGAAGTTGAGGGAACTGGCTCTCTTCATTCTGAGCAGAGAGAAAAACAGAAAAATAAGACCATTCAATTTAAATTAAACCATGATTTATTAAAACATGATTTATTTTTGTAGAGTTTTAACATTTTAAACAGCTCTTATAATCCTCACAAAAGGCCAAGTTCATTCATAATCAACCCATGTAACCACAAGGTGCTGTGTATGCTAACAAGGAGTTAAAGAAACAATGACCTGAACATAATAGAAACAAAGGGGAACAATGTGAGTTACACCCGTTAAAATAAATAAAAAACAAGGATCAATATAGTATTATCAATAGTTGATGTAGGGAGTGTAACTCTGTAAATTTAGATTATGGTCAAAGGTTAATCTCACCCAGGATTACGAGGTTCTTGAGGTCCGTTCCCCTGCAGCTTCTTCACCAACATCTCGCTGCTCCTCCTCAGAGCGTCGCGGAGTTTCCCGAAGGAGCCGCTGCGACGCAGAGAGCCGTTACCATCCTGAAGAAAACATCAAAACAAACACTTAACATGAGATTACAGCTCACTCTGGTTTAAGAATATAACTCACCAAAGACGTAAAAAACACAAGGAAGAACATTTACACATATTTATTAGGAATATTAGCTAGTATTGCTTTACTTAATCAGTATTACAGATAGTGTTGGATTTAAAGCTTCAGTGTGTAACTTGTGTTGCAGCACACCTGCTGCACTAATGTTTCAGAGAACTGGAGTGAATTCCTTAACCTAAAAGTTCACTTCATGGAGTAGCATAATATATAGAGTTTTTCCCATATTGCAGTGGTTTTATTTTATTTTGGTGTGAATTCATTAAAAACGTAACGGACATTTAAAGGTGCATTATGTAATAAATCTAAAGCAAACTGGCCATAAAATCCTCCTAATATGTCACAGAGACTCAGGAATAATGTTCATATAACAAACTGAACTCACCAACAACAACAGTACAGACAAAATATTTGCATTAAAAAAAGAATATTTTGCAGACTGCAAATCATGTTTATGTTTCGAAATCATGTTTTGGCCTCATGTGGCGCCACCTACCGCCGTCTACCAATCATTGCAGTCAGTAGAGTCTCAGCTACCGAGCAACCACGGGTTGCCAGTTACGTCAGAGAACGAAACCTAAAAGACTTCTGTATTTTGAATTTGAATGCAGTAACCGTTTTTGGCCACATTCTTACATATGGCGCCTTTAAGTTACAGACTGGAGCTTTAATTACTACGACAATACTGAATTAATTTCATACAGGCAATTAAAAAAGCGCAGTTTTTTTTGCTGTTGATGACATTTTTGCCAAGAAATGAAGAGATTTTAAAGAAAATGTGCCGACAGTTTTTGAATAAATCAGATTTTTCGCCATTAAAAATGACATGATTGAGTTATAGCAGTCAGTGTCTCATCTGAAAGGTTTGTTTGGGGACGATTTCTGTAAGAATTATGATAACGATCGATTATGAGCCTTTCATCATTTGAATTTCTTGTTGAATTTTGTCGTTGCCGTTCTGTTTTTGTACATTTCTGCGTTAAATCACATCGTTTTGCAAGTGTTTCTGTTGATTTTATATCTACATTATGCACTTAAAAAGGGGAAAAACATTCCTCGAGTCAGATTTTTAAAATAAAACAGCTTTTCACGACATCACATTAACATTAGTATAAAACCCGTGAACTGACCCCGCTCCATTCGGCCGAGTCGTCTCCTTCGTTGTCTCCTCTCTGTCCTCCAGCTCCGCTCACTCCCTCCCTGCTGTGTCGTCTGTCTCCTCCTCCTCCTCCTCCTCCTCCGTCTTTCAGCAGCTCCACCACTTTACTCTGGTTGAAAGCGTCGATGCCCTGACGACACACACACAGAGAGCGATAAAAGCTTTTCTTTACTCCACTGAACACAAATCAGCTTCGGACGTAGTTTTTTACGCGTCCGTAAATCACAGCCGTGACGAAGCCGGAGTTAAATCAGGCTTCGTAACAGAGGCGCGGACGTTTAATCTAATGGCGGTAAATTTGCACGCGTGTTAGCGTCGTACTTGTTTGCGCGACTTGCTGGCGCACTCCTCCAGCGTCTCCGCCGCCTCCAGTTTCCCCTGACGACGGTACAAAGCTCCCAGGCTTTTCAGGGTGGTGTTCACCGTCGGGCTGCAACGACGACAACAACAAAAATCATTGAATTCTATTTTCCAGTGTATATACAGTGTCTTTTAGGACTTTTTATTATTTTATTTATGCAAGTGAGAAAAAGTGGAAAAGATATTGATTTTCACCTGTTAAAAATGCAGAAACTGCTCACTCTCCTGCACCAAACTCCATAGAGAAATTTTGCGATTTTAGCTCACAAAGAACGCAGCAGCTGCTGCTCCACTGCTGCCATGTTTGTTCAGATTTATTTAACTGGTACAATATTAACATATACTTTAACACTGAAGAAACCAAAACAACACATTTGAACAGCGAACGAACAACCCGTGTGTGCGGCGACTTTAAATCGACAGTTTTCTCTATGGAGTTTGGCGCGTTTAAAGGTCACAGAGTGGTCCTGTTGCACATATATGTCAGTTATGGAGGTCTACTTACATACATTAACTTGTTTTTATGGTCAAAAACCTCCTAGTTGCTGTTAACGAGCCGATAGAAATACTCTTTTCTGACGCTGTTGCCCAGCCGCGATATTTCAGACTCAACTCTCACACCCAGAAGACAGAGTCTTGTGATTGGCCAGTACCCAGAAGTGACATATTCAGCACACCAGCTCTCAGAAGCGCAGCTCCCCCCTCTGGAACGGTGGATGCACTGCTCCTCATTATCAAAACATTGTTTTAACATTGTTTAAAAAGCGTTCTCAGCAGTGGCTGAACTGTTTGTTTAGAACCTTCAGGGCTTCGTAAACAAGGTAATGACGCAGATACACACTATAAAAAAAAGCATTAATTGGAACTTCCGGTCTAGGTCCGCTTTAACAAACTCCAGTTTAAGAGGAAACTGTTGTTCGAAGACGAGAAAAAGCAAAACGTAGACTTAAACTAGAGGGGTGATAGTCGACGACTTCTAATCCTCCGCGCTGAGTCCATGCGCCCGTCCAAGTGCAGCTGTGGGCTTGAAAAGTAGGTCACCCATCTTCGAACTTGTCCAAGATACTTGTAAGAGGCATCCACAGTGCCAGTTTGGCAGCAATACAATAAATATTTGTCAAGTTATCGCGTTGACAAGGTTGAAAAGTGCCGGTTTTTGGCTATTTTCCAAGTTTCAAGTGCAGCTGTGACCTTGGAAAGTACGTCAAGGTCACCGATCTTCGAACTTGTCCAAGATGCTTGTAAGAGGCATGGACAGTGCCAGTTTGGCAGCATTATGTCGAATATTTGTCAAGTTATCGTGTTGACAAGCTCGCAAAGTGCCGTTTACACATTTCTCACATTTCCACGCAAAAAAACACGTAAAAATTCACGAAAAATGTTTAAAAAAGGATTTTTGGACAAAACGAAAGAAACGCCTGGAGATATTCACCCACTAAACAATCCTGCAAAATGTGAAGGACGTACGCGCACAGGAAGGTATTCATTTTAGTCCGGACGGAACGCTCGTCGAGCGCGGAGCATAAAAAAGGCTCAACTAATAAAATATACTCCTGCTTTAGTGACAACAGCCATGTTATCAGTTAAGTTGACAGAGACCATGTACAGAACAGGGCCTATACCAGAGTTAGCTAAACAGCTAATCTGCAGGCAATCAGTGAGTGTGCTGTAATTTAGTAACATTAATTCATGAAAAACATGGATTTTTATTATTATTTTAATCTTCCTGCCACCTACTTTTTTACCACAGCAAACTCTGGCATAAAACCAGGCATAGAGGAGGTTTGAGTTCACAGACGGACACTTTAGGTTCAGGAGACTCAAGCTTTGAGGCTCATTATCAGATAAAGAGGGTCACGTTTTTCATAAATGATATAGCGTCACACTCACCTGTCCACCTTGCAGGCTTTATACCAGCTCCCATACTCCACATACAGACCAGAGTCCTTACGCTTCCCCTGTGACACAGACAGAAAAGAGGCAGTTAAACTAAAATCGGCTGTGTTCAAAATTAAAATGTTGTTTGTGCGTCTCAGTCGCTGACCTTGCTTTCTTCCCTCTCCTCCGCGTGCATCCAGATCGGCTTGTTATCGTCTGCAACGTTAAAAAAAAGAAACGGCAATTATATTCAAACACAAGCGTGGACGCTGTGAAAATAAGCTCCGACAGAAATGAAGAACGTCATTTATTTACCCTGTGTTGATTTATTGCTGTTAAGACTTTAGCTAATAAAGAGCTTGTTTATTTTGTGAGTGTGTGTGTGCGTGAAGCACTGCTGTTCACACAGTGACCGGGCGTCTGTTTACACAGAGTTTACACCTTTGATAATGTGATGACACACTCGGAATTCTGAGTTTCAAAATCAGAACTTTGAGTTTTAAAGTCAGAAATTTGAGTTTATTTTCAGAATTCTGAGTTTTTAAGTCAGAAATTTGAGTTTATTTTCAGAATTTCTGAGTTTAAAGTCAGAATTTTGAGTTTATTCTCAGAATTCCTGAGTTTAAAGTGAGAATATTGAGTTTTAAAGTCAGAATTTTTACTTTATTCTCAGAATTCCTGAGTTTAAAGTGAGAATTCTGAGTTTATTCTCAGAATTTTGAGTTTTAAAGTCTGATTTTGAGTTTTAAGTCAGAATCCTGAGTTTTCTCAGAATTCTGAGTTTAAAAGTCAGAAATTTGAGTTTATTCACAGAATTTCTGAGTTTATTCTCAGAATATTGAGTATTAAAGTCAGAATCCTGAGTTTTTAAGTCAGAATTCTGACATTTTAAAGTTTAAAGTCAGTACTTTTTTCCCTGTGTGGCCCTAATCCTCTTCCATAGAAAACAATTTAAAAAAAGGTGGCAATTATTATTGATTTCTGGAATCTGGTCCTGATCTGGACTACAGTCCCACCCATTAGTGACTTAGGGTTCACATGATAGTTCCAGCATGACTCGGCCTGGCCCGGAACGGCTCATTTTCTACGACGATAGTACCTCCTAAATGTGGGCGGAGTCACAGCGCGGCTGCATGAAGCTGCTGTGAAGCCGTTACAGCGAGAGGTTTGACGGTTCCTTACTGTTAACAGATCCAAACTCCTTCTCGTGCGCTCTGGTCAGGATTTCTTTGTACAGAGCCTCAGCGTCTTTGAACTTTGACTGCTTCAGGTAACACGTGGCCTGTGGAGAACACACACACACACACACACACAGTTATCTCTCTACGATCCACTTATTTGAACGTAAACGTCATCGAGTCATTCAAAAACCACGCCCACCAGGTTATTTTTGGTCTTGGCCACGTTGGGGTCGTCGGCGCCCAGCTTGGACTCGTAGATCTCCAGCGCTCGTCTGTAGTAATACTCCACCTCGTCGTACTTTCCCTGGTTCTGACACAGCAGAGCCAGGTTGTTCAGCTGCTTGGCCACGTCTGGATGATACCGGCCCAGAACCTACAGAGAGTACAGACACGAGACACAGTTTCATATGATATTAGTGGGAAATATTCACATTTACTCATATTACACAAGTTTAATTCAGATTTCTCAGGAAATATAACGCAAATCAACAAAACTACAAAAACGCAGAATAGAGCAAGATATGAGACACTTTTCATCATAACTGATCAATATGTGAAATATACACACATTTATTACAATTATTATTATTAATAATAATAATAATAATAATAATAATAATAATAATATAATAACAAATCACTTTGTCTTTTTAAACTGCATTAAAATAAAGATGTTTCAAATTAATTAATTCATTCATTAAAAAAATGAATGAATGAATTAATTAATTAATTAAATAATGAACTAATTAATTAATTAATTAAATAATTGATTAGTTAATGAATTAATTCATTTATTTTATTAATGAATTAATTCATTCCTTAATGAAATACATTCATTCAATAATTCATTTATAAAATAATGAATTAATTAATTCATGAATTAATTAAAAACTATAGTAAATTATTTTATGTCTTTATGTAAAGTCAAATACAAAACAATTTTAAATTTTAAACTTAAGGTAAGCCTCTGATGCTCAACAGGTATTACCTTATTTTAAAAAAACAACAAACAAACAGGTTTATAAAGATCATATTTATGCATTTTTCCCATGAAATTTGCATATTTTATGTTCAAACAAACATAAATGTCTTTTTTTCCTTGCACTCAGGTTTCGATCCATAGTAAATACATTTTAAAATCCCATATTTATGACTTATTATTCTTTATTTTTATGGGGCAGAACAATTCATCGTTAAAACATAATTGGCAAAATTAAAATCAAATTAAATCCAAGACATCTCGAGTTAAAATAATGTACTGCCATTTAAAAATCCTAACCACATTCATTTAAATCCGTTTAAAACTGCACTAACATACTGATCCCCAGTCTAATATTTTATAATAATAATAATAAAATGCGTACCCTTATATATATAAAAATATTAAACGTACCTTCTCTCTGATTTCCAGCGCTCTCTTACACAGAGGCTCCGCCTCCTTGTACTTCCCCCTCTTGCCGTAGAGCACGGCCAGGTTGTTGAGCGTCGCCGCCACGGCCGGGTGATCCTTACCCAGCGTCTTCTCCCTGATGGCGAGGGCGTCGTTCAGGAGGTGAGCCGCCTCTTTGTACTTGTTCTGGTCTCTGGGTGAAGAAGAAGAAAAAAAAAACGGACGTGTTAAAGCTGCGGTGTGTGTTTTTTCCGTCTGCTGAAGTCCGTCCCTCACCTGTAGACCAGGGCCAGGATGTTGAGCATGGTGGCCACGTCGGGATGGTCGTGTCCGGACGTCTTCTCCAGGTCCTCCAGGGCTTGCTTGCAGAGCGGCACGGCCACCTCGTAGCGGCCCTGCGACGCGTACTGGATCACCAGGTTGTGCAGCGTGCGGAGACGCGCCGGGATCTCGTAGCCGCCCTGCTGCGCCGCCACCTCGCCGCTGGGCTGAGCTGCGGAACGCGGCGACGAGACGAGAATCTTAACAACCCGAACAGTTTAACACAATTTTTTTTACGTATTTTTAAGTCGCTGATCGTGAAAAAACGTCTATTCTGAACATTAAAAACAGCAATAACGTCGGAAAATTCACATAAAAGCTCCAGAAAGTGACAAAATTCATGATAAATTAGCAACAATATTCAGTATAAATCACACAGAGAAAGGCAAACACATAACATAACATTGAAAAAGGTCATTATTGTCAACTGTGGCAGATAAATATCCACGTAGACGGAACGATTTTGCGATCGCGATATCCGTGGGAACGGTGATATTTTATACTAATTTTCGTTCGATAAAAACGTATTTAAAAGGATTATCGTCTGATATTTGTGCAGATCTGTGAGAAACAAACGTGTTCTCTTCAGTCCGTAGAGTACGAATTTTGTAATTTTGGAATTAACAAAATTGGAAATTGTAGTCGGCCGTATAATTTTCGATTAATTTGTTCAGCCCGAATGTAACAAGTGAGGAAAACCAGAGCAGGAGTCGCACGAAAGCACACAAATAATCAAAAATACAGACAAGATATTCGTTAAAATGCACATGACACAGATACAAAAGAGCAGTTTAGTGAGGGAAAAAAACACATGTGCAAAACAAGTCACATTTTGCTCAAAATACTGAAATATGTGAGTTTAAAAGACAAAAACAAGATCAAATTAATTCAAGGAGTAAATTAAATCGGTCACACCCAGTCTGAAGAACGGCCGCCGTCATCCAGAAACACACGTTTTCCTCCTTTTTCCCTTCTCTTCTTCCTCTTTTCTGTGAATTCCACCTTTATTCGTCAAACTAATATCATATTTTTTACAGTTTTTAAAAGTTTCTTCTCCTTCATCGTCCGCGTCACTCTTCGTCCTCCTGCTGCTGCTCACAGGTGTTTCTAATCTGACTCTGATTGCACCTGCACTTCCTGCTCACAGGTCCTTAAAGGGACATGACAGCAAAAAACTGACATTATATGAGATAAATGACAATATGAAGCGTTTATAATCACTATATTGTGTATGTAAAAGGGCTGACATTTAAGAAAGTGAACATTAACCAGAGTTCGACCGTCAATAATTAAAGAGACGGAGAAGCTGCTGCGTTCACTGTCCAGCTAATGGGTGGGAGACATTTAAATGCACCGCGCTAAGTGAACGTCTGCTTAAAATCTTTCTTTTCTATAGTTGTGAGGACCATTAAAGACATAAAAAAACCTGGCTATATGGCTTTAAATATGAATGGGTGAAGATGCCATGCATTCCACCTTCTCAAAAGTGAACATTTGCAACTTTTTTGACCATTTCCTCACGAGAAACGTCATAATTTAGGTGTTTTTTTCACAAATAATCTAAACAGACGGTGGTATAGACCTGTCACTTTCAAAAAATATGAGAAAATTCCCCAGGAAACATTTAGGCTTTTTAAAACATAAATAATGAGTATAAATTACACGGAGAAAAGGACAAAACACAAGGGCTGAACAATGATTTGAAATTTGATCAAAATCAAGCAGGAAAACACAAAAATCTGTTCTTGCAGCTTCTAAAACACAATAATTTGCTGAGAGAAAGTTGAATATTTTGAGGTTTAGATGAAGAGATCATATAAATAATTGTGGCTATTGTTAGCATGTTGCTATGTTAGCATCATGCTATCGTTAGCATGTTGCTATGTTAGCATGTTGCTATGTTAGCATGTTGCTATGTTAGCATGTTGCTATCGTGCATTGGTGCTATCGTGCATTGGTGCTAAGGTCATACCTGGTCCCTGGTCGTCGTCGTTGGGGAACAAATCGTCCAGACTGTCCTTGGACGTGTCTCCGGCTCCGCTCCCGCCGCCGCCGCCTGAACTCTGGCTCTTCTCCTCGGAGGGCGACACGTCGTCGTCCAGCTTCTTGATCTGGTTCATGAACTCCAGGTGCTTCTTCTCCTCCTCCAGCTGGGCCACGCTCTGCTCGCTGCGCTGCAGCTTGTGCTGCGTCCCCGCTAGCTCGTCGCGCAGCCACTGGTTCTCCTGACAGAGGCGGCGCACCTGAGCGCGCAGCTTCTGCTTCTCCGACTCCACGGCGCTGAGGTGGCTGGAGAGGGCGATGATCACCTGAGGGAAAAGAGGAAAACTCAAGTTTGTAAACGGCTCTGTGACATATTAGGAGGATTTTATGGCCAGTTGCTTTAGATTTATTACTAGTGCTGGGCGCTAGGTTAACGCACGCCACGTTTCCATGACGACAGTCCCGTTAGCATACCTACAGTGGAACTGGAGCGGTTTCGTTTATCAAAAGAAAATAACCAGCGTACCTGTGTATTGCGTATGTGTGCCTCTGTTTTTACAGTTTAGACTAATTTTAAGGGAATCACGTAAACATGACGTCTTTTTCTGGTCAGTCGTCATGGAAACGTGTCATGCGTTAGCGTGCGTTAAAGTTGATGCCGTTAACGCGTCCAGCACTATTAATTACATAATGCACCTTTAATCTTTTAAGTTCCTGTTTCGTTAAATCACTTTATCCAACAAAATCCACTGAAAATAACGATTGTCATGGTATTTCAACAACAAAAAAAAGACACAAAATTGTACATCTCTACTTCCTTTATGACCAACAAACCACCTACTTAGATTGTTTTTTGACAAAATAAGTTGTAAAAGGTTCTATGAGAGCAGCTGAATCCCATAAAACGATGAATAAATGGCCGTCGGCCTCTCACCTGAGCCTCTCCCAGGCCGAGCTCGATGGCCTCCAGACTCTTGCGCAGCAGCCCGGACTTCTCCTGGGCGACGGGCGGCTGAGCGCAGTCCAGCAGGGAGTTGAGGAGCTGGGCGTGTTCGCCGCGCAGCGTCTCCAGGCCCTGCATGACGGCCTTGGTGTTGAGCACGATCTCATCCTGGCTCAGTCGCTCCAGGGCTTCTTCGCGAGGATACACCATGGTGGACATCGCCTGGAGTTCAGGGACGCTGCTGCTGCTGCGGAGAGGCGAGGAGAAACAGAAAAAAAGATTTAAAAAAAAAAACACAATGAGAAACGACGGAACGCGAAACAAGAGAAGACAAAAATGAGCGAGGGAGTAAAGTGATACTTGGTCCAAAAAGGGAAAAATAAGCGACGCAGGGTGTTCGAGAAAATATGACACCCAAACTAATGCTCAGAGGTCAGCGGCGACATAATGCTTTTCCATTCCGTTGTTGCATAATCAGCCCCAAAGGTGGTAAGATTAGATAATGTGTGTGTGTGTGTGTGTGTGTGTGTAATCTATGTCGAGTTAAACCCATTTAAACGCAGCTACAAGAGGATTCCTCCGAGGCCTGAACCTGACGCAGCAGCTGCCGGTGACGAGTAAAGCCAATTAAAGTGAGACGGCGTCACTGCACGACGACGACGACGATGATGATGATAGACCGAGTCAGAGTGAGGCCGCGGGGACGCTAGCTCAATTATTACAGCACCAATTAGTCTGCAAAGATCAATGTTGTCTGACCTTTGTGTATACAAGACATTTAAGGGCAGTCGTTTTCAAATGAAACCACATTTTTGTGCCAGAGTAGCTGTAAACGTATCTCAGGAGTCAGGAAGATAATGATGATGATATAGAGCGCTCCCCACCCCTAATATATGCAGCATATTGATGTTTTCCAGTTGAAGTCGGAATTTCCGAGTTCCAACCCAGAGAGTCGAGGAATCTTTAAAAGGCACTTCTGTATTAACTGTTTGACAGTAAATCAGTCGCCCACATAGTACCGTTACGTACTATTCTTAATCAGAATGCAATCAACTCGGAACTCGCGATAACTCCCAGTTCCGACTTCCTACTTCCGATGCAAATGGAAGGCACCAAAACGCCCGACAATAGCCTCTAAATGATAATGTATCGTCACAAAAAAAAAACCAAAAAATGTCACTTTTAATGATTTTTTTAGTCGTATGGAGAAGAAAAACAATGGAAATATTCACATTTAGGAAGCTGAAAAGGCCAAAAACAGCTTAATCTGATTACTAAATTAATCTGGACTATTTTTGATAATCAGTTTGAGTGTAATTGAAACAAACTTCCTGATTTTTCATCTTCTTTAATGTGAATATTTTCTTTGCTCAATAGAAATCATTCAAACTGAACCATTTGTTGGTTTGTGGACAAAGACGAGACATTCGAGAACATCGTCATTTCCAGTTTTGGTAAACAACAACAACAACAACAACAACATTTGCATACGCTTTACGGACCAAACAGGTTCTGGATTAATCGACAACATAATCAATCAACAGATTCAACAGAACAACACGTTAATCTATGCCTAAAAAGATGGCCGACAGAAAAGTTTGATGATAACAAATAACACGATTTATAGAGTAATAATCCAACGTTTTGAGGATTAAAACATGGCAACCTTTACCTCTAGGTGATAACGTAAATACTAGTTAGTTGGAGGCCTAATCTATCTATCTATCTATCTATCTATCTATCTATCTATCTATCTATCTATCTATCTATCTATCCTCCCCCTCTCCCCCTCCCATCCTCCACAAACACCGGCTGCATTGCACCAATACTCTCGCTCTCTTCGAGCCAAACAAACGCAGACAAGGAAACGACAGTGAAATGTGGAAACATGACACCGGGGAATTCAGTGATTTCACTCCTTCACACGACCGCGTTTACCACTGTTTTCAACCCACGGATAGATAAATAGATAAATGGATGAATGGATGGATGGATGAGGCGGTGGAAGGTGGAGGCCTGAGGCCGGAGGAGGAGGAGGAGGAGGTGGAGTCTTGGCAGCAGCTGAATGAAGGTGACCGATGATGGAGAAAGAAAACACCACCATCTCCATCATTAAGCTCCATGACTCAGGAAATATGCAAAAAAAAACACAAAACAACCAAAAAAAACACTGTGGTGCTTGAAAATGTCGCTTTTCTACATTTTAAATGATTGTAAACAAAAGCAGGCCCGACCTCTACGACGTTACACAATCCACATTATACACATTAACGACATTTTACACACGCAAACATGAGGAAATAACATAGAAAAGGGTGACATTTGGGGCCACAAACGCAGCACTGACAGGACATGACGCATTCACGGACCTCGCCAGGGATGTCACGTTTAATTTGACACCTTGCGAAAACCCACACACAAAAAAAGACGCGTTTACCGTTAAAAGGCGGCTAAAATACGCATTTAATCGTCGCATTGTTTCAACTCAACGACTGCGACTTCGTGTTCGTGTGATTAATCGTTGTTATTTACGCGTATTTCGGTGTTTACCTTCATCGAAGACAAGTGCGGCGTTTCTCCGACCCTGGAACAAAGCGCGAGGACACTGTGTTGTGATGCTACGCGCAGGCAACGGCAAGCTCGCGGACAGGAAGCCAACTGCTTCCGGTGAGATTTTCGAAATAAAAGAGCGTAACGTAAATGATTCAATCAAAAATATTTATTTTCGGGCCTTATGTTTTTTTTTATAAATTAAAGTTTGAATTGTATCAAATAGCATTGTATTCTTTAAATTTTTGATAATTTTGCTTTGTACCTTGGAGTAATTAATTGTAAATAATTACGATTTCACTTTTATTTATCCAAATACAACAAAAATAAAAACTAAATGTACTACTGACTGACATATTGGTGTGAATAAAAGGTTCCTTTACTTCAGTTGCCGTCAATTTATAACCACAAACCTTTAAAAATGAGCGTAAAATAGGCGTAATAACGGTTAGCTTTACTTTGAAAGAGTCCGAGCGGAAAAAAGTAGTTACAGTAAATACAGTCACACGTACCTGTCTTATTTCTACATGCGTTATTCGGTACAAGGTGCACTAAAAATACGCTCGAATTTGATTTAACGCGATTAAAAACACACAGTTAAAGCCTGTCAGTTAGCTAACAGCCACCGTAGCGCGCCGCTAACAGTCAATTTTACTCACCAAAGCTGACATTTGACAACGAAGGACAGAGAAACGGCTCCTAAAAAGTGTCCAAAGCGGACGCTAAGTGACCGGAAATGTCCACTTTAATTCACAAAGACAAAGATAAACCGCAGATTTGGTCAAAATGAGGCGAAAATGGCTTCAGCTCGAGCTACGATAATCAAAGATGAGGCGAAATGTCAAGATGAGTCACGCCGGTCTGTTTCTCGCGCCTCCGCTCGGGTGTCGCGCATGCGCACAGACGAGAAACAGCTGAATCGAGCTAGTTCGAGCCAGTTTGTTCGTTTGTTTGTTGTTTTTGTTTTATAGATGATTTTGAGCGTATTTACTGTTTTTTTGTGACGAACTGAAATGTTTTAATTGACTTTTACGGAACTTTCACACGACTAAATGGAAAATAAATGCACTGTTTTGAATAGTATTGGTGTTATATCACACGTAGTGAAAAATCTGGGACGTAGAACAGCGAGTCGTCTGCGTACAGACGTATCCGCCTGTGAATTTTGAAGAAATCTGACAAAATTAGATGCCGAATTGTGTAAAAAAAAAGTTCACAAATAATGACACAACAAGACACGATCAGGTGACTAATTTGTATCGGATTACATGCATTTAAAACTAGCTAAAAAGGACATTTGCTGACTAATTTGGCATCTAAGAGGGCGTTCTTCTCTAAACAGGATGTACGTGGAAGGGAAACATCTTGCTTTGCCTGTACTCTTTGTTCAGTGAAGGGTCCCATTCAAAGAGGTGAATAACGAACGCTGCCCTCAGGATAGAGAGTCTTTTCTGCTTCACAGGCGTCATGTGCACCTTATTATTGACAGTATAATGTGTTTTTGAGCAAAAATCAAGACACGGATGTGTTACAAATCAGGAATATTTGTTTTATTTTAAAAAACAAATGAAACAATGAACACTTTCCACTCTTCATCCCACATTTGTTTGACAGACAAATCATGAAAAAAGCCGTACTACAAAACATGTGAAATTAAGAAAATAAAACAAAAATAAAGAATACAATATAACAAGTACTATCTGATATGTACAAGCACTGTAGTTTGTTTCACATAGTTATTGTTTTTTAAAGGCAAAAGAGAAACAGAAACCGAGCTGCATGTGCAAAAATACCCTCCACGAGTCCACAAGCTTCAGGACGCGCCTCGAAATCCCGTTCCCGTGACGACAAACCGCTAACGTACAAAGCTGTGTGGGAATGAGAAGATTTTTTTTTTTTTTTTTTTTCGCAAAGCTTGTGGAAGACCATGTGAAGAAGAAGAAGAAGAAGAAGAAGACTCTCTCCATCATCAGTGAGAAAAGACACTGCCGATCACGGACGGAGATAATCGACGGACCAAACGGTTTCCTAATCTCTAACCACGACGAGTCGACGACGGAGGGGGACATCGTTTACGGCGACACGAGCACGGACGGAGGTACGAGGAAAAACACGCGGGAACCAGTTAACGGCACAGACGGAACAACGGTGACTTCAACGGTGAGAACGAAGAGTCGTCCGACGAAAAACGCACTCATTTCCGACATTTAACGTTGAAGTGACGACTTAAGAGCCGACGGGGAATTTATCAGCACCCCCGGAAATACATTGCGACGTTTACCATCTTACGTCACTTTTTTTGATGCTTCTCTTTGCGCCGGAATACTTCGTCGATGCGGTAGAAGTTCGGAAAAAGCGAAGATTTGCGTTATTGCCGTATTTTGACCCAAAAAACTAAATATTAAAGATTATCAGTTATGATAAAAAAACTTCGGAAACATATTTCATCATGAATTCCATTTTTCAAACGGAAAAGTAGTGGTACCCTTTCAAAATAGAGCATACTCCTAATTTGCCACTATGACTTCCTAGTCATTTAAAGCAAGATTGCTAACGCGATAAGCTGATTGTGGAGTCTCACCTCCAGACTCCTTTTTGTCGGCAAACTCAAGTGCTAATGTTTGACAGGTCCCATGCTAGTTGCTGGAAGTGGCTATCGGAGGTTAGCAGAGCAGTGTCGGTCACGGCTAACTATGTAGCTGAAGGTCGCTAATGTTGCTAAAGTGATGCTAATGTGGTTTCTGCCTTGTCCGCCGTTGTTGGATGCACTCTGTCGTCATCACCAGGAAGAGCTAAGTAATTATTCTCTGTGGGTTTGTCACACAAAAAATTAGCTTGAAATTAGCTAAAGATTACCAATACGAATATTTTTTTCCCTCTCATTTATAAGTTGATTAGGCAGTTGTTGCCAATGCCAGCACAGTAACCTAGCCATCTGCTAGCCAACAGGAGGCGCCCTCTCCCTGAACTGCACTGTGATTGGTCAAAGTCTCCTGTCATGATCGACGCTATCCCGAAATGCTACGATGGCGTTATTTAATCAATAGCGCTTAAAGTACGCTGCGTAGCCCAGCTTTAAGTGTAGAAGTCGCTTTGTTTTTGGTCTCCAGTGGGAAATATCCCCTTTTTTTTTAAACTGCTAAATGCTAAACTTTGCTCACCAGCTAGCAGCTAGCTTTGTCCGTCAGTCGCATCATGAGTGCGGGTGATGTTTGGGCCCAAAATACAAAAGAAAACAACAACTTCAAAAAGGCGCTAACATCACCAGAAAGAGCTTGGTGATTATTCTCCCAAAGAATTAGCTTAAGATTAGCTTGAAATTGAGCCACAGAAACTTAGCGACACACAACTTCTTATTCACATTGATGCAGTCATTAGTGGCAAATTACGAATTACTATTATTATTATTATTAAGTATGGATTATTTTAGTGGTTCCACAATCAAGTAACAACAACAACAACAGCTACAGTACGTCGACGTGGAAATTCAGCCGTGAGCGACACGAGCGGGAAAAACAACGCAAATAAAAATGCTGGCGAATATTTTCATAATATTTGGTTTAAATGTTTTCATTTTTTTTTTTTAGCCAATTTGTACATTCAAATATTAAGAAAAAGAAAAATAAGAATAATCCGGGTGTTTGTTTGTTTTGTGTAACAGGCGGTGACAGAATGTAACAGAGGAGAAAAAAATATATAATCTATCAATTAAGCTTTTAAATCAAGACACTATTTTTAAAAAATATGTTGCTAATATGTAGCTAATACTTCACTTGGAGAGAGTTTTTTACGACGTAGGAGACACAAGCGCAGTACGTTGAATTATTATAATTTTTTTTACAGGTATTTTTGTCGTTTACGTTTATTACAAAACCATAAATCCAGATACACAATTAATTTGTACTACTGTTAAATTTCCCACGTTCATTTTGAATTCAATTATTGACTTTTTTACGATCTGCATTTTGCCTTGTGCCGGGACTACGACGTAAACAGGACCACACACACACACACACACACACACACACACACACACACACACACACACACACACACACACACACACACACACACACACACACACACACACACACACACACACACACACGCACACGCACACGCACACGCACACGCACACACACACAACAGCTGCATGCCCTCTGTCACATGGTAGAAAAACTTTGATATTTTTTTACTAATTTAAGTGATTTTTCTGACCACATCATATTAACTTCACCACACACACACACACACACACACACACACACACTTGGTAGCAGTTTACTGTACAATCACCTCACGACAGCTCGTATCAAAACACCCCAAATACTTTGTTTTCCTTCATAGAATTGACATTATATTATTATATTATTATTTTTTGGGGGAGAATTTGGACAAAAACCAACACGTTTGACTTTAAAACCAGAATCACAGCAACGACAGAAAATGCGGGACAATATTGTGCTTTATTTCACGATCTTCTGGATCATTTTCCTCATCAATGCTGCTGTTTTGGAGCGTTTTTTAAACATTAAATCTGTATTTTCTTTCTCTCCCAGGTACTTATATATATACATATACATATATATATATATATATATATGTATATATATGGGCTGCATGGTCCGTGTGTTCTTATTTAAGTGCATAGCAAACAAGAAGATCTACAGTGAAATCCTGGGACTCTTTGCGCAATAATAACAACAAAAAGTACGTTATACGAACAGCATTAAAGGGAAATTTACACCATTTTCCCCACAAAAAACTGACACTTCCCCTTTGTTTAATATTTTACTTTTTGCTTCTTTTTCTTTGAGTGAGTGTTTCCGTCACGGCACGGTTCAGTTTGGTTCAGTTTGGTTCAGTTTTGGAACGGTTAATCCCTGGCTCAGGCTAGCTCCACTTGGACCGTACCATGTTAATCCGGTACCCCGAGAGCAGGGTTAACGAGAATTTATTATTTTGTTGTGTTTGGGCCACAGATAGAACATTTTTTTTTAGAGAAAAACACGATGAATTCAGAAAATCAAGATTATGTTCTGACTTTAATCTCAGAATTCTGACATTAATCTCTGACTTTAAATCTCAAAATTCTACAATTATTCTCCAAATTCTGACGTTACTCTTTGAGTTTAATCTGCGAATTCTGACTTTAATCTCTGATTTAAAATCTCAGAATTCTGACTTTAATCTCCGATTTAAAATCTCAAAATTCTGAATTTAATCTCAGAATTCTGACGTTACTCTCTGACTTTAAATCTCAAAATTCTGAATTTAATCTCTGATTTAAAATCTCAGAATTCTGACTTTAATCTGATTTAAAATCTCAGAATTCTGACATTAATCTCTGATTTGTCAGAATTCTGACTTTAATCTCAGAATTCTGACATTAATCTCTGATTTTAAATCTCAAAATTCTGACGTTAATCTCTGACTTTAATCTCAGAATTAACCTGGAACAGTTAACCACTGGGTCAGGCTAGCTCCACTTGGACCGTACCATTTTCATCCGGTACCCCGAGGTTCAGGGTGAGAAAAATCGATTATTTTGGTTACTTAATGGAATAATCTGGGCCGAACCAAACCAAACCATTCCAGTTGGTACAGAAGGAGTAATTTAAGACGAGTGTGTGGAAGCCCTTAAATTAACTTAACTTAACTTAACTTTAAACCAAACATGACTGGGCCTGTTTTAAAGGGCGTGTGTGTGTGTTTATGATCGATGAAGAATATACGGAGGGGGAAATTCATTGGTTTGTGTTTTCTTTTTGCGTCGGCTCATGCAAACACGGAGGCGCCGACGATTTACGGTTCTCACGATCGGCGTCTGTGTTCATTCAGCGCATGCACGAGTGGATTTAAGGCTCAAATCAAGGGTCCAGGGGTCAGATTTGAGGGGTTTTGAAAATGTTGCATGCTGTTGCATTCCATAGAAGGGGAGGGGGGGGTGGCAGTTCGGTCATAAAGTTGTGCTGTAAGTCCCTTGTAAACACACACACACTGTACATTCACATGTGCACACACACACACACACTCACACTCACACTCACTGAAAGAGGCGTTAAAGTGACGAGTAACTTTGCTCCAAAAGAGAAATAATGACAGTGAGAAACATGAATTTACAGGAAAAGAAGAAGAAGAAGAAGAGGAGAAAAAAAAAAGTGCCCACTCGGCGTCTTCTTGAGGGGCGGAGTCTGTGTGTGTGCGTGAAGGCGGGACAAAGACGAGGAGGAGAGTCATAGGAGGTGATGGTGGTGATGGAGGAGGAGAAGGAGGAGGAGGAGGTGGTTGTCACCCCTAAGACGGCGGCTTGCTGTAGCCGTAAAGTCCGACGGGAAAGTATTTGACGTGAGTCGGCCACTGAGCGGCCAACTGGAAGAACTTCACGTCGTTCCACTCCACGCCGTCTATGGACACTGAGGGGAAAACACCTTTAAAGATTCAACGGAAACAAGACAAGGAAAACAAGGAAAACAAGGAGCCGCACGGTGGCTCTACAGCGCCCCCCTAAGGTGAAAAGTGAGCCAAAATTAAATTGCACCAAATGTTTGGAAACTTGGTTAGGACATGTGACATACGGGAAAAAGTAGAATTCTGAGATTAAAGTGACAATCTGACTTTTTTTTTTTTAAAGAATTCTGACTTTATCTCGACTTTCTTACTTTAATTTCAGATTCTAACATTTTTCTGTGTAGATATATGTATCTCTATTCTGAATTTAATCTCTGATTTTAATCTCTGAATTCTGACTTTAATCTCATGAATTTGGATGTTAATCTGACTTTAAGATCAGAATTCTGACTTTAATCTCATGAATTTGGATGTTAATCTGACTTTAAGATCAGAATTCTGACTTTAATCTCATGAATTTGGATGTTAATCTGACTTTAATCTCATGAATTTGGATATTAATCTCTAATTTTAATCTCCGAATTCTGACTTTAATCCCATGAATTTGGATGTTAATCTGACTAAGAACTGAATTCTGACTTTAATCTCATGAATTTGGATGTTAATCTGACGTTAAAATCAGAATTCTGAATTTAATCTCTAATTTTAATCTCCGAATTCTGACTTTAATCCCATGAATTTGGATGTTAATCTGACTTTAAGATCTGAATTCTGACTTTAATCTCATGAATTTGGATGTTAATCTGACTTTTAATCTCAGAATTCTGACTTTAATCTCAGAATACATGCTGTTTTTTAGTTTAAATGTGGCCCTAATAATATTCTGTAGTTATAGACCAAGAGAGAAAAAATATATATAATTGAACAAGAAAATGACCTCAGCTCAACAGGAAGTCGGCCATTTTGAATGTGAGATGGAATTTTTCATTTTTATTTTATTATTTATGTTATTTTATATTTTATTTTCATTTTATTATTTTAGATTGAACATAAAATGCTAATGAAACCTGGATATAACGACGTCATGTTTTGTCCACAATCCAAAACTGATTCTGTTTTAAAAATGTCTTTGTTATACGGAGCAAATATTCACATTTGAAAAGCAGAAGAAGAAAAAAATGATCTGAAAACTTGTTTTAACGACTAAAACAGTGAGTGAGTGATTACCTTTGAGGAAAGTCTGCTGCTGTTTGGCCGAGCAGATGAGTCGACTGATGCCTTCAATGACCTGACTCTTTGAGTCCACGTCCTTCTCTTTGGGCTTCTTTCCTAAGAAGATGGTGGGAACTGATGGAGGAGAAGGAAATGACAGGAAATAGAGATGATGTCATTAAACGCTATAAAACACGTGAGGTTTCCTGTTTCAACACAAAATGTAAAATGTAGCTCATTTGGCAAAAAATTGAAGATAAAACAATGATGTTTCATTATTTATAAGTGTACAATCACCTGAATGAGTAGACATGTTATCTATGACTGTTTTTCTGCAAAATTCTAACTTTAATCCCAAATTACGACTTTCTGACCTTAATCTAAGAATTCTGACTTTCTTGACATTAATCTCAGAATTCTGACTTTCTGACGTTAATCTCAGAATTCTGACTTTAATCCTTGAATTCTGACTTTAATCTAAGAATGACGACTTTCTGACGTTAATCTCAGAGTTCTGACTTTCTGACGTTAATCTCAGAATTACGACTTTTTCACACAATTCAGATTTTTTTTTAACTCAGAATTACGACTTTCTGATGTTAATCTCAGAATTCTGACTTTAATATTGGAATTTTGACTTTAATCTCAGAATTCTGACTTTCTGTCATTATTCTCAGAATTACGACTTTCTGACGTTAATCTCAGAATTCTGATTGTCTGACGTTAATCTCAGAATTCTGACTTTCTGACGTTAATCTCAGAATTCTGACTTTCTGACGTTAATCTCAGAATTCTGATTTTCTGACGTTAATCTCAGAATTCTGACTTTCTGACGTTAATCTCAGAATTCTGACTTTCTGACGTTAATCTCAGAATTCTGACTTTAATCTTGGAATTTTGACTTTAAGAATTATGACTTTCTGACGTTAATCTCAGAGTTCTGAATTTCTGACTTTAATCTCAGAATTTTTACTTTAATCCAAGACTTACGACTTTCTGACGTCAATCTCAAAATGACGACTTTGTGACTTTAATCTCAGGCTTTTACAGTAAATGTAATAAACCGTAAAAAGCTGTCAAAGCTCACCCTTCTTGTTCTTCTCCTTGGTGACCACCGTCATGGCCATGGTGCTGACCTGGGCCTGGGGATCACTGCTGCCCCCTCCTGGTAGCCTGCTGACCTGCAGCGAGCGGAAGGCGCTCTTCAGCGTGTTCTTGCAGCCCGTGTCCCGCCGCTCGCCCTCCCGCCGCTTCTCGGCCAGCGAGGCCAGCCAGTAGTCCACCTGCAGGCCGATGGCGTCCACGCCGTGAGACATGCTGGGACTCCTGAGGACAGAGAGACAGACGGAGGACATTTTTTTTTTACCATGACTCAGCAAAAACAAAAGCACGAATGGGTGAACAAAGAAGGAGGTGAGGTCATTCTCACCCCTGCACTGTGAGGACGCTGCCCATGGACGGGGAGGAAGGAGGAGTCGCCGCCTCTTTGATCATCCCCGTGGGCGAGCCGTGGCCGTGGGAGGGCGGAGACGTGGAGGGGACGGCCAAACTCACGGCCACGCCCTCTTCTGTGTCTCCTGATCCAAACGTTTATAACGAGTAATAATGTTAATCCAAGAAGATTAATCTATCTCTTTTCTGTCACTGACATCACAAACAAACAAAAACTTACCTGTGGGAGAAGAACTGGACTCGATGAGGCCGACCTTCACCACCTGGAGAACCAAAAAGTAATAAACATTTTAACATCTATCTATAAAGCGTGTCTGTGTGTCTGTCTGTCACAGGCATATCTCGCTGACCGTTAGTCAGATTGAGCTAAGACTTTGGATATGTGTTGAGCATGACCCGATGGTGTGCATCCTTGATTTTCACATTATTTGGAGGAATTTTAATTTTCACTGATTTATCATGCTGCACCAGGCAGGCAGCGGCTCATCAGCAAAAATTAAAAGTATCTCGGAATGACTTGAAATTTACCATCATAATAGTCGGCAACGCCCTGAACAAGGATCCGTTGAAAATATTTGCAAACCTCTTAAGGAATAATTTTTATGAATTTTTGAAATTCAGGAAATGATCCATTTGCCCTGATGCACTTTGACAGTGAGCTGACTTTCTTCTCTAAAACAAAAAGTATCTCGTAATGACTTGAAATTTACCCTCATAATAGTCGGCATCGCCCTGAACAAGGATCTGTTGAAAATATTTGCAAACCTCTAAAGGAATAATTTTAATGAATTTTTGAAATTCAGGAAATTATCCATTTGCCCTGATGCACTTTGACAGTGAGCTGAGTTTCTTCTCAAAAACAAAAAGTATCTCGGAATGACTTGAAATTCACCATCATAATAGTCGGCATCGCCCTGAACAAGGATCAGTTAAAAATATTTGCAAACCTCTTAAGGAATAATTTTAATGAATTTTTGAAATTCAGGAAATGATCCATTTGCCCTGATGCACTTTGACAGTGAGCTGACTTTCTTCTCTAAAACAAAAAGTATCTCAGAATGACTTGGAATTTACCATCATAATAGTCGGCATCGCCCTGAACAAGGATCCATTGAAAATATTTGCAAATCTCTTAAGGAATAATTTTAATGAATTTTTGAAATTCAGGAAATGATCCATTTGCCCTGATGCACTTTGACAGTGAGCTGACTTTCTTCAAAAAAACAAAAAGTATCTCTGAATGACTTGAAATTCAACATCATAATAGTCGGTATCGCCCTGAACAAGGATCCGTTGAAAATATTTGCAAACCTCTTAAGGAATAATTTTAATGAATTTCTGAAATTTGTGTTGTGCCTAATGATGTTGCACAGTGTCTGCATTATATTCGCCTTTACGTTCCCGATCATGGATTACCATAACTGAAAAATCTTCTTCAGCTCCCACTATAGGAATACATACTTCCTACGAGCACTGCACTACTTCAATGAATTCATTCAAATCACCTGGCAACATAAAGTGACAGTGTTTAATAAAATCTTACCCCGATAAAAGGAATGAATTTCTGGTACGAGTCCTCGTCTCGCCTGTAAAAATAAAACAGTAAAAATAACGGTTTGTTACATGGTTTCTCAAACTGTGGTGCGTGAACGCCCTCTGGTGGTACTTGGAGGAAAATCAGAAATACTAAACCCTGACTTTTAACATGCATCAAGTCAAAATTGTGAGATAAAAAGTGGTGTCGTGGATGGTTTAATCATGATCTCCACTCACGTCCTGTGTTTACAGGTGAGCATGGCCTCAGCGATGGGCAGCTGATGAGTGACGGTGGCACCGCTGATGTACTGAGCGATTCTCCCCGCAACGTCCAACTGATCTGGAGACGCAGAAGGAAAAGGGAAAATGAATGAATATACGTCCAAAAAAACAAATCTGATGCGTCTTTATATCATTCTGATGATACCTGTCTGCGGAGGCTCGGAGCGGCTGAACGTGTCTCGCCACGGCCCGTCCAGGAAAGACGAGTTGTATCGGTTATCGAGCGCGCCGAGGTGTTTGGCGACCGGATGTGAACCTGAGGGGGAAAAAAGGTCAAGAACAAGTCATCATTATGAGATAAATTGGAAATTATGAGATAAAGTCATATTATGAGATTGGTTGAAATTTGAGATAAAAAAATTGCAATTATGAGATTAAATCTAAATTTTGAGACAAAAAGTCAAAATTATGAGGAAAAAAAAGTCACAATTGTGAGATAAAGAGTGAAAATTATGAGATAAAAAGTGGAAATTTGAGATAAATAGTGGAAATTTCAGACAAAAAGTCATAATTATGCGATAAAAAGTCTAAATTATGAGATAAAAAGTCAAATTATGAGATAAGAAGTGGAAATTATGAGATAAAAAGTGGTAATTTGAGAAAAATAATGGAAATTTCAGACATAAAGTCATAATTATGTCATAAAAAGTGGAAATTATGCGATAAAACGTCTAAATTATGAGACAAAAAGTGGAAATTACGAGATAAATAGTGAAAATTTGAAATAAATAGTGGAAATTTGAGACAAAAAATCATAATTATGTGATAAAGTGGAAATTATGAGATAAAAAGTCATGATAATGAGAATAAACGTCTTAATTACAAGATAAAAAGTCGGAATTATGAGATAAAAGTCATAATAATGAGATAAAACATCATAATTAGGAGATAAAAAAGTCAAAATTACTAGATAAAAAGTCATTATTACAAGATAAAACGTCATAATTATGAGATAAAAGTCATAATGAGATAAAACGTCATAATAATGAGATAAAAAAGTCAAAATTACTAGATAAAAAGTGGAAATTATGAGATAAAAAGTGGAAATTATGAAATAAAGTCGAAATTATGAGGTAAAAAGTGGAAATTATGAGATAAAAAGTGGAAATTATGAAATAAAGTCGAAATTATGAGATAAAAAGTGGAAATTATGAGATAAAAAGTTGAAATTATGAAATAAAGTTGAAATTATGAGATAAAAAGTTGAAATTATGAAATAAAGTTGAAATTATGAGATAAAAGTTGAAATTATGAGATAAAAAGTCATAATTATTACTAAGATAAAAAGGGTGTTTGGTGACCGTCTGAGAGCCTGAGGGAGAACAAAGGTCAAGAACAAGCTAACAGTTACCAAAGGCAGTGAATAAGTGAGTAAAAACTTAAACTCACCCAGAGGAACCACCAGGAAGCGCATGTGGCTGAGCCAGTCGGACGTTTTATTGGCGAGCTGAGTGACGAAGAACTGCAGGATGGCGCCGAGGTAACTCTGACCGCCCACCGCCGCCACCTTCACCGCTCTGGGCATGGACGAGTTACAGTTACAGCTGCAGAGAGAGAGAGAGAGAAACACTTAATCTCATCAAATCTAAGCCAGTTTTGAGTTAATCTCTCCGTTAGACAGTCTGTTCCTGCTGTCCTGTTGGAGAAGTGTGTCTTTGTCATGTCTCGGCACAAATGTGTTTGTAAATAAACTTCATAAATGGTCAGAAATGACACGTACAACTTCTGGATGCGCGTGAGCACGGCCGACAGAACCGCCTGGATCTCAGCCGCAGAACACGTGCACACCACCGGGTGTCGCTGTACCTGGAGCTGCTCGGCAACATACTGCAACACACACACAGACACACAAATAACACGTAAAATTTAATGTAAATGATAGTAAACAATATAATTATTATGACTTTTTTTTTAATGATTTTTTATCTCATAAGTTCAACTTTTTATCTCATCATTTTGACTTTTTAATCTCATAAAGATTAAATTTTATCTAATAATTTCAACTATTTATCTCATAATTTCGACTTTTTATCTCATAATTTTGACTTTTTATCTCATAAATTCAACTTTTTAATTCATAATTTCGACTTTATCTCATAATTCAGACTTTTTATCTCATAATTTCAACTTTTTATCTCATAATTGTGACTTATCTCATAATTATGAAATTTTATCTCATAATTATGAATTTTTATCTCATAATTTTAACTTTTTATCTCATAATTTCAACTTTTTATCTCATAATTGTTACTTTTTATCTCATAATTTCAATTTTTTATCTCATAATTTCGACTTTAATCTCATTATTTCGACTTTTTAATCTCATAATTATACATTTTTATCTCATAAATTTAACTTTTTATCTCATAAATTCGACTTTTTATCTCATAAGTTCGACTTTTTATCTCATAATTTCGACTTTATCTCATAATTCAGACTTTTTATCTCATAATTTTGACTTTTTATCTCATAAATATGACTTTTTTATCTCATACTTTTGACTTTTTATCTCATAATTATGATTTTTTTTCTCATAATTTCAACTTTTTATTTCATAATTCTGAAATGTTATCTCATAATTCTGAAATTTTATCTCATAATTTTGAATTTTTATCTCATAATTTTAACTTTTTATCTCATAATTTCGACTTTTTATCTCATAATTTCAACTTTTTATCTCATAATTTCAACTATTTCACTTTTTATCAAAGAAAAATAGTGTCTCATGAATTCAGATCTACGTACCTGGCCCTGCCAGTCTGTTCCGTTGACCAGGATGAGGCTTTCAGGAAGAGCCGAGTCCGACAACAAGATCTGGTTGAGCTGATCGTACACTGCTTTCCTTAAGACCTACACACACACACACACACACACACAATATAAATGATAAACCTCCGTGTAGAGATACATTTACTCTTCAGATGACTCATCAGCGCATACATTATTCATCTCTGAGCTCCAGGAGACTTCTAAAAAGTGTAAATCTCTCAGTGGGAATAATGCAACACGCTGATTTAAGAGTGTGTGTGTGTGTGTGTGTGTGTGTGTGTGTGTGTGTGTGTGTGTGTGTGTGTGTGTGTGTGTGTGTGTGTCAGCGGCGTACCGGCGTGCTGTGTCCCAGCTCCGGGGATCTCTCAGAGTCGGAGCTGTTGGTTCGCTCGCTCAGAGGTTTGGAGAGCTGCCGCTCCTTCATGGGCGTACTGCTGCTGCGCTTCTGCCGCGGCGTGTGGGCGCCGTCCAACCTGAAAAACAAAGGAAACACACACGTGGTTATTTTGTACAGACACATACTGTATAATATATATATATCTATAAATAGATATAGATCACGTATGGATGTGTTTGTTGACTCGTTCGTTACCTTGGCGACGGCATGGGCTGCGTCTCACTCTTGCTGCTCTTCATGGGCGTACGGGGTTTCTCCGCCACCGACACCGTGATGCAGGGGCCCACCTCGGCAAACAGCTCCTGATCCGTTAGCTCCTACACACACACAAGCACACACACACACACACGCACACACGCGCACACAGACACAGACACAGACACAGACACAGACACAGACACAGACACAGACACACAGACACACACACACACACACACACACACACACACACACAAAGAGCCGATTAACCTATAGCCCTCTGGTGGCAGTGAACCATTAATGCAACTTCCTGACTTACAGTTGTACTTACTTACCTATTTACTTGTAAATTACTGAGTTAATACTTACTTATTAACTTATGTATCACTTACGTATTTTGTAACTTACTTATTTATTGAGTTAATACTTCCTTATTAACTTATTTATCACTTACTTTGTAACTTACTTATTTATTGAGTTAATACTTCCATACAAACTCATTTATCACTTACTTACTACGTAACTAATTTATTGTGTTAATACTTCCTTATTAATTAATTTATTACTTATTTATTTATTGAGTTAATACTTCCTTATTAACTTATTTATCACTTACTTACTACATAACTTATTTATTGCGTTAATACTTCCTTATTAACCGATTTATCATTTACTTACTTCGTAACTTACTTATTTATTGAGTCAATACTTCCTTATTAACTTATTTATTACTAAGTAACTTACTCATTACTTCATCCCTTTCTTCCTCATTAAATACTTACTTAATACCACCTTCCTTACTTATTACTTCCATACTTCTTAACACTCCCTTATTCATTTAACCAACCAAATTATTTACTACTTTTACTTTTACACTTACTTATTAACTATACTTACTCCCTTACTTACATAAAAACACACACACACACACACACATAGAGAAACAGTGAGGATCGTACCAGTGTGTCCGTCTCGGACAGCGCCTCCTCCAGGTTGCGGCTGCGTGACGGTTTTATCCTCTCTAAAGGTGGCTGCTCCCCCTGCTGGAGAGTTAAGGGAGATGCACTCAGTTCCACAAACGAAACAATAAATGAACAGAAGTCGTTAAGTTGCTAAGTTGCTAGGAAGAACATCACAAATAATCCGTATTTTCAGAAAAAGTTTATTTAATTTTTTAAATTTTAAACTGATTTAGGTAAAATACTTTTTCCCGCCATAAATCTGAGTTACTCACTGGACTGAAAGGGTCTCGGCCCAAACTTCCTTTACTGTTCAGGCTGCCGATCTCCGTCTGCGAGCTGGACTGAGACATTCCCTCGAAAAAGGGCCTGAACATAAGAAAACGTGATTAAAATGATGATTATTTTCATTGTTTTTTCACCTTCTTAAACAAATAAATGTACTTAAAACATAATAAACATCCACCAGGAGTGAGTTTCTCTGTTAAAAGTGGTTTAGAAACCTCACATTTATTCACATCCTGTTGCTCGTAAACATGGCTTTAAATCTTTAAACAGAGCTCGAAGTATAAATAAATAAAGGCAGAGCAACAAATCACTATAAATAAGCTTTTAAGGACAATTTCAAAGTGGTTTGCGTGTTTGAAATAAGTCATTGACCTCCTGGGAACGAGACTTTCTGGGTCTCGTTCCTCCAGCTGCTCTGTGACTTCTTCTTCTTCTTCTTCTTCAGAGAAAATACAAATAAACATCTCCACAGAGACTCTCTGCTGACAAAATTCCACTTTAGGAAACGGAATAATATTTATTCATCTAATTCATACATTTAAAAAAAGGGAAAACCGACCCACTTCTCATGCTCATGCAGGGGGTTTATAACGTCTGGCTGTAATGAGCAGCTTTGACCAGCAGATGGGGCTGTGACTCGTCTGTTTTCTGCCGTGTGCGATTACCTCAGTTTGGGTTTGGGCGTGCTGAGGATGCTGTCCGTCTCCTCCATCTCCGGCCCGCTGTCGCTGGGGTTGTACATCTCCAGGCTGTCGTAGAGCTCGTCCAGGTCCTCCTCCACCTCCTGGATCTGCTCCCTGGACACGTGTTCCAGGCCGAACCCGACCTGGACCAGGAGTTAGAGCAGTTTAACACGTGCAGGGGAAAAAGGGGGTCCCCACATATTCCATTAAAAACCAGAGGTTTGCAGCTAGAATAGTTAAACATTATAGAGTGTATTTCTGTTTCATTTAATGTTATATTCATTGAAGAAAATGTGTTTATCCTTCAAAAGTAAGGAAATTTCTCAAAATTTAATTTTTTTCTCTCAAAATGTAATTTTTTTCTCTCAAAATGTAATTTTTTTCTCTCAAAATTTAATTTTTTTCTCTCAAAATTCTAAACATTTTCTCTCAAAATTCTAAAAATTCTCAAAATTTTTATCTTTTTCTAAAAACTAAATTTTTTTTCTAAAACCTTAATTTTTTTCTAAAAAAAATATTTTTTTCTAAAGAAATTATTTTTTTCTAAAAAAAATATTTTTTTCTAAAAAAAATATTTTTTTCTAAAAAAATTATTTTTTTCTAAAATTATTATTTTTCTCTCAAATATTTAATTTATTTCTCAAAATAACTTGCATTCATTAAAAAAAAGGTTTGTTTCCTTCAAAAGTTTTTACTCTCAAAATGTTTATTTTTTCCTATAAATTTTTTTTTCTCTAATTTTATCTTTTTTCTCAAAATTTAAATTTTTTCTCAAAATTTTAACCTTTTTTCTCAAAATTTTAACCTTTTTCTCAAAATGTGTTATATTCATTGAACAAAAGTGCTTTTCCTTCAAAAATAAGGACATTTCTAAGTGACCCCAAAACTTTTGAACAGTAGTGTGCGTAACGAAAGTGAAAGAGGTGAGACGTTTACATACCACGGAAACCTGTTTAATTAATTAAATATGAAACTAATTATAAGTACATTTATGTTTACATTTCGCTCATTAAATGTCTATTTTTCTTATATCAAGTAGCACAAACACAACCATAGTGTGCCGCATACTTTGTTTTTTTTCAATTATTATTAGTTATTTATTTACGACAATGTTTGTAATTGAACGGTAACATTTCAAGCTTCAATTCGTTTTATTTCAAATCGTAAAATAACAACACACTTTGACTTCTCGTTACGCAAACACACACACACACACACACACACTCTCTCACTCTGAAGCTCATGTATGAAGAGGGGGAGGTGGAAAAACCACGAGGGAAGAGAGAAAATACAAAAACAAACAAAGTGATAAAAGAAAGAAGATGCGACACCGCCTACCTCGTCTGTGACTTTGAACCTCTTGAGCAAGGCGACAAACTTCTGCTTGATGTTGGGTTGCTGCGTAGAGGAGACAGAAAAGAGGGCGAGGGGTTCATGTCTCTGTGTGTGAGCGTCAGAGTCATTTATGTCACATCTTTATTTTAAATAAAAACAACAACCGTTAATTAACGAGGAGCGGCTTCAAAAAAACATATTTATTTATGTTGCACAAAGCGAAAGTGTGAAGTAAGCTGGTGTTTCTGTGCAGGCCTGAGGTGTGACTGCATTGTTTCTATAGAATGTGTGTGTGTGTGTGTGTGTGTGTGTGTGTGTGTGTGTTATATTCAGCTTAACAAGTCAACAAACACCTGCTACAAAAACGAGCACAAACGATTGTTTATTTTTGTTTGTATCGATCACTTAAGTTCTATTAGAAGGTAACGAGAAGACGGACCAGACAGACAGACAGACGGAGGCGCAGTTCTATTCTCACCCTGGTGATGGCAGCGTTGGAGGTGAGCTTACGCCTGGGCTTCTTCTTCCTCACCTCGTCCTCTTCATCAAAGAGATACTGAAAGAGGTGAAAGCGTCACATTAACACGTTAGTGTTTTATGTAGTGACAAACTGTAGAAGCTAACTGCTAAAACAACGTTTTCGAACAGATCTAAGCTTATATTTTAACGGAAGTTGTCGGTAACGCTAATCGCAAATGTTACCATACAAAGTCTGATTTTACCCTTAAGCAACAAAGGGACCAAAAGTTAAGGATTTAAGCTTCTATTTTAGCGGAAGTTGTAAGTAGCGTTCATTGCATTTATCGGACGTTTTAATTGCTAACATTACCGGAAAAAGTCAAATTTTCCCCTTAGCAATAACTGACCGAATATTAAGTAGATAGCTTATGTTTTAGCGGAAGTTGTAGGTAACGCTCCGTACATATATATCGGAAGTTTTTAAACGCAAAAACGTTGCCTGAAAAAGTAACATTTTCCCCTTAGCAATAACTGACTGAATATTAAGTAGATAGCTTATATTTTAGCAGAAGTTGTAGGTAATGCTCTTTGCATATTTCGGACGTTTTAATCATTAACGTTGCCTTACAAAGTCTGATTTTCCCCTTAGCATTAACTGATCGAATATTAAGTAGATAGCTTATATTTTAGCGGAAGATGTAGGTAACGCTCTTCGTATATATCGGAAGTTTTAATCGCTAATGTTACCATACAAAGTCCGATTTTATCCTGAAGCAACAAAGGGACCAAAAGTTAAGGATTTAAGCTTCTAGTTTAGCTGAAGTTGTAGCTAACGCTCCGTACATATCGGAACTCTTTAATCGCAAACGTTACCGGAAAAAGTTACATTTTCCCCTTAGCAATAACTGACTGAATATTAAGTAGATAGAGTATATTTTAGCTGAGGTTGTAGGTAACGCTTTTCGTATATATCGGATGTTTAATCGCTAACATTACCTTACAAAGTCTGATTTTCCCCTTAGCATTAACTGACCAAATATTAAGTAGATAGCTTATATTTTAGCGGAAGTTGTAGGTAACGCTCTTTGAATATATCAGAAGTTTTTAATCGCAAACGTTACCTGAAAAGTCCAATTTTCCCTTTGGCAATAACTGACAGAATATTAAGAAGTTAGCTTATATTTTAGCAGAAGTTGTAAGTAATGCTCTTCGCATATACCGGACGTTTTAATGGCAAACGTTAGCTTACAAAGTCCGATTTTCCCCTTAGCATTAACTGACCGAATATTAAGTAGAAAGCTTATATTTTAGCAGAATTTAAGTGACACTTGACCATACAGTCCATAGATTTGCGATTCAAAGAAAACAACATTCAAACAAAAATTGGAGCTGCGTGGTGAGGGAAACAGCAGCAGCTGAGATTGACCATGTAGGCATGTTATCGTTTGTTTTTTTTGTTCTAATCTTTATCATGTTTGAAATTCTAGCACGACCACCCTATTTTTTATAACAAAATAATGACTTTTTAAGGGTAAAATTTTAATTTTATATAATCGAATTAACAGATTATATAACTTCCATATCTACTCTGACTTCTCCAAAAAAAAAAGTCTGAGATGTTTGTCTTAAAATTGGCTCGGAAACAGGAACTTTAAATGATTAAAAACAACTCTAATTTACTGAAATTGCTCAGGACTATGTTTAGCGGCCATTAAAAAAAATGGGGGGACTATTTTCAGCTGCCATATTGGGGGAAATTCAGATACTTTTCCCAGATTTGACGACAAACCTGGCCATGAATGGGATCATCGCTGCCCTCCTGCTCTGACGAGTAGCTCTCCTCCTCTTCCTCGGAGTAGTTGTCGATGTCGGGGGAACGATCTGAGGGAGCAGAATCAGGCGACGTGATCATCACGTAACGGAGTGGACAGTTTTGACGTAGACGAGGACAGACGCAGCGAGACGACCACTCACCAGACATTTTGGCTTTGGGACCCTCGTGGTCGATGGGCTGGCTGGACAGTGAGTAGACGCGGACCTCGGCCACGGGCACCGACGCGTCCTTCAGCTGACTGTGGAGCCCCAGGACCTGAGCACCTTCACTGGGATGCTGCATCACCTGGAGGAAGGAGACGCCAACAGGAGAGAGGACCACATAAAAAATCTGGGGACAAAACTATTCAGAGAAACCAGAATTGAATGTTCTAAGATGTCAAAAAACACACTTTGAGGCCACCATGACCTTGACCTTTGACCTCCAGGTCATCTAAATCACGTCATTCATGAGTCCAAGTGAACGTTTGCGCCAGAGGTCATGAAATTTACAATGACGTTCATGGTGAAAGTGTGATAGTCAACGTATGTCAGAACGTAAGCGAACGTATGTCAGAACGTTAGCGAACGTGCGTTAGAACGTTAGCGAACGTGCGTTAGAACGTTAGCAAGCGTGCGTCAGAACGTTAGCGAACGTGCACTATAACGTTAGCGAACGTGCGTAATAACGTTAGCGAATGTGCACCAGAACGCTAGCGAATGTGCGTCAGAACGTTAGCGAGCGTGCGTCAGAACGTTAGCGAACGTGCGTCAGAACGTTAGCGAACGTGCGTCAGAAAGTTAGCGAACGTGCGTCAGAACGTTAGCGAGCTTGCGTCAGAACGTTAGCGAGCGTGCGTCAGAACGTTAGCGGACGTGCGTCAGAACGTTAGCGGACGTGCGTCAGAACGTTAGCGAACGTGCGTCAGAACGTTAGCGAACGTGCGTCAGAACGTTAGCGAGCTTGCGTCAGAACGTTAGTGAGCGTGCGTCAGAACGTTAGCGAACGTGCGTCAGAACGTTAGCGAACGTGCGTCAGAAAGTTAGCGAACGTGCGTCAGAACGTTAGCGAGCTTGCGTCAGAACGTTAGCGAGCGTGCGTCAGAACGTTAGCGAACGTGCGTCAGAACGTTAGCGAACGTGCGTCATAACGTTAGCGGACGTGCGTCAGAACGTTAGCGGACGTGCGTCAGAACGTTAGTGAACGCGTGTCAGCACGTTAGCGAATGTTTTAGTGAGCGCATGTCAGAACGTTTGTCAGAACGTTAGTGAACGTGTGTTAGTGAACGTGCATCAGAACGTTCACTAATGCATCTTTGAGTACAAGTGAACATTTGTGCCAGATTTAATGGACTTTCCACTCAAGTTCATGGAAACTCGTTCCTGTTTACACGATCAAACAGGTTTTGTGAGGAGGTCACTGAGGCCTAGACTTTTGTCCTTCAACCACCAAATTACAATCACTTTAGCATTAGCTAATCCAAATGAACGTTCGTACCAAATTTGATGACGTTCTGAGCTAAGAGTATGGAGAAGGAGCAAATTTAAAGGTACATTACATGATTTATTCTGTAGTAAGTAGCCTTAAGCGTCATTTTTGAGGGGGTTAGCGTGCATAAAAACTCTTGAAACTTGGCATGGGGGTCAGGTGTTGGGACAGGGACTCTATAGCGCCCCCTGAAGGTGAAAACAGAGGCAAAATTTAGTTCCACCGAATTTCCCGAAACTTGGTGGGAAGATGTTACAGACCAAGACGAACAAAAAAGTCGATCGTAACCATGGTGTATTTTATTCAACTGTGTCCAAGTAGAGTAGAGTATTGGATGAAAATAAGCTTATTTGAACTGTGGTTTCGCTCAAACAAACAGCAGGGACAGACGGAGAGGAAATGAGGACAGACGGCGATAAACAAAAACAGCAGCGAGGGGATTTATGAAGGAAAGATGAAACGCTGAAGGAGAAATTCTTCTTCTTCTTTTTACCCTCTGTGTGAGTGACGGCGTGCGGCCTCTCGTCAGCAGTCTGGTCACACTCACAGAGGTAATGGAGTCTGGCCTGGTTATTACAGAGACGGCCTCCCTCGGCAGGCGTTACTCACTGGGATGAGGTTGAGCAGATTCTGCTTCGCACGACTCCAAAAAGGTTTATTTCTGAAGCTTCTTTCTCGATATTGAATTACATTTCGGTCGGAGCAAAAATCATAAAAATGTGGCTACGGGCGAGGGAATCGTCTTCCTGCCTCGTGGAAATGCCACATCTAATATTTATTCCGATTATTAAATATTTTATATCTCATTTTCAGTTTCTCAGTTGGATTTATTGATATGTATGACTGTAAACTGACAATATATATACACATTTAAACAATGGCATGATTTTTTATTTATTTTTTTACTATATTTACAGTTAGTATTTCGTAAAACAGTCTCGTTTTTTTGTCTAAAATGAGATTCATTCTCTTCAGATTAAAAGGAAACTTGAGGATCAAATGTCCATGACCATCCCATAATGCCGACCTCGTACCTCGGCCATGTTGATGAGTCCCAGCGCCAGCGTCTTGTAGCCCAGGATGGTGCGGTTCTTGTAGCGCTTCCGCCGCTGCAGCATGATCTGGAGTTTGTTGGCGTCCCTTTTCAGGAAGTGCGGATACTGAAAAACAACGACAACAACAACGACGCACAATTAACCAACAGCTGTGTGTGTGTGTGTGGGACTGATAATCTGGATCCCAATCTAGGGATGGGATGATACCACCTTTTTTTAAAGTCCGATTCCGATATCACAAACTCGAGTATCTACCATTATCGATATCGGTCTGATACACAACACATTTGTGCCGAGTCATTTGAAAGAGCCGAAACATGACTCAGCTAAAATGCTTTTGCTGATTTTTATTTACATTTTTACGAGTGCTGGGCACGTTAATGGCATCAGCGTTAACGCGCGTTAGCGCATGACGTGTTTCCATGACGACCGACCGGAAAATGACGTGCGTGACATCGTGCTTGCATCGTCTCTTGGTCTGTTTTTACGAGATTTTTTTCGTTTTTTTTTTTGCTAGATTAGTTTTCGGGTCCGTTTTTTTCGAGATTTATTTTGGGATCTGTTTTTACGCGATTTTTTTCAGATCTTTTTTTACGAGATTTTTTTTGGTATCTGTTTTTACGAGATTTTTTCCGATCTGTTTTTCCGAGATTTTTTTTCAGATCTGTTTTTACGAGATTAGTTTTCGGGTCCGTTTTTTTCGAGATTTATTTTGGGTCTGTTTTTATGAGATTTTTTTCAGATCTGTTTTTACACTGGTGCCGCGGCCACATTAACGTCGCCAATACTAATTTTTACAGTCTATCTTTCCGATGTACGATCCAATTATTTTGACCAATATCGGGCCGATACCGATCCCTAGCTTAATTGTGATAATCAGAGCTACTGATCGGACTCTGGCGTCTAAAGTTTCCGACAACAAATATACAGTGAGAAAATAAGTGTCACTGTTTGAACCTTCAGTACCATTTTTGGCACGCACACTTTCTCATTACTGCTCAGTTTTCCTCTCTTGGCAGTGTGTCGGCCGTTTGAAAAACACATAATCAAAGTTTTTCTTGACCTCTCTGACCTTCGAGTGCGTATGCGTTTACCTGCAGAGAGAAGGTGAGCTGCAGGTCGGTCTCCGTCAGCCCGGCCGACGACAGCAGGATCTCGTTGGAGCGCAGGATCCGCTTGGAGCCCTGAGGAGGCGACAAAAGGGAGGGAGGAAGAGGAGGGGAAGAGATGATTTCTATTAGCGAGCGTTGATGAACTCCAGCGGAGTCAAAACAATGAACCGTCATCAACCGCACGCAGAGAGAGGAGCGAGGGCGAACACAGCGGAGGCTGGAAAACAACGTGATGTGATTGACAGGAGGGAAAAGAGCGGGCAGGGCGACTGTCTGTCAAGGATTCAGTGTTATAGTAAGTGATAATCAACCTTCAAATGCTTTTAACGTGTGATTTAAATTGTCGTTCAAAGACAAAGACGTTAAAATACACATTTTATTTGTTTTTTTTTTGATTCAACACAAGCTGGAGTTTGAAAAAGATGTTCATTAAGCTTTTAGCAAAGCAACAACAAGTCCCCATAATATTGGTAATAATAAGATGAAATCGAGCACAAAATACCAGATTATGAAATGATATTCTCTGTTCCTGTAGAAGCCAAAACTTGTATCTTACATCAGCTGCCATTTTTAGAAAAAATGCGCTCGATTGAGGCTCGGACGACGACTGCTACTACAAGATTTTAGCTAGTGCTAGCGTTTTAGCGTAGAATTTGCGGTCATTCCGCTAAATTGAGGACGTTACGCTAAAATAAAAACATTAAATTCACGCCACATACTATGACATTTCTCACGCTGAGAAGTGATAAAATCATGAATCGATGATGATGTCTTGAATTAGCTTGAATTAGCCAATCAGAAAATAGCATTTCTTGTTGCTGGGGAACGCCTGAAAATAGGTTTCTGCTGCAAGTACTCCATGAATCCTGTGAATGCACACTTAATATACATTAATATTATAATACATCACTTAATTTATGCTAATTTATTAAAGTGTAAGTTTGAAGTGTAAAGAGCTCTGTATTACGCTAAAATAAAATCCTGGCTAGAACCCTGCAGGAGCTGGAAGTTTTAACGCATTCCAATTGATTTTTTGCTCTAATTTGCAGGTTTTATGGTTGTTGTTTAGATCGCAGTAAAACTCTCTTTATAGGGATTTTATGTAATGTCAATGAGAGGGCATTTTTAAAAGTGACCCGTCGCGGCTTGAACGGTCTCCTACCTGCAGTTTGACGGCGATCACCACAGACGTGAGGTCTTTATCCAGCTCCTTCAGCATAATCAGCTTCTTCAGCGTCAGATTGAAGAGTCTGTAGAGACAAACAACAACAACAACACGGAGGTTAAATAAATCTGTGCCTGTGACCCTGATAAACTGTCCTCTCTCCCGCTTTCTCGTCATCCCTTTTCTCTCTGTCACAGAATGAGAAGTGACACATGAGGAGGCGTTTTGTGCAGCTTTGTGTTTTTTTTGTTTTTTTTTGTACCAGATTACAAGCTGCTAACAAATGTCTCTCTCTGGCTGAAAATGGTTTTGCTGTTTTTGTGTGAAAAGTGTTTGTGTCGGCACAAAAACACACAAATGGAAGCCATTGGTTTTTGATAACAGTTGGTTCATCATAACTGTCATTTTAAGGTTTGGAAGGTTTTGGAACACATATTATGTGTTATCTCGGAATGACTTGAAATTCACCATCATAATAGTCGGCATGGTGCTGAACAAGGATCTGTCGAAAATATTTGCAAATCTCTTAAGGAATAATTTTAACAAATTTTTGAATTTCAGGAAATGATCCATTCGCCCTGATGCACTTTGACAGTGAGCTGACTTTCTTCAAAAAATTAAAAAGTATCACGGAATGACTTGAAATTCACCATCATAATAGTCGGCATGGCCCTGAACAAGGATCCGTCGAAAATATTTGCAAACAACTTAAGGAATAATTTTAATGAATTTTTGAATTTCAGGAAATGATCCAGTTTCCCTGATGCACTTTGACAGTGAGCTGACTTTCTTCAAAAAAATAAAAAGTATCTCGGAATGACTTGAAATTTACCATCATAATAGTCGGCATCGCCCTGAACAAGGATCCGTTGAAAATATTTGCAAACCTCTTAAGGAATAATTTTAACAAATTTTTGAATTTCAGGAAATTATCACTTTGCCCTGATGCACTTTGACATTGAGCTGACTTTCTTCAAAAAAATAAAAAGTATCTCGGAATGACTTTAAATTCACCATCATAATAGTCGGCATCGCCCTGAACAAGGATCCGTCGAAAATATTTGCAAATCTCTTAAGGAATATTTTTAACAAATTTTTGAATTTCAGGAAATTATCACTTTTCTCTGATGCACTTTGACAGTGAGCTGACTTTCTTCAAAAAAATAAAAAGTATCTCGGAATGACTTGAAATTCACCATCATAATAGTCGGTATCACCCTGAACAAGGATCTGTTGAAAATATTTGCAAACCTCTTAAGGAATAATTTTAACAAATTTTTGAATTTCAGGAAATTATCACTTTGCCCTGATGCACTTTGACATTGAGCTGACTTTCTTCAAAAAAATAAAAAGTATCTCGGAATGACTTGAAATTCACCATCATAATAGTCAGCATCGTCCTGAACAAGGATCCGTCGAAAATATTTGCAAACCTCTTAAGGAATAATTTTAACAAATTTTTGAATTTCAGGAAATGATCCATTCGCCCTGATGCACTTTGACATTGAGCTGACTTTCTTCAAAAAAATAAAAAGTATCTCGGAATGACTTGAAATTTACCATCATAATAGTCGGCATCACCCTGAACAAGGATCTGTTGAAAATATTTGCAAACCTCTTAAGGAATAATTTTAACAATTTTTGAATTTCAGGAAATTATCACTTTGCCCTGATGCACTTTGACATTGAGCTGACTTTCTTCAAAAAAATAAAAAGTATCTCGGAATGACTTTAAATTCACCATCATAATAGTCGGCATGGTGCTGAACAAGGATCCGTCGAAAATATTTGCAAACCTCTTAAGGAATAATTTTAACAATTTTTGAATTTCAGGAAATGATCCATTCGCCCTGATGCACTTTGACAGTGAGCTGACTTTCTTCAAAAAAATTAAAAGTATCTCGGAATGACTTGAAATTCACCATCATAATAGTCGGCATCGCCCTGAACAAGGATCCGTCGAAAATATTTGCAAATCTCTTAAGGAATAATTTTAACGAATTTTTGAATTTCAGGAAATGATCCATTCGCCCTGATGCACTTTGACAGTGAGCTGACTTTCTTCAAAAAAATTAAAAGTATCTCGGAATGACTTGAAATTCACCATCATAATAGTCGGCATCGCCCTGAACAAGGATCCGTCGAAAATATTTGCAAATCTCTTAAGGAATAATTTTAACGAATTTTTGAATTTCAGGAAATGATCCATTCGCCCTGATGCACTTTGACAGTGAGCTGACTTTCTTCAAAAAAATAAAAAGTATCTCGGAATGACTTGAAATTCACCATCATAATAGTCGGCATCGCCCTGAACAAGGATCCGTTGAAAATATTTGCAAACCTCTTAAGGAATAATTTTAACAAATTTTTGAATTTCAGGAAATTATCACTTTGCCCTGATGCACTTTGACATTGAGCTGACTTTCTTCAAAAAAATAAAAAGTATCTCGGAATGACTTGAAATTCACCATCATAATAGTCGGCATCGCCCTGAACAAGGATCCGTCGAAAATATTTGCAAATCTCTTAAGGAATAATTTTAACGAATTTTTGAATTTCAGGAAATGATCCATTCGCCCTGATGCACTTTGACAGTGAGCTGACTTTCTTCAAAAAAATAAAAAGTATCTCGGAATGACTTGAAATTCACCATCATAATAGTCGGCATCGCCCTGAACAAGGATCCGTTGAAAATATTTGCAAACCTCTTAAGGAATAATTTTAACAAATTTTTGAATTTCAGGAAATTATCACTTTGCCCTGATGCACTTTGACATTGAGCTGACTTTCTTCAAAAAAATAAAAAGTATCTCGGAATGACTTTAAATTCACCATCATAATAGTCGGCATCGCCCTGAACAAGGATCCGTCGAAAATATTTGCAAATCTCTTAAGGAATATTTTTAACAAATTTTTGAATTTCAGGAAATTATCACTTTTCTCTGATGCACTTTGACAGTGAGCTGACTTTCTTCAAAAAAATAAAAAGTATCTCGGAATGACTTGAAATTCACCATCATAATAGTCGGTATCACCCTGAACAAGGATCCGTTGAAAATATTTGCAAACCTCTTAAGGAATAATTTTAACAAATTTTTGAATTTCAGGAAATTATCACTTTGCCCTGATGCACTTTGACATTGAGCTGACTTTCTTCAAAAAAATAAAAAGTATCTCGGAATGACTTTAAATTCACCATCATAATAGTCGGCATCGCCCTGAACAAGGATCCGTCGAAAATATTTGCAAATCTCTTAAGGAATATTTTTAACAAATTTTTGAATTTCAGGAAATTATCACTTTTCTCTGATGCACTTTGACAGTGAGCTGACTTTCTTCAAAAAAATAAAAAGTATCTCGGAATGACTTGAAATTCACCATCATAATAGTCAGCATCGTCCTGAACAAGGATCCGTCGAAAATATTTGCAAACCTCTTAAGGAATAATTTTAACAAATTTTTGAATTTCAGGAAATGATCCATTCGCCCTGATGCACTTTGACATTGAGCTGACTTTCTTCAAAAAAATAAAAAGTATCTCGGAATGACTTGAAATTTACCATCATAATAGTCGGCATCACCCTGAACAAGGATCTGTTGAAAATATTTGCAAACCTCTTAAGGAATAATTTTAACAATTTTTGAATTTCAGGAAATTATCACTTTGCCCTGATGCACTTTGACATTGAGCTGACTTTCTTCAAAAAAATAAAAAGTATCTCGGAATGACTTTAAATTCACCATCATAATAGTCGGCATGGTGCTGAACAAGGATCCGTCGAAAATATTTGCAAACCTCTTAAGGAATAATTTTAACAATTTTTGAATTTCAGGAAATGATCCATTCGCCCTGATGCACTTTGACAGTGAGCTGACTTTCTTCAAAAAAATTAAAAGTATCTCGGAATGACTTGAAATTCACCATCATAATAGTCGGCATCGCCCTGAACAAGGATCCGTCGAAAATATTTGCAAATCTCTTAAGGAATAATTTTAACGAATTTTTGAATTTCAGGAAATGATCCATTCGCCCTGATGCACTTTGACAGTGAGCTGACTTTCTTCAAAAAAATTAAAAGTATCTCGGAATGACTTGAAATTCACCATCATAATAGTCGGCATCGCCCTGAACAAGGATCCGTCGAAAATATTTGCAAATCTCTTAAGGAATAATTTTAACGAATTTTTGAATTTCAGGAAATGATCCATTCGCCCTGATGCACTTTGACAGTGAGCTGACTTTCTTCAAAAAAATTAAAAGTATCTCGGAATGACTTGAAATTCACCATCATAATAGTCGGCATCGCCCTGAACAAGGATCCGTCGAAAATATTTGCAAATCTCTTAAGGAATATTTTTAACGAATTTTTGAATTTCAGGAAATTATCACTTTTCTCTGATGCACTTTGACAGTGAGCTGACTTTCTTCAAAAAAATAAAAAGTATCTCGGAATGACTTGAAATTCACCATCATAATAGTCGGCATCGCCCTGAACAAGGATCCTTCGAAAATATTTGCAAACCTCTTAAGGAATAATTTTAACGAATTTTTGAATTTCAGGAAATGATCCATTCGCCCTGATGCACTTTGACAGTGAGCTGACTTTCTTCAAAAAATTAAAAGTATCTCGGAATGACTTGAAATTCACCATCATAATAGTCAGCATTGCCCTGAACAAGGATCCGTCGAAAATATTTGCAAATCTCTTAAGGAATAATTTTAACAAATTTTTGAATTTCAGGAAATTATCACTTTGCCCTGATGCACTTTGACATTGAGCTGACTTTCTTCAAAAAAATAAAAAGTATCTCGGAATGACTTGAAATTTACCATCATAATAGTCGGCATCACCCTGAACAAGGATCCGTTGAAAATATTTGCAAACCTCTTAAGGAATAATTTTAACGAATTTTTGAATTTCAGGAAATTATCACTTTTCTCTGATGCACTTTGACAGTGAGCTGACTTTCTTCAAAAAATTAAAAAGTATCTCGGAATGACTTGAAATTCACCATCATAATAGTCGGCATCGCCCTGAACAAGGATCTGTCGAAAATATTTGCAAACCTCTTAAGGAATAATTTTAACGAATTTTTGAATTTCAGGAAATGATCCATTCGCCCTGATGCACTTTGACAGTGAGCTGACTTTCTTCAAAAAAATTAAAAGTATCTCGGAATGACTTGAAATTCACCATCATTATAGTCGGCATCGCCCTGAACAAGGATCCATCGAAAATATTTGCAAATCTCTTAAGGAATATTTTTATCAAATTTTTGAATTTCAGGAAATTATCACTTTTCTCTGATGCACTTTGACAGTGAGCTGACTTTCTTCAAAAAAATAAAAAGTATCTCGGAATGACTTGAAATTCACCATCATAATAGTCGGCATCACCCTGAACAAGGATCTGTTGAAAATATTTGCAAACCTCTTAAGGAATAATTTTAACGAATTTTTGAATTTCAGGAAATGATCCATTCGCCCTGATGCACTTTGACAGTGAGCTGACTTTCTTCAAAAAAATTAAAAGTATCTCGGAATGACTTGAAATTCACCATCATAATAGTCGGCATCGCCCTGAACAAGGATCCGTCGAAAATATTTGCAAATCTCTTAAGGAATATTTTTAACGAATTTTTGAATTTCAGGAAATTATCACTTTTCTCTGATGCACTTTGACAGTGAGCTGACTTTCTTCAAAAAAATTAAAAAGTATCTCGGAATGACTTTAAATTCACCATCATAATAGTCGGCATGGTGCTGAACAAGGATCTGTCGAAAATATTTGCAAATCTCTTAAGGAATAATTTTAACAAATTTTTGAATTTCAGGAAATGATCCATTCGCCCTGATGCACTTTGACAGTGAGCTGACTTTCTTCAAAAAATTAAAAAGTATCACGGAATGACTTGAAAATCACCATCATAATAGTCGGCATCGCCCTGAACAAGGGTCCGTCGAAAATATTTGCAAACAACTTAAGGAATAATTTTAATGAATTTTTGAATTTCAGGAAATGATCCAGTTTCCCTGATGCACTTTGACAGTGAGCTGACTTTCTTCAAAAAAATAAAAAGTATCTCTGAATGACTTGAAATTCACCATCGTAATAGTCGGCATCGCCCTGAACAAGGATCCGTCAAAAATATTTGCAAATCTCTTAAGGAATAATTTTAACAAATTTTTGAATTTCAGGAATAGGTTCCATTCGCCCTGATGTCTTCAATAATTCACAGTCTGGGATTTAGAGTCAGAAAGTAAACCACTAAAATAGATCTGCGAGGGCAATCAAGTGTGAGAGAGAGAGAGAATAAAGGAGTTAAAAAAAACGACAACAAAGAAAGACAGAAGATAATGTCAGGAGTCAGACAGGCCGACAAAAGGGCAAGAAAACAAGGGCAGGAAGACGGAGGGAAAGACACAAAAGGAAGCTGTAGATGAATGAGTGAGTGAGTGAGTGAATAATGAGAGGAGGAAACAACAAGGAGACAAAGACGAGAGAGTGAGGAAGTGACAGGAAAACTGTGGAAGACGTCAGCGAAGAAAAAGAATAATGATAAGAAGACGAGTGAGATGACACGACGTGTCCACAAAGACGGCAACTGTCTGACAAGACGCTTTCCAACCATTTTGAAAAGTTTGAGGATTTTCTGATATTCCTGGTCTAATAATAATTATTTAATTTATTACAATTCTGTCCTCGTTTGTCTGTCAGTTCAATTGTATATCCTTCCCACACGGTGATGAATCACAAAAGGAAAGGGATGACGAAAATGGGGAAAAACTCAACAGGAACTCGTCAATTTCTTCACGATTAATGACGACCGTGAATAAAGATGAAAAAGTAGGCGTTAAAGCATAAAAAAACGAGTGAATATAAAAGGGTAAAATGTGTATCACAGTGCGTGGGCTTCTCCCGTCGCCTCCCCTGACAACAACGGCATCGCGGGAGGTGTGACCTTGACGTGTCATAACAATGACCTTCACACCGTGTCCTTACATTTATTTAAAACCTGTCTCCTCCTCGTCTCCTCCTCGTCTCCTCTCTAATAACACGTTTTCTCCTCCTCCTCCTCCTCACATCACAGGATCTACTGTTGAGAGCGAGTGTCGGATATTCCTCCCTTTGTTCACCTCCCCTGCTCCTTTTCTCATTATCATTCCATTACATGGATTAGTCTGTCGCCGACACACACACACACACACACACACACACGGAGTGATATCCAATACCTCACACACACACACACACACACACACACGATACAAACAACAGTGAATTAAAGAGCGATTTCCCTGAAAATGTCAAAATTCCAGGCCACGTTTTTCAAATGTCACATCGAGCCAAAGTGAATGGGTCAAAAAACACGATGATGTCGCTGCTCTTTTGTTTTCTTCTGCTTTTCAGAAAGAAGAAATAACCAGGCCACAACATGACTCAGCTAAATATATGTTATTTCTGTATTTTATTTTTACAGTCAGCTAAAACATAGGATTTTTGGATCGCATTTATATCTTTTCCGATATCTCGCACAACAGTGGTGTTTTTTGGTTTGTGCCAAAAAACAACAAAAAAAATATTTTTTTATTTAATCCAATCCCAATCAAATATTAAATAATTATCAGGATTATCAATATTTTCTATGACAAACAATTAAAAAAGGTGTTGTTTTCCATATGACAAATGTTGAAAACTGGTGAATTTATGTAATCAACCTAGCAATTAAAGGGTTTAAAATCCTCAAAATTATTCAATGTTTGGTAGTTTTGAACACGGCCAAAGTTGTTTCAGAGATTAACGCCGAAAAAAGCAGGAAAAAAAATGAATCTGTTGAGTTTTTAGAGCAGTTTTTGGAAGTGCACATTTTTGTCCTTAGGGACATGAAAGGGTAGTAAATTAATCTGGTGGATTTACGTAATCAACCTGGCATTTAAAGGGTTAAAAATCCTCAAAATGATTTCATGTTTTGTAGTTTTGAACACAGCCAAAGTTGTTTCAGAGATTAACGCCGAAAAAAGCAGGAAAAAAAATGAATCTGTTGAGTTTTTAGAAGTGCACATTTTTGTCCTTAGGGACATGAAAGGGTAGTAAATTAATCCGGTGGATTTACGTAATCAACCTGGCATTTAAAGGGTTAAAAATCCTCAAATTGATTTCATGTTTGGTAGTTTTGAACACGGCCAAAGCTGTTTCAGAGATTCACGCAGAAAAAAGCAGGGAAAAATATGAGTCAGTAGAGTTTTTAGAGCAGTTTTTGGAAGAGCACATTTTTGTCCTCAGTGACACAAAAGGGTAGTAAATTGAAGCCGAAGCCCGAGCGATTAAAACAATTAAACCAGTCGAGTTGGCGGTGAGTCAGTGACAGCGAACGCTTCCCACGTGGACACCTGAACGCACCACGGCGGACGAGGAGTGCCGACTCATCGCTTTTAAAACAGTTTTACACAAAGTAAATTACACGATGACAAATAAGAGACAAAAAGACTGTGTTCTGTTTCCTTTTGTGCGACGACGGAATAATCACAATAACGCGAGGCTAAATAAAGACGACACCTATTAAACAAGAGCGTGTTTGCAACTCTCTCCTTTAGAAAGGTCCAGAAATAACAGTTATCATTTGTCATTTATCATCATCTTCATTATTAATACCATTTATTTCTCGACACACATTTATCGTCGATACATATTCGTCGGATCACGTTTGAATAAGTCAATAAAGTCTGAATAATTGATCGTGCGCATCTTTAAGATGATTTCAACATCAAAAACTCGGCTGTGTTGTGTCCCAGAAGACACACTTTGTGCATTCTCTTTTAATTTCCTGTCTGTCTGTGGTCTGTAACATGATCTGAGTCCGTTTAGAGGCACCGCATAAATACAAATTATTATAATTCCCATGACCGATTGACATAATTAACGACTGTAACGTGGGTTCTTTTAGCAAAACGGCTGCAGGAATAAAGTGTTATACGGACACAGAGTAGTGCATCTACAGTGAATGACAATGAGGCGACACACACACACACACACACACACACACACACACACACACACACACACACACACACACACACACACACACACACACACACACACACACACACACACACACACACACACACACACACACACACACACACACACACACACACACACACACACACACAGTGTAAGCACTTGGAGTAAAGTCGGCCAAGTCCCATTTCTCCTTCATCCTTTTATTTGCGACCTTTCCAGTCACTTGTATCCTGGTGGATTTATAGCGGAGCTTAGCGGCCTTTAGACACACACACACACACACACACACACAAACACACACACACACACACACACACACACAATAGGGGAGAAAAATGACAGTGGAAGTTCAAACCCCACAAAAACCCTGGAGGTGATTCAAAAATGATGGACTGTGTGTGTGTGTGTGTGTGTGTGTGTGTGTGTGTGTGTGTGTGTGTGTGTGTGTGTGTGTGTGTGTGTGTACAAAACTTGGGTTAAGACCCATGTCTATGATGTGTCCTCACTAAGGTATAAAAACTAGTTTGTCTGTATGTGTACTTTGAAGTGAGGGGGTGGGAATGGACGTAGCCTCACATGGGGTGTTTTTGATCCAGGACTTCAATAAGCTTATCGATCGTCTGCAGACTAGCACGCACCATATCATAAATATTGTTCTACAGGCTGCAGAAAAAAAACGTTATTCAAATGAAAATGCGAATAAAGACGTAAAATCGCAATCGCAATTTCAGTCAAAAATAATCTCAATTAGATATTTATTCAAAATCAAGCCCTAGTCTGAACCCCTTTCTAAAAGAACCAGACAAAATGTCGTCACTTAGTATGTTTTTTGTTGTGGTCCTCACAAAGCCTCAAATACAAGAACACACACATTTAGTGTTTACACTAGAAAAGGCGACAAAAACAAGTTAAAACACAAACATTCACTCCTGTTCTTTTGGGAACTGCATAGACAGCCTAAACAAAGTATTATATGAAACGTTATTCAAAATATTCTCACTTTCCCAAAATGTCCCCATTCAGTATGTTTTTTTTTGTGGTCCTCACAAAGCCTCAAATACAAGAACACACACATTAAGTGTTTACACTAGAAAAGGCGACAAAAACAAGTTATAACACAAACATTCACTCCTATTCTTCTGGGGACTCTGCATAGACAGCCCGAACAAAGTATTATTAGAAATATGTTATTAAAATGAGAATAATTATGTAAAAAAGACCATTTGAAACATATCGCAATCGCAATTTCAGTCAGAAATAATCGTAATTAGATATTTGATCAAAATGAAGCCCGAGTCTGAACCCTTTAAAAAAGGACCAGACAAAATGTCCTCACTTATTATGTTTTCTTTTGTGGTCCTCACAAAGCCTCAAATACAAGGACACACACATTAAGTAAACCACAAAAGGCGACAAAAACAAGTTATAACACAAACATTCACTCCTGTTCTTCTGTGTACTCTGCATAGACAGTCTGAACAGAGCATTATATGTGACATGTTATTCGAAATATCCTCACTTTCCCAAACTGTCCTCATTTAGTATGTTTTTTTATGTGGTCCTCACAAAGCCTCAAATACAAGAACACACACATTAAGTGTTTACACTAGAAAAGGCGACAAAAACAAGTTATAACACAAACATTCACTCCTGTTCTTCTGGGGACTGGAGCCTGAACAGAGCATTATGGTTTGGTAAATGGTTTTGTATTTATATAGGGTTATATAGGGTCAGTGTTTACGTCTGGAAAAAAGTCCTCAAGAGGTGAGAAATACAAGCACACACACACACAGAGTAATGTGTTTACCAATTAGCAAACACATGAAGTGAAAAGCATCAACACAACAAAAGCCAGAACGAGACACACACACAGAGAGTAAACAATATCTGGTAGTGTGGATTCTGGCAAGCGGCAAAAAATAACAAGAACCCGGTTCCTCACTAACAACGCGCTTAAAATAGCTGTCGGCTGAGTGAAGTCAGCCTGTGACGATGTCAACAGTTTGCCGGAGCAGTAGCGTCACCAGCACCAAATCATTTTTTTCATATCATTACCTCCTCCCCCTCCTGTGCTTCGTACGTGACGATGCTAACAGCACGACTCCACTCAAACCAGATTCCAGGAAACTCGACAGACGTTATTACAACATACGATGAGTGACAGGCAGCACAGCGTGAGCAGGAAAACCGCTTTAAAGTGTTGTTCTGCTAATGTTCCTCGAATGCTGCAATAATACATTTTATTGTAAGGGTTCTTACTGTGAAGTTGTCGAGATTTTGTTAAAATGACATTGAGTTAAGCTAAACTACGACAAAACAAGACTGGCAACAGTTGATGCTAACATTAGCAATAAACCTTTGAGAGTTTTTTGCCATTTAAGCTATTAAGCTAATATGGTTGCTATCAAGGTTCATTGTTAATATTAGCAGTGGACCTCGACAGTGTTTGCCGTTTAAGTTTCTTGGTTGCTACAAGCGTTCATTGTTAACATTAGCAATACGCCTTGATAGGTTTTGCTGCCAAAGCTATTTTGGTTTCTACCAAGGTTTACCTCTAACCTTAGCAATAAAGCTTGAACGTTTTTGCCATTTAAGCTATTAAGCTACTATGGTTGCGATCAAGGTTCATTGCTAACATTAGCACTGGACCTTGATAGTGTTAGCAATTTAAGCTCTCTTGGTTGCTACAACGGTTCATTGCTAACATTAGCAATAAACCTTGATAGGTTTTGCTGCCGCAGGTATTTTGCTTGCTACCAAGGTTGACCGCTAACCTTAGCAATAAACCTTGACAGTTTTTGCAGCTTAAGCTATTAAGCTACCTTGGTTGCTACCAAGTTTGCTAACATTAGCAATAGGTATGAAAATGTTTTATGTTGGTAGGGATGAGTATATTATGCTATTTTTGTTTTTATTTATCGTATGGCTGCTACTTTTAACCATTTTTTATGTCTTTTAACTTATTTAAGTTGTTTTTTTAGTTGTATTGTATTGCCTTTCGTGAGCTTTGTATGCCTATTATTTTGGAAACATGCTATAGAGAGAAATGTCTGACACCACTGTCGCATGACGTTTTATTAAAAAGGTAAAAGAGTGAATTAACTAAGTATCTGATGTGATTCTTTGGTCTTGATATCGGTATAGTAACGGACGCAAAAAAAGTGGCATGGAGCCATATTTAGCACGCAATTAATAAGAAGGTATAAGTTGCTAAAAGTATATTTTTAGTGGTACGTTTTTCTTTACTTGGTGTTTCTCAAGGACAAGCATCGACTTTGTCTCGAATAAAGCAGGACGGCTGAGTCAAAACATGGAGACATTCATTTTCTCTTTCCTCTCATTCTGCCAAAATAAAAGCACATTAGCATCACACCGAGGAGGCTAGAAGGACGCGGGGGAAGATACAGATATTTTACAGGCGACGACATTCGACTCCTTGGTGTAATTTATTGACAGAGCCACAATTTTCAAGGTCATACCGTTTCCGATATATATATATTTTTTTTTATCCCATCCTGAGCCTAAATTTAAACCGAGATTAAGAAATAGCACAGAGGGGGGGGGTCAGGGTTAAGACGCAGGAGGAGGCGGAGCCCGCACGGGAGGGAGAGAGAGCGGCGGAATTAGGCGTGGCGTTCGATGCCAGAGACATCAATCAATCATTTAGATGAGAGGGAATCGAGTTAAGTCTTACGAGATAGGGTTAGGGGAGGCAGATATTGAGAGACAGACCATTGTGTTTGTATAGGTGACAGTACTGTATATATATATATATAATATATGCGTCTGTGTAAGGGTAAACGCCTCTGTGTCCTGGTTTAATGGATAATTAGAATTCTGGTCACATCAGCAGTGAGGTTCCAGTGAGGCTGAAGCTTCCTCCTTTTTCAACACAGTCACACTCACAGTGGTGCATCAGACAAACGCTCCAGTCTCATAGAATCAAAAGGATGCTCTGTGTATGGAATTAACAGACTTGAACATCATCAACAAAACACATAAACATAAATGCACAACATACGCTAATAAACGTCAATAGCAGCCGCCTGTAATAAAAACGTAACCCCCGAGAACAGTGATCGATTAAGACGTCGACATCAGCCGACTCTTCAAGGTCACTCGTGAATGTTAAAAGTCCGACAAAAAACGAGATCGACTTAGTCGGACTAACGTGGCGGGATTATGCGATTCATAGTCCGATTACTCCTTAGTCGGACTGGAGTCGGACTTCTGTTCTGTTCTGTGCATTTAGCTCAAGAGCTAAACCGATGTTGGATTTTATTCGTATCAGCACTAGCATGTTGAAAGATTAGCTACCGAGGCCGAGTCAGGCGCACACGGGTCAACGCATCGATTTACTCATCGGACTCGGCAAGTTGCCCGGTTGCCCGTCTTAGTCGGACTATGCCCTTGCCCTCGATTAAACTGTGCATGTAAACATACTGAATGTTTAACTCTAGCTAGGTTGGGATTGAATTAAAGACAAGCTCCAGATTATGGGGCGTTACATTTACATCGGACATCACCTCCGTGTTGACTCATCTCATCGTTAGCCACTGTTGACCATAACAGTCGATGACAACGATATACGAGGTATAAGGGTCAATCATGAGTCATGTGTTCGACTGACTTAACCTCAAACAAAAAAGACAGAAGGGCAATTAAAGGGATAGTTCGGAATTTTGGACATGAGACCTATTTTCCAACTCAGCCGGTGTGATGGAGACGTCTGGAGACGTTTTCAAGAAATTTCCGAGTTCGCTGATGCTATGGCTAGCGCAAGTCAATGATACAAGTTAGCATGGCATTAGAAACACTCATACCGACTCCACAGTGCACCCGAGGCAAATCAATTGTAACGGCAGACTATCGATGTACATATCTGTGTTGATAGAATGTTTGAAATAAAAACAACCTTACAATTTGAAGGATTTATGTCTCAGCAGCAGCAGCGCGTCATACTTCCGGCAGCGGCGGACTGATTCCGCTGCTGCTGAGAAAGTAGTCCCTCATAAATTCATGCGATGCAACGTTAGTTTTGTTTCAAATATTATTCTATCAACACAGATATGTACATCGATAGTCTGCCGTTACAATTGATTTGCCTCGGGTGCACTGTGGAGTCGGTATGAGTGTTTCTAATGCCATGCTAGCAGGTACCATTGACTTGCGCTAGCCATAGCACCAGCGAACTCGGCAGCTAGAAGAACTGAATGAAATTTCTTGAAAATGTCTCCAGACGTCTCCATCACACCGGCTGAGTTGGAAAATAGGTCTCATGTCCAAAATTCCGAATTATCCCTTTCAAGTAGAAGTATTTTTACTGATAAATCTTGAGTTTCAGGATTAGGATTAGAAGTCTCTTTCACGCCGACAGACAGACAGACAGACGAGTGTTTACCATTTCCCCAAAGACAGTTTTTAAATTACTCAGGGAAATTGTGAGAAATCAACAGCAGCCTGAATGTAGGAGGAATCATATTTAAACATCATCTGACTCACGGAGCAGGAGATGATGATGATGATGATGATGATGATGATGTGGGTTTTTGATTCATCATTTTCTTCTAATAACATGACAGCAGCATCTCTGTCATAGTGGTAACTTTTGAACTTCAACAAACTTCACGGCCATATGTTTATGTACCTAGTTCGAGTATCCTAAAAATATACTAATACAATACTAAAAATACTAATATACCTTTGTTTAGGGGCGAAGAAATTAGCACATTCCAAATTTTCATCAGCAGTTTGCTCAGACAACAAATCTCAAGAGGAAACTGGTGGGAAAACCTTTATTAAAATGATTTGTGAGTTTATTTTTTTTCAATTACTGCTTGTGCAGAAAGCTAAAGAGCTTTGTCGCAGTGTCTAAACGTCACCTTGGGAAAACCTTTTTCCCGGTTTTGGAGGAGTTACATGAAAACATGGCTATACATTTGCTTTTTCGAGGTAGTTTCGTCAGTGAAATGTAAGCATAAATCAAAAGGGCCGCGACTTAAAATGTTATGTAATCCGACAGATTGTCAACAATATCAGCCAAATGTTGTTTTTCTTCTTCGTAAACTAGGCCATATAAAGTTAAAAGAATAAAGTTCCGGACAAAATGAGCTCGTGTTTCAGCGTTAATGTGACTAAATGGAGGTCCTGTGCTACCGTTTAATGAGCACCTAAATTTTAAATGTGCCGGTGCACGGCCGCAGCTTCTAAAAATACAGAAAAGCCTCATCATTAGTATTCAGATGCGGCGCTGCTCTGTCGAAACTGTTTCCAACCAGAGTCCCGATGATGAGCTGCGAGTCCACACGTACACACACACACACACACACACAGCAGTGACAGAAGCAGCCCGAAGCTTTATAAATGTCTCCCCAGTTACAGTCGCTGCAGACGCGTCCTGATCCGCATCTTAATCAATATTAATCCTCGCGGAGCCCAGGATCCGATCGCGCCGAACACAAATTAGCAAGCGAGCGCGAGCGGCTCGTGACAGAAGCAAACAAACGCAAACACACGAGGGGGAGGATAACCGTCCTTTGGTTAGTCAATATGCATGAATGCTTTATTATCAATTGGAGACAAAGCGAAGTGGAGGGAGAACATCAGAAAACGGGGTGAAGGTGGCAGCAGGAGATGACAACAACAACAACAACAACAGAGGTCGTTTTTTAATATAGTGCACATCGATTGATGCTGCAACACAGTTTCAGAAGAAAGACAGTGTTTGTCTCTTAATCACATTATTGTCACAGTACAACAGTTAGCTTGACAGCCTGCAAACTTGGCAGTCGCCTTACCAAGTGCACCACTATGTGCAGCGCCAACTTTGGTGGCGTTTGGACGAGACGTGCGTCGAAGAGATATCTGCAGATATTGCGGCGACTGATTGGACTGAAGGTCCGGGGTCAGAAGTAGGAGTGGCTTCACCTCAGTGTTGACCGCACTCCAGGTAAGAGATCGGGAAACAGCTACGGACTGGGGCGTATCTCGGGCTAGCCATCGTTAGCGGCAGGGCAGCCATCTTGGGAGTTCTGCATCGGGGTTGGTGGGTTGACCGTATTCCAGTTAAGAGGTCGGGAAACAGCTATGGACTGGGGTGTATCACAGGCTAGCCATTGTTAGCGGCAGGGCAGCCATCGGGGTTGGTGGGTTGACCATATTCCAGTTAAGAGGTCGGGAAACAGGCTAGGCTAGCCCTTGTTAGCGGCAGGGCAGCCATCTTGGGAGTTCTGCATCGGGGTTGGTGGGTTGACCGTATTCTAGTTAAGAGGTCGGGAAACGGCTATGGATTGGCGCGTATCTCAGGCTAGCCATTGTTAGCGGCAGGGCAACAATCTTGGGAGTTCTGCATCGGGGTTGATGGGTTTGCCCTTGCTTTCAAAATTGGAGATCCAACTTGCGGGGTCAATCCCTAGACTTAAGGCCACATTATACTTCTCCGACTGCGTATGCGTTATCCGTCTGCGTCACCACGGAGACGCCTCGAGCATTTATACTTCTGCGTCGTGGTGACGGACACTCGCTGCAATTTCCCGCCCGATCAGTAGGGGTCGCTGCGCAAGGTTGTTGTGCTTCTGGCTACAGTGAGCAATGGCGTCCGAGAAAGAAAGAGAGAGAAAGTCTGTTGTTGTTGAAACAGTGGCCGTTTCTCACTTTTCTGTGTGACGGAACGGAGTTTTAAGATAATTTGAGGCGAGAAATTGGCCATTTAGAGTCTAAACATGTGTTGTGTGTGTTAAGATATGACGTATTTATAGTTCGGCAGTGGCGTTATCGGCGGGGATCAGCTCCGCCTCTGTCAGGACGCCCGGAGCGCACTGAGAGCCGGCACAGAGCAGCTTAGCTCAGCCTGTCCTGAGGACCAATCGCAGCTCTTGCCGTCTCCGTTGTCCCTTGACGGAGTGACGGACACTTAAAAAATATTTCGTGCACCCGGAGACGACGCAGAGGCTCTTCGACAGGTTCTGCGTCGACGCAGAGTCTCTACGTAGCCTACGCAGAGCACTTTACGCAGAAGTATAAATTGGGCTTTAGGCAGAGGCAAGAGTCCTTTAAGCCTTTTTTTTGGGCCACGTTTCCATCATGTTACGGTTTGGTACGGTAGTGTACGATTTGGAACGGTAAAGTCTTGGGGTCAGGCTTGCCTTACGACTGAGAATTGTACCTTTTCGTGGTAGGCAGGGTATGCACTGTGCCCGATGGTCATGTCAACGGGATTAGTACATCCTGCTTGGTTTGTGGTTGTATGAGAATTAAGTGAAGAAGTCGCAAGGGAGTTACATTTTCTGTCACCTAATTGGCCGACTGTACCCCACTCCGGATGGCGCTGGTACCAAGAAAGGAACGATTAGGGCCGATTATTTTGGTACTATTCCCAATGAAAACAAATAATACATCACTTTTTCCTTAACCTTCATAGCTTCTGCCAAGTTTTCATACAAGCTAAAGCAGACGAACATTGGGAGACTCTTGGTACTTGATGCTGAACAGTACTTAGTAGTAGTTTTTCAAAAGGACCATCAATCCATACTTCTCCCATTGACGTAAACAGACCGTTTTTCTCATAATTGTTCAAGCAGTTCCACTTAACGCCTATGCTATGACTATGAGTAACATCCCCACTTCAGTTTCTCGTTGCCTGAAACCATAAAACACCCAGCAAAGACGAGATAATTGTGTGGAGAACGCGGCGTTCACGTTCTCATAACCCAGCCGTAACATTTGGACGTTTAATGGGGTTAACTGGGATTAATTAGGCTAAACTATTTGTTTACAGGCATTAATGTGTCCTAGGCTTCCATTACTTCTTAATGGGGCCACTAGTGCATCCTGCCTCGAGGAGCCACTAACCTCATTATTTTTGTGTTTTTGAAATTCCATGGGTTTTGCTCATTTAAGGGTGTAAAACGCTGCGGCGGAGTCGTAAAGATGCAATCAAGGGTCTTTTAGAGGCCGTTGGAGGGAAGTGAGCAAACGCTTCAAAATAACCGTTTTCTGCATAAATCATAGAAGTGTCTCTCGTCCTCTTCGGGAGCGCAGAAACACTCGATTCCAAAACTCACCTTGACGTTCCAAGGTGAGTTTTTTTATAAATCCAAAACAAGGACGTGTCATTAATGCAGCCTTTCATCAGCTAATGGCTTTGAGAGACGTCAGCTTCTCCTTGTTCTTCTAACCTTTCCTTCCACGTCTGCTGCTTTTGTTTTGGTTTTCGTACGCGGGAGATTTAGACGGAAATGTGGGAGAACATGTTTGCAAGTGATCGACTACAATGAATTGTAAATGTGTGAGACTTTAGTGCAGTAGTAACAGAGATGTTACTCTTACTATAACTACTATCACACGAGGTTGAATACACTTGTAGTGCTGCCTGTTTGCGATGCCTCCTTTGCCGACTAACTAGCTAACAGGCTAGTCAGCAGAATTGTGTCAAATTGGAAAACTAAACTAAGAAATGCTTTTTTTTAGATGTTTGGTGTCTGTTTACCGCATGTCGTTCACGTTTCCGACGAGCCGAGGGTGCATGAACGGAAAAGAACGGATCTAAGACCAAGTGCGCCCTCTGCTGGACCAGACTTTAATTACTTCAGACAGTCTGTTGTCCTTCTAGGCAGTACATCTTGAACTCGAATGGGATCTCTTGGTTGGAATTTGAACACAGGGTCTCTGCGGGTTTCAACAAGTCAAATTCAAGACTTTTTTAAGACCATAATGAATACAATTTAAGACCCATTTCAAATCCATTCTGGCAAAAAAGTACAAAAGACATGAAGGAAAATTGGAGCCACAAATCGTAGAACTTGTAATTCAGCTTAGCTGTGGGCTTTCATTAAGTTTTCTCTGCTGCTATGCTAAGCTGTATCACACCGCGGTGCGCGCACAGCACGCTAGCTAGTGGTGCTCGATAAATTCTCACCGGGCAGCACAGGTGGATTACTTTAGTTCCGTGTTTTAGTTATGCTAGGGCATCCTCAAAAACAGAAACATTTCAAAGCGAGACTGAAGTTTATGCATTTTTAACGTTAATGTTAATAGATTTTTAAGACCTTTCAAAATTGGATTTAAGATCTTTTATGAGATTTTAGGAGAATTTAAGACATTTTAAGGCCTCAAAGGTGCATTATTAATTAATTAATAAATCTAAAGCAACTGGCCATAAAATGTTTTGGCATGTGGCGCCACCTACCGCCGTCTACCAATCATTGCAGTCAGTAGAGTCTCAGCTGCCAAGCAACCACGGGTTGCCAGTTACGTCAGAAAACGAAACCTAAAAGACCTCGGTATATTGAATTTGAATGTAGGAACCGTTTTTGGCAACATTCTTACATATGGCACCTTTAAATTTAAATGATTGGATTTAAGACCTTTTAAGACGCCACGGATACCCTGGAACATGAGCACAGCACTTTGCAGTCCACACAGTGACAAACTGATACTCAAAGTGATAACACAAAAAGTACAATGACATAAATTGGGGGTCAACTCCTGGTGAGAATTCACCCTAACTGGAGTGAAACGGGAGCCTGAATAAGTATGTGTGGAACGCTAGGCTGACGTGGAACCTCATGTAGAATCAGAATGACTTTGTTTTTCACTTCTCTGAGTAGAAATAGAACCAGGACAACAATTGTATAGAAGGTGCGTACGTACGTGGGAGATGAAACGCGATGCGGACACGGAACAACGGAGAGTCTCACTCTCTGTTCCTCAACTGACAAACAGAGAGGGAAACAAACTGAATCTATTAATCACTCTGCTGCTCCCTGAACAATGTGGGTGTTTTTTTTTTATTGGGTAAACGTCCAAACGGATCCACTATCAATTTTCAAAAGGCGTGTCACTTGTATTATAGGATGGCAGGCTCTTACAAGAGGGTCACGGTCACAGGAAACTCTATAAATGTGTCTGTGTGTGTGTATGCATGTGTGTGTGTGTGTGTGTGTGCGAGTGTAAGCTCATTCCCCGACCATTTCTTATCTCAGTACCGGTAACACAAGCTGTCCACGACTGCCCGCCAACAAAAGCAGGAATATGGCTCCACTCCCTTCCCGCCATTCAAGGCTTTTCCAAAAAAACCTGCTCCCTGGTTTTCCACAAACTTTCAACCCATCATTTTTCTGTAAATAACATGCTGCTCCTTTACTCCCTTCCAAAATCTGGTTTTGTGTTTTTTTTTTGTTTTGTTTTTTTACTGGCCAGTGTAATCTTTATCCCCCACACGGCTCTTGCATCATTCTCCAAAATAGGATTTGGATTGATTTCGTATTAATTCCAGTCTCGTCTGGCCTCTATGGTTTCTGTCTCGGTCTTTAACAACTTTATGATTGTCTGGTCCGTCTGCCTACAGGCTTTTTTAGCATAGGAAACAAATGCAATATTAATCCATCATGTATGATAATAAAAAAAACAATGGTTTACATCGATTGTTTTAACCTACTTGAGTAAAAGTCATTGCAAAGACGACAACGTTGATGCAACGGCACCTCAACAGAGGCAAAAATGGTTCAATTATGTCAAAAATGGGGACCATATCTATGTTCCCCGGGTCCTATGTTCCCCGGGTCCTATGTTCCCCAGGTCCTATGTTCCCCAGGTCCTATGTTCCCCAGGTCCTATGTTCCCCGCTTTGTATGTGACCGGGGAACATAGGACCCTTTCTCTAACCCTAATCCTAACCCTACCCTTTTTCAAAAAAAGGGTCCTATGTTCCCCTGTCACATACAAAGTGGACCTTTTTTGGGAAAAACCGGGGAACATAGGACCCGGGGAACATAGGTACGACCCCCCAAAAATGATGTGAAATAAAAACAAAACGTTAAAGAGAAAAAGAAGGATGATCAAACTTTATCAATAATATATTCAAGGAGAGGTCAACATTTCCCAAGTCGTGTCCAAGGTCCACAAAATTTGGACCTATAATGAATTTTATTATTTAATTTAATATACATTAGAGCTGCAACTAATCGTTTGGTCCATAAAATGTCAGAAAATGTTAAAAAACGTTGATCAGTGTTTGTCAAACCTGGAAAATGACGATGTTCTCGAAAGTCTTGTTTTGTCCACAAACCAAAATGAATCAGTTTTAATGATTTTTTTGTTATGTGGAGCAAAGAAACCGAGAAAATAATCACATTTAAGAAGCTAAAAGAATCAGAAATCTTGTTTTAATCATGAAAAAAAGCTTCAAAGCGATTATCAAAATAGTCGGCGATGAATTTAGTGATCGATTACTAATCGATTCATCGATTAATCTTTTCAGCTCTAGGTGACATTATGGTCTCAGATCGTCTCAGGAATCGTGTTATTTAATGCAATTAAACTAATTAAAAAGGTGCAGATGTTGTGAATTTCACAGTGAATAACAAGATATAAGATATATAACATCAGACAAGATGTGTCACAATCTGATTTAACGGGAACGGGAAATGACAAACCGGACTGTACCATCTCCTAATATCGGAGGGAAGAAGTAAAAGCCTCAATATGCAGTTCTGAAAAAAAAAAGGACATTTAGATTAAAAACAATAAAATAAACCGAGGTTGACTTTCTTTCTCTTCTCTCGACCTTTATTTTGAAAGAGAAACAGCCTCGATGAGAGAGCTCTGCCGACATATACGGACTCTGTGATGCTGCGAGTGATTCACGTAGATGAGTCAACACACGCATGAGTTGTGTGTCTGTGTGTGTGTGTGTGTGTGTGTGTGTGTGTGTGAAGTGTCAGGATGAGTGTGTGTGGGAGACAAACTCATAGAAACAGAGTGGGTGAGTGTACACAGGCCTAAGTAGGTTACAGGTAATACGACAGAAGTGTATGTGTGCGTGTGTGTGTGTGTGCGTGTGTGTGTGTGTGCGTGTGTGTGTGTGTGTGTGTAAACCTATTGCTCATAACCGGAGCGTTTAAAAAAAGACCGAATCCTGGCACGACTCTTTAGAGTTTTTTGTACTTGTGATTGAACGTAGGAGGCTGGAAACTTATATTCATGTTGTTATACTTAGCTTATCAAGTGTGTGTGTGTGTGTGTGTGTGTGTGTGTGTGTGTGTGTGTGTGTGGCATGAATATTAACTGTGTTAGTATCAATATCGGTTGGGATTGTGTTGAAATATTCTAATTTAAGTCAGAATCTGGAGTACACATTTGTGCGACGACACCGTAAACATCCGTCCATCGTCGAACGCTTTATCCGCACTGTAACTGTAAAAATACAAGACATTTGAACGTCACAATGACGCACAAAGACGGTTAAATTAGCATAAAAACCCTCCAAAGCTCCGCTTTAAATACCACAAAAATGACCAAGTGCGATATCTAAAGCAAAAGTCACTGCAATTATTTCAAAAAAGACAAAATGTCTGAAAAACAAAATTTGGACAATTAGGAACAACATACAGCGTAGATTCGCTCTCTCATATATATATATATATATATATATATATATATATATATATATATATATATATATATAGTATATAGTATATAGTATATATATATATATATATACATACATATATATACATACACAAACATATATATGTATACATACATATATTCATTCATACATATATACATATACATACATACATACATACATACTTATATATATATATATATATACATATATACATACAAACATATATACATACATACATATATACATACATACATACATACATACATATATATATATACATACATATACATATACACATACACATACACATATATACATATATATATACATATACACATATATACATACATACATATACATATACACATATATACATACATACATATATACATACATACATATATATACATATACACATATATACACATATACACATATATATACATACATACATATACATACATATATATACACATACACATATATACATACATATACTGTACATACACATACATATATACACGTATACATTTTAATAACAGCATTTGTCATAAATTAAATTAAAAACTAATGGTTAAGCGTACATATAAGCCTGTTCCAACAACATGAATTCATTTTTCTGTCATATTTATGAATAAATAATTAAATCTACAGCTAACCCATGATTAATCTGATTGATTTATTTCCTTCCCAAGAGCGTTCTGACACAAACGTCTGTCTAAAACCTGAAATCTCACACAAATCTCTGCTGCAAACACAGTCGTATAAATGTTATATAAGCTGGTGAACAAATGGCTCAAAGAAATACAGAAGAGCAAAGTGTTTTCTCGCCTTTGGCCAGAACTCAATGTGTGAATCAAGCATTAAAACAATAAAAGCCAGAGAAACACTGACCTTATGGTGCCTGCAAGAGCCTTTTTGTGTGTGTTTGTGACACAACAACAACAACAACAACAACAAAGTGAGAGTTTTAAACCAATGCGTGTTTGTACTTTTCACCTAACATGGATGGACATGAGCCAAAGGTGCCACAACCTCAAAAACCACAGGAACCGGCTGCTAAAAACAGCAACAGGGTAAACAAGTCAGAGACAGAAGGAGTCGGCGGCTGCTGTCTCTGTCGCTTTGTCGAAACAAGAACAAGGGAAAAAGGATGAAGAACCGAGGAGAACGGTGATCAAATCTGCTCCAACAACGTCCGAGCAGAAAACTCATTTTCATCGCTTTCAAGGCGATTTTCGGGGACAAAAATCACAACGTACGACCTTCTCTGTCTGACCTGAACTAATCTTTTAATCTTACTTTGTCTGGTCAATTTATTTAAACCTTTTACGCTGCTTTATATGGGACATATTTCATTTCTTAAATATCTTAAATCTCAAAGATTGGTAAATAGCCAACATCTGCTTTAATACAGAGTATAATAATATAATAAATAAGCATATATTGCAGCCAGAGTGAAGCAGTAGTGTTGCTTTAAATGCATATTTCAAAGCTACAAATAACAAAAAATGTGTTATTTTAAAGTGATTTTACCTCGAACAAAGATACTTAATGGTACGACGTATTTCTGCCGTTAAAACCTTCTAAGTGGAAGGTTTTAACGGCAGAAAAAACTTGTTTAAAAAAAAAAAGTCAAACCTGATTTGAAAGATTCAATATCGACAAAAAAAATCCTGAGATCGAGCGAAAAATAGACGCTATTTTCCGTATCCGCCGAACAAATCTCAAGAGAATTTTACAGTCCAGTCTTGTATGACCAAGCTAGCAGCTAAGCTAACAGCAGAGTCTGCTGCAGTACACATTTTCGCGACACCACCGTAAACATCCGTCCATCGTCGAAACGCTTTATCCACTTTATTTTAAAGTTATTTTACCCTTAACAAAGATACTTAAGGGTACGACGTATTTCTGCCGTTAAAAACCTCCTCATAGGGCTGGGTTCGAAAAAACGTGAAATCTGATTTGAAATATTCAATATCGACTAATATAATTCTGAGATCGAGCTTTTAATAGACGATATTTTCCATAACCGCCGAACAAATCCCAAGAGAATATTACAGTTGAGTCTTGTGTGACCAAGCTAACCGCTAAGCTAACAGCACAACAGTGTGAGTGTTTGTCATTTCATTGTGTTGCCTAAAGTACAAGTAAATATTCCAAACCTACAAAATAAAACACTATTTATTTTAAAGTGATTTTACTCTTAACAAAGATACTTCAAGGGTACGACGTATTTCTGCCATAAAAAAAACCTCCTCTTAGGGCCGGGTTAAAAAAAAATGTCAAACTTCATTTGAAAGATTCAATATCAACTAATAAAATCCTGAGATACAGCTTTTAATAGACGCTATTTTCCGTACCCGCCGCACAAATCTCACAAGAATATTACAGTCTGGTCTCAAGCTAACCGCTAAGCTAACAACAGAGTGTGCCGATTTGTTTGCTACAACACAAAAAGTCATACAAAAAAACACTGCTTTTTCAGATGCTCTGGTGTTTGTCATTGCACACTTTTACAAACTGGAGTTTTTTCTCTTCTTTTCAACGTTCCATAATCCCAATCAAATTTTGAAGTCCGAAATCACGATTCAAAGGCACATCAAAGTTGCCGCCACATTTTCATCCCCACTCTCTCTTCCCGCTTCCTAATCCCTCTGGATTGTAATCCACAGTTCACTCTTGGTGCTCCAAAGCTTCCCGTCGCAGATCAAAGTCCTTCTTCTTCATCATCGAAAAATGTTGTTGATTTTACTCTTGTACGCCAACGTAAAGGCACCAAAGAATAGAACAGTTAGGACCTGTTTTTTTTTTGGTACTATTCCTTCTGGAAACAAAAAAAAATGACATACCGAAGTGAACCGTTCCACTCGATGGAAACGCGGCTTAACACGTTGGTCCTTTCCAAGACAAAGTTTTAGATCTGGATCTTGACTGAATTCAAGAAACCTGTCGCGATTCCCAGCCCAACCTCGACCCCTACTGGGGATGGGAATCAGAATCGGTCTGTAACGGTAAATTCAATTTCTCTGACTCGGAACTAAAGCTGCCCATCACCCTATACCTGCCCAGTCCAGAATACAAGGTCCTTTTGTGTTTAGCCTGAACGTGCACCTTGCTACGACTCCCCGATACCTACAGTAGACAAAGGGGTGTGAAAACACGGCCTAGAATGGCAGACTCCTTGCCTATTGGAGGAACACAAAAGGGGAGCTGCTCAGGTATAAATGTGGAGGGCTCACTTTGCTCGGGGTCTTTCTCCAGCTAGGATCACTGCTGCTGTGAAGATTGACCTTTTCCTTGCAATGAAAATAAAAACTTTTCGGCCGGCAGAATTTTATTCTTCACCAGCAGCAGAATTTCTACAACAGGTCCGATACCCAAAAATCCTCTATATCGTACATTTCACCATGCACAGCCGAGTGCATCGTGAAAAGCAAGTGTCCTGTCCCTAACCCCTACCTATGTCTCATACACCGGATCTTTAAAACAGATTTAATTTACATTCATAATTGCTAAAAAAAAGGAGCTAATGGCACCGATGACCGTGTCGACTCAAAGAGCCTTAATGGCACCTAAGGCGTTGGACGCTCCCGGAGAAACGATGGGCGGCAAAGGTGAAACTGCACCTGCTGGTCGATCCATCACAGCCGTAACAGCTGTGGTGGAGAGACGGCGTCCAGGCGGGCGGAGGACGATGTGGAGGGAGGGGGAAGGGGGGGAGGGGTTTATCCGGAGGGCAGAGAGCGAGCGACAGACACGACTGCGGAGAAAACAGAGGTTTGATTTGGCTGCAACAGTGAAACGGGGTTTCCAGAGGGAGGGAGGGAGGAAGGAGGTAAAGGAGAGACAGATGGAAAAGGATGAAAACCAGGGAGGCGAAGAGGAGGAGATAATAAAGCGAAGGTGAGGAGGAAAACGGCATGTGGCGGAGCTTACTCCGTCTTTGGGCTCTTCGCCATATCTCCCCCCTGAGCCCCAGCTGCTCCTTCACCAAATCTCTCTTGCTTTGATGTTACTCAAACACCTCTTCTTTCTACTTTCATCCAATCAAGTTCTTTTTGTGCCTTTTTTTGTTCCCCCCTCCACCTTCTCCTCATCTCACCTTTCGACTTCAGGTTTCTTGAATTTTCGACAAAAGCTCTCATCGACCTCCTTCTTATTCACCCTGCTTTTCACCCGTCTGGCTTCGCAATTCACATGCGCGACACAAGCACAACCTACGCAGACGATGTGGCGGTTTTTCAGCTCAGGAGATCTGGATAATGGAATAATCTGCGTAATGGACCCAATTAGACACATTTTATACTGTTTTTATTCCGTTTACATACAGTTCAACATGTCATAAATATTAATATGACTAAAGCGTGAAGGAATTAAAGGTGATTCATCGATCGAGAGCAAACTAATCGAGCTGCATTTTCCGTTATTGTCCGTTGGGTTGTTGTGTGTGGTGTCACGTTTGAAGTCCATTGTAGTGTTTTCAACAAAAGCCCTCGTTTCATCGCACTTATCGACCTCTTCTCATTCACCCTTCTTTCTTATGGCTTTGCAATTCGTGCGTGACACAAACACACACACAGAGATTTATCTTTTCAGAACGACATTAACTTTTCACGGCTCGCCGACTCATACGTACGCAGACGATGTGACGTTTTTCAGCTCAGGTCTCCAATAATGTTTATACTGCGTACTGGACCTAATTAGACACATTTTATACAGCATTTATTCTGTTTACATACAGTTCAACATGTCATAAATATTAATATGACTAAAGCTTGAAGGAATTGATGATTAATTGGTGATTAATCGATCAAAAGCAAACTAATCGAGCTACATTTTCCGTTATTGTCCGTTGGGTTGTTGTCCGTAGCGTCGCGTTTGAAGTCGCGTACCATTGGAGTGTTTGTACAAGGTGGAACGGACCTGTAAAGTATGTGTTTTTTGACGTTTCCGTTAGGGGTAGTACCAAAATAACCAACCCCAACTGTTCCATTTTTCGGTAACCTTCCCTTGGCGTACCAGAGCGATGGTTCGCTATGGTATAGGTGGAGCTAGACCCACGACAGTCAGCTGATCGGGCTACGGAAAAGCGTAACGACCCCTTGTGACGCGTGTTTCTTCAACGTCCGCAAGCAGTCTATTATCGTACAAAGCTCGAGACAAAACAGACTCAAACGAGGTGAAACGCAAGCCAAACCATACCATACTGTACCATGGTGGAAACACGGCTAATGAGGACCAAATGGCGTCCATTCATTTGGACAGCCTACCCAAGACCTCATCACTAACCTCAACTATAACGAACCCTAAGCTTAACCTAACTACAACTCAAAATCTTCAGTTCCAGTTCGTCAAAAATGAGGTTCTGCCTAATTAGAACCAGGTTTTTGTCTCCATTAGGACTACTGGTCCTGACAAGGTTGGTATATATGTCAGAAAAAGGTCCCAAAGAGGCAAGAAAAACAAGTAAAAAAACACCCATTTAAGTCCAAGGTCAGCCAGGACACTGATTTGAGTGCAGCCCCACGTACACGATAATGAAAATGACACAGCAACAGGCCAGGATTTAAAGTGAAAAGACAACAACATAAACAACCGAGTGCGCACACAAATCAACGCACACACAAACTGTGCCGTAACAACATAACGTGCAGTCTGAGCAAGCCGCGTTCAAGTGCGACAAAGAATAACGCGACACTTTAAACGCAGCAATCGACGTTGGAAAGCAGCCGCGGAAGCAAGGTGAGGGAATGAAGCACGTGACGCAAGAATACACACTTCAACACAGGTGTACACAGGCAGCATTACGCTGCTACAATACCACCACACATGTACTACATGTCTGTACATTTGTTGTTGTGAGGGCAAGTTTCACATCATGTTCCACACTGAATATAGAGAACAGATTATTGCGTAACAAGGGGAAGCATCGGTTTGTCACAAAAGCCGGTGCAAAAACAGCCGTTTCGGGCAAAAAAAACAGCCACAACGGAGTCGAAGCGACGTGGATAAATGATTCATATCGGCGTTATCCTTAAACACAGTCGGAGCGCCGTGTCAAGGTCAATCTGTGTTAAGTGCATTACGAGCCGGTGTTATCGCAGAGTGTAACCTGAGCCGCAGAGGATTATTGCAGTGTTTGCATGGACGCGTGAACACACACATATACCGACACCACACAGTGGCGGCAGCGCGGGAGCTAAAGCGTAGCGGCGCGTCCACCGCGTCCTCTCAATGTGCATAAGTGTGATTGATGGGAGTTACAGGACCGCGGTGGTAACGGGCTTTAAATACTGTGATATATGACCTAAATCTACGTTTAAAAGAAATACAGTCGTTCATTTTAAATGGTACGTGGTGTCAGTTTTTGCTCTTTTAATGTTGAATAAAGGCTATTTATCAGGCTTAAAGGTGAAGGAGGGCTGTTTATAATTCAATGTCTGTTCTAGGTATTTTTAAATATTCAATCAGGTTGCAACAATTCATTGATTACACTGGGTTACAAAAAAAAAAGTAAGTTGTCGATGTCTTTTGAACTGAATTAGGACCATTTTGCACCACTGAATCCAAAAAACGAAATCAATTTTTCTCAATCAGGTCAGGTTTTTAATATATATAATATAAAATCCCTTCAGAATTTGTTTATTGCAAAAAAGAAGAACGAATTTTGCATCATATGATGTGAAAATACCCGTACAGTTGACCCGATTGAGCAAAACCAATGTGATTTTTGGATTCAGCGCATCGAAATGATCCTAAATCAGCTAAAAAAAAAAAACGTAAACAATAAATTTGATGTTGAATCATCAACTTATTTGAGCGTACTCATTTATTTTACTGTACCGTTCACACGTACACGGCTAGTGATGGGACAATATGGCGATATTATCGCGCGTCGTCATAAAAACCACGTACAATAAGTAAATCGTGATGAATCCCTATTATCGTGACAAACGCAAATAGCAAAAGAATATCTTAATATTTCACGTATGTCAAACTCACCAACATATTATTAATTTTATCACTTTTCTTTAATGTGCTGTAACACATAAATTGGGATTTCTCATGTCAGAATATTAAAACAACTTAAAACTTAAACACACAGCCCTAAATCTTTTCCGATATGTGTTCGAGGGCCCCAAAAAACTGACCTGCGAACCATCTGTGGGTCCCGACCCAGTGTTTGAGAAGCATGAATTACCATCGAGTCATTCCAAAGCTACTATATGAACAACAACAACAAAAAAGCAAAATAATAATGCTATAATAATAATGCCAATATGGTTAATATATTAATTTTTTGATATTTTCTGGACCAAATGATGACTCGGTGGATTTATGTCGTGATTTGGGTCACGAGTGACTTCAAACGCCGAGAGATATCTTGCTCAGCCTGAGAATGTGTGTGTGTGTGTGTGTGTGTCTGGTGAGATAATGCTCCAGAGGAACATAAATCTGAATTCATAAATTCATAAATTCATAATTCTGCTATATTATTCTTCTTTTATACATCACGTCTCCATCTCACGCTTCCGACTCGCGTATCGACGGGACTGAAAATGTGATTACACCGAAAATGCTTTGTCATGACATGATCCAGCATGAGTGTGTGTGTTATTGTGTGTGTGTGTGTGTGTGTTATTGTGTGTGTTCATGTACCTGGTTTGTGTTTCCCCAACCGAGTGTGTCCTTCTCTGTAACTGGACGCCGCTGTGCGCTGGTTTACAGCGCGTTAGATGAAAGTGGAAGCATATGTCAGTGACGCTGTCCGTGAATAGATGTCACTGCACCTTAGAAAAGGAGTGTGTGTGTGTGTGTGTTTAAATGTGTGAGTGTGTGTGTGTGCGCTACAGCAGGCAGATGGGAGTCTATGATTGCACGGCAGGGGAGGGGAAGCACGGCCTGGAGACATTTAGCGTATGTCTCTGACAAACCCCATGTATACATATAAAAACACACCACAACAACAAAGAGCACGGCAGCGTTGCAGCCTGAGTGACCACAACCTTTACACTGCAGCAGAAACAAAAGATCACTGCAGCTGCACGGACCTGCACCGTTCTGCCCCCAAACCACGTGCACAAGAAGAAATATCCGCTCTAAAATCAACAAAAAAAAAGCTGTTTTCAACAACAATTTGACTAAATATCACGATGCTGTGCCTCCTGTATTTGCATTTTTCATCAAATAAATACAAGCAATTTGATAAATATTAACGTAAATAGCAGTCGTCATAGGTGTTTTTTACAGAAAATCGGTGAAATCACGTCATATGTTGTTCAAATTCTAGTAAAATCCTAAAATGTGTACTAATAAGTTTAACACTAAAACTATGACTCCATAATACTCCAATCAATACAGAGAAATATCAATATTTTGCGTGACAATATTGTATCACTAGCATTGATATTTTTCAACGCAAAATTTGCTATTTTGCTAATTTGCTAAATAACTGCTGTTACACATGAACATTTACTTTTTTGTGCATTAGCATAAAACAATAGAATCAATACACATTTCGCCAAGTGCTGCAATATCGCGATAATATCATATCGCGATATCCTCTGGCGTTTCACACCCCTACTTCGTATAACACACACCCAGCTCGTTTTAGCTCATTTTTAGCAATGCTAGCTACATCGGTATGAGGAAGGCTATTGTATTTATTTCCCTGCTGCTAAAAATGCTAACTCTCGTAGCTTGTTGTTGATGTGAAATCATGTTTTCACAGCACGGCCACACCTCACATCACACGCATCCGACAGACTACTCGCACCACCAGCAGGGGGAGCTGTCACATCAATTACGCGTCGTCACTGCATCGATAAAGAATTGCCCGTGTATCTGCATCGTGAAAAATTCTAGAGATACAAATCTCGAGATTCTTGTTAATCCAGGTCATATTTATCCAAAAATGTGTCAAATTACGCAGTTTATTACACGAAAATACTGCATTTTTACTTTTAAACCTTTTAAACTAGTGTTTCTCAAACCTTTTTATGGTGACCAAAATCACAATATGAATCGTGGAATGGGCAGATTTGTGCGTAATGTAGCGACTTTAACATTATATAGTTTTTATCACATTTTATGCATGTTATTTTAAAAAATACGCCTAAATCTTAACTAAAAAGGTTGGGAAAAATTAGCTAAAATAATTACCCCACGACCCATCTGTGGGTCCTGACCCAGACTTTGAGAACCGCCATTTTAAACCACAATTATTAACACATGAATTACTAGGACAAAAACACATTCTCGATGTCTATCCAAAGCTACTACATGAACAAAATAAAATAAATATAATATCAATAATGACAATATCATGATCTCTAGTCTCTCTCTTGGGGTTGACGTTGGAAGGCCAGATTAAAAAATGGTAAATAACCATAAAAAGTCACGGTGAGGAAAAGAAAAAAAGGAGCTTTGTGCTGTAAACTACGTCTCCAAAAGGAAAGCCAAGTCACGGAAAGGAAACTCCAGACGTCTCGGCCGCTCGGCTGTGCGGAAAGAACCGGCAGCATCTTAATCAACACTACGCTCGTGCCTGTGCATGCATGTATGCAAACAGCCTTTTTGGCAATCTCTCCATTTCTTTCCATTTGCATTCAGCAGGACCGGCGTTGGTAACGCAACGCCGACACTTGTCAGAGCGAAGCCAGCGTCGCCCCCCCGCTATTGTGTTGCAGGGCAATTACGGCAAAACGAGTCGGACAAATGCACGATGTATAATTCAGAACATCCTGCGTTGCCCGCGCCGCACGTCTCCTCGCCGGCAGTGTGCGTTAATACCAGGCAGTAGACGGGCATCTATTTTTAATGAAAGGACCCTGCTGTTTTCACTGGGTGTTACAATTTTAAGGCATTTAGCTGAGGAGCAGGCTAATTAGCTTAAACTGCGGCGACAGCCACAAATGTCTGAGCAAGTAATCGAGAACATTTTGAACGTTTGCCACTAATTATTGGCATTTGAGAAGTGATAAAATTGGACTATATTATAGAAGTGTTTGTTTACGAAAGATAGAAAGCAATTAGCTTAGCTTCAGGACCAGAATAAGCTAGAATTTTTAAAGTTCCACCTGCCAAAAACCACTAAATATAAATAGTAGTGCTTTCAAATTTTTGTATTTGAGAAACAAGACGTTTTTGAACACATGCTTTGCTTTGAAATAGCAAATTCGGGACAAAACCATTTCGTAAGCAGAGATAGCTATCGTAGGGTAACGTTAGCGTTGTCATGACTCATGAGTTTGTACCAACTTTTCATTTACAAAGTCATGACTACGACAAAATGGTGACCTTGGAATGGTTTTATCTCATTAAAAGGACACCGTATTTCATAGGTTGTACCATTTTTTTTCTTGCATAATCAACATTGGATACGGAAACGTATGGTTTTAGAAAGAAACAGGCCGATTTTTTGCAAAAGTTAAAGACAGATATTCTATTTGTTTAAAGTCCTATAAACAAAGTTGGATTATTTACTATTACAACTATTAGTACTGCTGCTACTACTATTGATTCTGTTGGTACTTCAACAACAAGTACTACTATTGCTACTACTACTGCTAGTAGTACACTTAATACATATAATACATCTAATATACTACAACTACTACTACTTCTACCAGTTCTGCTAGTAGTTCGCCGACTACTATTGCTCCTACCACTACTACTTATGCGTACACACCGTCTAGTTCAAGTTCTAGACCAAACTAGACATTCATTGGCGCCCGTTGAGCGGTCATTTGAGTTCGACACCCCTTCCCCGAAAGCCCTTTCGCTGCATGTCAACACTTCTGCCTCTAGATTTGATTCTCCATAGCGTCTACATAGAAGCTGCAGGAGGTTAACCACGGGGGCTAAATCCTCAACATCCACCCGTGAACATAAGAGTCACGGGACTTTCCGTCCCCCCCCCCCCAGTGCACTGTGAGGAGGCCTTCTTTAATAATGCAAGAGGAGGAACTCTGCCACTGGGCCCATTCCTGAAATACCTGACACGGACTAGCTACGCGAGGAGGCCTCAATTATAGCACTGCTGCTGCTGGAAAACAAACCGCTTGTGCTGCAAATGCCGGCAGACGGCGAGCCCTCGCGACACAGATACGCGCGAGGACCGATAATCGTTATTACACCGAAGCCGCTCTACGGGTACAAACGTACGAGACGAGAGGCGTCTGTAGACATCAGTGGGATTATGTGGCTGCAGAAATGAATGATTCCTTCCCCGAGGTGCTGCAGAAGAAGCAAAGAAAGTAGAGGGGGGGGTGGGTAAAGTGAGGGGCACCCGGGAATGTTTTGTACGAGTGTGTGTTGATGACACTGCAGAACCCAGAGGAGAGGAATCACCCTGTGCGCCGCACTGAAAGAGCACAGTCAAACCATTCATTTACTCTCCGGTAAAGACGAGAACAGGAACATCCTCAACTACAACCAACAGTTATTTTCATAATAAATACATCTGTCCATTATTTTATCGATTAATCGTGTACTTGTTTGGTCCAGAAAACGTCAAAAATTTGCCGATTCGTGTTCCACCGGACATCAAAATGATGATGTTTTCAAGAGTCTTGTTTTGTCATGAATGAGTTCAATGATTTCTTTGTCAGATGAAGCAGAGAAACCAGAAATATATCGACATTTAAGAAGCTGATTTAAAATCTGATCTTACTATAAATAAAACCTCAAACCGATGAATCGATCATCAAAATAGTTGACAAATCATCGTCATGGATGGATCGTTGTAGACCAATGACGTATTGCAGTGTTTTTCAAACCTCTTCTAACTGGACCCACGTTTTAAGCCAAAAAAACCCAAAAGTCATAAATTCATTTTATACATGTGTTATTTTTATCATTCTTAAGGAAGAGGCTGAAATAGAACTCGGCGCAAATGTATGAATGGTGTCCCACAAGGCTCTGTACTTGATCCGTTTTGTTTTTCCAGAAACAAGGTCTTTTCCATAGGATGAAGCAATATATATATTGACGTTAATATTGATATCATTGTTATTAAAAAGGGGTATTAATGTGAATAGCATTTAAATAGTTAGCTATAATTAAAATATACGTACCCCGCACTGAAAGAGCACAGTCAAACCATTGTAACCCTCCGATAAAAACGAGAAAAAACGATCGAGAAACCAGAGAACGGGAACGACCTCAAGTACAACCAACAATTAATCTGTCGAGTATTTTATCAAGTACTTGTTTGGACCAGAAAACGTCAGAAAATGCTGTTTCGTATTCCCCCGGACCTTAAAATGAAGATGTTTCAAGAGTCTTGTTTTGTCATGAATCAAGTTTAATGATTTCTGATTTTACTATAAATTAAACCTCAAACCATTGACTAATCATCGAGTAATGGATTGATCGTTGCAGACCTAGGATGTCCCAAACCTCTTCTAACTGGACCCATGTTTTAAGCCAAAAAAACCCAAAAGTCATAAATTCATTTTATACATGTGTTATATTTATTATTCTTAAGGAAGAAGCTGAAATAAAACTCGGCGCAAATGTATGAATGGTGTCCCACAAGGCTCTGTACTTGATTCGTTTTGTTTTTCCAGAAACAAGGTCTTTTCCATAGGATGAAGCAATATATATATTGACGTTAATATTGATATCATTGTTATTAAAAAGGGGTATTAACGTGAATAGTGTTTAAACAGATAGCTACAATAAAAATGTACATACGCCGCACTAAAAGACACACAGTCAAACCGATAAAGACGAGAAAAAACGATCGAGAAACCAGAGAACGGGAACGACCTCAAGTACAACCAACAATTAATCTGTCGAGTATTTTATCAAGTACTTGTTCCGTCAGAAAATGCTGATTCGTAATCCCGCGGACCTTAAAATGATGATGTTTTCAAGAGTCTTGTTTTGTCATGAATCAAGTTTAATGATTTCTTTGTCATATGGAGCAGAGAAACCAGAAAATATTCACATTTAAGAAGCTGAAAAACCTGATCTTACTACAAATAAAACCTCAAACCGTTGACTAATCATCGAGTAATGGATTGATCGTTGCAGACCTAGGATGTTCCAAACCTCTTCTAACTGGACCCATGTTTTAACCAAGTCAACAGCAAAAACTTTGCTTTATCCATGTGTTATTTTTATCATTCTTAACGAGGAGGCTGAAATAAAACTATGTATGAATGGTGTCCCACAAGGCTCTGTGCTTGATCCGCTTGAAACTCAAGCCGCAGCAGTGAACAAAACACCAAAGGGCATTGTGGGTAGACAGGAAGAGGTTACAGTAATAACTTTTTTCATGTGTTATTTTTTATCATTCTCAAGGAAGAGGCTGAAATAAAACTCGGCGCAAATGTATGAATGGTGTCCCACAAGGCTCTGTACTTGATCCGTTTGTTTTTTCCAGAAACAAGGTCTTTTTTTATAAGATGAAGCAATATATTGACGTTAATATTTATATCATTGTTATTAAAAAGGGGTATTAATGTGAATAGTATTCAAATAGTTAGCTATAATAGCTATTTTTCAGCCCCTTCAGTGGATATCGCGATATGATAATTTTGCCCTCTCATCATCATCCTCCTGAGCAAGTGTTCAATGGGCGCTGGGGGGAAACTCAAGCCGCAGCAGTGAGTAAACAAAACACCAAAGGGCATTGTGGGTAGACAGGAAGAGGTTACAGTAATAACTTTTTTCATGTGTTATTTTTTTATCATTCTCAAGGAAGAGGCTGAAATAAAACTCGGCGCAAATGTATGAATGGTGTCCCACAAGGCTCTGTACTTGATCCGTTGGGTTTTTCCAGAAACAAGGTCTTTTTTTATAAGATGAAGCAATATATTGACGTTAATATTTATATCATTGTTATTAAAAAGGGGGATTAACGTGAGTCGTATTTAAATAGTTAGCGTTAATAGCTATTTATCAGCCCCTTCAGTTGATATCCCGATATGATCATTTTGCTCTCTCATCATCATCATCCTCCTGAGCAAGTGTTCAATGGGCGCTGGGGGGAAACTCAAGCCGCAGCAATGAGTAAACAAAACACCAAAGGGCATTGTGGGTAGACAGGAAGAGGTTACAGTAATAACACCTCAGTTCGAGAAAGAGAGAGAAGGTGGGGGAGTTTCTCGCGGCGGCAACAAAGACTCGATCGCTTCACGAAGCAAATGGGTCAAACTCGGCCGAGTGCGAAACATCAAGTGTGGTCAACTTTCTTGCGCCTGTGATGAATCCTATTTAAATGTAGATGACAGTAGAGTCACCACCATACACCACCTGACCACAGCTATCTCTGTTAATCTCACTCTCTCTGCTGCAACTGCACTGAAATCAAATGGCGCTTTTCCATTATACGGTTCTAGCACGGCTCTGGTTCAGCTCTACTGGGGTTTTGGGTTTTATTGCTTTTCCATTAGTGACAGCACCTGGTACCTGGTGCTTTTTTTAGTACCTGCTCTGACGAGGTTCCAAACGAGCTGCGCTGAACAATCGTAGATCAGTTAAAAATAAAAAAGACTTAAAATTTCTGAAAACATGCGTTAATCCGCAACATTTAGCAAAGAAAATGTCCAAAATCTCAATATTTAATAGAGGACTGGTGTATTTAGCGATAGCACTGCTGCTAGCCGGTGATCGTGAGCCAGAATCACAACCCACTCCCACAGGAGCAAATCTTTTTAATAAGTACTGGCTATGTTAGCGCGTGGACGACGGTTAGCGGCATGGCGAGTTTCCATGATGACTGAGCGGAAAAAGACGCTTGTGGCGTCGTGTTTACGCGCCGCGACACCGGAGTCCAGGCACCGTTTACCTTTAGCTCCGTTAGCTCCTTTAGCACCGTTAGCGTGCCTACAGTCGAACTGGAGCGGTTTATTTATTAAATGAAAAGAGCAGTGCTACAAATAACCAGTGTACCTGTGTATTGCGTATGTGTGCCTCTGTTTTTAAAGGCGCCACATGTAAGAATGTGGCCAAAAACGGTTACTACATTCAAATTCAAAACACAGAGGTTTTTTAAGTTTCGTTTTCTGACGTAACTGGCAACCCGTGGTTTCTCGGCAGCTGAGACTCTACCGACTGCAATGATTGGTAGACGACGGTAGGTGGCGCCACATGATGCCAAAACATGATTTCAAAACATAAACATGATTTGCAGTCTGCAGAATATTTTTTTTTAATGCAAATATTTTGTCTGTACTGTTGCTGTTGGTGAGTTCAGTTTGTTATATGAACATTATTCCTGAGTCTCTGTGACATATTAGGGAGGATTTTATGGCCTTTAGTTGCTTTAGATTTATTACATAATGCACCTTTAAAGTTTAGCGCTACTTTAGAGACTCATTTTAACAATCCGGAGTCACGTAAACAGGACGTCACGCACGTCTTTTTCCGCTCAGTCGTCATGGAAACGCGTCGCGCGTTAACGTTTGACAAGCGTTTTAAATTATGGAAACAAGGTTTTCGGACGTTTTCCCGCTGCTTACGTGCGAATATTTTCTGGTTTCTTTGCTCCACATTAACAAAGAAATCATTGAAACTTCAATAATCGAAGACATTTGAGAACATCACGGACGGAAACAGGTACTCCATTCATCGAGAAGCTAATCAACAGATTCACGGATTATAAGAAATAATCGTGAGTGATGTATCTATGATGCAAAATTATGGTATTCAACAAAAAAATAAAAATCCCTCTTAATAACTTGATATGAAGTGGTGAAACAAGGCATTGCACCGGTTTGACCTACATGTACGTGACACTGGTCTGACAGAGGACGTCTCGTGGACGTCTTTGTCTGAGACGGCGGCTTATGTCGCCTGCTGTGACCTTGCTGCGCTGCACTGCGCTGCCCACGTCGACGCCTGCACGGATCACAACATGTCAAGGGAAAACGGGCAACAGCGTGTCATCCGTGCACTCATGCACTCACTCCCTCTTCCTCATCCTCCTCCTCCTCTTCACCAATACATCACACACGCACACACACACACGCTGATGTAGAGACGCATCCGAGTTGCAGTGACAGTCTGCAACGCAACACTCTCAATCCGTCTTTGTGTCTGCAGCAAGCGCTCAGGTGCAGACGCGCCGGAGAAAGTGCTGCAGCTGCACCGACGCTCACCGTCTTATTAGCATTAAAGACAACCAGGGGACAATGTCTCAGCTGCGTGTGTGTGTGTGTGTTGTGTGTGTGTGTGTGTGTGTGTGTGTGTGTGTGTGTGTGTGTGTGTGTGTGTGTGTGTGTGTGTGTGTGTGTGTGTGTGTGTGCGAGTTACTGCATCTGCAACATAAAGGTTGTAAAAAAAAGCTGCTGGGTAAAGGTTGTTTCTGTCACGTGGCGGTGGTCAAACGGCGTATTAAACGATTACTACATGAATCATCAACTATTATTATGATGATAATTCGTCGGTTTGACTGTTTTATTTCAATAATTACGCCAAGCTTTCCGATTTTTCTGGTTTCTTTGCTCCGTATAACAAAGAAATCATTAAAACCGGATCATTTTCTGACATTTAACAGACCGAACAAGTACTCAATTGATGGTGAAAATAATCCACAATGGCTCAATTATGAAAATACACATTAGTTCCAGCACTAATACATATACAATATGCATTTTTATACAATTTGCACCTAAAAAAAAACAATTATGCTCCTGTGGTGACTTTTGCGCCACCAAATTACTGCTAAAAAAAATGTGCGTAAATGCAAAGGTCAATTCAACAAACTATGCCTAAGTATGGATGTTCGATTTAAACTAAATGAAATGCAACTTCCATACTCTTGGACTATGACTTTAAAGGCCACCGTAGTTCCCTGGTGCACTCGGGAAAAAGCTGTAGATCGTACATAAAAAAAAGTGGCGCCACGTCGGTTTCTGAAACCCTGACGTTAGCAAACCTATCGGACGTTTTAAGCCGTCAATCGCACTGGTGTCCAAGTTTGAGCCAAGTTTTATCGTCCATTTTTCCGATAAATTCGATCATGTTTGACAAAAATTACATTTTCAAAACTGAAATGCGACGTTTGATTCCTCTTCGTACAACGGCCTCACCGTGAGACGTCAGTAATTCGTACACGGCGGGGGAGGAAACAGTAAATGTTCGTAGCTAAAGTTGTGCTAATCCACTTAAATTTTGCCGTACGTTTTAAGAACGGCGATGATTGTTATTTTTCGCAATTAGGGCAACGTATCGCCAAAAATGTAGCGACACGATACATATTCCGACACAACGATAGCAATGCGACATATATCGCGATAAGCAATTGCGACATCACCTCGATAGAAAATTCGGTATGTCGTCAATAAACCGTTTTCTTTGCCTCGTGAGGTGTTAACTGTTTATTGTTATTTTTCGCAATTAGGGCAGCGTATCGCCAAAAATGTGGCGATACGATACAATGATAACGATACGATATAAATCGCGATAAGCATTTGCGACGTCACCTCGATAGAAAATTCGGTAATAATAAACCATAACAAACTGCTGCCACCTAGTGGTCAAAGGCTTCAATATGACACAAAATACTGTCGGGAATATTTTTGATAGATAAATACAGCGCTTCGCCATGAAATATTACAATATGTTTCTAAAACGATATTTCTCTGGCACCAAATGTGTCCCTCTTGGGCACCCATAGACGTACCGTTTATTTATGTCCAATAACTGAATGTAAACAAAGCAAGAGCAGCCGTCATGGCTCCACATACCTGGGCACACAGCTGGGCGAAGAGCGGTCCACCTCCCAGGTGGCGTACAGGTTCATGTGGACCGGCCGGTTGGAGGTGATGCTGACCGGCTTGGAGGGCTGCATGTGCGGGGAAGGGACGCCCCCAGTCCGCGGGAGCCCTCCGCGCTCCGACATCCCGAGCGCGAGCGTTCACACGGAGCTAATGCGAGTCAGAGCCGTGGTAGCCTGTTTTCTTCTTCTTCTCCTCCTTCTCCGTGTTTGTCTGTTTCCTTCTTCTTCTCCTTTTTCTTTCTTTCTTCCTTCTGCCTTTTTTTACGTTGTTGCCTTGTGTTTTGTTGCGGTGCGAACGCGTGAACCGCAACGCTGCCGCGTTAGCGCTGCAGTCGCTGCGGAGCCAAAGTTGCTAATCACCGGCCGAGAGTGGGAACATGGCAGCGGGCGGACGGGAGGGCGGGCAGGCGGGGTTCGTAGCCGGGGAGAGGGAGCCCGGGTCTGGGCTCCGTGTGCTCGGCTGCGTCCGTGTCCGCGGAGAGTGTGTTTTCACCCCGAGACAGGAAGCGGAAATATGAGAGACGACGATAATGAGCTGCGCGAGCCGAGAGAGAGAGAGAGGGAGGTGAGTTAGAGAGAGAGAGAGAGGGAGGTGAGTTAGAGAGAGAGAGAGAGAGAGACACACACACAGACACACACGAACACACACAGGAGATAAGAGTCTTTTTTTTTCTTTTTTTAAATTATTTAAAATTGTATTTATTTAATTAAATAAACAATTATTCCTTTATTTAATTATTATTTAAAATTGTATTTATTTAATTAAATAATGAAATAATTATTTATTTAATTATTATTTAAAAATATATATTTTATTAAATAATTCATTAATTAATTAGTTAATTATTTATTTATTTGATTATTATTATTAAAAATTGTTTTTATGTTATTAAATAATTCATTAATTAATTAGTTAATTATTTATTTATTTAATTATTATTTAAAATGTTAATTATTTATTTAGTTTTTATTAATTAATTAATTGTTTTTGAACATTCTCAATGAACACACGTCTGGTCCTGCCACTGATAAAGAGATTAAAATCGAGCAGATTAAATGTAAACATGGTCACAGGATAATCCCCCCAGGGTTACATTATTGACACCGACACTGGATTGGCCTCAAATCTGATGTCAAACTCACTTAAGTTCATACCATACCATCCCGTCTACGTATATCGTGTAATAATAATAATAATAATACCTTTTATTTAAAGGCACCTTTCTTGGCACTCAAGGACACCCTACAGAAATACAAAAATATATTTAAAAAGAAAACAAGGCCTTTAATTCTCGTGAGTGGGGCGAGGTTTTTGTGTAACATGATGACATCATCTTTTGTCGGTCTATGACAAAAGATGATGTCATCGTGTGACACAAGTCCAATCCTTGTCCAACAAAATGACAATTACAGCCATAAATTAGTTCAATTAAAAAAATCCTGTGATAAATAAATGGTGTTAAAGGACAATTTGACATTTTACCCACTCGCTCAGGCAGTTTGTAGATTAGCACCGCCGGGAATCGAACCCCTGACCTTCCTGTTGGAAGTCGATCTACTCTACGACTAAATTTAAGTTTAATGCATTCATTATTAATGAATAAAACAGGGCTGCAAATGCAAAAATTGCATTTTTTTATATATATAAATATAAAATTGCAAACATAGAGCACGTAGTCGTCAGCGTATCGCTTTACTTTCACTATAATGAGCCGAAAAACCTCTGCAAAATAGTGAGGAATCGTCTATTTTTATGCAAAAACGATGGGTTTTAATCGCTCTAACTTTACTCTACTGAGTTTTACTTTCACATACGTGAAAATGTACACACGCGCACACACACACACACCCTTTGTTAGCAGTGTGTTCTGGCAAATATAGAAGGCGCAAAACTGGTTTGCGTCCTTGAATTCAGCCGAAAATGTCACCGGAGCACAAAGAGGAGAGGAAACACAGTTGCATATAGGGTTTGTTGTTGTTGTTTTTGTCCTCCTCCTCCTCCTCCTCCTCCTCCTCACCATGGTGCAGGTCTCACAGGAGGTTTCTGTCTTTGTGGAGCAGGTGCTCGCATCCCTGCACCCTCAGGTTAACAAATACTAGGAGATTACCAATCTGTGAATATGAATCAAACGGCGGCGGCGGCGGCGGCCTTATCACGCCGCTGACGTCACGCTGAGGCCCCCGGCTGCTGAGGACGCTTTTGGACTTTCCTCTCTCGGGCAGATTATCAGGATCGGACGCACGGCTTCTTAAAAGAAAATGACAGTTTCTTCTTAAATAACTTTGCAGTGTTGACAAATACAGCGAAGGGGAAGAGGCTTTACGTTGTCATTAGCGCCTTAATTACATACGGCGCAAGTCGCCGCCTCGCGCAAAAAAGAAGCGTTTTCCCACCTCGACGTCTCGTTGTGTGCTCCAGAGGAAGTGGAATGGCTATAATTACCCGCTCACATACATAAAGTATGAGAGGCTGTAATCTCAGGTCAAATCACAAAACTGGTTTGTCGGCTACCGCCTCTTTAAATATGTCAATTTAATCACAGCAGAGCTGCAGTGTAGTGTTGTGTTGTGTGCAGCTGGTGCATCCGACATCCCTCGCTGTGGACGGATAATCAGCTGGATGACCCCCCACCCTCCACCGCTCCACCCAGCCCTGCTCTTTTTAACACGCTCCTGACATCCATAAAGAGATTAGAAACAAGCAGATTTAAACACGGTCACGGGATTATCCCGGGCTGCTTCTAACGCGGCGCGCCACAATCTGCCAGGTCATCAACGCTGGACACTGGACGGGCCTCGGATCCAAAATGTCAAACTCAAATAAGTTCACGCACCGCTCCTTCTGCAACACATAGCATGTATACATCATGTTAGCAACTACTGTAGCCAGTTTTGACAGTTGTCGCTAATGTAAAAACTGGCTACAGTAGCTGCTAACGTCATACTAGCAACAATTGTAGCCAGTTTTGACAGTTGCTGCTAATGTCAAAACTGGCTACAGTAGCTGCTAAAGTCAAACTGGCTACAGTAGCTGCTAACTTCAAAATGGCTACACTTGCTGCTAATGTCAAAACTGGCGACAGTAGCTGCTAACGTCATACTAGCAACAACTGTAGCTTGTTTTGACAGTTGCCGCTAATGTCAAAACTGGCTACAGTAGCTGCTAACGTCATACTAGCAACAACTGTAGCCAGTTTTGACAGTTGCCGCTAATGTCAAAACTGGCTACAGTAGCTGCTAAAGTCAAACTGGCTACAGTAGCTGCTAACTTCAAAATGGCTACACTTGCTGCTAATGTCAAAACTGGCGACAGTAGCTGCTAACGTCATACTAGCAACAACTGTAGCCAGTTTTGACAGTTGCCGCTAATGTCAAAACTGGCTACAGTAGCTGCTAACGTCATACTAGCAACAACTGTAGCCAGTTTTGACAGTTACTGCTAATGTCAAAACTGGCGACAGTAGCTGCAAAATGGCTACAGTAGCTGCTAACATCAAACTCTGCTACAGTAGCTACTAACATCAAACTGGCTACAGTTTCTGCTAATGTCAAACTGGCTACAGTAGCTGCTAAAGTCATACTAACAACAACTGTAGCCAGTTTTGACAGTTGCTGCTAATGTCAAAACTAGCGACAGTAGCTGCAAAATGGCTACAGAAGTTGCTAACATCAAACTGGCTACAGTAGCTACTAAAGTCAAACTGGCTACAGTTGCTGCTTATGTCAAAACTGGTATACAATAACTGCTAACATCAAACCAGCTTCAGTAGCTGCTAAAGTCAAACTGGCTACAGTAGCTGCTAACATCAATATGGCAACACTTGCTGCTAATGTCCAAACTGTTATACAATAACTGCTAACATCGAACCAGCTTCAGTAGCTGCTAATGTCAAAACTGGTATACAATAACTGCTAACATCAAACCAGCTTCAGTAGCTGCCAATGTCAAACTGGCTACAGTTGCTGCTAACATCAAAATGGCTACAGTTGCTGCTAACATCAAAATGGCTACAGTTGCTGCTTATGTCAAAACTGGCCACAGTAGCTGCTAACATCAAAACGGCTACAGTAGCTGCTAACGTCAAACCAGTTTGTAGCATTTTTGACATTAGCAGCTACTGTAGCCTGTTTGACATTAGCAACTACTGTAGCCAGTTTGACGTTAGCAGCTACTGTAGCCAGTTTGACGTTAGCAGCTACTGTAGCCAGTTTGATGTTAGCAGCTACTGTAGCCAGTTTGACGTTAGCAGCTACTGTAGCCAGTTTGACGTTAGCAACTACTGGAGCCGGTTTTGACGTCAGGAGCTCGTGAGACGTTAGCAGCTACCATAGCCAGTTTTTACGTTAGCAGCTACTGCTTGGACAACTCAAAAACAACTATTGTTGTTGTAGACTTTAAAATTCTAACTAATACATGAAGCTATACATACAGTTTATGAACATAGTAACGTTGTGACCGAAATAAACTAACTAAATAAATAAAATAAAATAGAGGTTTAGCCACATTATTATTATGAAAGTAAACCGATATGCTGACGATTATGTGCTCTATGTTTGCAATATTTTTATAAAAAATGCAATTCTTATTAGGCTACAAATCATGACGAAACCGAACAAGTACTCGATTGTGAAAATAATTGTGCGTTGCAGCCCTATTTTATTATAATTTATAATGAATATATTAAGCTTAATTTAGTCGTAGAGGAGGTCAACTTCCAACGGGAAGGTCAGGGGTTCGATTCCCGATTCAGAGTGAGTGGGTAAAATTTGCCAATTTGTCCTTTTATTGTTTATTTGTTACAGGATTATTGAAAATGAACTCATTTATGGATGTAAATGTCATTTTGTCGGACAAGGACTGGACTCGGTCTATGACACAACGATGATGTCATCATGTGACGCAAAAGCATCGCAGCACTCTCGAGCATTAAAGGCCTTTTTATTTGAACGTGAGCATGTGTGTGTGTGTGTGTGTGCGCACTCCTGAGTCAACAAGCGGCGGCGGCTGCAGCTATTTAGGTCACTGTGCCTCCCACACTCAGACGACTGGATGCGTCCTCTGCTGCCCCCTCACTGCAGAGGACGACAACTGCACTTCCCCGAAGCAGGGGAGAAACGGTTAGCGGCAAAGACGTTTGCTCATTTCCAAGAATCGATGAGTCATCACCATTATTGATGGGGAGTCTGAGACGTGTGGTGTGTGGGATGATGACATCATCGTTGCCACAGCAACCCACTCTGATGGAGACCTGACATGGCCCTTGAGCAGGTTTTTTTTTTTTTTTTAACAAATAAACCTTAAACGTTCATTTAACCAGATCCAGAGATTATGTTTCTTAAATATGGGACTATTTCTTATGTCTGAGTTGTTGCCCGGCAACCAGCAGAGATTACAGTAAGTTCGTCCAGCAACTTAAAACCCCCGGTCAAAGAGTCAAGATGTTTGGCAACAATGCAGCGAGAGCCAGTTTACGATAATGTCACAAGACGACTTAGAATAAATCTCGGCAAATTCTTTACATTTTTCAGATCATTAAAGAGACAAAGGCTCCTTTTTTCTTGACTGAAATCTGACCCTGAACAACTGTAATTCTATAGCGTCAACTAATTTTTATGCTAATTGACGCTAGGTCAATTAGCATAAATTGACCTAGCGTCAACTAGCGACTTTGCATCACCGTAATTACGCAACAGTTTGTGCTGCTACCATCAAACCGGCTACAGTAGCTGCTAACGTCAAACCAGTTTGTAGCCAGTTTGAAGTTAGCGGCTACTGTAGCCAGTTTGACGTTAGCGGCTACTGTAACGAGTTTGATGTCAGCAACTACTGTAGCCAATGTGACGCTATCGGCTACTGTCACCAGTTTGACGTTAGCGGCTACTGTAACGAGTTTGATGTCAGCAACTACTGTAGCCAATGTGACGTTATCGGCTACTGTCACCAGTGTGACGTAAGCGGCTACTGTAGCCAGTGTGACGTTAGCAGCTACTGTAGCCAGTGTGACGTCAGCAGCTACTGTAGCCAGTTTGACGTCAGCGACTACTGTAGCCAGTGTGACGTTAGCGGCTACTGTAGCCAGTGTGACGTTAGCGGCTACTGTAGCCAGTGTGACGTTAGCGGCTACTGTAGCCAGTGTGACGTTAGCGGCTACTGTAGCCAGTGTGACGTTAGCGGCTACTGTAGCCAGTGTGATGTTAGCAGCTACTGTAGCCAGTGTGACGTTAGCAGCTACTGTAGCCAGTTTGACGTCAGCAGCGACTGTAGCCAGTGTGACATTCGCATCTACTGAAGCCTGTTTGACGTTAGCGGCTACTGAAGCTAGTTTGACGTAAGCGGCTACTGTAGCTAGTGTGACGTTAGCGGTTACTGAAGCCAGCAGCGAAAGCCAGTTTACGATAATGTCAGTCGACAACTTAAAATTAGTCCAACAACTCGGCAAATTCTTTCCATTTTTCAGATTAATAAAGAGACAAAGGCTCTTTTTCTTGACTGAAATCTGACCCTTAAAAACTGTAATTCTATAACTAAATTTTATGCTAAACGGACACGAACAGTGACTTTGCATCACCGTAATTACTCAACGGTTTGCGCTATCGGAAATAATCCAGCGCTTTCGTGGTGGTTGTTTTACGGTAATGGAAAAAAACGCCTGTACATAGTTTGCCAGATAGTGACAGTTATTCTGGAAAACTGGGCAAAAATCGTGCACTTACAGGACATTTTCTGGCCCCTTTTTATGGCAACAATAAGCAGAAAAAAGGCCAGACAGACACTTTGAGGCTTAAGTGTTAAAGTGACCTATATTTGAAGTAGCAGTAAATCAAGTGAGAAGTGAGAGTTTCCCTTTCTTTCGTCATCTTGTGACTGGATTAGTCAACTTAAGACTCTAGATATTCTTCTTTAAGTCAACGTTTACTTCTGAACGATGATATAAAATGAATAAAAACGGTCAAAACTACGTTGAAATTCTCGTCATCACTTCATTTATTTACAAAAACAAAAACAAAGAAAAAAAACAGTGACACTAGAACCATCACAAATGAAAATGTTTGGTTTTTTTTTTTTTCTTAAAAAAAGGAACAAAACATGTATTTACTGGTCTACGGGGTGACCGGTGTGCTGCAGTCTGCATCCTCTGAAGTTAAAAAAAATCCAAGTGTGGGGGACTTCCTCTTTCACTTCCTGTCGGGGCTCATTCTGTTGCGGCGTTTCCGCTCTAGAACTTGAACTCCTTGTATTTCTTGGCGCCGCTTCTCGTGTCCTGTGGCTGCGCCTTCCTCTTCTTTTGCTGCGCGGACAACGAAGCAGGAGAGAACGGACGATTAAGATACAAATACCACACTGTACGAACACTTTCCTTTGGTTCAGAAATAAAACATTGTATTTAGGTTTACGACAGGAAGTCGGTAGATTTGTTGCTAGTCGCTTGCTGTCCGTGAAATTGCTTAATATTCACACGGAAACGGCACGAAACGTAAACAAACGGACGTTATTTCCCTTTCTTTCCTGTGGCTCCATTTCTGTTTTTATATCTAATGTTTACAACTTCTTCTTCTCTTGCTTTTGGTATAACGTCACAGTGCCACCTACAGTCCTGGCATATGTACTGCAGCGCTTTGAACTTTTAGAAAACAACAAAGAAAAACCTTGTTTATTTTTTTGTGCCGTTTACGTCTATTTATTCACAACAAAAAATGATTGAAATATTGAAAATGCAGCTTTTACAACCTAAATAACGTATATTGTCAATATGAAACAAAAAAAATAAACTTTTATATATTAAAATGGCTTTTTTTTTAATAATATGGGGTACAAATGTGACCTCGTAAGCAGTGTTTACTCTTTACGACAGTGACACTGAATCCTGATCCGGCTCAGACGTCTCCGTACCTTCTGTTTGGCGGCGTGCTCGGCCACCATGTCGCTGAAGTCCTCCTTCTCCACCTGCGCCTGCTGCTCCCTCACATGCTCCTCGTACTTCTGAGTCATGGCCATCGGGTCCAGCTCCAGCTCCTCGGGCGCCAGCGCCACCTCCACGCCCTGCGACTCCTGCACGCCGGCCACTTTACGAGCCGCCATGGACTATAGGGGAAAGCGAGGATCGTTAGAAACATTCAAGCTTACTCTCTCTTTCGTTTTTAACGTTTTCCTCGAGCTCGCGAAGCGCCGTCTTACCGCGGACATTTCGTAGATGTGTGTCGAGGCCATCATCGCCGCTCCTACAGGGCCAGTTCTTCTCTCAGGAAGAACCGTGTACAGCTGTGGCGTCTCATTTCTGTAGTGACAAGAGAAAATCTTTAATTCTTCACCCTGTACAATATCGAGAATGTGTCCCTGTGTACGGCAGCCATTTAAAAGTGTCGGTGCAGAGAGAGAGACACTCACCCGTCCATGGCTTCCTCGATCTTCTTCTTCCTCAGCTCGATCAGCTCTGGAGTCTCCATGCCGGCGGGAACTGACGAGAAACCTCCGGGAGTGATGAGTCCACTGAAAGACAGGAAATCATGTTATGGACATGTAGCGTTATGTTATGGACAGGTTACGCCAAGTTATGGACATGCTATGTTACATTATAGACATGTTATGCTAAGTTACGGACATGCTATGCACCGTTACGGACATGTTACATTATGGACATGTTATGCTAAATTACGGCCATGCTATGCTAAGTTATGGACATGTTACATTATGGACATATAACATTATGGCCATGTTATGCAAAATTACGGACAGGTTACATTATGGACATGCTATGCTAAGTTACGGACATGCTATGCTAAGTTACGGACATGTTACATTATGGACATGTTATGCTAAATTACGGACATGTTACATTATGGCAATGTTATGCTAAGGTACGGACATGTTACATTATGGATATGTTATGCTAAATTATGGCCATGTTATGCTAAGTTATGGACATGTTACATTATGGACATGTTATGCTAAATAACGGACACGTTACATTATGGCCATGTTATGCTAAGTTACGGACACGTTACATTATGGAATGTTATGCTCAGTTACGGACATGTTACATTATGGACATGTTATGCTAAATTACGGACACGTTACATTATGGAATGTTATGCTCAGTTACGGACATGTTACATTATGGACATGTTATGCTAAATTACGGCCATGTTATACTAAGTTATGGACATGTTATGCTAAATTACGGCCATGTTATGCTAAGTTATGGACATGTTACATTATGGACATATTATGCTAAGTTATGGAAATGTTTTACGTTAAAAACAGTATGTTACATTATTTTATAGATATGTTACATGGACACGTTATGTTACATTACAGACATGTTATTGGCATATAATGTTACATTATGTCATGGACATGTTATGCTAGGTTACATAATGGACACCCAACATTATGGACATGTTACGCAATGTTATGCTACGTCACATTGTGTGCACGTTAACATGCAACGTTACCCATTATGTTACGAGACGAGTTTCTGCATTGATGAGATTGCAACGACAATAAAAATAACTGGTTTTAATTTGCATTTCAAGTACCTGTCTGCCGGTGTGAAGAAACCGGTTTCGTCCGGCTTCTCCTCGTCGCTCTCCTCCTCCTCTTCTTCCTCCGACGACTCCTCGTCCGAAGGCTCCAGCTCTCCCCACGTGGAGTGGTCCACCTCCTCCTCCTCTGCTTTGGCCTGAACACACACAAACAAACATAACGTCTCACATTTACACAAACCATCATATATACATGAAAAATACACACTGAAACGTCTTAGTAGCCAAGACATAAGTGTTTTTCAGCTTCTAAAATGTAAATATTTACTGGTTTCTTTGCTCTGTACAATAAAAGAAGTCATTAATACTGAATAATTAGGGTTTAAGGACAAAACAAGACAGTTTATAATAACAATTTTCACATCTTACCTGGAAGTCTGTGGCGTTGGTGCCAAACACGTCACCGTAAAGCGGTTTGCCCATTTCGTCGACGGGCGGCTTGCCCCAGCCTCCGGCGTGGTACCCGAACGTACAGTTCTGAGGTGCAGAGGAAGAGGAGCGTGAAGGCGAGCATGATACCAGATTAAAACATTTAATTCAGATTTTTTTTTTTTTAAATAAAAACTGTTATCCGTGTTCTCACGTCTGGAATTGGGGAGTTGAGTCCAGGGATCTTGAGGTTGGGGTAGGAAGGAGGAGGCCCGTACCTCTGCATGGCGATCAGCCAGGGAGGAGGCACTTTGTGGGCATTCTGGGGAAAAGAATAGATGAAATTATATCATTAATCTGAATTTTTTTGTCTTACAGCTGGGTAACGGCGGTTAGTCAACGTTAGCACACACTAGCATGACGCGTTTCCATGGCAGCTGTCAAGATAAACTCATATATTTGGTGGAAAGAATGCATTAAAATTCAAAGATTTTTTGGGCTCAGTCACTTCAGAGGGAATTAGAACAATAATAATAATAATAATAATAATAATGTGGTGATGTGGAACTCACAGGTCCGACTGGCATTCCCAGAGCGATACGCAGCTCATCAGACAGATCACCAGGCTTCTTCTCCTTCAGACGAGTCTCAAACTCTTTACCCTGTGGACACACACACACACACAGTTAGTTAGAGGATATAACACTGTCAGTATTATTACTGTTTTTGCAGAAGGACGTGATGGTTTCACTGCAGTTTGTGGGATTAATTAAAAAACAACAACTGCGGAACCAATTTCCATTTAATCTTGTGGAGTCGGTCAAGTGTGACCGCAGGAAGAACCCCGACATTTTGGAGCGTTTCCAATGACATTATTATTCTTTTTAACACATGTAAATTAATAATATTCAGAGAAGATTGTAAAAAAAAAAAAAAAAAAACATGTAGCAAAAATGCGAAAAAATGCATTAACATCAGCTACAGCGATTAATCATAGATTACTGTTATAATTTGGGTCGTGGACAAAAAACATCATAATTTCAAGGTTTGGAAAATTTTTGGAACATTTTTCAGCATATTCTGATACAATATGCTGATTTAGACCCAACAAGTGACCGATGAAGAAAAGAATGGTTCGTTAAAGCCCTGAAAATAGGATATTACATAGAACATGGAGCATGTTTGAGTGATGGAAATATGGTACGTGCTCTTATTTTGGGGATGAAATCGGTGGATCATTGAAATTTGATATAATCTGGACGCTTTTAACAGTTTAGTTGTTTAAAACAGATTTAAAACAGACTGTATCGGACTAATAGTGGTAGATATTCAAGGTTCTGAAACTGGTATAGCACAAAAAAGGGGGTTTTGAGACTACACCTGGATTATTATATGGATAGTTTTTATTGTGAACTGTGTACCATACCATATCAACAAACTTATTTTGAAATTCTGTGAACTATAGCCACAAATGTTGTTATTGGGTTTTAATTTCAAGATTATGCCTCCCAAACACTACTGAACAGTTACCCCCCTTCCTGACCAGACTAAAGCTCAGCTAATCTGAGTTGGAGACCCCTGGATTAAACATTACAAGAACCTGGTACCTCATAGTAAAGGTCTCCGTGGATGGTGAGCTTGGGCTTGATTTGCCATTTGAAGAAAGCGTCGTGGAGCTTCTGGTAGTCGATGTCGATCTTCCCCATCTTGGGACGAACCTTCTCTCTCATTTTGGTCTTCATGGTTTTGGCGTCCTCCTGTACGCAGAAACAAGAAGAAGAAGAAGCCATGTTGGTGTTTTACCGACTCTACAGAGGACAGGAGGGAGACTATTCTGAAACCCACCTTCTCCTGCAGAGCCTCCCTCATCTCCTGGATCCCCGTCCTCTTGATGAACTCTGGCAGCTCAAACGGAGGCTTCTCGATACCCCTCTTGCCCTGCAGATACTTCCTCTTGAAGCACCAGTGTCGCGGCACCGGCACCGTGTTCCTGGTGGCCTTGAGGTGTACGAGAAGTTTGGGCTCCTGGGCGGTGACGTCGTGCATCTCCACGACGTCTGGACGGACCACAAGCTGGTGGAAAAAAATGGGTTTAGACGAGGTAGAAAGACTAAAGAAAGACATTTAGCGGTTAAGAGCAAGGATATATAAAAATAGTAGCGGTGGGCACGTTAACGCATGATGCGTCACAAAAATACGCGTGACGTAATGTTTATGTGCCGCGGCACCAGAGTCCAGGCACAGCTTACCGGTTAGCTCCTTTAGCTGCATTAGCGTGCCTACAGTCGAACTGGAGCGGTCGGTTTATTAAACAAAAAGAGCAAAAGATACGTGTGACGTCATGTTTAGACGCCATGGCAGTGGAGTCCAGACACTGTTTACCAGTTAGCCTCGTTAGCACCATTAGCGCGCCTATAGTCGAACTGGAGTGGTCGGTTTATTAAACAAAAAGAGCAAAAATTATGTGTAACTTCATGTTTACGTGCCATGGCAGTGGAATAAAGGCACCGTTTACCAGTTAGCCCCGTTAGCATGCGCACAGCTGAACTGGAGCGGTCGGTTTATTAAACAAGAGCAAAAAATATGTGTGACGTCATGTTTACGTGCCATGACAGCAGAGTCCAGGCGTTGTTTACCAGCTAGCCCCGTTATTACCAATAGTGCGCTACATCTGAACTGGAGCAATCTGGTTTATTAAACAAAAAGAGCAAAAGATACGTGTGACGTCATGTTTACGTGCCATGGCAGCGGAGTCCAGACACTGTTTACCAGTTAGCCCCGTTAGCGCGCCTACAGTCGAACTGGAGCGGTTGGTTTATTTAACAAAAAGAGCAAAAAATATGTGTAACTTCATGTTTACGTGCCATGGCAGCGGAATAAAGGCACCATTTACCAGTTAGCCCCGTTAGCACCATTAGCGCGCCTGCAGGCGAACTGGAGCGGTCGGTTGATTTAACAAAAAGAGCAAAAAATGTGTGACGTCATGTTTTCGCGCCACGTCAGCGGAGTCCAGGCACCGTTTACCAGTTAGCCCCGTTAGCGCGTCTACAGTGGAACTGTAGGAGCAGCGCTACAAATAACCCGCGTACCTGTGTGCCTCTGTTTTTAAAGTTTAGCTTTACTTTGGAGACTAATTTTAACAATCCGGAGTCACGGATCCAGAGCTTTTATTGTTGTGAACAGTTTCTGTATACGATATTTTCCTTCATTGTTCTCGATAGCCGCGCCTCTCCAGAATTTGGTCTTGTGCGTTCTAAGCCCTGGATTTACCTGCTTGAGTTCGGCCACAGTCAGTCTGTTCATCCTCCTCAGCTTCTTCTTGGACAGTTTCGGTACATCTGGTCTGAGGTCCTGTTCGTGAAAACACGTAAACATTTCATTTAACCCCTTTTTTTTAAAAAAATGCACGTTATATGTGCTCTCCCCGGGAAAGGCGTCTAACCTCGTCGCTGTCGTCGCTGTCTTTCCTCTCCTCCTCGAATCCCTTCTTCCTGAACAACGTCGCCTCCACCTTCTCCGCCTTCTCCGGCTCCTTGTCCTTCTCTTTCTTCACGTCGTCCGTCAGCTGGAAACAAAGAGAAGCGTCTTAAAACAAATGGACCATCATCGAATACATTAATTCCTCTTCTACAAACACACATTCCTTACCTTGAAAGCCTCAAAGATCCTCTTGAAGAAGATGTAGTTGGGGTCGTAGATCTCCGGCTCGTCCGTCACATACTCGATCTCCACCTCTGGCTCCTCCTTCTTCTCCTTTTCTTTCTCTTTCTCTTTCTCCTTGTCTTTCTCGCTGCTCTCCTTCTCCTTCTGCTGCTCCTGCACCACCAGCTCCTTCTTCTCCAGAGCTCGCTTCTTCTTGCTCTTCTTCTTACGGTTCCTGCGCCTGCGGTTTTTCTGTAGACGTCCAATTTTACACAGCGCCGTTAGAAAATTCGACTTCCCACAATCTGCTAATCTGATCACGCACATTATTGTTTGGCAGATCCAATACGGATTCATGAAAAGATGACGGATGAATTCCCTGTCTCGTCTTCTCAAATCTCGCGAGACTGTCATAATCACGTCAGAGTTGGCCAAGTGCCGTTAGCTCCTGTTGTTTCCACATGTTTTTGACAGTTTTGTCTCTTTGTGTCCACCATTTTCACAGTAAAAAAAAAGAGCACAGATGTAGCCCAAGCTGTGCTCACAGCACCCTCTGCTGGACACCTTGTGAATTACATTTAAGCCTTTCAAAGGTGTTCATTTTAAAATTTATGTTCGTGTGAGGATTTCTCAGCTATTACTACAACTGTGTGTGGTCATATGGAATAAAAAAAAGTGTATTAATGTGTTATTTATATTTTTAATGATGCATGAGGTTAGAAAGATGCACATTTGATCAACTAATATAAGTTTTTTATATGTATTTTCTGTATGTTTTAAAGGCGTATTGTGCAAGAGGAGGGTGCCAGCAGCTCTTTTAGTGATAATATCTGCCAAATTTCGACCGTTCTCTCTTGCGATTCTCATCCAAACGTCGGCAAAGTCAACTGTCGAGTTTCAAAGTCTGTCAAGCGAACTGTCTGACAGATGCTCCTTGCATTTTATGGTTGAATTAGCAGCGTAAAAGTGTCTGAAAACATCCGTCCTTACTAAGCAAAGTCGAGAGAAACTGAATTGCGTGAATCGGAATCAAACCGATTCGATATAGCGGAAATATTCAACACAGCAATTAGATTTAATTTAGTCAGCTAAAGAGAGACACTCACGTCTTTTTTGGACAACTGGTCGTCGTCTTCCGTCTCAGACATGACGGGACCAGAGGCGTCCATGTCTCCTCCCTCGTCGTCATCTTCGACCCCTTTTGAAGAAGAACAAAATAAAAGTCATATATATATATATATATATTATAAAACAGAGAAGTAAAAGAAGACAGTAAGGACAGTAGGTCCAGGAAGAGTCCGACAGTACTGACCCGTGGGCTCTGTGAGCTGCTCCTGCCTGATCTCCTTCAGCTGGAGGATTTTCTCCAACGCCTGAGGGATCTTCGGCCCGCTGAGGCTCACCTCCTCATTCTGCCACATCTGGAACGCAAGCATAAAAACAAAAGGTGACTATTCTGTAATGTCATCACCAGATAAGCTCTTATTAGCGGTTTGTGGCAAGTTGTTTTGTTCACCTCTCTGTCTTCTCCTGGAGGAGGCGGCACTCTCTGCTTCTGCATTGGCAGCATACTGACACCAGGGGGCAGCGGCCCACGAGGATCCATACCTATGTAGTGATACAAGAATGAAGTTTTATTCATTTCCAGCAAACCTGAAGCTATCACCACATCTTTATACAGTCATATCATTCTCAGCAGTTAATTAATTTACACATCCTATTTACAGACAAGATTTTATGGTTGTCGCCAATATATTTTTCCATAATCGATTAGTTGCAGTTCCTCTAAATGTCGGAATAGGTTGAAGCTGTGGCCTAGTGGTTAGGGCTTCGAGCTCGAGACCGGAAAGTAGCCGGTTCAATCCCCGACCAGTCCGCAGCTGAAGTGCTGTTGAGCACTTCAGCTGCAAGGCACTTAACCCCCTCACTGCTCCCCGAGCGCCGCTCATGGCATGGCAGCTCACTGCGCTGGGTTAGCATGTTCTCCACCTCACTGTGTGCTGTGTGTGTTCACTAACTCACTGCAGAATTGAATTTCCCCTTGTGGGACTTAAAGGGTTCTTAATAGTTCTTAATAGTTAAAAAATGTTGATCGGCGTTTCCCAAACCTTGAAATAAGTTTGTCAAATGTCTCGTTTATTCAGTTTTCGTTTTTTGGAGTAAAGAAAACCAGATAAAAGACATCTGAGATAACCCGTTTGAAAAAGACGTGACATAGTAATCTGTAAATAATCGTTGCAGCACTAGTATATTCAACATTTTTGCACCAACAAGGACAGGACGGGTGTGATTGATCAATGTGATTAACGTACCTCTGACGAGGTTGACAGGAGGCATGGTCCCGGGCCCCGGACCCTGCATCTTAGCCATCTCCTGCTGACGCTCGTGTTCCATCATCACGGCAGCCTGATGACACGACAAGAGAGGTTCAAGAAAATTAAACAAGGCTGCCTCAAGTGGTCTGGAGGGGGCATTGCTTTACATTATTAGAGAAGAAAGAAATACGCAAACCCCTATGCATTTGTCTTTAACCAGATAACCGCATGAGTTGGGGCCAGATATTTTGGTACTATTCCTGATGGCGGCACAAAAAACATTTACCATACCATAGCCTAGCATGTGGTCCAAAATTTGACCAAAAAGTAATACTGTAACATGTCGTCCAGAATTGGACCAAAAGGTCAAACTGTAGCATGTCGTCCAGAATTGACAAAAAAGTTATCGTATAGTATGTCGTCCAAAATTTGACCAAGAAGTCATACTATAGCATGTCATCCAAAATTTGACCAAAAGTCATACTTTGGCATGTTGCCCAGAATTTCACAAAAAAGTTCTAGTATATTAGGTCGTCCAAAATGTTGACCAAAAAGTCATACTATAGCATGTCGTCCAAAATTGGACCAAAATGTCATACTGTAGCATGTCGTCCAAAATTTGACTAAAAAGTCATACGTAGTCCAAACTTTGACTAAAAAGTCATACTTTAGCATGTCGTCCAAAAATTGACCAAGAAGTCATACCATAGCATGTCGTCATTTTGTTCCATAATTTAGTATGTCATCCAAATGACCAAAAACTAATACTAAAGAATGTTGTCCAATATTTTACCAAAAAGTCATACTATAGCATGTCGTAAAATTTTGACCAAAAAGTCATACTGTAGCATGTGGTCCAAAATTGGACCAAAAAGTCATACTGTAGCATGTCGTCCAAAATTTGACTAAAAAGTCATACGTAGTCCAAACTTTGACTAAAAAGTCATACTTTAGCATGTCGTCCAAAAATTGACCAAGAAGTCATACCATAGCATGTCGTCATTTTGTTCCATAATTTAGTATGTCATCCAAATGACCAAAAACTAATACTAAAGAATGTTGTCCAATATTTTACCAAAAAGTCATACTATAGCATGTCGTAAAATTTTGACCAAAAAGTCATACTGTAGCATGTGGTCCAAAATTGGACCAAAAAGTCATACTGTAGCATGTGGTCCGGAATTGGACCAAAAAGTCATATTGTAGCATGTCGTCCAAAATTGGACAAAAAAGTCATACTGTAGCATGTCGTCCAGAATTTGACCAAAAAGTCATACTGTGGCATGTGGTCCAGAATTTGACCAAAAAGTCATACTGTAGCATGACGTCAAAAATTTACCAAAAGGTCATACAATAGTATGTTGTCCAAAATTTACCAAAAAGTCATACTGTAGCATGTCGTCCAAAATTGGACCAAAAAGTCATACTGTAGCATGTCGTCCAAAATTGGACCAAAAAGTCATACTGTAGTATGTCGTCCAAAGTTTACCAAAAAGTCATACTATAGATTGTCGTCCAGAATTGGACCAAAAAGTCATACAAGTATGTCTTTCAAAATTTGACCAAAAAGTCATACTGTCTTTCAAAATTTGACCAAAAAGTCATACTAGTGTGTCGTCCAAAATTTGACCAAAAAGCCGTAGATAGCATGTCGTCCAAACTTTGACTAAAAAGTCATACTTTAGCATGTCGTCCAAAAATTGACCAAGAAGTCATACCATAGCATGTCGTCATTTTGTTCCATAATTTAGTATGTCATCCAAATGACCAAAAACTAATACTATAGAATGTTGTCCAATATTTTACCAAAAAGTCATACTATAGCATGTCGTAAAATTTTGACCAAAAAGTCATACTGTAGCATGTGGTCCAAAATTGGACCAAAAAGTCATACTATAGTATGTTGTCCAAAATTTACCAAAAAGTCATACTGTAGCATGTCGTCCAAAATTGGACCAAAAAGTCATACTGTAGCATGTCGTCCAAAATTGGACCAAAAAGTCATACTGTAGTATGTCGTCCAAAGTTTACCAAAAAGTCATACTATAGATTGTCGTCCAGAATTGGACCAAAAAGTCATACAAGTATGTCTTTCAAAATTTGACCAAAAAGTCATACTAGTACGTCTTTCAAAATTTGACCAAAAAGTCATACTGTCTTTCAAAATTTGACCAAAAAGTCATACTAGTGTGTCGTCCAAAATTTTGTTCCATAATTTAGTATGTCATCCAAAATTTGACCAAAAAGTCATACTAGCATGTTTTTTAAATTTGACCAAAAAGTCATATTAGTATGTCATCCAAAATGTTGTTCCATAATTTAGTATGTCATCCAAAATTTGACCAAAAAGTCATACTGTAGCATGTCGTCCAAAATTTGACCAAGAAGTCATAGATAGTATGTTGTCCAAAATTTGACCAAAAAGTCATACTAGTATGTCTTTCAAAATTTGACCAAAAAGTCATAGTATAGTGTGTCGACAAAAGGTCATTCTTTAGCATGTATTTACTTTATCGCATACATTATTTAAACACTTAAATGAACAGTGAACTGACCTGCTGCTTGGCTCGCTCCTCCTGCTGCAGCACCATGGCCGCTCTCTGCTGAGCCATCTTCAGCTCGTCGTCCTGGGACATGTTGGGCGGGGGCATACCGGGCGGCTCCATGCCCATGTGGATGCCAGGGGGAGGCGGCCCGCCGGGCATCATGCTCATAGCCTGGAGCATGCCCATACCGGGAGGCATGGGCGGCATGGGCATCGGGGGCATGGGAGGAATACCTGCCATCTGAGAGGAGGAGGGAGTAGAAAATTACAAGAGGGTGATGAGTACCCACGTCTGTCTCTGTGAGGTGATTCAGGGCTGAAACAATTATTTGTCTTAAATACCAATAATCGATTCATTCCTGCAGCCTTACTCTCTATTACTAAATCAATAGCAGTGCAACAAAAATAACGTATGCAGAAGAAGAAATCGAAGCTCCTCGTGTACAGTAATCATGGCATTATTATATTTAATAATAAATGCAAGAGACAAAATGACTACGTAGAAAATAATTACAACAAAAATAGCTTAAGTAACTGTACTCGTACACTACATCAAACTATTGACGAATCGTGATCAATTACATTGTGCAATAAAAGCAACCGTCATGCACCATATTCAAGCCGTTTACAATACGGATCCTTTATTAATTAATGCTGCCATTTCTTTATTACGCCGATATTTCAATTATTAATTTGATCATTGGTCATTTTACCTGCAAACCCACTGGCTTGTCGTCGCCGTGTTTGCTGAGGGGGATCCCAGTCTGCAGAGAGAGAAACAAACACACACAACAAACTGTTTATTCATATCATTTAGTCCATTTCACTTATTTACGATATTTTTTATCCTGATGTGGTTGTTGAGATTTTGACGGACATTTTGTTATTTTTGCCTGGATTCACCCTGAATTCTTTTGTACATACTTTCTCACAAGTATAATACATTGTTCACTACTTTGACATCATTTTCACACAACATTATTGCATAGAAAGTGACATTTCACAGGTCAAACTATAAGCATGGAGGACATATTTTACCTGTATCATGTAACCTTTCAGTCTGTCAATCAGCTCCTCTCTGGGACCTAAATAGAAGAAGAAAAAACGTGTTTAAATATACACACAATGACACAAGAGCTGCCACAACAACTTCTCATGAAGCAAAATGACAGAAAAGTTGACCAACAAAGATTAAAATTGTATTTAACTTAGCCAACATATAGCTTTGGGCTAGCAGAATCAAACCAAAAGTGCCAACTAAACACTAACACGCTTAAATTTAAAAACATAGTGTTGCTTTAAACACAGTGTTTAAATATAATACATTTGCATAACACGTACATGTAAATAAAAGCGTGCACACAGGTTTAGCTTTAGCTCTAGCTCAGTGCAACGCAAGTCTAACGAAGTGCTAGCTAGCCTTAGCATCCGATGGCTAACCACTGCTAGCTAAACACATCACTTTACGCCACTCGTCTTGCGTATTTCCTGGCCTTTTACTGACCCATTGTGGGCGCCCCCAGCTCCGCCAGCTTGGCCTGGAGCTCCGGGTGGCTCCATGTGTTCAGAGACGCGATAGAGTTCCCTAAATCGGACGGGAGAGACTCGGTTCCCGGTGGTCCTTCGGAGGCCATGTTGCGATTCTGTGAATGAAACAAACGGCGGCAGCGGAAGGTCCGGCGAGACGCGAGACGTGAGTGAGAACGAGAGGCATGACGGGTAAAGGCCGCACTGCACGCTGGGACATTAAGTCCACTTCACCTCACCACTGATTCGTCTTATCGTCACTATCTATTATAAAAGTTATAAAACTACTTTGAACAATTTGTTATTGTTCCTAATAATATGATCATAGAGTTAGAGTCCGCAGGTTTATTTTAATATTGTATGATCATGATATTAACCATAATAGTAATTATAATGATAGGTTAGCTTTATTTGTAAACCACCAAGCAATGAGACAAAAAATAATAATATTCATGGTTAATATATATAATATATATATTTTTTAAATCATAAAAGTACTTACTGTTGTCATTAGTTTCATTTTTTTTGACAATATTATATAAAATCCCTGAGTTCTGTCAGAAATATAATTTTGTTTGAGGTCAAATAAACACCAAATAAATGTATTTTAGATTATACAACATTTTTGATTATTAACATACAGTACATCAGTGACTGGAAAATATATATATATCAGGGAAATCAGGCAATTTTTTAAAATGAATTTTAACCTTTAATGGCATCATTATATATCTGTGTTTATATATATACATATATATATATATATGTTTTATTGTTATTTATGTCCACAATAAATCAATCTATGCATCATCATGTGTGTGGTTTCTTGTCCAGCAGGTGGCAGCATTGCGGCACAAATTGTAAGTGATACTTGAGTACAAGTATGTGACCAGAAAATGACTTTGGTAGAAGTTTAAGTCACTTTTTTTTTTTTAAATAAATAATACGACTTAAGTACAGTAAGTATATATATATATTTTTTTTTAATCAAAAGCTATCTATTAAAAGTCACTTGGTTGCAATAACAACGCCTGACTGCACTTTGTTTGCCTGTTTACTTCCACGCGTGTACGGTAGAAAACAGAGTGACTGCAGCTGCGATAGAATGTTATGGTATGATCAGGGGCGCAGTTTGTGATCAGGCAAGATAGGGGGCCCCCCGACACTCGGAGCCTGAGGGCTGTTTTTTTTACTGAAATGTGCAGTGACCAGCCGCCTTCCCGTCCCCCAGTTTATATATATATATTTTTTTTTTTTTTTTTTTTACAGTATTTTATTGTTCTATATATTTATATTGTTTTATAATGTGGGTCCTTTACAGTGTAATGTATTTTTTTTTTTTTTACTAAGTTTATTTTTATTAAAAAGTGTATTATTTTTTAAAAAGCTATTTACAGTATTATATTGTTCTTTTCATTTATATTTTCACATACATTTTAATTACAAGGTGTTTTTTTTCCCATGTTATTTAATTCACTTTGAATTTTGAAAGATTATTTGTAACCTAATGGTGATGAACACTGGTTTGGAAGGAAGGGCCCCCCCTGGGAATTTTTCGCTTAGGGCCCCTACAGACTCTGGAATCGCCTCTGGGGGGTATGCTGCATGCTCTGCGCATGCGCACTGTGCAGCAGCTGCGGCCGCAGCATTGAGTGAATATAACGTGAGTGCAGAAGCAGCAGGGTGTCTCTAATAAAGGCTGGCACACACACACACACACACACACACACACAGAAAAGGGGGAGGGAAAGTGAGTGAGAGGGAGGGGACGGACCTTCACTAAACATGGACGAGTCCAACACCGTGTCTAATCCTCACATAACTGCCCGTTTTTGAAGGAAACAAACGCTCAACCTTTCAGGTAAATATGACTTTATTTCACGGTTTTCACTTTGTTCGCAGTTTTTTTCCCCCCCAAAGTCCCGCTGTTCGTGTTCAAGTTTAACGTGAAGTGAAGTTTCGGTGGACATTGTAACCCAGTGTTGTGACGTCGAGTTAAGAAAAAAAAACAAGAAGAAGAAGAAGAAAAAGTAAAAGAAGTAGTGGAATGTGTCCGTGTGGCGCGTGAGCTCGTCCGCTTTCATGTTCCCCGCAGTGAAAGAACCCGGACATCATCGTGTTTGGAGACAAAGTTACAGATTGACAGCTGGATATTTTGTCTCCTCTTGAGGACTCGAGCCACACCTACTAGCACCATCAACACCAACACCGCGACTGTCCGCTTTATCTGTGTCCACCATGTGTGCAGCCGCAGCTGATTATTCTGTCGATTAATCGATTAGGACGCAGCAAACCCACCCTCTAAATGTCTCCTCGTCGCGTCCTCAAATGTCTCCCCTTGTTTCGCTCACAAATCACAGATATTCAGTTCACTGTCGCAGCTGCAACAGTTAAATTATTAATAATCAAACGACTATTTCACTCATGATTATATCAGTTTGAGGTTTTATTGGCTCTTTATAGAGCAATTGGATTAGTTTTGATGAGTCAGTGAAGGGTTTGATTTAGCTATGATTCCTTTATAAAATACAAACCTGAGCCAAAATTGATGAAAAGTTCATTTTGTATGGGGAGCCGTTTGTCAAGAGGCTCATGCTGAAAATAACATTTTGTCACATTTAGCTGCTTTTTTAAAAAAAAGTGGTGTGAATTTTTAAAAGTCACCTTTTTTGGCACACACGTTTGTTAGCTTAGAAATGTAATAATATGAATATTAAATGTTACACCTAAATGTTAACTCTCTAAATTTCAATGCTAAATTTAAATGCTAAATTATAAATGCTAAATTATAAATGCTAAATGCTAAATGTTAAATCTCAATGCTGAATGTAAATGTTAAATCTAAATGCTAAATGTTGAATCTAAAAGCTAAAGCTAAATGTTAAATCTAAATGCTAAATTTTAAATCTAAATGTTAAAGCTAAAAGCTAAATTCTAAATCTAAATGTTACTTCTAAATGCTAAATGTTAAATCTAAATGCTAAATCTAAATGCTAAATTCTAAATGTTAAATCTAAATGCTAAATCTCAATGCTAAATGTAAATGTTAAAGCTAAATGTTAAATCTAAATGCTAAATGTTAAATCTAAAAGCTAAATCTAAAGCTAAATGTTAAATCTAAAGCTAAATGCTAAATTATAAATGCTAAATGCTAAATTATAAATGTTAAATCTAAAGCTAAATGTTAAAGCTAAAGCTAAATGCTAAATTATAAATCTAAAAGCTAAATGCTAAATTATAAATCTAAATGTTACTTCTAAATGCAAAATGTTAAATCTAAATGCTAAATCTCAATGCTAAATGTAAATGTTAACTCTAAATGCTAACTTCTAAATGTTAAATCTAAATGCTAAATCTCAATGCTAAATGTAAATGTTAAATCTAAATGCTAAATTCTAAATGTTAAATCTAAATGCTAAATCTCAATGCTAAATGTAAATGTAAATGTTAAAGCTAAATGTTAAATCTAAATGTTAAATCTAAAAGCTAAATCTAAATGCTAAATATTAAATCTAAATCTAAATGTGTTTGGAAACTCCACCACGACCCCTCCGTGGGTCTGGACCCAGCCTTTGTGAACCCCTGCTTTAGAACGTGCACTAAATATTGTTTGAATCCAGTCAGCGTTCTCGTCCGTGTCTCGTTTCCTCGTCCGGTCTATTTTTCCTCCTCGTGCTTCTCTCCAAAGACACTTTGGATATTTTATTTCACCCTGTTTGGAATGTGAACCCCGCGCTGCGTCTCATGCAGAAATAACGCCGGCGTGCTAACTCATCACCATCATAACGCTGGAGAACAATCGACTTTTTTTGTTGTTGTTGCTGTGTTGTGAGGAGGGAACCGCTCACACACACAAACACATCAGCACAAATCCACTGGATTGTAAAGTCACATGACCCTGATCGGCCTCCTGTACTGTACATGCTGTGTGACCCATTTATCCATTCACATTGCATAATAACAGCTAATAATAATATAATGTATGATTTGAAATCAAGCAGATTGGGGCCGATTATAATCCTGGTTTATGGCTGCAGATTATCACAGGGAATAGCATGCTGACGATATTTGATTTTTAAATATTGGGATGATCGTATGATTTACGATAAACATACAACTGCTTACGCTGAGAAAACTACTTACGCTGCCCTTGAAGCAGTTTTTATCAAATTCGCAGACGTGTATTCACGGCAGGTCCCTTGTGTCGTATTCACTTTTGGGCAGATTCCTTAAAGGGCACTTCCTGTTTCAGATGACCGACTTCCTGTCGGGAGGTCATGGCTTGCGGGTGTGTTCTGTGCGGGGTTTCTTGTCTCGCTTGCGTGATTTCGAGCAGATCGGTCAATGTACGGCAAAGTAACGAGGCACTTCCTGTTTTGGGGCGACGGGTCAAAACTAGCCAAAGTTACGATGGTTGCCGTGGCTACACGCTTATGAATCCGCGAGACCTTTTGGTAACATTTCATCCTCGGTGTGTCTAGTATACATTGACCCATTTTTTTTTTAAATGTTTGTATGACAAACGCGCTCAGACGAGTTTGTTCGTTTACAAATTGGGCAAATCGCAAAATTCAAAATGGCCGACTTCCAGTTGAGTTTTGGCCATGGTGTCCTGAGACTTTTTTGGACGTCTTGGGCTGTCGCATGGTTCCACCAAGTTTCATGTATTTTGGTGTAACTCACTTATGGCTTCCGCCTACCGGGTTCCACGTTTCACTTATTTTTTATTTTTTAATCAAATTTTAAAAAAAAACGTCAATCCCATGAATTCAAACTAATCCAAGCGTGTTAAAAGAAGGCAACTCGCTTTCCTTAATTGGAGTTAACGCAACAAAACTCACATGCTGCAGCTTTAAATTAGCAATAAGGGCGGTCGTTACACGGAAGTCTTGCGGGCTAACGTAATGACAAGTATATGGGCGCAAAGCTCCATTTCTTTGCTTTACCGATATCCATCCATCCATCCATCTTCTACCACTTTATCCTCCACATGAGGGTCGCGCGGCGTGCTAATGTCAGCTAACATGGGGCGAAAGGCTAGATATCGCAAACGGTCTAGGAGTTACGATAATGTGAAATACTCATAAATGCCAAATCCTGTCCTTTTGGTCACAGAAGGGTTAACTTTAAGTATCATGTTCATGCTTCATATGATGTGATCCACCGCCGCCGGCGTCATGTGACCAGAACGTGAGCGAGGGCTGCAGTGATCATGTCAGCTGTGTGGACCTATTTTAAGCCCCAAAGAGGATGATGCATGTTTTTGATTTGACTGCAGAGAAAACCACGCTACGGCCCTTTGCTGTTGGTATTTGCCCGGACACGTCGTCGTCGCCCTAGTCGTCTACACCGCTTGTCGTTTCTCATACATGTCACGACCAGAAGTGGGCGTGGAGGATTATCTGCGAGAGTATCTGAGTGTGTTTTCACACGTGAGGGGGTGGGGGAAATAAAATATTCATTATAAGCACATTAAACCCGCGTTGGAGTTTGAGTGAGTACACGCAGCAGCAAATGGTTTAATGTGGTCACGGTAACTCTGCTTTGACTTCGGCCGTGGTTCGTCTGTGATAACTTCTATATCTTTGTAGCTTCAAAAATAAAGAAATGCTAATGTAGCGTGTCAGTATTTTATGCTCTAAGGGTGGCGTCTTCAGTAAAAGTTGCAGCAATCGTACGTTCCATGTAAAGTACGTTGGAGGTCGGAACTGGGAGTGAGTTCACCGCATTTCAGTTGGAAGTTGGTATTTTGCGCACAAAAATACTTGTCTGTGAATAATAATTGAACCGTACAATTGAGTTAATGTGAAAAAATCAGACAAAAGTACAGTTAACATGTAAAAGTCGTATCTTAGAAATCTTTGTCGGGGGTTGGTAGGAATCCAAATCGGACTCGGGTGTTTCGACTTCCGACTAAAACTGGAACGCACCATAACAGTAGTAACGGAACATTTGGAAATCAGTGCGTTACCGATATTTCTAATTCTGATAAATTGTAAGTCGGCAATTCTGATAAATCGCGAGTCTTCAATTCTGATAAATCGCGAGTCGGCAATTCTGATAAATTGCAATTCGGCAATTGTGATAAATCGCAATTCTGATAAATCACAATTCGGCAATTCTGATAAATCGCAATTCGGCAATTCTGATAAATCGCAATTCGGCAATTCTGATAAATCGCAATTCTGATAAATCGCAATTCGGCAATTCTGATAAATCGCGATTTGGCAATTCTGATCAATCGCGATTTGGCAATTCTGATAAATCGCGATTTGGCAATTCTGATGAATCGCGATTTGGCAATTCTGATGAATCGCGATTTGGCAATTCTGATCAATCGCGAGTCGGCAATTCTGATCAATCGCGAGTCGGCAATTCCGAACTACTAGGTAGTTAAAGAGTCATAGCACGGCTGCACGAAACTGTTGTGACGTTGTTTTTTCGCGACGCAAACTACAACCGCTAATGGAAAAGCAAAAAACTAGAGAGTAGAGAACTGGAAAAGCGGCATTAGCGTAAATTGTAATAAATAGCAAATATAGGCCAGATTAATCAATCGTGCAGCCTTAACTTGGACCTTTAGATTCTTGTCCGTTTTGCATTTAGTGGTTGTAAAAAAAGAAAAACTGAAGCGAGTGCAAGTCCAATTTAGTCGTAAGCACTTTGTCATAATTCCCACGCTGTAAAACAACAGGCTGTGAGGAGCTGCTGCTGCTGCTGCGGTTGTAGCTACATGTTGTGTGTGTTGTGACTCATTGAACTCAGACCCTGTTAATGGGTGTGGTTGTCAGAGAGTGGAGGAGGAAACTATAACAAGTCTGCTCTGCTCTTCCCTCTGTACCAACGACACACAAACTAACGTGACTGACGGTCCAGTGTCGACACAGGAAGAGAGCGCGGTTCAGATAGCCCAGCTGAAAGGATTATATTTCAATAAAAAATAGAAAAAAGACAGATGTTCAAAACGATCCTCATGTTTTGCGTTTGAGCAACGGAAAGAAACAGAAATAGAGGCTCACAGGACCACGGCTGCAACTCTTGAAACTATAGGGAGCAAAGAAACCAGAAAATACTCACATTTGATGCTAAAAAATAAATCAGGAAGAAGATTGTTTTAACTCTTAAAAAGCTGATGATTCTTTAAGCAATTTCATAACATTAGAAAAGTCAAGAATGTTGCTAGAAAGCTAGCTCGTAGGACGTTTTTTAAGTTAATTGATAATACTCTGAATGAAACTTGACATGCTAGCCAGATGCTAAACCTTAAACCACTTGATAACAACAAGACGAAAAAGGGGCGTATCGCCACCTAGCATAGCAGACGCTAATTCGCTTCATTCACTAACTCAATTCGCCACTTGTGCTCGTTTACAGGTACAATGGGGTCGTCATAGATCGACTTGTGTGAAAATACTTGACTGAGATGATGCTACAGTTCTGTCAATAGCTTCATTAGCTTCATTAGCAGTAACGACAGTTTCCTCGTGCTCCCTGCTAGCTTTGTTTGACCACAGTCTGTTGTTTTAACTATTAAAAAGTTGCTGATTCTTTCAGTAATCAGTACAATTTCATGACATTAAAAGAAAGGTAGAAAAAGTTCTGTCAAAACAGAGTTCGATTCAAGCTAATACTCAGAAGGATAAGACCAAAACAAGTCCAAATTCAGCCTCGTACGTGTGTTTTTCTACTGTTCAGGAAACCAGTTCTGCTCGTAGAACGTTTTTAAGTTGATTGATAATACTCTGAATGAAACGCGATATGCTAACAATTAGCCATAGGCTAACCCTTTAACTACTTAATGCTCACAAGCTAAAAACAGGTATATCTCCACCTAGCATAGCAGAAGCTAATTCACTTCATTGTTTACAGGGACAATGGGGTCGTTGCAGCTCGACTTTGATTTGTATAAAAATACGTGACTGAGCTGAAACTCTCTGATGCTACAGTTCTGTCAGTAGCTTCAGTAGCTTCAGTAGCTTCAGTAGCTTCAGTAACGACAGTTTCCTCCTGCTCCTCGCTGGCTTTGTTTGACCACAGACTCTGTGAAAGAACGAAACAAAAAGCTTTTGCTTGTTCTGGGCTTGGAGTTTTCATTTGCATGTTAAGATTCACACATAAACACACCCTCCCGTCAGCTCAGTACACACACACACACACACACACACACACACACACACACACACACACACACACACACACACACACACACACACACACACACACTGCCACTGCTGACCTGTCTGATTAAACATTGACTTAAATGCATTTCAGACTCTGTGTACACAGTCGGTTGCATGTGCGCGGCTACACTTAGCTTATAGCCGTTTTTTCTCACCCTACTTGTTTAAAAAAAAATGAGCAGGAGACAAGTTTGTGTCGCCGTTTCATATTGGGACAGCAACAGAATATATACCCGTCAGTCACGTATGGCTCACACAGGGTACTTACCACACAGCTATGACGACAACAAGGGATTAGCACAAAGGCTACTTAGCTAGCCGGCTGACTGACTAAACATTTGCCGGTGTTAGTATAATTTTAGCACTTAAACATAAGGAAACTCACCCGTAAAACACCTGTGCTTAACAGTTCTTTGACTTACATTAGCACCTACGCTAATGTAGCTAACGCGCATTCATTAATTCACAGTATTTGTAAACATTGCTGTCGCTTTGCTACTGACCTTGGTCACATTTCTGATTTGTACCGCAAATATACGTCATGAATACTACATTATGACAATTCTTTTGCAAACTTACATTAAAAGTAGTACGTTTACGTGTTGTTAGAAAAAGACCTACTAAAATTGTGACTTTTAAAAAAACATTAAATTGTTCTTCATTGAATTTCTACCAAAGCAGATTAAAGAACTCAATATTATGATGTTAGCTGATGGTAGAAAAAGAAAACATGGTTCTTGACCTGTGAATATATGACTGACGGGGGGTTCTATTTGTCTGTGTAATCCCTGCATGTTTGTACAGAAGGTGGACGCTGACGCTGACGCTGCTTTTCTTCACTATAGAAAGACGTAGAGATTGTGTGTAGGTATGAAGACTGTGTGGACTCGCCTTATGCTTTCTCTAGGTGCCGGTTTTTAAATGCAAACATTCGAAAATATTGCATCACATCTGCAGCGAATGAAAAGCTTTGCTCTACTGGAAAACATCCAGAATTGGCAGATACAGTGGACAAGAGGAGGATTGTGTGGACTAAAGGCCACATTACACATCTCCGACTGCGTAATGCGTTATCCCACCGCGTAACCACGGAGACCCCTCGAGCCTTCATACTGCAATTTCCCGCCCGATCAGTAGGGGTCGCTACGCAAGGTTGTTGTGCTTTTGGCTACAGTGAGCAATGGAAACGGTGGTCGTTTCTCACCTGAAATAAATATTTTTCTTATAATTCTCATTTGAGACGAGAAATTAGCTATTTAGAGTCTAATCATGTGGTCTTTGTGTATTAAGATAAGACGTATTTATAGTTTGGCAGCGACGTTGTCGGCGGTGATCAGCTCCGCCTCTGTGGACACTCGGTGCCCACTGTCGAGGCCGAGCAGCGTTAGCTCGGCCTGTCCTGAGGACCAATCGCAGCCCTTGCCGTCTCCGTTGTCCCTTGACGGAGTGACGGACACTTAAAAAATGACGCGATGTAGAGGGGTCTCCGTAACCTACGTAGAGCAGTTTACGCCGGAATATACTGTGGCCTTCATAAGTAAAACTCAACATTCTTTGAACTTGACACCTACTACTTATCTTGGTGAACTGTCTGAAAATATGTTAATGGTCACCTGGCTTCTGTGTCGTTTCTCATCTTCTGTTTCTTGTCTTTCAGGTTGCATTGGCTCGAGGGTGAAAAGGACAGGACTGACACCGACGCACTGCTTTCCTGTTGGCCGTCACGCACCTGGACATTCATAAAATAACAAACAGTGACGGCCTACACGGCCGCTCATTCTCGTCGATATTTAATCCTCTTAATGGCCACTAATGTTAAACACTGACTCCTGATTGAGCCTTGAAGCCCCAACCACCTTAGATCAGATCCTGCTGCAGTGCTTAATAAAAACAGCTGTCGATGCAATAGGTCACAGTTGGCTCATTCATTATTGACGCGTTCTGACGTCTTATCGTAGTCCCGCGCATACGCAAGCGCCGCAGAGAGCGACGGTCGACTCCCCCGCGCCGCTGCCGCTCCGAGTTCAAGTTCGACGATGGCAGAGGCACCCATCTACGCCACGGGCATGGCCTACCGGCTGCGGAGCCAGTGGGATCGCGAAGACGGCCTGGGAAAGAACGACAACGCGGTGAAGCTCCTGGGTCAGGACTTCCAGTCTCTGAGGTCCCAGTGCCAGCGGAGCGGGAGGCTGTTCGAGGACACCCTGTTCCCGTGCTCCTCGCCGTCTTTGGGATTCAACGAGCTCGGACCAAGGTCCTCCAAGACCCAAGGAGTCCGCTGGTTGAGGCCCACGGTGAGGAAATGCACTTTTGTTGTTTGGTGTCGTGAAAGGTCCGGTGTTCAAGAATTGGAGACACTTGGGGCCAATTCCTATTCCTATCTTAACCCTCAATCTTAACTGACCTCAAAACCAAGTGTTGAGGGTTATTTTGTCACTTAGAAATGGGACACCCCTTAAATGCAGATACGTCTTCAGACTGTAGGGGGCAGAATAACGCAAAAGCTGCGTCCAGTCTGTCAACTCCAAAAAAGAAGAAGAAGAACACATTTACGTCAGGATTATTTATTACGATCCGTTTGTCAGTCAAGTTATTAGGTTGTCAGTTAGTTATAAGATGATACTCATACAAATACCACAACCACGGACATATTGAAAAGTAAACCATAGCAAACCATCGCTTGTCCGCACCGGTCGGCTATTGACAAAAGATCGTAAAAATAAAAATAAACGTCAGTAATCCATAATATGGGCCTTAACTAAGATAATACAATGGTTTTCATAATTTTTATATCTCTATTAACAAAGAAAATACTTAAATTGTAGCGTACTCGTTTCGCTTCTTTTCGGCGCCATCTTTGTTTTGTCAAAACACGCAATGCATTCTGGGTAGCCCTTGCTCCCAAGGTTGGTCTCGGAAAATCTCAGTATTGAGGGCGATACAGCCCTTAAACTTGGCCCTCAACTTAATTTTTCTGAGAATCGGGACAGCACTTGGACTAGAGGGAGATTTTTGAGATTGAGGATTAAGCAAGGAAATGGAATTCACCCTTGCACTCAACCCTCCCTTTCCAAAACACTTTGGTTGCGAAGTAAGCTTCTGGTTTGTTGTAGAAACATCACAGATGCAAAATGACCGCCTGAACCACGTATACCAGGCTTTTTTTGTTTGGTTACAATAACCAAATGTTACCCTTTTAAATGATTATCGCATCAGTAGAGTCATTGACGTACATGATCCTGAAATTGTCCGAAAGGACTCTTTGGCTCCTTGACATTTTTCCGTGACTCCTCCTGGCAGCTTCCTGGTCGAAATTCCACACAATGTCTGAGTGAGTAAAACAAAAACAACCAAAAAAAAACCAGAAGGAAAACCTTTCAACAATTCACAGAAAACAAGTGTGTTTTGTGCTCTTGTCCCACTGGGTTAGGTCAGATAGATGAGAAAATCAAAGTCCAGAGAATGCATGTCCAAAAAACAGCTTTAAATTCTCCAGTTTTCCAGTTCTGGTCATTTCTGGGCCTTGGGATTGGAAAGTTTTACGATTCGTGGGACAGTCCAGTGACAGCGAGAGGGTTCTCCTGTTGGCTCGCTCTACAAGGCAGCTGCACACACACACACACACACATCCGTCAAATCTGAGTCACCTGACGTCCAGAGCTCCATGGAGACCTTTTTCCGCAGTTTGTTTCATCGCCATGGCGTCAGGGGAAGCTTTTGCTGTCAAGAGTTCGCTGCTCAGTTTAAATCCCCAGAGATCGTAGGAACCTTGACCGACTGGACGTATCTTCCGACGTTCTGAGGAACTTTCTCTGGAAGACGTCGCAGTGAAAGCACGTTAAACAGGACGCTGAAGTTCGCTAGCGCCGGATTATGTGCCCGATCTGACGTATCAATGGATTCACGTAGCTCCGTCTTCTATGCCACCTTTGAGCCACCCCTCCCAGGATCTTGGGAGATCCGATAAATTCGTCGCACCTTTGCTTGTTCGCGTATGTTTTCACATTTCACTTTTGATGAATAGCGCCGACAAAGAGTCAAATTACCCAAAGTCGATCAGTAGAAGCGGTGATTTTACAATTGAAGCCATCTTGGAATCCTATGTCGGGGGTTTTGCGAGGTTGCTCCGACATTCTGAGTTGGAAATCCGACTTCCAACTACAACATACAGCTATGTATATGCCTGGTATATATACGGTCTACGGTCTATTTGAACAGCGTGGTTCCGCTGTAGGTGCGCTAACAGAGCTAAAAGGAGCTAAAGCAGCTAACGGAGCTAACTGGTAAACACTGCCTGGACTCAAACAATGACACGTGACGCAAGTCTATTTTCGGTCAGTCACCGTGGAAACGTGTGATGCGTTAATGTGCGCCGCGAACCTCCGTTAACGCGCCCAGCACTAAATTTAATTCATCTTTATGAACGATTTAGCAATTTAGCAATTCATTTCCAACATGGTACATACGGTCTACGGATACGGACAGCGTGGCTTCCTACTAAAATGGCGTTGTTTTCATTCTAGTTGTTGTGACGTTGGCTTCCGGAGCTCGATTCCAGCAACCTTAGGGTAAGGGTAAGGGTTAGGTTAACCCGGGGTCGTACCTATGTTCCCCGAGTCCTATGTTTTCCCTGTTTTTCCCAAAAAAGGTCCTATGTTCCTCACTTTGTGGAAGCCTGGGTGTGGAGCTCCAGGGTAAAGGGTTAGGGTAAGGGTAAGGGTTGGGGTTCGGGTTAGGGTAAGGGTAAGGGGAAGGGGTAGGGTCCTATGTTCCCCGGTCACATACAAAGCGGGGAACATAGATACGGTCCCGGTTAGTAGGCTAACTCTAACCCTAAACGCTGCAAAATGCATGTATCCATACTCGTGTGGTGGTAGGAGCGGAGAGCCGCCATCTGAAAAGAGAAAATGGAACTCAACAATCCAGTTTTTATCGCCGTCCTATCTAGTGCTGCTTCAGTGAATTCTACAACTTTGATCTTTTTTTAGTTTCAAGAGTTTGAAAGAAACAAACGTTCGCCTTGATTCTCGACCGGATGACGTCGATTTCGGAGACGAGATAAACGCTGAAGATCCAGTTTGTGATGAGCCAATCCTTCTGCAGAGAGTTTTTCAACTTTTTTCCCCTGTTGCTTGGCAACTAAACTCCCTGTCAGGGAAGATTGGTCGGTGTGATTTTTAACACCTGTCAGGAGAGGTATTCCCTTCAGCTTAAGCAGCCAGACAGTTGATGTATCGCAGAGTTTCTGCTGCCTCTCTCTCAGACTCTCACTGCATTATAAATGCGGCGGCTCCTCGTAGCCGAACGCCTTCGACATCAGAGGACGAAGCGGGACAGCCTTCGTTAGGCGTTATCACGGCAACGTTAGTGTTTGATTTGGCGCGTACCGCGACAGGTCGGCCGAGCGAGATGAGGCGTGATTGTAAAAGCCGCGGTCATGATGATCGTCTACGTGACTGCAGGCCTCTTAGCCCCTCTCGCCGCCCCCCCCCCCCCCCCCCCGAGTGTGAACATGTCTACGTCCTATTTCTGTGTGTCGGCTCTAATGCGTCTCTGAAATGATCCATAATGCATGTGCCTCGCCTGTGCCACAGGATCTGTAATATTTACGCCGCATAAGAGGGTTCACTGTGTTCAGGAAGAGGAAAAACAATCTGAGCTCAGCGTGACCCCGAACGAGAAAATTGAAGTCTTTACGGAGTTCGCCGGCGTCTCTCGTGGTTAACGTGCAGCGCTAGAGCCAGAACGATTACTGTAACGGCTCCAAATGGCTCTGAATGACTGAGCGCAGTTGTTCCCAGCGCTGACAGTTTTATTAAAAAACGGCCTAGAAGTGCCGCTGTGTAAGATTTCAGAGGGTTCGTTGGCAGAACTACCCAAGAATGAGTGTTTAATCGCGACAAAATAATAAAAAAAAATTTGGTTATTGTAGCTTTAGAATGAGCCTTTAATATGTCCAGGGCCTTGTTTTATGGAGGCCACTGTGATTCTACAACAAGTTTACGACGCAAACAAAGACGGTGTATTTAAATAAAGGCTAGTTCGCGTTTCAATGGTGTTGAGTGGTAATTGGCCGTCACTGGTTTTTAAATCCGTCGCACAGAACGCGATGAATTGCCGATAAATCGCAAGTATATATTTTCCCGCCAAATCTGCTCGTCCTGAACCACAGTTTCCTGGAGTTTAAATTGCCGTTTTAATTTAATTTAGTTTAATTTAATTTAATTTAATTTAATTTAATTTAATTTAATTTAATTTAATTTAATTTAATTTAATTTAATTTAATTTAATTAATGCTGGGCACGTTTAACGGCGTCAACGTTAGCGCACATTAACGAATGACGTGTTTCCATGACGACTGACCGGAAAAAGGTTTACGTGACTACCGATTTGTTAAAATGACGCTCTAAAGTAACGCCAAACTTTAAAAACAGAGGCACGCATACGCAGTACACGAGTAAGCTGGTTATTTGTGGCGTTGCTCTTTTCGTTTGATAAACAGACCGCTCCAGTTCAACTGTGCGCTAACGGCGCTAAAGGAGCTAACTGGTAAACACTGCCTGGACTCAAACATGACATCACTCGAGTCTATTTCCGGTGAGTCGCCATGGAAACGTGTCGTGCGTTAATGTGCGTTAACGTTTGAAAAACGGCGATTTAAACTCCAGGAAACTATGGTTCGGGACGAGTACGCGATTTGGCGGGAAAATATATACTTGCGATTTATCGGCAATTCATCGTGTTCTGTGCAACGAATTTAAAAAGCAGTGGCGGCCAATTACCACTCAACACTGTTTTAACACACGAACTAGCCTTTATTTAAATACACAAACATAAAACAGATAGAATGTCCGTCTTACTAGCTGTAGAATCACGGTGGCCTCCATAAAATAAGGCCCATTCTAAGGCTACAATAACCACATTTGTTTTTAATTGACGCCCAGCACTAAATTTAATTCATCTTTATGAACGATTTAGCAATTTAGCAATTCATTCCCAACATGGCTTTTGTACTATTTTAGCCTTGTTTGGTGTCATTTTTTTGAAATGGTTCCTTTTTATACTTAAGTGATCACATTCATGCGTCCAAAGCTTTTAATTGTCTTAGTTTTATCCTTTTTCTTTGGGTACTTTTTGATCATCGTGGGAAACCGCTTTGTGGAGTCGGTCTTTTTCCACGTATTTACCCCTGTAAAGATTAGCCCTAATGCTTTTTCTGTGCTTCCGTGCTCGACAGGAGATCTGCAGGCAGCCCGAGTTCATCGTGGATGGAGCGACGCGCACAGACATCTGTCAGGGAGCTCTGGGTAAGTCCTGAGGGCTGAGAATCCACACTGTGTTTCTGCTGTTACTACAGTGTGATTCAGATGTGAGGGAAGAGACGGAGTGGAGAGGAATCTGGGATGTAAGAGTGATGCAAATGAAACGGATAATCTACCGTCGGGTTTCCAGTCCTGTGTCTCAGTGATTTAAGTCTGGATGTAAGACATGAATAAATCAAGCGTCCCTCCCTCTGTAGAGCCAAAGACAACATAACCCCTTAACAATGAACGTATAAAGAGCCACAGAGTACAATTTAGTGACATTCATTTACTGTACCTCAGGAAACAATAGATCTGTTTCAATAAAAATAGGTTTATAAACGCTAACATTTCTATATTTTCTATTATTCAGCTTGTTCCAACAGATTTTTTCCTGCCCCAGAAAATGTAAACATCTGGTGGAATATCCTTAAAATCATTCATTCATTTTGTGATAATCTTTTATGGCGGAGCATTAGCCAGATTATACAGAAAAAATATATGTTTTTAGCCCTCTTAGCATAGTTTAGTTTGCAAAATGCATTCATCTCAGAAAGAGGAAAGATTTATCGGCTTTAGCCACGAGCTAAGTCTCAAACTCAAATGACCTGGGGGCCACGGAGTGTCTAGTTTGGCCAGTAGGGGGCCGGTCATGAGAATTATTATTATTTTTTTTTTAAAGGTGCATTTTGTAATAAATCTAAAGCAACTGGCCATAAAATCCTCCTAATATGTCACAGAGACTCAGGAATAATGTTCATATAACAAACTGAACTCACCAACAACAACAGTACAGACAAAATATTTGCATTAAAAGAAATATTTTGCAGACTGCAAATCACGTTTATGTTTTGAAATCATGTTTTGGCATGTGGCGCCACCTACCGCCGTCTACCAATCATTGCAGTCAGTAGAGTCTCAGCTGCCGAGCAACCACAGGTTGCCAGTTATGTCAGAAAACCAAACCTAAAAGACCTCGGTATTTTGAATTTGAATGTAGTAACCGTTTTTGG